>NC_062546.1:2054589-2654589 GCF_016906955.1 Phacochoerus africanus
GCTTTGTTCCACAGACATCTATAAAAGGCCCACTCAGCAGATGTCAGAGACCCCAAAGACACGATTCCGCTCTCCAAAAGCATGTTACTTCCACGGGCACTGTATGCGAAATGAGACGGAACCAAAGCGGATCCATAAACCAGCACTTCACCCACCCTGTGCTCCAGACCCCAGCCTCCATCAGGGCGACCTGACGCTGGAGTCCGGCTCCTCCTTTGTCTCTCCTGCTCCACACAGACAGTGCGCTATCTGAAGGTGGCTGGCCTTGACCTTTTGCTGTTTAACAAATGAGTACTGATGTGTAACATGTACGGGGGGCGGGGGGGGGGCACGCACTGTTTTCAGGTGAGAGCCTGATCATTTTCACAAACGCAGGTGCCCGTGTAAACAATACTGTCATGCAGATCACGGCCAGCGCCCTGGGACGCTGTCCCCCCAAGGCAGCTTTTCTGCTGTCATCGATGAGTGTGGGAGGCAGAGGAATGGTCCCCAAAGATGTCCATGTCTTAGTCCCCAGAACCGGTAACGATGTGAGCACATGACAAAAGGGACTTTGCAGATGCCATTAAGTTAAGGACCTTGAGAAGGGAAGTTATCCTGGATGCTGGGGGCCCAAGGTAGTCACAAGGGTCCCTATAAGGAGGCAGGAGGGTCAGAGTCAGAGAAGGACACACAACATGGAAACCAGCAGACCAGCGTGGCCCGTTCGCAAAGGCTCCGGGAGTGGGATGGTTATCAGCACGTGCTCTCTGGAGCCTGGCCTCTCTGGCTCAGCACCCTCACAATGTCCCTCCGCGTCCCTGTGAGCAGAGCCGTCCCCCCATCTCTGTGCTGCGGCCCACAGTGTGGGAGTGCCAGGCCTTATGCCCGTCTCTGTGCATACACTGGGCAGATCCCGGGTCTGAGCGCCCATGAACATTCCTGAACGTTTAACAAAATGATTTTTTGCTGTGATACAGGTCCTCATTTCTCCTGACTGTCCCTAGGAGTAGAATTTCTAGCGGGTTCCCTTTAGGGAGAGCTGGGAAACCCTTGTCCAAAGTCTCGCACTGATTTCCACCAACTCGTGAAGCGTGAATAAAAAATACAGTCCTTTCACCTCCTCATCGTGATTTTTAACCGCAATTTTTCCACCCGTCTACTGAAAACGACTCATCTCAACAACTCCCAAGGGTCCGGATCCTTGGAGTGCAGTTGTCTTTCAGCCCCAGACCACGCCTCCCCTCGGAGCAGGCGGGTTAGGGCTGTAACGAGTCCAAGAGCGTGAACACGGGTTAGATTGCAACTAGTCCAAGAGTGTGAACATGGGGTCAGACTGTAACGAGCCCAAGTGCGTGGCACGGGCTTAGGGCTTAGTGAGGCGCCGTGGTTCTGCCACTCGGATTTCCTCGTGCTCACTTTCTAAGACAGGGTCGATCCCAGCCCCTCAGATCCTTAGTGGGCCTCAGGTCTGTCTCTAAGGCGTGGTCTCTGGCTACGCTGGGAAACCTCAGCTCACAGGGACAGAGGTTCTAGGGGCCTGGTGGAGCCTGGCCGTCTCCTGGCAGGATGGTGGGGAAGCAGGGCACGGGCCCGAGGAGGGCTGTGGGGGGTGAGGTTGGCGTGGCTCCTGGGAAGGGGCCCGACCCTCCTGCCCCTCCCAGGGAGGCGGGTGCCAACGAAGAGGGACAGACAGCCGTCGACGCGGTCACCAGGACCCGAACAAAACCAGCCTGGGAAAGGCGTTTCCATGACCTAACAGGCGACACCAGTAAAGACAACACAGGGCTCCCTCACCAACGTCCTTCCCAAAGAGAGTGACGTGCTTCCCATCACACGTCCCCAAAGCCTGGCTATTTGCGCTTTCCCGAGGAAAGGACGCAGGGGGATGGGAAATCTGGCCGGAAGACAGCAGGGCGCTGTTCCACCCAAATCCTGCCGCTGTGGGCTCCCTTCATCCATCTGAGCTACATCAAGAAGAGCCACGTCTCCTCCTCAGACCGTCACAATCACAAGGACGCCCTGGAGCCCGGGTCTGGGCCAGGTGCACGGGCCGCTGCTAGTGCCACTGGATATTTCAGAAGAGGCAGGAAGCGTGAAATGTATCTGACGCCTGGACAGAAAACCACTCTACCATTGTGGAGGAGAGCGAAACGTGTGAAAATTAGACAAATCAACACCACTTTCTAGAGCAGCATCATTGTTTAGGACTTCAACAGCTGTCCTCACTGTTTTCGGAAACTAAAACAGGAAAAGAGCAGAGGCATGAGGGGGAAGGGCAGGGCCTCCTTCCCGGGCAGGGAGGAGAGACGGGCCTGGCACAGGGGACAGTGGGAGTCACGGTCCTGGGCCCTGCCCCCCTGGCAGCCTCTGCCCATCCTCACCGCCTGGGCCAGGCCCTGGGACTCCCAGTTGCATTTCCTGATCAGTAGCACATGAAAAGACATGGTCCTCTCATTAGTCCTTAACTGAGGCTGTCAGTCACCTAATTGCTTCAATAAGATATAATTAATTAAGAATAACATGTGGAGATATTTACATGAGCTGAAGATCGCACACTGCGGTTTCTAGATTTGTCTTGATAAACTGTCCTGCCAGCCGTTGTGTTGTTTTACTTAGATCAAGTGGAAGCTGTTCCCCAGTCAAAGATGCTGCTTTCTTGTTTACCCTTTGGGTTTTGGGCAGAAAGAAAATTGAAGGTCCACTAGCACCTGTGCAGAAAGTGTCCCACATAAAACCTGGCAGAGGCAGAAGGCTGGAAGAAAAGATGCAGACACGGGAACACGTGAGGTGAGGCACAGACACCCGCAGAATAATGAATAAAGGGACGGCCCCTGAGATCTGGGCAGAAATGAGTGCTGTGGAAAAGGACCCCTCCCCCTGTCCTCTGAATTCGGCTTAGACGTCTTCCGCAAGATGGCCTGACTGGAGTCACTGCAGTCACGTGGGGGACAGGTGGCACAAAGGGGTCATTTCCAGAGTGTCTTGACTTGTAGAGAGGTGGCCGCGTACCACAAAGTATGGCAACAACCCAAGAGACGCGTAGCAACAACTGGAGCCGGTACCCACCCCCCCGCCAACACACACACTCATCATGGCCAGAAAAAACGAAAGCAACGCAGCAGGAAAAGCTGCCCTGGGCGTTGGTTCGGCAGAACACACAGACACTCTCTCACACTTGTAGCGGTCTGTCTGCTCATGGAAACGAAGCTCAGAGGTTGGCAATCCCAGGGGATCACGGGGGCCGGCACGATGGCGCGGACCCAGCCTTCTCTACTTCTCTGCCTGTGTACGTGTGCTTTCCATCTTCAAAGACCGCTCGTGGTCCAAGGCGGCTGCTGGACCTCCAGCCATCACTTCTATGTTCCACACAGGAAAACAGGAGGAAGGACGGAGGTTGGCGAGGAGGCGTAAGGAATAATTTGCCACGCCCCCTCCCCAGATCTTTCCAGAAGTCCCATGAAATATTTTTGGTGAGAACTTGGTTGCATCGTGACATCTTGCTACAAGGGAGCCTGGGAAACAAGTCTTTTGGTGGGCTGTTTATCTGTCCTCAGTAAGTCTGTGGATCTGTAAATAAGGGAAAAGTGGAAAAGGATATTCTTCAACAGACTCCACCGTGGCGCCCTGTAAGAACGTGGCTTAACCTTTCTGTTTCCTCATCTGTAAACTGGTCTAATACTCATTCAGGTAGGATAAGCATGTGTCTTAAAACTAAAGCTCCAGGCAAATAGTCATCATTATGAAAATCCATTCTGCACTAAAGAGCTAAATAACCAGTGCAGTTACTATAGGGGTGATTTCCAGCCTTTGCAACCACACCTGACACCCACTGTCTGACACCATCTGTCTATGAGGTGGGGCTGCATCAATGTCGCAGGAGCCACGGCCATCCCACCAAGGGACCTGAGGGTGTCCCCACATCCCCAACCCCTCTGCCCCACCCACCACCATATTGTGTGGCTTCAGTTTCTCTGGTATCTGGAACGCAGCTGTCCAGAGGGGCCCCAGGGTAGGAGCTGTGTGAGCTCACCCCAGGCCTTCCACGGCTCGGCATCATAGGAGCAGGCGGGCCCGAGATAAAAAGACCTCAAATCACAGAGCAGCCACACAGAGCATTCGATGACGGACGTCGGGTGCGAGTGAGGGACACGTGGTCGCCACCTTGAGGCCCGGAGACAACACAGGGTCAGCCTGTGCCTTCTGCTGCTTCTGTGACGGAAGACAGGCTATTTGGTAAGGGGCTCAAATACAAAAGACAGGCCCCTGGGGGGGACCAGAGCTGGGACTTGGCCCTGGGGCTCAGAATGGTCTTCTCTCTGTTTGTATGTTTGAAATTTTCCATTAAACATTTTTTTTTTTTTAATGCACAGTTCTTTTTTCTTTAAAAAACAGATACTTCTGTCTGGAGGGTCCAGTCTTAGAAGTTCACATAAATAAAGCTTTGGGGCTCCGGCAGCCCCGGTGTGATGTCTCCACTACAAGAGGCTAGAAATCCTGGCACGGGAACGGAAGAGCAGGCCAGCTGACAGGAGGGACACGGGGCGGGGCGGGGGGGGTGGACCCTGCCCTGCGGGGGTCTGAGGGGACGTTCTGCTCTGGGTAGTCTGCTCCCAGCTGTCGCTATGACTAAAGGGACACCGATGGCTAATGCAAGTAAAATATTTTCCCCAGAAATGAGGAAGCCGTGGAGTGGAGGGGGCACTTTCTCCCTGTGGGTACAAGGCTGTCACGACGAACAGAAATGCTGCCCCTCTTCCTTGTTCTAGAAACGGCGCCAGTGGGGAGAAGGAAGGGAGGTGCTGTAGCTCAACATCCGACAGTGAACTGCGTGGCCGGGGGTGTCCCAATTCCTCAGGGGACGGTGGCTGAGCCCAGGTCGTCTGGTGAGGAGCCAGAGTGAGCAAGAAACCGTCTCAGCCACCTTCTCCCCCGTGACTTGGGGCGCTGGCTCACACTCGGGAACTGTGGCCCCAGCTCCAGGTCACTTCTAAACAAAAGTCTGTGCAACGAGTTTATGACAAGAAAGCCAAACAAGGAAATGGACACTCTCCTAGCTTTTCCAAGAACGAGGATGTCATTTGGTAAGAATCTTAATGAGAAAGGCAGCCTGGAACATGTCCAAATCCAATGCTTTTCCGGAACCTGCATCTGAATCTATCAGGAGAGAATGCATGATGCCCAAGAACTACGTCAAAATAAACCCTCTCTCAGCTGGCCTCTAATGGCCCAGGCAGGCATGGGTGTCCAGCCTGGGTGGGCAGGCCTCTCCTGCGTACAGAGAAGGCCACTGGGGTCAGGGGTGGGGGGGGGTGCTTGGAGCCATGCCTCAAGCTGCTGGGAGCTTAAAGTTGCAGGATTCACAAGAAGACGTGGGCAGAGGCGGAAGGCTGTCCTGGCACCTCTAAGTGCTCTGCTTTGCTGTCCACAGGAGACTACAGGTTGAGGGGAACGGATGGCAGTGCGGGTCCCCACCCCTCCGTGGGCACCACTGCTCCTACCACATCAAGTTACAACAGTGCCTGCTTCTCTCAGGGGTGGCCATCCGTGAGCCCATGGATGCAGACCCTGCAGTGGCTAATACTGGGGTCAGCTGGGTGGACCAGATGTTCTGTCCATCACGGTTCTATGGGTGCTGGAGGGATTAGGGGGTGAGGTTACTCTGAAACCAGCAGCCTCTGAATAAAGCAGAAGACCCTCTGCCTAACAGAGAACAGGCTGTGGCCCTTCGATGATGAGAGAACACTGCCAGCAGCCCGCCTTCCAAAGCAGCTGCACCATGAGATCAGCTCTGCCCTGGTCTCCAACCCGCTCTGCAGATTTCAGAGCTGCCAGCTCCCGCCATCGCGTGAGCCAAAGACTCACAGTCAGGTCTCTCCACATCGCACCCTGATGGCTCTTCTTCTGGAGAACCCACCAATGCAAGGTCCCCTCCGCCCCCTTTACCCTGTGTCTCAAATAACATTACTCTAGCCTCCTCCTTCTCCATTTGTAAATAGCGCTCTTGGGAACGTCATCTCTTCTCTAGGCAAGCTGTGAAACTCTAGGATGCAAATCCATCACCACGCAAAAGCAAAGCCTCCGTAAATATTTAAAGCTGAAAATCTTGGGAGGTACATCATCAATTCCCCAATAAACAAGCAAGACTGATGGACTTGGAGGCTCGTTCAAGGCTAATGTGAGAGTACGACTCTTTGGAAAGGAAAACAGCAAGAGAATCCGGCAGAAGAAGCACTTTGAGCTCAACTCCTGCACTGCAGCTCCAGCTTCTGGACTACACGGTACACAAAGCTGGCCACTGGTCATTGTCCGGTTTTCCACTGCACAAGTCAGCGCCACTCCCCAAGATCCACGCCGTGAACAGGTGTGCTTAAAAAACAGTACCTGCAACGCAGCCAGGCACTCAGGGAACTGTCCTAGGAGCCTGCTTCCCAAATGCTGACACAGGTGAGAATCTCATCGCCCCTTCTACCCACTCAGCAGCTCTTTCCTGAGGCAGAAGCAGGTGCAGGAGCCCGGCGGACACCACCCATGCAGATGCCAACCAGATGGGGGTCCCTTTCATTTTCTAACAAAAACTGCAGTGCAATTTAAATATTTATATTCCATACATCAACACTTTAAAAAAGAAAGAAATACAATGCAACGTGACTATGCCTTTCTGAGGAAAAGGACAGGACCTGTAAAAAGTCCCAATTCCCAGGGCAACGGAGGGGCTGCCCAGGAACGGGACACAGGGTTTAAATTCAACCCCACCAGCACATGGATATCACCCTGGGCTACCTTCAAAAGCCTCTAAATCAAAAAATGTGTGTTTAGGAAAGCACATAATACACTCAGAAAAGCATGGAACTCATAAACGTCTAGATTGATGGATTTTCACAAAGTGAACCCATTTGGAGACCCCCTCTGGATGGGGAAAGATCCCGGAAGCCTCCTAGAACCACCTGGCCTCATGCCTCCCAAAGGAATCACCTCCAGAAGAGGCTTCATTTTCAAAGACTTCCTAGATGTTTCTAACTTCAATAAATAATTTCATCAAAATATCTTCACCTAGTTTAAAGACTGAAGTAGTATTGAAAAGTATGTCACAAAACCTGCTAGACCTCTGCCACACCCTCCCAGTCCTGGGCCATCCGGCCCCCTGGGGTTGTGTCCCAGAGCTGGCCTGGGGTGACAGGTGGGGCAGCACAGAGACCAACTAACCCTCTGGTGCCTCGGCACGGCCCTGGGCTCTGAGCCCGAGTCACCTGGGAGAGCTGATCTGGGGCGAGACAGCACACGGGTCTTCCGAGGCTGTGCCTGGCTTTGCCCACACGGCCTGAGGCGCGCTGTCTTTATAACAAGAGATGAGCCACCAGGCACTGGGGGGGGGGGAGGGGGCGGGGGCGGGGGGCGGGGCGTGCGCTGGACTCTGTGGACTCTGCCTGCGCGCGGTCTGTGCCCCTCAGCCCTCGGCAGCCACTGCTGTCACAGGATGTCACTGAGAGACCAGAGGTTTCTAGATCCTTCCCAAGCCTGCTCGTGCCGATGATGACCTGAGGAAGTCATGGCGATACGAAGCCCTAGGCTCCACCTTCGGGATCTGCAAAGGGGGAGCTGGCGTCTGGATCTTCAACAAGGGCCCCTGGCGGTTCAGGGATGGTGCGCACCCATATTTGGGAATCACGGCTTTTCCAGAAAGGGCCATCGGCACATTTTAGGCTTCGAGGACCACAGGGTCTCTGCCGCAACTTCTCAACTCAGCTGTCATGCAAAAGCAGCCACAGGTGATACCTAACAAGTAGGCTGTGTGCCAGGGAAACTTGATTTACAAAAACAGACAGCGCGCTGGAGAGAGTGGCCCTACTTCCCGTCCTAATCAAGCCGTCAGCCACGGGACGAAGTTGAAGACCGTGGTGGGACAAAGTCGACTTGAGGAAGTCATCCCAAACGTCTGAAATTGACAAGGCCATCTGGACGAACCGGGGATGCATCCCCCCCACACTGGTGACAGAGCTCGCCCCAAGTGCTTACCCTGTCCTGAGACAGCAAGCCGACAGCAGAGCCCAAAAGCTGAGCGTTCACAGAGGCTGTAACATTATCAACAACGCCTGATACACACAAGCAAAAGGTTCTGTTACTGCTAATAAATGAAGTAAACATCTTTTTTCCCTCATCTTTTAACATGTCAATGTATGTGGGGTTTTTACCAGATACCAGCAATACAGAAGCTCCTGTACCTAATCTCCAAAATAGCGAATACAGACAAAGGGGTCTGATCTTTTCCTCTGGCGTTTGGGAACCACTGATCCAGTGAGGAGCTCCCCAGCACATCTTCTTTCCACAAAGCCTCAAAATTTCAGGCCTAGGAAAGGCGAGGGCGTGAGAATCGGCAGGCAGACCCCCAGGGTCTCCCCAAAGACCCGGCCCTGCCCTGGCATGTCTGGCCCTCCCCAGGAGAAGAGCCCAGCTTCAGGGGTATAATTCCTATCTCTGGGAGCCTCTGACCTCCGGGCTTGGATCCTTGGCTGGGGAACCAGCCAGTGGTTCTGAGCCCAGGGGCAATTTTTCCTGACGGGCCCTGGAGAGGTTGCAGAATCACTGTGGGCATCGGGAGATTGAGGGGAGGGGGCTGCAGCTGTTGACAGTCCAGAGGCTGCTGAGGCTTCCGGACCACAAGGGTTTGATGTGGCCCATACGGTGGTTGTTGCGCTTTCTCCTTCTTCTTTTCAATATGAAGCTTCCAGTGTTTAAAAATAGAAAGATTTCACATCAAGAAGTGGCTTTGACTCCTTTGGAGACGTTGCCAGACACGGCAGTTCTGGCTCGAGGACCCATTTGGAGGCGGCGGGGAGGCTCATCCGCCCCTCTGCCCAGTCCTCATCCTCCCCGGGCCTCCCCCGCCCAGCAGTGTTCAGGGGCAGTTCTCACTTCTGGCCCCCATGTCCCTATCAAAGTGGGGACACGATGGGGTTTTAGGAAGCCAAGTCTCTCAAGGTCCAGGAGAGCAAAATCTTTCTCTACGGAAGGAAATACAGCCATCCCCGAAGGCAGGCGGCGGTGGTACAGCCTTTGGCGGGAGCAAACCCTTGAGTCAAACCTTGAGGACCAAAAAGGAAGATGCTGGGGTAGAGGCGCACATCTCAGAACAAGGGGGACTGAGGGCGAAGGTATGGGGTGGGGGGCTGAGAGGAGACACGGCCTCCAGGGAGTGCCAGCTTCCCCTGACATTCCCTCGGGTGGAGGCGACCCCGCCCCCGTTTCTCACACATCTGAGAACACGCGACAGAGGGCTCGATTAATAACCACCACAACCAGAACAACGAGGCAACTACTGTGTAAGGAGTTCAGATGACGCCGTGTGTCACAGATGCAGAGAGACTAAGATTTTCAGGCCACACCAAGATAATAAAGCAGGAGACGTCCTTACGATGGCGACGCCGACGATGAAGAGCACGGGGACGGCGCCTTCTTACCAAGGGCACCCTTTGCCAGGTGCCTTCCGGACCCCCTGACGGCGATGTGAGCTCCGGGCAGGTGGAGCCCAGGCCTGTCCCAGCAGTAAGGGCGGAACAGCCGACACCGCCGTTAGAACAGTTAACTGCACCACCTCCAGGTCAGACAGCCTAGGTCTGAACCCAGGCTCTGCTGCTTTCTAGGTGTGTGACTTGGGCAAGTCACTTAACCTCTCTGGGCCCAAGGCGCCTCGGTCATGTATGTGTAAGAGAGCTCTATGCTCTAACAGCAAAGTGTTGCTTGGCCCCCTGCCTGGCACAGGGGTGGCTTTAATGAGCGCTGGCATTGCCGGGGGAGGGTGATGATTGTCTTTAGGAATCACTGGGCATTTACGCTGCATGACGCTCCCTTCTGGAGGTGTACGAGCTCATTTCATCCTCCCCAGAGCCCAGGGAGCTGCGCGCTCACTCTCCTGACATGACGGAGGAGGCGGAGGCCGGCTTGATCCAGGCACACCACCAGGAGGGCCCTCCAAAATCCTTGGCGGCTCTGCTCTGCCGTGGGCCCACATGCACCTCAGGGCTCGGCTGCAGGAACTGCTCAGCAAATACCTGCTAAGTGATGGATGCGCTGGACACAGGCCGGGTGGGGCGCCGACTCAGAACCATGTTCAGGAGGAGAGCCTCTCGTCCCAGGGCGCCCCTTCCTGCTGCCAGTCAAAGCTTCCAGGCTGAATTCTGCCAAGGCCCGGGAGGTCCTCCAGATCAGAGGGGCTGGGGGCGTTCGTCCTCGCATCAGATACTTGGTACAGAAGGGCCTCAAGGCCCTGCACCCCAGTGGTAGCCCACATGCTGCTCTGGCTCTTCTCTCAAGGAACACAGGGTCCCCCATCAGGGGAAAGGGAGACGTGGCCGCCCCAGGCTGGCTCAAGTGAGGACCAATTAAACAGTGTTGTCAATGTCACCACCACCTTGCTGTAGAAAGCAAACAAAGACCCTCAGGGCAAATACGATAATAAAAAGGATATTCCTACAGAGATTCAGCGGGAACTGACTCAGAAAGAAATTAGAAGCAAAATAAATAGCACTAATCACAGACTGGGCACAGCAGGTGGCACATGTGCCGCTGTCCCCACACCTTCTGTCCCGCTGCTCCTCTGGTGGGTGACATGGGCACATCGGGCCATAGGCCTCTGCACCTTCCTCCCCTTTGGAGAGCCTTAGCCTTGGTCAACTGGTTATTTCTAAGTCAAGCGACACAGGAGAAGGGCGGGGGAAAAGTGAGGGCTACTGCATTGGACATTTCTGGCAAAACGCTGAGGGGGCCAGTGGTGCTCCACCGCGCCCCCACCAGCAAATAAATGTGCAGTACCGGGTTCGCGGTGAGCGCTGGGAGAAACAGTCCGAGGTTCTCGGAAAATGTCAAATTTAACAGCGTGGGGAGAATGTCTTTTGAGTCAGATGATGGGAACTCAGGGGAGGTGAATTAACAACGGAGCCCAGGGTTTTACCATGGTTGAGGGCCCTATTTCCCCTTTATGGGACACTGCTCAGGGCAATACTTAATCTCTTGAGTTTAATGAACTTTTAAAACTACTCGATAAATACTCAAGGCCATGACAAGCACTGTCACAAGATAAATCCAGCCCTACTTCAGTGGACTATATCAGTTTTGTCATTAAGAAAGGTTAATTTTCGTGTTCAAGGAACTCAGGTCTCTGGAAAAGAGCGTCTGTGTCTGTGCTGCGCCCCGGCGGCTCCCTGCAAGGGCGACACGGAGCCAGAAGGCCAGCCCGGCGGCACCTGCTTCTCTGCGCGGCTTCAGCTCCTCCAGCGGCGCCAGCACAGCCGCCTGTCACTCACCACCAGACGTCAGAGCGCGCGGCTCGCATCCCACAGCACGGGGGTCTCCGCCCGGAGGGCCTTTGCTCTGCGAGGGTCTCTGGGTTTTTCCCGCGTCCGCCAGGAAGCCCACAGCTGCGCTCCCCTGGCCTCCGACCTGGACTCCAGAGGCGGCGAACGCAGCCTGCAGCCTCCACGTGCGCCAGGCCAGGGCGAGGCTGGGGCATGGCCCGCGCGCCTGGGTTCCACCTGCCAGGGGGGCCTCTGTGCACGGCCCTCCCCGCCCAGAGCCCCGCAGGACCCAGAGCCCCGCAGGACGAAGTCCCAGAGGCGGCAGCCTCCCGCCCTCCCAGGCCTCTGCCCCCAGCGGGCCCCGAGACCTCCGGCCGCAGGGCAGGTGGTTAGGGACAGGCCGCGTCCTGTCCTCCATGGTGACCGCCCGACCCCCAGCATAAAAACCGAGCCTCCCTTTTTGTAACCTAAGGATCCTTCTGCTTCTTCCCTGAGGGCGAGGGGAGGAAGCTGGAGCAACCAGTCTCACTGCCCAGCACGAATATGCCAGAACCACCGAGCGTCCCTGCAGGAAACAAACAACACTGAACACACGCATCGCCTGAGCTCGGAACGGCGCCCCGAGGGCAGGATGGGGCTTTTCAGAAAGGCTGTGGGAACGGCGTTCAGAGCGGTGGGGACTCTGTCCAGCCCTGACAATGTCCCTTAGCCCAACAGTCCAGCAGGGTCAGCAGCTCAGCCTCCCTCCCTAAATGATGCCAATCCCGCCCGTTTGAGTCAATGACCGCTCTCCTAGGCTCACTTCTGTGGCAGGTCCAAGGAGGCGCATCTCCAGGGAGCTTCTAGAACATCTTTGAGCCTCCAGGGGCTCTGAGGTTTGAGGGCGCGTGCAGACATTCCAAGCGCAGCCCAGACCCCGGCAGGCAGGAGCAGCGGCCTGTGGGCAGAGCGCGTCTTCACTCCCAGATCATAACACCGCTTTAATAAGTGCTTTTTACTATAAAAGTATTTCAGAGACTTTGGAAAACGGACACAATGAAAGGAAGACATGATACCATAACCTAGAATGGGGTTTCTCAAACCTGGTGATGGTGATCTTTTGGGGCGGGGGTGGGGGGTGTCCTGGGCGTTTATAGGATGTGTAGCAGCATCCCTGGCCCCTCTGCCCATGAGATGCCAGTAGCATCTATCCCCCTGATTTGTGACAACTGTGGTATCCTCAGACGTGGCCCGGGATCTCTGGGCCCAGCTGGGAGGTCCTGATCTACACGACCACCCCAGTGTGCTGGCAGGCGCGCTTCCGAGCTCTCCTCTACACATTCATCAAATACACACTCAATAGGTATTTGTGAAGCACCTACTATGTGCCAGGGATTGGGGCGAGGTGTGAGAGACACCGGTGAGACAGATAAGCTGTTTAAAGGGAACAAATAGATATTTGCAAGTTGTGCCAAGTGCTAGGAAGTACTTCTGAGACTCAGATGGGGCCACGGGATAAGGAGCACTCCCCACGATCAAGGCGGAGAAGCCAGTGCTGCACCACGAGGAGGAGGCAGCCAGAGGGAGGGGGGCAAGGAGGCCTGGCCCCACCTCCACCCTCCACCCCCCCACTGAGAGCCACACTTGGCACAGTCGCAGCCTGGCTGCGACCCCGCACAGCTAACACTCTAACCCCCCACGAACAACTGGGACCCCGCACAGCTGACACTCCACGCCCCCCACAGACAACTGGGACCACGAACAGCTGATGCTCTACCCTCCCCACGGACAACTGGTTATTTGGATATTTTCTTCCTCCAAAAACAAAAAACAAAGGCTGCTATCAAAACAAAACAAAACCCAAAAAACCTCAAACAAACCAAAAAACCCCTCCATCCATTCAGCCATACGTATCAGAACACTTTTAAAGGGTGTCCTGACTCAACACTGCTACTACTTAAAATATCTCCTGAGGCAAGAGAAATTCAAATGCAAAAAGATTTAACTTCAAGGCTGTTTATCCCAAAGCTGTTTATAATTGTGAAAAATTGAAATAACTTTCATGTCCAAATATAAAGGATTAGTTAAATATAGTACGTTGTGCTCGCACAATAGCATAATTAAGGTTATGTTTGGGTATATTTTGTTTTTATGAAACTGCTTCAGGAGATGCTGTTAAATGAAAAAATCACAGACCGTGAAAGTGTAAAGCATGTGTCTGCGTGTGTCCATGCAACAGCCATCAACTGTCGGGACACGCTGAAGCATGCATCAAGTGTCCATGATATGTTTAAAAATCAGGCTGTAGCACACTGTGCAGTACATACACTTGTGTTGAAAAGAGTAATATATAAGCATGAGCAGAAGGGGTGATCAGGAGTGTCACAGGTGACAGCACAGCTCGAAGCACCCGAGGAGACGGTAAACCACGTCTGCCGTCAGTGCCATCGCCATTACCGACGCTGCTGGCAGTGGAGACAGCAAGATTTAGGACAGTGGTTCCTGGAGGGGCAGGCGGGCAGTGGGAAGTGGGGACAGAGTGTGGCGGAGGGGCCACAAACGTGAGTGCAAATGCTTACCCGTGCTCTTGCTTTAGAGGGTTATTACTAAAAATGAATTCAGAAAAATAAATTCATAAAAATGTGCTGTGACCAGGGTGGGCCCTAGGTCCAGTGACAAGTGTCCTTGTAAAAAGACAGAAGAAGGACACAGAAGCCTGACAATGAAGCCGAGGATGGCTGGGACTGGCCGCTGAGCTGGAAGAGGCGAGAAGGACCCTCCCCTAGATCATTAGAGGGGGCCCGGCCCTGCTGACACCTTGGTTTCAGACTTCTGGCCTCCTGAATGGTAAGAGGACGTGCTTTTTGGCGAGCCACTCGGCTGTGGTAATTCCTTAGGGTGGCCTCCGGAAACCCACACTTGCTGTCACGCCCTCTGCCTTTTCAGGGGGTGGCAAGAGAGACCCCAGTAACCTGCTCCCTGGGACGTCCACAGCTGGGGGCTGCCTCCTTCCGCCCCAGGGTCTCCCGTCTGTTTGCTCACCGGCTCCTCCTCCCCAGCCTGCATCTCTCCTGAGCATCCCCAGGAAAGAGGTACTATCTCTACACAGTCAGTTAGAGCCCTGAGTTTGAAGATTCCGTGAGGATTTAAGTTAATGAGCAGCAAGTAAAGTCTGTTTCTATATCTCATTTCTTACTTTTACATTTGCGCCTCTAATTAAATGAGAGACTTGGCCGCAGCTGTCAGACGTCCCTTCTATTAGACACTTCTGCTGATGACGGTGGTATTTGTAAGTAGTTCTCTGAAAGCCAGTTTCGGATTGGGGTTTTCCCCTATTACTTGATTACATAAAAAATTAGGGAAAAAAGGAGTAAGCAGCTCACACACGCTTGGGTGGGTGGGGTTCAAATGTTCAAAATGGGACTCTCCAGGGCCCAGGCCTTGCTAATTCTGTTGGATTGCTCCTCGATAATAAGAAGATGGGACTTCTTTCTGAGCTTCGAGCCATCTCGGAAAGGGACACGGAGACAGCAGAGGGTGCGGGCACCCTCCTCCCTCATTTCCCTCCTCTAAAACTAAGCTTCTCCCTAAGCGGATGTTTTTTGTTTACTGTAAACTGCTGGGTTATGTGCAATGGGCTAATTATTTCCACACAATCTAAAACAAGACCAGAATAATTGTCTGCAATTTTCTGCATTTGCTTTCTCCCGAAGAATGTATTTTTCTCCCTTAAATTTCAAAGCCCATGTTCCTGACTGGGCCCTAGTGACATCACCTATAAATGAAGCAGGATCTCAAAGAGTGTCAATCGCAGGTGTCCTGATGGCCTTTCAGGGCAGAGTTCTCTGGCTTCTTCGAAGTACAAAGTAGGGGGAGCTCGGGGCGTCCCAAGCCTCGTCGAGGTGGCCTGTGGGGTGGCACGGGGGCTGGGGGAGCAGGCCTTCCCTCCCCCCTCCACATTTTCCAACCTTCCCCTTGCAAGGCACTGTTCTGAGTTCCCATCTGCCACTTTCAGATGGTGGGGATGTCACTCGGCAGGGCTGGGCGTTTTCAAATATTTGCTAGGTTATGCAGGAGGGCACTCCAGTGCTGTCATTACATGCATGTTTGCCCACGCCCTTCCCTCCTCTGGTGAGTCTGGCTGCTGGCGGCTTTAGCAGGTGCAGCGGCCAGAACTCCAAGGGAGCCCAGATGCCATCTTACTTTGTAAAACCCTGGACTTCTCGGCCAGAGCTGTGACAGGCCCCACGCCCGCTTAGCTTGCTGTTGAAAATCTGCAAGTTGTAAAACCTGTGCCCATATTGAGCCATTTAACAGTTCATATGGTCTTTAAAATGCATGTCGAATGACACAGGATCTGGATTTGTGAATGACAGCTTTTCATTAGAACTGCCTTCCATCCTCCAGAAAGATATCATCTCCCTGTCTCTGCAACCTGCCAACAGCATCTTGAGGGATCCAGGGAGGGTGCACATGGGTGGGAGGCAGCCCGGGAGAAGGAGTGTCTGCAACCAGGACCCCTGAGCTGTGTGAACATTACGCAAAACAGGTCACGCCATCTGTCCGAAGGCACAGTCCGTCCGCGAGACGCTCACGCTCCCGGCTCCACGAGGACGCGTCTCGGGACTGGGGGGGAGAGGGAGAGGAGTGTGATTAATCCACTCAGTGTTTGTTCAACCATCGAGGCAGCAATAAAGGTATTAATTTAGCTGCAGACATTAAAATGTGTACAGTAAGATGGATTTTTTTAACAGTTCAGTGTGGCATAACCTTAATGCAGTACATTAAAATCATTCATTACAATGAATAAATAGCTTAATGAGATTGGAAGCATCGAGCAGTCTCCCCATAAACGTGTGATGAAGTGAAGCAGGCGATGGCTGTCACCGAGCATAAATTATGCAAAAATAATACCCTAATACCATCTCTCTGGGTGCATTGTTGCTTTTGCTGAAAATTCAAAGGGACAGCTTTCCAGGACAATATCAAATTAGTCCGTGTAATAAAAAAAAGCCCACAACAAAATTATCTGCACCATTCTTATCTGCCTAACTCTCCTCTCCACTTTAAACGAGGGCCAATTACCATCTGGTTTTTGGGGTGACGTGTCCTCGCTCCAAGCCATGCTCCCTGCTACAAGTGATTTTTCTTTTGGTTTCATATTCCTGAAGTTGACACTTCACCTCTACAACTCGTGCTGAAGATTCAAACAAAGACTGTTCCAGCACAGGGGCGGAGAGCAAAGTTGGTGAAACAGGGGAACAGGAAAGAATGTCCCTGCAATTTTTCTATGGCTCCTTGAAGGCTCCTTAATCAAATCAGTGCAATTAAATCAGGCATCGGAACAGCCTTTTTTTAAAGGCATGGTCAGCCCTCCCCCCACTTTGAGGTGCAGAAAGTGAGTTATGCTGCTACCCGGGGGAGGGCGGGGTAGTTAGCCAGCAGCACTGAAAGCGCCTTCCCGGATGTGTCCCAAACGCGCATGACGACCGTCAGGATCTTCCCACACAGGTGCAAACGCTGGACTAATTTCAATAACTGTAAAAATCACGCACGTGACTCTTCCGGCCAGCCTGGTGGGAGACAGGAGAGGAGCCCTCTGTGAGCGGCTGGCCAGCTAAGGCGGCGCTGTGCCTGCCGTGGGCTCGCCCGGCAGAGGCTGAGAGGGCAGGCCTCTTCCTGGAGCCCTGGAGACACCCCCCCCCCCCCCCCCCCCGTGCCTGTTCCGCCTCTGATCTCCCGGTCCTGCCCTGGAGCAGCGTCTGAACCGCCCACACTCCCAGCTCCAGCTTTAATCTACCAAGAGGAAGCGCGCCCACCCAGCTGGAGGCAGGGCCCCTGTATCATCTCCTAGTTCTCACAACCACCCAACCCGCTGCTGCTGCTCTCAAGATCCCCTTTCATTAGTTAAAATGACAACCACCAACACCCCCTCCCCCCTGGCTCAGGATGGTGACAAATTCACTTAAAGTCACACAGCTATGAGGGAGGAGCCTGGGATAGAAACATGAAACTCCCTGACCTGAAATTAAACTCCTGCAAGAAAACGTGCCTCTGACATGGGGCCCGAGTTACGTCCACTTCCCAGCTGTGACGCTGTACCTGAGTCATGGGACAGGTCACTGGGGGCGGGGTAAAAGGACCTTTCTGTACCATCTGTGCATCTTCCCTGTAAATCTACAAGCACTTCAAACTAAAAGCTTATGAATTATGCTAAACCATCATCTCATCCCTCTCTCTAAAACCATACGTGGCCGGCTGAGTGGTGCTTCCCTCCCCAAAAGACAGGCCCACATCGAGTCCTGGAACCTGTCTCTGTCATCTTACTTAGAAAAAGAATGTCTACAGATATAATTCAGAACCTTGAGACAAAGAGATCCTGGATTACCTGCTTGGGCCCTAAATCCAATGACGAATGGCCATATAAGAGACACAGAGAAGAGAAGCCCTGTGGAGATGGAGGCAGAGATCAGAGGGATGCAGCCACAAGCCCAGGACACCAACAGCCACCAGAGGCAGGAAGGACCCTCCCCCAGAGCCTGTTGGGGGCACAGCCCTGTCCACACCTTGTTACAGCAGCCACAGGAACCTGATGCCCTAAAGGAAGGAAATGTATATTCCAGTGAAACCCATAGAACCTCTTCCCCCAAACGTGTTTACTCAGATCAAGCAAAACCAGCACATTAAGACCTAAAAGGACAGAGAGGTCACATTATGGCTTACGGACAGGGACACACGAAGGGATTCTTGGCCGGCCTGCCCACTCCTTATGGGGTCCGCGCTGACTGCTCTTCAGCCACAGTCATAGGAGTGGACCCGGCGTGTCCAGACCTAAGAAGGCAGATGGGGATAAATATACGCCATTTATAGGGCCCTGAAGGGCAGCACAAAGCTGAACCTGAGCCTGGGACTTGGAATGAGCCTAGGAATTCCTTCTGGAAATGCGGTGCGTGCTCTCAGGGCCGGATAAAGATTCGCAGGTGCGGAGTTACAGCGGTCAGCCGGCTGTGAGAGCCATCGCAGGCGGTTTTGTCTCAGATCTGAGCTCAGAGGAGAAAGACCAGCTCCCCTTCATTTCAGGGAGAGCCCCCAAAGGAACCTAGCATTCCAACTCAGATGGTTTGACTCACAACCTCCAGGGGCACTGGGCCCCTGGGGCAGGAGCCGTCCTGTGCCCACACACACTGCGGAGGCCAGAGCAGAAAGGCCCCTGCCCAGGCTGGTGGGCAGGGCCCCTGGGCCAGGGCTGCCCAGAGCATCCCCAACATCCCCTCATGTCAATGACACTTCAAGGTCACCTTAAAGATCACTCCTCAGTCAAGTCCTGCTTGGCACCGTCTTGGTGCTGGAGGTCAGGGATGGAACTGGAAGAGAAGGGGACTGAAAGGTAGAAGCCACCCAACAACTCGGCCATCAGATGACACCCATCGGACCAGACCCTGTGCACTTGCGGGTGCCCGGGGAAGCCCCACCTGCGGCGTTTCTTAAGAGAAGCAGGAAAAGCAGAAGCGGTAGCCCAAGCCCCTCACTGAGCGCCCCTGAAAGCCGCCACGTTCCCTGTGCCCCTTCCTCAGTTCTAGATTATGCCAAGAGGTCCTGATAATCGCGAAGTGCTGCTTGTAAAACATGTCACCAACTGTCCCTTCGAATTCCCCAGTCACCTTGGCAACGCAGATGTGAACCGAAGCAGCCTGTCACTATGGGAGGTGGGCGCACATTCGCATTTGGAAGGGCCGACAGCTCCGAACCCACCCCCCCCACCCCGCCCCCGACGACGGCTCGCTGCTGTAGGCATGAAGGCGACGCCCTATGGGCAGGGCACGCAGACTCCAAAACAGGCCCACCCACGCCCGACTTCTCGGGACCAGACACCTGCCACCCGTGCTCCTGGCTTTGGGGCACCAGCCTGGGTGACTGCGAGAAGCTTCTCCACACCCCGAGCCTGAGTCCTTCACCTGTGATATGGAAACCTCCGTAGCCCCTCCCAGGGCCGGCCTGAGGGTCGGTGCTGGTCACGTGGAAGCAGGAATTCTCGCCAGCCACACACCACGGGGACGCACGCCTGGAAGAGGATGCAGCAAGGCCCGCCCGTCCCCGAGGCACGTCTGCACCCTGCCTGCTAGCCATCCTCTGTGACCCCGGGGGCCCGGACCACACCTCCACGCGGAGCCCCTCGCTCCCACCCCTCTGCTGGCCCTGCGCCTGTCCCATCTCCACACCTGCGCTGGTGCCATGTTCTCGACCTGGGAAAGCTGACTGCCCTGCCCAGGCCTGGTTCAAGCCTTGCTCCCTCCAGGAGGACAACCCCAGCTGCTGCCCCCCGCCTCCTGAGACCTCTTCTAGCAGCACGCCCCTTCCACACCGCACAGTACTAGGGCGACTCATCCTTGCGGCCATGCTCTCAAGTCTCTGCTCGTCTCAGCAACACAAGCGGGACGCGGGCGACAGAACGTCACTGCCCTCTCTATGCATGGACAGCAGCACACAACCACAGCTGCCACTGGCCACCACCACTACATAACCACCCACCACCCACCCCACCACTCCCACCAGGAGCTGCGACCACCACCGGCATCCCAGAGCCAGCTCTGTCACCACCTATGCCGTGCCCATCACCACCACCTACTTTACTGAGCGCTTAGTAAGTGCCAGGCGTGCCTTTAAGCACCAACCTTATAAAAACCCTGTGAAGTGGGTACTATTAGCCCATCTTCCAGCTGAGAAAACAGAGACCCAAACCACTTAATAAACACGCCCGCGGTCGCAGGGGACGTGACTGGAGGAGGCAAGACCTGAGTCAACAGTCTGCGCCCCAACCCCGAGGGCCCCCACGCCCTTCTCAGCCACCCCCCCTCCCGCCGGAGCAGCCCGGCATGTCCTGACATGTCACGCTGCCGGGAAGACGCCCTCCTCCAGCTCACGGCTCGCCCCCCCCCCCCGCCCCCGGCCCCCCCTCCTCTGAGCGGCTTCCGGGTCCCGCGCAGTCACATGGCCCTGTGCACCCTTTCTCCATCTCTCCCCACCGGACACCGAGCTGCGCGGGAGCGCCGACGCCCCCCAGACGACCAGACCAGACCAGCGGCAGCTCCACTCCTGGTCCACAGCAGGTGTCTGGCAAATGTTTACAATCTCAGAGCGACTGATCTGTCAAAGATTGTTGCTGACGCCCTCCCGTCAGGAACCTGGACCAGACCCGAGCGTGCACCAGCCCCAGGCATCTGTCCCACACCCAGGGAACCCCTGCTCTGGGAGCAGCAGCCTCCATGCCCTGTCCCATGACTCCCTGCAGAGGCCAGGGTGTCCCACGTGTCTCACGTGAGCAGGTCCAAAGAGCTCACGCGGCTCCACATGCATCGCCACCTCGTCCCATCCCCACGCAGTTGAACCAAAATCACAATCACACTTAAGTCGCCCTCAGTGGTTTCAACCCAACGGGCATCACTGCCACTTCACCGCTGACAAAGAGTCCTGGGCACCCCCACCGCTGGAGCAAGGTCACCCGGCCATTCAGGTGTGAGCCTGGTATGAGAACGTGTGGGCATGGTCTCCGGTTTCAAATCCTGTTGAGTGGGGGTCGGAGCCAGCACGGGGATTCTACAGCTCTGTCTGCTCCTTTTCTCCATGAAGTCCTGATAGTCCTGAGAGGCCCAGGCTGCCATTTGTTACAATAAACGTAATAGAAGAAACTCTACTGCATTTTCTGCAAAGAGCAAAGACATGATTGCAGCTTTTAGAACAATAAGAGGAGCCTTTGAGTAAGTCTCTAAGAATTCAAAATGAGCGGTTGCAGGGACAGCCCGATCACTCCTCTGGGGCAAAGCGGTGTACCGGCCTCCTGCTCTTCCTTCTTTGCTGGCTGTCACCTTGGTGTTGCAATTGTCCTAGGGCCTGGATTTGGGGGTGCTGCGAGCCACATGCACAAAGGCACACGACTTCATCTTGGGCGACCGGCCAGGCAGGAAACCCAAGGATGCTGGGCTTGGGTGGGAGCTGTGAGGACACGGGAACCCACCCCCAATCAAGGGCCACGGTTGTCCCCGCCGGCCCTGACAGCAGCCAAAGCCTCCACTGCATTAGAAAACAAGCCAAAAATCATGATTTTTATGAAAAATATGATTAAGTTTTGACACCTGAATGAAAAAACCAAAATCTGAAACATTGCACAAGCCACATACAAGACATAGGACCTGGCCTGACTGCTCCTTTATGCTGCGGGTTTAGCGCTTGTCATCTCGTGTCCAAGAACCACACTGCACTCTGTCCTCACCCGCAGAGGAGCAACGGCGAGCATGTCCTACCTCTGCTAGAGAGCCGGCCTCCCCTACCCAGGCACGGACCTGGGAGACGAGTCTGTTCCTCCCCATCTGAGACCACCCTGAGAGCTGGCTGGCCTGCGGGGCAGGCGGAGGCATGATCCGGGGGTCCCACAGAAGTGATGCTTGGATGACCAAGATCTCTACAGGCCCTTGGGTGTCCCCGAGGTGCCAGAGGTCTGGCCAGGCTGGGGGCTGCCCCCAGTGGCTCTCGCTTTACCGAAAAGGACATCTGCCACTCCTGGTTTAAGTGAAGCCACTGCCTCTGCAAGTGGATTTCCTGAAACCACAGGGAGCAGCACCCATGGAGCACAGCATCTGGGCAAGGCCACAGCGATGGGGAGACAGAGCCTGTGCACCAAGGCACTGGCCTTGCTGGGGTTTTTCTGGACGTGAACACTGGGCAGGAAGGGCTGGGTACCACGTCCTAAGTAGCCGCACGTGACTCTGGCCACATCAAGGCCATGTGACTGCAGGACAGGGCCCAGTCTGACACGAGGGGGAGGGCCTGGGAGGATGTAGCCTTTGGCTCTTGGGGTCGATCGGGCAGCCAAGCTGGCCACGTGCTTATTCTGGGGCAAAAATGCCAGCTAAGAAGTGTCGGAGGTGGAGACTGCATCACAGACATGGAACAAAAAGGTCTAAATTCAGACACGGAGTCCTAGTGCAGGAAGCATAGATTCACCTAGAGTGATTTAACCTCAATCGGGCAATGTGCTTACAAACAGCGGCTGCCTGCCTGTCACCAGAAAAAACCCCGCTTCTGAGTCATCTTCATGAGACTGGCCTGCGGTGTCCCCAAATAATAACAGCAAATGTTTGGCAGGGGTCCCTCAGTGCAGCTCTGGGCGGGACCTGGGGCAGCCAGCCCCTACTCTCAGGGTGGGGAGCCAGGACCCAGTGGGAGGTCCATCGAGGGGAGGCCTGGGCCCTGGGGAGGGTGGGGTGGGGGGCAGAACGATGGGCCAAAGGGCTGAGAAGCTGCAGAAGGAGAATCGAGAAGGTGTCTGGAGGACAGTCAGATGTCTGCATGCCACCGGCTGGCCAGCCCTTCCTGACCACACTGGGGCCTGGAGGATGAGCACATCCCCACAGCCACCCAGCTGCTGAGCAAGAGGCAGGGCGTCTGGGGCCGCCTCCCGGAGGCCAGGGGACCGTCCCGGGAAGTCTCCACCTCTCTGCCCTCCCCTAGGACCGACAGGACCCAAGGGGGTCTCTGGGAGACGCTGCAAGAAGACAAGTGCTCCTCGACCTCCAAACTCAGAGCGGAGGCTGCCGGTGGCGGAGGGCGCCTCCTCCTCCTCCTTCTCCTCCTCCTCCGGCCTCACCCGCTCCAGCACCGACGCGGCCAAGCCCTGTGCAGGCAGCCCGGGGCCAAACCAATCAGGGTGCCTCCAGAGGCTGGGGCAAGGGTCCGAGCACCAGGCTGCAATCAGATTACACGCTCCAGTGCCCAGCCCTGCTCGCTGCAAACAGAACCGAGCCATTCATTACCACCGAGGCCAATTAAAAAACAGGCAGGCTCCCAAACAAAAAAATCCCAAGCTGTGCATTCCCACCCGTTCCCAGGAAGTGACCACCACCAGCACAGCTGGCATCCTTGGGGGACAGCCAGGGCAGAGGACAGTGAGAGGGACCTGGGGCGGGCCCTCCACTGTCCCCCAGCGCTGACAGAGGAGTGGCCATCAGTTTCTGAACCCCTCACAATGTGGACACGGCACTAAGGCCCACCGCAGCGTACTCCAAACCAAGCTTGATGCAGTTGTTTTGTGTCCTCTCATTAAAAAGCTTAATATCCAGGCGACAGGGGGAAAAACTGCTTTCTCATTACAGTCTCTGTGAAAACAATATTGTAAAAATTTACAAAGTAAGAGATGTGATCAGTATTTAAGCAACTCGCTGGAGTGACGTGTCTTTTCTGAATGTGGTCCTATTGCAAGCCCCTGCTGGCAGCATCTGACTTAGAACTAACAAATGGATGGCCTCTGACCTTTGAGGACGAAATCCCAGCAGACAATGACCCATGTGAGGCCCAAGGCCTGCCAGTCAGAGGGGAGGTGTGAAGGGCCTGGAGAACCCCCGGGCCCTCCCCAGATCCTTCCCACCCTGTATGTGCCATCTGTGTTTATCGAGAAGCCAGGTGCCCCCTGAAGGCAGGGCGAGGTGTCCAGCCCGACTCTCCACCCAGATGCTCAAGAGGAAAGGACAGGCTCACTCTGGGCCTCCCCCGACCGTCCCAGCAGCTCCACCTCCAGAACACACCCACACCATTCACTTCTCTTCCTGTCCTCCTCCACCCCCAACTCTGCCAGGCGTGGGCTGCCGGCATGAATGGCAGCTCCACCTGCATGGCAGCAGTGGCCTTCCTGGCTGGGAGCCCCCACCTGGTCCCCGCTCAATCCTCCAGTCAGCAGCAGACCAGTGATGCACCAGACCCAGAGGAGACCATGTCACCGTCTTGCTTAGAAAGCTTCCCCCAGGCTCCTCGGCTCCTAGAACAGAGTCCATGTCTGACCCCGCACTCTGCCTCCTGCCCCTCTTCCACTCTGCTCCCCCTTCTGAGCTAAAGCCCCAAGGCACAGCCTCTTTGTGTCCCCAGGACTCTGAAAGCTCCCTGCTGCGGCCACCTGTACCTCTGCTCTCTCTGATCTGTGTGGCCAGTGCCTTCTCTTCATTCGAGTCTCAGCTCAAATGGCATCTCTGCAGGGGTCGTCTCTGACCATCTGATCTAAAGTGCTCCCTGGACTTCTGTCTCTCTCATTCTGACATTGTTCACTTACTTTCTCAGCTTTAATTTTACTATAATTTTAGACTTACAGAAAAGTTGTACGAATATGGCAAATAATTCCCATATTCCCTTCTTGCAGCTTTCCTTAACCCCATCCGCTTGCTCTCTAGTAAATAATGCAAGTCCCTCTAGAGCCAAGCACCTCCTCTTACACACCCTAGTCTGAGGTCAAGATCCGGATGAGACCTCTGAAGCGATATACTCTGTACTCTAATCTACAAACCTTACCCACATTTCACCAACTGTCCCAAGAATGGCCCTCAAGGAAAAAAAAAAAAAAAAAAAAAAAGATCAGGGGAGTTCCCGTCGTGGCGCAGTGGTTAACGAATCTGACCAGGAACCATGAGGTTGCGGGCTCGGTCCCTGCCCTTGCTCAGTGGGTTGACGATCCGGCGTTGCCGTGAGCTGTGGTGTAGGTTGCAGACGCGGCTCGGATCCCGAGTTGCTGTGGCTCTGGCGTAGGCCGGTGGCTACAGCTCTGATTCAACCCCTAGCCTGGGAACCTCCATATGCCGCGGGAGCGGCCCCAGAAATAGCAACAACAACAACAACAACAATAACAACAACAAAAAAGACAAAAAAAAAAGGATCAGGCACTGAACTCTTGTTGTTTCCACTCAAGTTTCATTTAACTGGAAGTTTAATCAGTTTTTGTGTTTCACGACTTGGACATTTTTGAAGAATACAGGCCAGTGCCTGTAGGATGTGTCTCAGTTTGGGTTTGTGTGATGTTTCCCCATGAATAAACTCGGGGTAGTTAAGGATATCGCAGAATGATGCTGTGTCCTTGTCAGTGCCTTACACTGGAGGCATGTGGTACCAATCAGTTCCATTCCTTGTGACATTAACTTTGATCTCTTTCTGGGCTGGTGTCTGCTGGCTTCTCCCAGATAAACTTACTATTTATTGTATACGTAGTATCTTCAAGGGACGCGTTATTTACACATCCTGCTGTTGTTCAACTCTTTCCAACTAGATTTAGCATCTACTGATGCTTCTTGCCTGAATCAGCTAGCATCATTGCTTGTCAAACAGTGATGTCCTAATTCCACCACTTTTTTTCTTTTTACCGCTGCACTTGCAGCATATTGAGGTCCCAGGCTAGGGGTCAAACTGTAGCTGTAGCTGACAGCCTACACAACAGCCACAGCAACACTGGATCTGAACTGCACCTGCAACCTTCAATGCAGCTCTCGGCAATGCTGGATCCTTAACCAACTGAACAAGGCCAGGGATCGAACTCACAACCTCATGGACACTATGTCAAGTTCTTAATCCACTGAGCTACAGTGGGAACTCCTGATTCCATCACTTATTGGTTGTCATTTGGCTGTAAGAAGCCTCTGCCCCTCCTCATGGTTGGTTGGTTGGTTTTTCAGTGGCAATGTGGACTCCAGGATTCTTACTTTAGCCCATGGGCCATGATCCACCTCTGTCATTATTTAATTCTGATTCTCAAATGTCCCCACACGAGGCCAACAGGAGCCCCTTCAGGCTGGCCCTGTGTCTTCACGCGTCCCGCCACGAGCTGGCACTTCCTTAGGAGCTGGCAATCTGAGGCTTACATGTCTGCCTCCTTATTCGCTGTGTCTCACTGTCAGCCTCATCTGCTGCTGCGCCTTCAGCTCCGGAAGGAGTCTGGCACAGAGCGAGCAGTTAAACCAAAGACGAGCATCAGATGTGTCGGGACCTGGCGAGCTTGAGGGAGCAGGTGTTCACGGGAAGCGCACAGGTTGCCCTGGGAGCCCTGCCTGCAGCCCTGGGTCCCAGAGTGACTGATGGCCGTGACCAGCAGCCTGACGCACACTTGTGAGTCCGTGTCCGGGCAGACAGGCCTGCCAGGCGGACACCCCAGGCAGGGCCCGACAGTGGGGTGCTGGTGGGTGAGTGCCAGCCTCCTCCTTTGCAGTGGGTTCTGTGTGGTCTCCCAGGGGGTCCCCAGGGAGACTGAGCTGTAGACGCTCAGGGCCATGACCCCATTCACATGCCGTTTTCTGGTACCCTCCTTGCTTTGCCACCCCTCGCTAGGCTTCCCGGGATCATCCCTCGGTCTGCACCCCATTCTTGTGCAGGCTCCTCTGTTAGGGGACTCTCAGCCAAGACAGAAACTCACCTTAAGATGGGCCCCAATGCTGCAGAAACTTGCTAGAGATGAACTAGATGCAGGAGCTCAGTAATAAGCAAGGTAACAAGTGGGACCTACAGTCCTCTAATCATCGAAGAACACAGCTAGTCATCAGTGACGCTCACACGCCAAGGACACACATGCACCTGTACACACGCACACACACACTTTCACACCTGTGAGCGAACGCACACAAGCATGGCCTGGGGAAGTACAGGTCAGTTCTACCCAACGATGAAGGGAGAACCGTCATCTTACACAATCTCTCTGGAGAGGAGAAAACGAGGGACCAGGCCCCATTTTGTTGTACAAAACTAATGCAGCCTTCATGCTGAAATCGAGCCAGGAAAGTACGGGGGAAATGACAGGCAATCTTCCTCTTCAACACAGGTGTAAAACTCAGTAAACTAAATGCAGCAAGTCACAACGCAGCTGTCTCCCATGGCCAAGCAGAGCTCACCTCGGTGACGTAAATTTATTAAGGCAATTTTCCATGTGAATAAAGAGAAAAATTACAAGATTATGTCAACAGAAGGAAAAAAAATCACAATAAAAAGTAACAGCAAACTGGGAAGGAAATAACTTGCTTCAACCTTAACTTTTTTAAACCTACAGCAAACACCATCTGATGATGGTCATTAGATCCTTTAAATCAAGAACAAGACAAAGTTACCTGCTACTAATGTCTCTAGTTAACACTGACTGGTTAACAAGAAAGGAGACTCAAAGGTACAAGATGGGAAAGAAATGACTAAACATAATATTATTTGGAGTTCCTGTCAAGGCTCTGTGGAAATGAATTTGACTAGCATCCATGAGGACACAGGTTCGATCCCTGGCCTCGCTCAGTGGGTTAAGGATGTGGCGTTGCCATGAGCTGTGGTGTAGGTCGAAGGCTTGGATCTGACGTTGCTATAGCTGCGGTGCAGGCCAGCAGCTGCAGTTCTGATTCAGCCTCTAGCCTAGGAGCCTCCATATGCCGTGAGGGCGGTCCTAAAAAGCAAAATAAGAATAAGAATAATATTATTCACAGATGATATGATTATGACTTGGAAGAATACCGATTAATCTAAAATTTATTAGAAATAAGAGGAGCTCCCTGGGCACCTAGCGACCAAGGATCTGACGTCACCGCTGTGGTGCAGGTTGACTGCTGGCCCAGCAACATCCTCTTGCCATGGGCACAGGCCCAAACAACAACAACAACAACAACAAAACGGCAGGACAGTCTGAGGTGGAAAAGTGCCCCTTCCACTCTGAGACTTAGAATAAGACTTTGTTAATCTAGGGTGGTACTTACTGGTGCAGGTTTCAATTAAAAAAAAAAATTCAGAAACACATCCACACACGCACGAAAATTTCTATATGGAGAACTAGTACTGCAAATTAGTAAGGAAAGGAACAGTTACCCAATCTACTGTCTGGAATAATCAGCTATCCACGAAGAATAAAGTGAAATTGGATTTCTATCCCATATCATTTACAAAATCAGTTCCCAAAGGTTGAAGAACTTAAATGTGAACTTTCAGAAAAATTTCAGAAGCAAAGGTAGCAGAATATTTATATGACCTTGGAAGAACTTCCTAAATAAGACACATTGAAAAATCAATATATACAGAAAACGACTGCTAACTTCCCCAGAATTCAATTAAGAACTTCTACTTACCAAAGGACACCATAAAGAAAGCTGAAGGACAAGATATCAATGGGGAGAAAATTCCCAAACACAAGTCTAATAAAGAATTAGTAGGCGTTCCCGTCGTGGCGCAGTGGTTAACGAATCCGACTAGGAACCATGAGGTTGCGGGTTCGGTCCCTGCCCTTGCTCAGTGGGTTAACGATCCGGCGTTGTCGTGAGCTGTGGTGTAGGTTGCAGACGCAGCTTGGATCCCGCGTTGCTGTGGCTCTGGCGTAGGCCGGTGGCTACAGCTCCGATTCAACCCCTAGCCTGGGAACCTCCATATGCCGCGGGAGTGGCCCAAGAAATAGCAACAACAACAACAACAACAACAAAAAGACAAAAAAGACAAAAAAAAAAAAAGAATTAGTATCTCCTTAGAAATCTATACATAGAACTTCCATATGACCCCGCAATCCCACTCTTGGGCATATATCCAGACAAATCTCTACTTAAAAGAGACACGTGCACCCGCATGTTCATTGCAGCACTATTCACAATAGCCAGGACATGGAAACAACCCAAATGTCCATCGACAGATGATTGGATTCAGAAGATGTGGTATATATACACAATGGAATACTACTCAGCCATAAAAAAGAATGACATAATGCCATTTGCAGCAACATGGATGGAACTAGAGAATCTCATACTGAGTGAAATAAGCCAGAGAGACAAAGACAAATACCATATATCACTTATAACTGGAATCTAATATCCAGCACAAATGAACATCTCCTCAGAAAAGAAAATCATGGACTTGGAGAAGAGACTTGTGGCTGCCTGATGGGAGGGGGGGGAGGGAGTGGGAGGGATCGGGAGCTTGGGCTTATCAGACACAACTTAGAATAGATTTACAAGGAGATCCTGCTGAATAGCATTGAGAACTTTGTCTAGATACTCATGTTGCAACAGAAGAAAGGGTGGGGGAAAAATATAATTGTAATGTATACATGTAAGGATAATCTGACCCCCTTGCTGTACAGTGGGAAAATAAAATAAATAAATAAATAAAAAGCATAAGGGGAAAAAAAAGAATTAGTATCTAGAGTATATAAACAGCTACTATAGATCAGCAAGAAAATGATAGCAGAAAAATAAGTAAAAGACCCAAACTGAAGTTTAACAATAGAAAAAAAAGAAAAATGTCAAGCCAACACATGAAAAGATGTTCAACCTCATCAGGAATTCTGGAAATGGAAATGTAATCACCCAATGTAAGTCAAACGTCTTTTAAAAATCTGAAAAAGGAGTTTCCTCTTGGTGCATTGGGTTAAGAATCTGACTGCAGTGTCTCAGGTCGCTGCAGAGGTGCAGGTTTGATCCCAGCCCGGAGGAGTGGTTAAGGGACCCAGCATTGCCATAGCTGCAGCTTGGATTCAGTTCCTGGCAGGGAACTTCCATATGCTGCAGGTGGAGCCATTAAAAAAAAATCTGATTGAAAATTGTGAAAAGTATTTGGAGTAATAGGAATTCCTATATACGCTGGGGGGAGTGTCGGTTTCCCCACATCTCTTTGGAAGCACTGTGATGTTTTCTGTTAAAGTTGAAAGTGAGCAGATCCTAGTCTACAAACCAGCAATTTCATTGTGGGTCTCTTAACTAGGGAAAGAAACCCTTACACATCGACACCAGAAACGTGGAATAAGAAAGTTCATAGAAGCATCATTCATTAAAAAAAAGAAAAAACTGGAAACAAATCAAATGTCCATCAACAGGCGGGGGAATAAATTAAACAGAACTCTAGGCAGCAGTGGCAGTGACTAAATTACAGCCACAACAGCAATGTGGGCGAGTCACACAAATACACCATTTTTGGTTTTTGCTTTGGACTCTGCGGCAACATGCAAAAATGCTGGGGCCAGGGATCAAACCCACATTTAAAAAAGTGCACACTCCACTAGATGCACATAACTGTCCTCAGCACCTGGGAAACAAATCAGAAGTATGTTTTCCAGGCGAGGAAGCTGAAGTTCGGAGGTGGGTGGGCTTGTTGCAGACCACAGGGGCCACGCAGGGACTTGAACCCAACAGCCAGCTCCAGAGTTGTCACTGCTCATCTTTTTCTAGGCTGGTTCTCAGCACCGAGAGGAAAAAGCCAGATCAGAGAGCAGGGGGTATGATTTTCCATTTTTATAAAGCTCGGTCAACAAGGAAAACAAACCAAGGAGTGTTATAGGAAATGATAAAAGCAGAATTCAGGAATGATTCCCTCTGAGAAGCAGGATGAGTAAGGTTCTGTCTTTATGTTGGAAGCTTATTTTTCTATTCTTTGAATCCCACTTACACACTCTTGTTTGCATTAAATATTCCATATATTATTTAGGAGCCATCTCGGAGAGAGAAACAAGTAAAAACAGCCACACACACCAAATCAAAGGAGAAAGACAGCGGCCTGTTCCCTGACCCACGTGGCTGCAGCCTCCCAGCTGAGGACTGCAGGGGCACGTCTGCACGCGGCATCCAGGGCAGTGGTCCCTCAACCTCAGCCCGCACCAGAGCCCGAGAGGGCTTGTTAACACACCACACCAGGAGCTCCTGACCCAGCGGGTCCACTGAGAATCTGAATTTCCAGCAGGTGATGTTGGCACTGCTGGGCTGGGGACCACCCTTTGAGGGCCACTGGGAATCGGAGAAATCTCCTTGCTCCTCGTTATCTCTCATGGAAGCAGCCTCACCGTCACTGGGGTTTGAATCACAGATTTTCCCTCTTTTCAAAGTCCCCTCGCGAGAAGCACGGCATAGGCCAGATAGCCATCCTTGGAGTGTATTTATTTATTCAGTTAGTTAGTTTCATTTTGCTTTTTAGGGCCGCCCCTGAGGCATATGGAAGGGCCCAGGTTAGCCGCGTCTGCGACTTATTCCACAGCTCCATGGTAACGCCGGATCTTAACCCACTGATCGAGGCCAGGGATCAAACCCACATCCTCATGGATACTAGTCGGGCTCGTTACCGCTGAGCCACAGCAGGAACTCCCATCCTCAGAGTTTATAAAAGCGTTTTGTGCATATTTGTGCACCTGTTTGTGGATAACACATATAGCACACAGGTGCCCACATAAGCCTGAAACCCAGGAAGATGCCAGGCTATGACCTGGATGGATGGGCCCCAAGCTCCCCTTGGAACCTCCGTCCTGACTGCAGAACAGAGACAAACCCAGGGTGAGCCCACCTGTATAAGCAGCTGGGCTGCAGGAGCCCACCCAGGGGGCCAGGCCGCAAGGCTCCTGAGGCTGCAGTAGCGCCATGAATGCGCATCCAGCAGATCTGAAGGTGGGAGAGCTCTGAGAGGTACCAGCCCAAGAAGGACAAAGCCTTTGAGGGCCCGGCCGCCCCGTTCCCATCCCACAGGCTGTGTCTCTGGGAGCTTCCACGTGGCCTCCCTGGAGGTGCCACTTCCCGGGGTGCCCTGCCACTGATCAGAAGCACCCCGATGAAGGAGGTGGAGAGAGCACAGTCAGAGCCAAGGGCCTGCTGAACCAGGTATCCTGTCTTTTTAAGGCCCTGGTTCCGATGAGATACTGGTATTCTAGTTAATTCCTGGTAAGCTTACAAAAGACACATGGCAAGCGGCTGCTGCCTGCCTAGTTCTTTCTTACCTCAGGACTCGGGCCTGCCCCTCGCAGGGTCCCCACTGACCTTGCTGCTGAAGGACACCCAGCTGCCCTGCTGAGTTTGCTCCACCAGCATCTACCTCTCGCTCTCTGAGCTGTTCCCAGGGGGTTAGACACTTGTGTACTGGTCACCCCTCTGTTCCCATAGACAGTGAGCTGCATGAAGGCAGATGCCTGCTGGCGCACCATGCATGGAACCCCCAGTGCCTGGAATAGTGCTGGGGTGTGAGTGATGGCCAGACGCTGGGCTGACCTTCTGGTCCCACACCATAGCACCCTGTCCAGATGCCCTGCCAGGAACACTGGGTGCCTGGAACTGGGCACCCAGAAGAGTAGACAGACACAAAGTCCCTACTCCCCAGACTTTGCAGCTGCACCACTTCCAGGCTGGATACAGGCTCTTCCATCTCAGCCCCTGTGCTCCCGTTGGTCTGGCACCTGCTGTTGAGCTGATGCCTGTTCATGGGGCTGGCCTTCTGCACACCCAAATGGTAGAAAACAAGGTAAAATGGGAATGTTTTCTTTTCCATGAGCTGACAGACGCTTGTGCAGACCACAAGGAGGAGGTGCAAGCAACGTGTCTGGGACTCGTCTGCTCTGTTCACGAGGGCGGCACATACCTCCCCCTGGGAGAGCACACCCTGGAGGGATTTACGCATACTCACGGTGTGCCAAGACCCCCTCTCACCTCCCATTTCTGCATGCTCGCTTTTCTCTTCTTGATACCCACAGTCACGAAAGCTAAGAAATGATTTCTCCTCCCCTGCCCCAACGCACTCATTACCTCATGTGTGCACATGCCTCTCAGCCAAGGGAGGTGCTCGTTCTCGTGACTCTAGAAGAGTCTACAAGGGTCTGGAAGGGCCTCCAGAGCATCCAGTGAGCCCCCTGCTCCATGCAGATGGAGACATAAGCTTTTGGTGGCACCTTATCTTGAAATCCCAACATGATTTACCAAAATATTCTTCCTAAAGTTGAGTTAATATGCCTTCAATCGTTCCAGCTGCTTTCAACAGATTGTGTAAAGATTCTTTTGTACTTTGTGTCAACTGCAGAAAGTCCCACGACTCACACACTCCAGTGCCTGGTCCAGAACGGAGCCGTGACAAGCATCTTTGTCCTTCTGACTCCCATCCTCTTGGACGCCTTCTCCAGGTGGCCTCATTTGGCCCCAGTGACGTCCTGCATGGACCTTCACTGCTGTGTTCATCATGCCTTCCTTTGACCACAGTGCCCCTGACCCTGAGTTCCCGGATGGGCAGGGTCTCGTCTCTGAAGCCCTGGGCAGAGCCCTGGGCCTGGCTCACAGCCAATACAAATAAATGGGAACCATTAGGAATGGATGACTGAGGGAAGGAGGAATTCAACTGGGGAACAAGCCAGGGAGCCCAACTGCAGCTCCTCCAGCATCCCCACCGCGGGGACACACCAGCCGCACCGGGATCGCTTCTCCTCCTCCCACTGAAGGGCCTTTCCCGCCCCCACCGTGTCCCCCCATCACTGGGAAAGGTCCTGGCGAGTAAGAAACTCATCTGTCACACACACAGGACACACACGGCACACTCTGCTTTCCTTGGCTTTGTGGACAAATTCAGACTCTTGTTTCCCCAAGACACTAAATACACAGAGAGACTGTCTCCAAGGCGGCCTAGCTCAGATTTTAACAACTCTGGTTGCAATTTGGGTTCAATGGGAAGGGAAAGCTGTGTGTGGCAGTTTACTTCTATTTAGAACCAGGATCTTGCCAAGAATTCCAGATTTCAGCTTTGGATGTTATTTGTTGCTCCTTCCAGAAAGTCATCGTCTGTGTTCACGTTCCTTCCAGAGGATCTGTTTGATCTGTTGTCTCATCTGAGCTTATTATGGCTAATTACTCAATAAAGAACTTCTTTCCAAGGCCTTTCCCTCTCACGTGTCATCTCACGGGGTGAAATCACTGTCTTCTTTTGATTTCCCTCCATCACAACCGGCTTTCATCCAGACGTGCCGAGGACTCCGACGGGAGCAGTTAGTGCAAAACGAAGCCTTTGCTTTTCTTCCCTTCCCGTCCGCCTTTCTCTCCAAAAGGCTGAAAGGTGAAGCCTGTGGGAAAGCAGACGATGGCTCCAAGCCCTTGCCCCACAGAAAGGCACCGAGGGTCTGCCGGCGCCCGGACGAGAGCGGCACGCTTCATTTACCACTTTGTGGGGTAGAACAAAGACCTCAGCCCAGCCCTCCGAGCCCTGCGCACCCATCACTCGGGGGGTGGTGGGAACAGCTGCCTCACAGGCCGCTGAGTGCTGGGGACTCAGGAGTTTCAGGGAGGCTCTCTCGAGTGACACTGCCACTTGGATCCACGTGCGTCTTACTGCAGGTTTTCCAGGAAAGGGAAGGTGAGGCACACACATGGGCACACGCATGCAGACACACATGTATGTGGACACACACAGGGACATACACACGGGTGCACACATAATTTGGCGGGGATGTGCAGAACCGTGGGGCGGAGCGACCCTCCTAACAAGCCCCCCCGCCGCCTACGAAAGTGAGCACAGGGCTCAGAGCAAATGACTCACCGAGTTGAAAGGGCCTTTCCCGTGGCGGTGATGTGTGAGTTCACTGTCTCTTTATGAAAAGAAAGCCAAGATGAGAAGTCACTGACCCAGAAACTTCCCCTGGCATTAATGAACTCAGGCTGCCAGGGGGTAAAATATGGGTTTCTCTGCGCTGGCTCACCTCTGGGCACCACGGCCTTGCTCTCAGTAGACCCCAGCTTCCCCGCCCAACCTTGACAGGTGAAGGGTGTCAGTGTGACGGACCCTCGGGTTAGAGCCCCCTCCCCCTGCCCTGTTCCAGCGGTGGGGGGGTCCTGTGCCCAGAGGCCGGTGGACCACGGAGGAAGCCCTCTCTTTCTACCCAACCCTGGGCTGGAATTTACAGAGCACACTGGCGGGACGGCTCCCTGCAGGACGCACGGGTTTATGCGGTTTCCTCTCCTCCAGCTTCCGTGTTAACGGGGCTGTTCCCTCTGGTAAGAATTAGCATCTTCAGCCTGAGGCCAGGCTCACTGTTGCCTTAAGCCTGTTCGCCCAGCCCTTAAAAACAGGAGTGAGCGTGCTCTACAGACGACGTCTTCGTGAGGTTTGCAGCAGAAATACGGAAGGGCCGGCCGTGCAGCGGACCTGCCCCTGGAGAAACACAAGCCATCTGTTCACAAGGAGCTGGGCTTCCGCTTTTACCAATTCACAGCATATTGCTGCTGCTTCGAGATGTCCTCGTTTAGGCAGCAGAGAAACTGGAAGGTTGCTGATGGGACCTTTATGCAACAAACGCTTACGCTAAGTTCACTCCGCCCAGGGCCCTCGAACAGTCGCCCAGGGCCCTCGAACAAGTCGGGGACCTGGGAGAAGCAGCCAGGCCCCACCCTGCCCTGGCGGAGCTTGCAGCTGAGGGGCAATACCGCTGGGCTGTGGGAATAAGGCTTAGCGGATGCCCCATGGGCAGCGCACGGGGCTTGTGCTCCCGGGAAGCACAAGCTGAGCTCAGAGCCTGGTGGGCTCTGGGAGAGGGGAGCAGATACCACCACCGGTCTTCCCAACCGGACAGCCCAGGGAGAGATTTCCAGCCAGGGGTTGCGACCCCTGTGCCGGAGCCACTCCGGTGGCTTAGCTCGCAGAGACCTCAACGCGAGCTCTTCCACTCAGAGAACAAGGAGGGCAGCTCTGACTTACGACTATTAACACGGCTGTGGCTGGAACCAAGAGTGGAAGCACTAACATTTGTAAAAACTAAGCCTCAGGCAAAACTGCTCTAAATGTTGAACACAACAACAACCCCCCCCCCTTTTTCTCCCAATTACTTATTAACAAACATCAGTTATGGAGGTGCTACAGGGGGTGCCAAGAGGAAAACAATGAAAACAGAGAACCCTGGTTCCTGCTCCCAGGCATCCTCAAATCAAGACCAGAGAGGACGGACTGGCTTGCAGTCCTTGTAGCGAGGGCTCTGCTTCGCATGGCCTGCAGTGTTTAAAACACTTGATTAGCTGCCAGTATTTGAAAATGGGAGAGTTCAATCCAGGTTTCTAGCTTCTCCTGGAAAACGTGCAGACCTGGCCGTGCTGGGCCCACATTCAGAGCTGCCATGACCCTCCAATGGGTCAGGAGCTGCCCAGTTCTCTGATCCCCTTGAGGGGACCATCCAGCCCTGCAGAAGTGGGAACGTGGGACCAAGAAGAGTAAGGAAAGGTCGCCATCTTCAGAGTGGATGGCAACTCCTCACGCCTGCGACCTGGCAGAGGGGGTTGGCTTCTGGGAGCCAAAGAAACTGAGAGGTTTCTGGACCATCCAGGGCAGTGACCACACACAGGATTTCGCAGGAGATATTGGTTGGCCATGTCCTTCTCTTCCCGTTTCCCTCCACCTTTCCGAGAGGCCAAGAGAGGCACTCAGTGTTCAAGAGGCACGAACAGGGATGCCAACTCCCGCCCAACAGGACCGAGCTTCTGGCAGAGGCTTCCAGGATGGCGGCGGCGGCCACGCCTCGGCGGCAGAGGCGCGCCGTCAGGAGGGGCCACCTGGCAAGGGTGAGGGTAGGTGCTGAGCCAGGTGCCCAGTGCGGGACTCCGGGGCGGGGGGCGGCAGACCACCTTGGTGGTGGATGACGCCCGGAGGACTCGATCCTTCCTTCCTCAGTGCCGAGTCCTCCTAAGGACCACCTCTCCCTCCAAGTAGCTGCCAAAGGGAAGAGGCTAAACAGGAATAACCTCTTTGAACTTCATTTTACATGCGAAAACCTGTCCAGCTAATCTCAGCCTAGAGCCACTCTCCTGACTTTACGAAAGTGTTCCAAACTGGCTGATTTTCAGTTGCTTTGGCTTAATATTTTTTTAAGGGATATTTTCTAATAGATGAAAAAAATTCCTTTTCATGCTTCACTAATGCAAAAACAGCTGAACCAATTTAGCTCAAACTTTCTCAATAGCTTGTTACAATCCTAATTAAAATATTCACATACGGCACAAGCTTTGGGGAGCATAATATTGCACTGCCAATCAAATCCTGGCTGAATATTTACAACCAGCTAAACAGAAAAGCAACTGCCTGGCTTTCACTCTTTGTTGCTTCTTGAGGAAAATGTAGTCAGACAATTAATGGTGAGGGGATTAATGCAAGCATGGGCCGTGGCATTTCTCCGCTTGGCTTAACACATAAACAACTGGGCATAAAGACTCTCGGGCTCTTGGCTGAAACCGGGTGGGGTTAACACAGAAGACCTCATCTCCCTAGGATCTCCAGGGAAACGGCGGCTCAACTAGGGGAACAGGTCATGTTGCCAGGTAGGGGAGTGTGGGCGTCAAAGGAGAACAGCGTAGCTTAGAGACCAGAAGTGTCACCTTCCAGCTGCAGGACCCTGGACAAGGGGCTCAACCCTCTGCACAGGTGGAATCTTCATCTGTTGCGTGGGAATAATGACAATCCCCAAAGACGGATGGCGTGTCCTAGCTCCCCACCGGGGCATACAATCAATGCTTCCTAAATGTCACTGCAGTATCTTATCATTCCACTTCCATGGAATGCCCAGAGAAACAAAGACACGTTCCTGAAGCGAAAAACAGTAAGAAAAAAAAATTTAACCTTTCTAGAAACAAACTTTTACCAAGTGCATGAAAACCCTGGAATGCTCTCCTGACACCTGACTGTTTCCAGAATAACCCATCAGCATTGAGGTAGATCTCCTTATGGGCTGTGAAGAAGGGAGGGGATCTTCCAAATTGTCTAGCGCTTTTCAGTTCTGGCGCCTGGCTGTGTGTGCGCGCGTGTGTGTGTCCGTGTGCGCATACTGACAGACAGACCCGTGGCTGCACAGATAAGAGAGAGGTGGGTCACACCCACGTGACGCAGAGGCAGAAGGATGCACAGATGCTGCACGTACTCACACAGAGATGTACACGTCTGCGGGCTTTTCCCTGTCTTAACTATCAGCTGCCATTTCTCACGCGTGAGTCTTTAGTGCCCTGTGTCTCTTCTCTTAAACCAGAAGACCAGATGGCTGAGCGCGTGTGCACAGAACAGCCTCTTGGTCAGGCTCCGGCCAGAGCTCGGATGGACTCTGTGGTCTCCGTTTTGGATGCAGGCGGCCTTGTGCTTCATTTCTGGTGTTTGTCTCTACAAGAGGAAGGCTGACCCCTCTCCACTCTGCCCGTGGTCCTGCTGAAGCCCCTTCTGAGTCCCCAGGACAAGTGAAGCTCACTAGGTGACTCTGCCTCTCTCTCATCTAAACACACGCTTTTTTAACGCAGCAAAGGCAGAATGGCAGTCAAGTCCGTTGCCCAGGCTTCCTCGACTTCTGCTTTCTTGTTCCTCGCAGGGTCTGCAACTCTCCAGGGAAGGTTTGCTCAGTGTTTATTGCCTGGACATCAGAGGATTTTGGGGGTCTTTGCTAAAGGAACTGGAATGGAGCACTCTCCTCCCTATTTGATGAATACGGCCACATTTGAAGAATTTTATTCCCACAGTGCTGCACTGGATGTGCTGAGTGTGAAGCCAAAACCTCAAAGCCAGCAAGAATTAAGCTGCTTTGCTTTTCTATATGAGCAAATGGCCTATAAAATGTTAATGCATGACTCCCAGCGTGGCTGGCAACTCCTAATTAATGGGGCGTCCTTAGGTGTGGGAGCTGCCTGTGCAGAGCCAGGGAGGTCCCTGGGCTCTGTTATCCCCTCCGAGGGTCCCTCCTCAACCTCCATCCGGTGCACCCCTGGCCAGGTTCACTAAGACCAGCATTTGGCTAGGAGTGTGGTCATCAAATCCGGGAAAACAATTTGTATCAACAGCAATGTAGCAGAAAGGACCTCTGGATGCCTGCCACTTGCAACTATTTTGCTAAACTCTACAGATGAACTGTCCTAGTGACAGGCCTTCATAAACACCCATCAGTTATCTCTAGTGGATGCGTCAGGAAATGGGGTCAGAGAAGCTAAGTTGCCAGTACGAGATAGGACTTGGAACTCAGTAAGTATGGGACCCCGAGCCAGCAGAGTGCCTGCTGCCAACACCGGTGCTCCTCCTGCCACCGGCAAAGCTTTTGGGGTGAAAAGTCATCACTCCTTTGTGCAGTTCATGAACGCGGCCAAGCTAAAGTAATTTTCATTTTTAGATGTTTCTAAAGTGGCACCTTCCAGGCCCCCATCTGCAGGGCTGCCCGTCTATCAGAAGGTGAACTGGGACAAATCATAAATATTGCTCTTCCATCAACTTTTACAGGCAAAAAAAAAAAAAAAAAGAAAAGACTACGACGACGAAGGCAGAGTCAATTGGAATTAAAGGCCGGGCTACAGAGGAGTGATTAATTCGAACGGTGTCCAGTCTCAAACCTGTGGAATAAAGTCTGGCTTTCTGGGAAACTATACCTGTGGATCTTAGTACATTAAGATAGTTTACAAGGGAGCGAGTTCGATAAGAGCGGTGAAGTTACAGGCCAGAGACGCAAGCACCATGCACCTGCCATGACTTGGCACGTCACCGGAGACTCCAATGAATCAGAACGTAGGAGGTGGTGGTTGGGGAGACGGCTGCTTCAGAGGCTTGGCAGCCGTGAGGTCCCAGGCTCTGGGGCTTTTGCACCCCGAGCATCACATCCCCCACCTGGAGATCCACCCCCACCTTCTAATCGAGCTTGGCCTCTGGCGCAGGAAGAAGCAAATCCATCATTTAGATTCTGCAGATACATCAGAGCAAACTCAAGAAGTGGAGCACAGTGGTGGGGGGGGAGGGGGAACTCAGGCAGGTGAGGGCCCCCACGGGGGTCAGAAACCAAGGGGCTAAGAACTTCATCCTTCATTTCATCAGAGCTGGGGCTGAGGAAAGGCAGCATCTGTCCCCGAAGTGGGGGGTGAGCAGGAAAGAGGAGCCCTCTGGCCCCCAGGGGCCTGATTCTAGCCAAGGCTGTTGGTCTGCCAGGACACAGGTGGAATAAATCGGTTTCGGTGTGTTGTATGTTGAGGTTTCAGGGTTTCCTGAGTTCTCTGACCTTCTGTGCCAGGTGAGAATGGAAAATCTGGCCGTGTTTCTCACCCTCAGTGTGTCACACGTTCACAGGGTGTCAGGTTACATGCTGCGCTGTTCAGAAGAACTTGGAAGAGCAGAAAAAAGGCAGGCGACACACTGCCAGAAAGTGAAGGTCGTGTGTGACAAATAAGGAATTAATATACAGCATATATAAAGAGCTCCTGTGAATCAATAAGAAAAAGCCCAAGTCCACTCCCCCCAGATATATTCAGGTACAACTATAATTGGTCAATAAAAAACATGAAATGTTCAACCTTACTAGCTGTCAGGGAAAGAACATGAAAACAATATACAATGCCTTAATTACCAGATGGCAAAAGGCTGAGAATATCTAATGTTGGAGGGGCTGCCGCCCAGAAAGAGCACACTCCTGCATCCTTGGGGGGCATGTAAATGAGGGAGTCCTTTGAAAAGGCAATTTAGAAGCGTTTTTCACCCTTTTGGGTGTCTTCATCACAACGTACAAGGACAACAACACGGCAACAATCTACATGTCATCAACAACAGCTAAATAAGTTAGTGGGACATCCAACCCATATGATACCCTGAAATGTTTGGTTTTTAATCAGGGAAAACTATATGCTCTAACGAGGCATGCACTCCGACACAAATGAAATTTAAAAAGCAAGTTGCAGAAACATATGTACAATAAGTTCCATTTCTGCCACAGAGCTCATATATTTATGTAAATGGACTGGGAAGTGGACAATGGTCATCTCTGCCAAGGGCAGTGACAGAAGGGGGGGGTAAAGGGGACCCTTAGAGTTTGCTTGATACTTGCTGCACTGACTGAATTTGTGACAATGACAGCATTTCATATGCGTGGGGTGGGAGAGAGAGAACAGGCAAAATTACGATGTTGAGATGCTACTCATGTAATATTTTATAGGTAATAATTTTGAAAGATTGAAAATGGTGGGTAGAAAGGGAATTCACAGAATAACCGTTTTCATTCAGTGTCTGCTTTCCAGATCTCACTCAAGACCCCATTCGAATGACACCCAGGCCACTTCAGCTGCATCAGAATTCACTGCCCTTCAGACTAAAGTGGGTACCGGCGGGCACAAAGCACCACCCAGGGCCGGATGCTGTCTGCCCTCCCTCGGGGATCACGCGTCTTCATCCTGGGACTGGGGCCCTTCCTGGGATGGAACCTGGTCCAAGTATCCCCCCGCTTGAACACAGTTCGCTGCCTTGTGATAGCCTAAGGGCAACAGTGGGCGGGGAGGGGCCACAGAGCTCAGGACCCCTCCCGCTGAGTGCTCGGGAGGCAGCTTCCTGGCCTCCACCCAGGCTTGCTCAGCCTGGGGCACACCCTGCGGCTCTCGTGGTCTGTACCATGTTTCCTTTCAACATCCTCTCTAGGAAATAAAGGAAAGCAATAGGCAGCGTGCTCGTGGAACAGTAACTCCACGTGAAGCCTGGGCTCCCAATTCTCACACCTTTCTCACGAGACCACAAGGGTTCTCCACTTAAAACAGAGCCACTCCTGGAGTTCCCGTCATGGCGCAGTGGTTAACGAATCCGACCAGGAACCATGAGGTTGCGGGTTCGGTCCCTGCCCTTGCTCAGTGGGTTAACGATCCGGCGTTGCCGTGAGCTGTGGTGGAGGTTGCAGACGCGGCTCGGATCCCGCGTTGCTGTGGCTCTGGCGTAGGCCGGTGGCTACAGCTCCGATTCGACCCCTGGCCTGGGAACCTCCATATGCCGCGGGAGCGGCCCAAGAAATAGCAACAACAACAACAACAAAAAAGACAAAAGACAAAAAAAAACAAAAAACAGAGCCACTCCTTTGAGGCCACAGGCGAGGCGCCACCCCACTCCCACCCCCACCCCGAGAGGAGGGCAGAGATGCATCAGCCATAGCGCTGCTCTCCGAGGACTTGGCCAGGGTCTCCACCAGCCTCAGGTGTGGGAAGAACGAGGCCACGGCTATTGGGAGTCTAGGTCTAACTCAGCTCCTGGCTGCACAATCCGGTGGGGCCATGTCCATCTCTTTTCCTACATCCCCGACCCAAACGAGGCTGGACGGGGGCGGGGGGGGGCTCCTCTGGTTCACGGTGCTGGGCTGTGCCTGTTGCAGGGCTGGCCAAACGCCGCGCCAACTCCAACTTGGACGTGGTTTAGTGTCTGGAGCAAAGTGTCTGTTGACGCAGCCTCCTCCTCTTCAGTTCGTGCTTTGTCTCCTAGGGGTCTTATTTTGAGGACACATGGGCACGACTTTTCCCTCTGAGCTGTTTATGAATATAACTGCTGTTATTTATTCTTCAAAACAACTAGGGCTCACCCTTGAGCTCCTGAAACGGAAAAGGGTTCTCTGAGCTGCTCACCCCACAGCCTCCCAACCAGAGTGTGTCTGCAACCTGCCCCAGCCCAGACCTCACACTTCAGCTGACAGAGGAGGTGCAAGACGGTGGAAAACCACTCTACTTGACCCCCATGCTGCTTGGAGGGTTCTTCCTCACCGATCTTGTAAATTAACTGGCTCACACCTCAAGTGGCTGTTTTTCTCCCCAGGATTCAATCCACAGCGAACACCAGCCAGTGCTCAGAGGGTCCCTCCGAGGGAGGATTCAGCGGGGATGGTGGGATGGAGCCCCGACTCCACCCTGCTTTCCCCTGGAACCACCAATTTCACCTGGTACAAAGCAGCCACCGGCCAGGCCAGAGGTGGGCGAGGCACTCTCAGCGAACAGTGGTCTCCCCACCACCTGTTCCTGAAGACAAGGCTCTGTTCCTCTGGCCTCAGGCGGGTTCCAGAGACCAGGCCCATGCTCTGGGTAGAAATGCACTCTACCCCACAAAAGAGTATGGTTTTCCCTGCCCCAAACTCTGGATGCCAGGGCTACACAGCACAAAACAAGACCAGACACAGAGGACATAACGGAGTGACTGTCACAAAGCATGGCCCTCCCTCTCCTCATCTCAACATCCACAGAAGCCTCAGATGCCCAGGAAGGGACTGGAGCTGTGTCCTCCCTGAGAGGTGGAAGACTGTGGGGCATCTCTGTGCTTCTTATAAAAAATCGTAGTTTGAAAACAACCAAAAGCGAAAAATAGTTTCTAGAAACCCTGTGTTAATTACATTAAAAAATCCAAACAGTTTTCTCTTCCACATAGGAAATGAGAAGCATTTATTAGCTGTCTTCGGATTCCTTGTTTCAAGGCCAGGAAAAAGTCACTTCTGAACTGACATGTCCTTGGTTATTTCCATAAGTCCTACTTTCACTCTCTCCACCTGTCCGTCCTATTGGGGAGTTATAACCTCCAAGCCATTTGGAGAGGTTGGGCCGAATCTTCAAAGAAGATACCATCAAGGATTGGAGTACCTGTCGTGGCGCAGTGGTTAACGAATCCAACTAAGAACCATGAAGTTGCGGGTTCAGTCCCTGCCCTTGCTCAGTGGGTTAAGGATCCGGCGTTGCCATGAGCTGTGTAGGTTGCAGATGCGGCTTGGATCCTGAGTTGCTGTGGCTCTGGCGTAGGCTGGTGCCCACAGCTCTGATTCGACCCCTAGCCTGGGAACCTCCATATGCCGCAGGAGCGGCCCTAGAAAAGGCAAAAAAAAAAAGGCAAAAAAAAAAGGACCAGAAAAAAAAAAAAAGATACCATCAAGGGTAAACTGACGCTGGATTATTTAAACACAGGAAGTGAAAGAAAACTAAAGAGAGTGAAAATGATGTTCTCATCGGAAGTTCAGCTTTAAGGTTAGAGAAAGTCTGGGCAGAAACCCGTCTTCCTACTTTCTGCTAAAAAGAATTGTTAGCAATAAGTCCTCAGTCAAGAGGGCAAATGAATTTCTACTGTCTCCTGACTCCTTCACTTTATTTTTTTATTTTTATTTTTTTTGCTTTTTAGGGCCACTCCCGCGGCCTATGGAAGTCCCCAGGCTAGGAGGTGAATCGGAGCTACAGCTGCCAGCCTACACCACAGCCACAGCCACAGCCACGCAGGATCTGAGACCTACACCACAGCTCACGGCAACGCCAGATCCTTAACCCACTGAGTGAGGCCAGGGATGGAATCTGCATCCTCACGGATCCTAGTTGGGTCTGCTAACCACTGAGCCACAAAGGGAACTCCCTGACTCCTTCCCTTTAAATGTGGAGAATCTCACCATGGTGGCGGGTGAAGAGCCCAGGGGACGTCGCCATGTTACAGGCTCACTTGTGCACAGAAGTTTTCTCTGATAACTACATACGTGCCTTTCTGGAGTTGTCTTCAATCACGGAAAGGGCTATCCCTAATTTTGCAAACGCAATGTTCACAGGCAGGTAAGACCCGACGGCTCCCAGGTGACCTGGTGATTCTGTGTGTCACTCCAAAGGCTGTCCTCACAGGCCCTGGGACACCTACGGCTCTGATCCCGGTTGGCCAAAGCAGGTGGCGCTGGAGACCGCCTAGTTCCACACCAGACACACACACAGCCTCCTCCCTGGGCAGGACAAAAGGAGGTGAGCTGACGCTTCCCAAACACTCGAGCTGGGTTTATTTTGCTTTATAAGCCTCCGTGATTCCTAACTTAGCTGAACAGTGTACGTCCAGGTGTGTGATGAACTGGACAACCTTCCGGGTTTTTCTCCCAGGGTTCACTGGGGGGAACTGGAAAGGTCGAATTCATTTTAAATAACACGGACGGCTGCCATCAACGATTCCTTCTGTGATTTGTCATAGATATTTATATTTAGTCACCACAGGAAGAATCGTGGGAGGTTGATATCCTGCTACATTTCCCCCTTGCTAAAGTATGAAGTAGGAGAATTGTGCTGATATTTCTTCCTTCAAGTGAAACCCAAGTAAGAACCTTTAGAACAATCTAAGCCAGAAGGCTCTCCTAACCTGACCAGATGCATACTGCTAGAAAGAGGTCAACCGCCACCGGCAAATCCGGCGGTGCTAAGATGTGTTCACTGAGCGCTGAGCCAGGTCAGGAAAGGGTTAGGAAACAGTTCTTTTAAATTAAAGGTAGGGTCTTAGGGCCACAGGGGGGATGAAGCTGCAAGGCTGGCCTCACAAAGGCCAGGTTCTAACAGCCTGAGTCGGCGAGTCGGGGGTGCTGTGGGGTCCTCCTGTGAGGCCAGGACCTACGTGGGGAAAACACGGTTATCGACCTTGACGAAGCCCACGGGCTGGGGATGGAGACACGTGAAACCAAAGCATGAGACTGCGTGGCATGTGGCTTATTAGGAGCATGTGCCAACTGACAGGGGGTGAAGGGACAGACTGGCCAGCCCCCTGGATATGGAATCAGCAGAGTGTGCATCCTGTCACAGGGCACCTCCCCCGCAGGAAGCACAGGGGTGATCCCGCCCTGCCCCCACCCCGCCCCCTTCTACTCCCACCACCCACTCTCTGCACACAGCTGCTGGTACAGACCCCCCAGAGCCTTCCCACTGGACCCAGACAGACCTCAACTCCCGACCACGGCCCCGACCTCTCCGACCACAAACAGCCTCCTTCCTCCAACTCACTGTGCCCCAGACCCCGGGACCTTCTTATCCCTTTGGGACTTCTGGTCCATCCCTGTCCCAGCTCCTCTGTGCCTGCTGTTCCCTTTGCCAGGAACAGCCCCAAGGCTTGACTGAATCCAAATTCACCCCTGGCCCTGAGCACTCAGTCTGAGGCAGTCCCCATCATGCCGCCCCGCTCTGCTTCCTTCAAGGCATCCTCTTATGTGAGCTCACCTTGCTCAGGTACCTCCTTGTGGGTTTCTGCCTCTCCCCTTAGAAAGTGATCCGCATGAGGGGAGGAGAACTTACAGCTGAGATGCCTGGGGAAGTGCTAGGGCCAAAGCTGGTGCCCTGCAAACGCTGGATGGAACTACGTACCTTGGACAGCACTCCCCCTACACCCCCCATAGTTCCCAGGTCCTTCCTGCCTGCAGAGGCATCCACATGACCAGTGACCAGCACAGAGCTCGTAACTCAAAACACAGGGGGCCCTCCGGAGAACTGGGTTGGGAGATGGTCCTTGAAACCAGCTTTTCTACTTCTGCTTACAGCCCGAGCGTTCAGACAACTACCAAATTCTCTCTACTCCAGTTGCAGCTAAAGGTAAACCTGAGTTTCCTCAGCACTCACTAAAGAGATGGGTAAATTATCAGCAGTGTCCAGTTAGGATGCCTTCCACTGTTATCACAGGCCTGACACCCAGGCAGCCACAAAGCCATGGCTCCCTCATCAACGCAGGCTTCCTTCAGCCCATGCTATATTAACCTGAGTAAAAATTAAACACTGACTATTCAATGAAACATTATATTCCCAATGAAACATGGCTAGTTAATTACAGGGACTAGCACTGCTTTTAAAAATGAAGGGTTTGATTTTCACTGTGCTAATAATTGCTAGGGGGTGTCATGTGCAGTTTCAGAGCTGCTCCAGGTGAGAAATTAAGGAAGAAATGGCATATGCCATCCATCTCTAGTCCACTAGGGGAGAAACAGCACTTTTAGAGATGAATGTATCTAACAAATATATCAACAAATTAGGATTGGCACAAAATGCCCATGCAAATCTATTCATGTTTCTCATTAGGCGAATGTTGACTCTTGGTAGAATTTGATCACCTACCTAGGAATCAAAATGAAAACATTTCGGCCCCTAATATTATCAGAGCACAAGGAGACCTATCCTAGACTCTTAGTATAATCTCACTCACTGCATTTGAGCATCAAGATCCATCCTAGATCCCAATTCTACAGATAACTGGCTAGAGTATAAAATTACTTTGTTTCAAAGGCAGTCTACCATGTACCTTGGAATCCAGTGAGTGTTACATGATTATTCTGCTGATTTTTGTCCCATTATAAGGTGACTTCATATTATCAATTTTAAACCTTGGAAATGTCTTTTTTTTTTTTTTGTCTTTTTGCTATTTCTTGGGCCACTCCCGCAGCATATGGAGGTTCCCAGGCTAGGGGTCCAATCAGAGCTATAGCCACCGGCCTACGCCAGAGCCACAGCAACACGGGATCCAAGCCGAGTCTGCAACCCACACCACAGCCCACGGCAACGCCGGATCGCCAACCCACTGAGCAAGGGCAGGGACAGAACCCCAACCCCACGGTTCCTGGTTGGATTCGTTAACTGCGCCACGACAGGAACTCCTATAAACCTTGGAAATGTCCTATTTGGAATGAATATAAGACACTGGAAAACAAGGACTCAGCAAAAATTTACAACGAAAAATTAACGGAGGAAATGTCAAAACGTACGGAACTTTGTGAATCAGTAAGCCGAGGGCAAAGCGACTCCTACTTCTAAGTGCACAGGTATGTCAGCCCCTGGTTACCTGTCACTGAGAAATGCGGCAAGCCTAGAAAACCATATTACTTGAGGACTCCCTAAGGAAGGAAGACACGTCACTGAGTTACTTCTCTCTTGCTTTCCATTTTAACAGTTAGTGTATGTGACATTGTGTTGAAAATTACCTCAAATCCTTTTTGAATGTGGACAGAATGATGACATGCAAACAAATATGGAAAAACCAGCAGTCCAGCTAAGTAAACCTGAAGTTAATTCCAGAGCAGACAGGAAAGCTGAGGGCCTATGAATACCTCTCATGGGACCGCGGTGGGAGGGAAGCCTTAGAGCAGATCCTGGCAAAGGAAAGCCCAAAGATACACACCAAGAGGGCAGCATCAGCGAAAGCACAAGCCAGCACTGCCCCAGCCCCTGCAGGCCGCGTGCCCGGCCTCCCCCGCCCAGGGGCCCGCTCTCTGCCTCACACGGAGCACTCAGGGAGTTCCCAGTAAGTCCTCTGCACCAGTAAGGATTTGTCATGCCTCCATGGTGGTTTTGTCCAGAGACCTTCTTCCTCCTAGAAAACGCCCCTTTTATTCTTACGGAGATACAGCCCTTTAAGTCTGAGTCTCAGGGAGCCTCTTCCTGTTTATTTACTCTTTATCTCAGCCCTGTAGGGTCTAGCCTCAGTAGGTCCCATTCTTCCAAGGATGTGACCCACTGTCACTGCTATGATGGACACGCTGCTATAAGATGCCGACACGTGGCCCACACCTTCTTGGATCTGACAGCTTAACAATTACTCATCAAAAAATCCATCCATTTATAATATGAACTTTGAAAAGTGCCTTAAGGAAAAGGAGCAGATACCAAACGAACAAAGAACATCTCCAGCTAAGACTCTGGAACAAAGAAGACACAAAGCCAACCGACAATAACATTTCTGGCAAGATGTAAACCTTATCAGAAGCCACTGAGAGCCTAGGGTCATTTGTTACTGCAACCATAACTTACTGATGCTGACTGATACCAGAACCATTGCAGGTTTTTATGTTGGAACACAGTGGAGGGAGAAGCAAGGAGACAGGGAAGGAGTTACATGAGGTCCTGTTGGGATCTTTGCTGTTGTCGTCGTTGTTGTTTTTAGGGCTGCATCCAAGGCATACAGAAGCTCCCAGGCTAGGGATCTAATCAGAGCTGCAGCTGCTGGCCTACACCACAGCCATAGCAATGCCAGATCCAAGCCACAGCTCATAGCAACACTGGATCCTTAACCCACTGAGCAGTGCCAGGGCTCGAAGCCGCATCTTCATGGATACCAGATGGATTCATTACCACTGAGCCCCATTGGGGACTCCCCATTGGGGTCACACACACACACACACACACACACACACCTAGCCTCCTAAATACATCCTAACTCTGGTTGAGACCTGCCTGGGTTCGCACAGACACACAATGCATACACGCACATGTCAGCACGCACATTTCCCCACAGAACTGTTCACAAGTTCTAGTAAAATACTGTTCTTTTTACGTTCTCGGCTCCCAGCCAATCTCTTGATAGAATCTGAATGGAAATTATTTTTTGGCAAGGACTATGAACCTGAAGTTTCTTTTACCTTAATTCATAATCATTTTGCGTCTCATTTTCTAGCCTGGAACAGATATTCATCTACTTACGTCCACATTATGTTGGCTGAGTGAAAACACGCCTCGGGAACATGACACAGTCCACGAGAGGTCGAAGCAAGCGCACGCTTCCCCAGCTACAGCACAAAGGGCGCCGTCCACCTCCCCCAGCAAGCAGCGTGCTGAGACCACACCGCGAGACACCGCGTCCCATGTGAAACCAGAGCAGCCTCTTCTTAGTAATTTCAGTCATCGGTATGAGGTACTTGTGAGGGTCAGAGGAAAAGTACATTTGACAGCATTAGGCCACAGTCGGATGATTTCAAATATTTGGGATTCTTCCATTTCTAGTGTTACTTTTGTTTTCTTAAAGGCTAAAGGTATAGTTCACACATTTCACTTAAGATGCCACCTTTATGTGTGGCCAGAATTGCCATGCAGAATTTTAAAACAGCCTCTCCTTTCATGGATCCCTCTGCTGTCCCTAGGCCGGCTCCCACAGCCTGGGTGGCTTGGGGGAAGCCACTTCCGAGTCAAGAAGATAGCCAGAGAAGTGGCTGTGCGGGGCGTCTGCCCCCACCTCCACCTCGCGCCGCGGCGGCAGAACAACGGTCCAAATCACAGAGCCGAATCTCTACAACCCACGCTCTTCCAGGAAGTTAAAGCTTACCATTCCTCAGACCCGAAACGTGGGACTGGCAGGGATCCATAATCCTGTCACAAAGTCACCACAGCCAGCAGGCTGCACAGACTGTGGCCTATGCATTTTTAAAGGGTTTTATGAGCTCTAGACCCTTGGATTAAACAGCTGGGCTGCAGCATGCTCCCTGCCAGCCACTGTGCCTGCGCACGAAGGGGAGGCACTAGGCCTTTCCACACTGCATCTCCCCAGACCCCAGCGCGTGGGCTCGTGGGGTCACAGCTAAGAGCCCTGCGGCCTGGTCTCTAGGCCTCGCCACTCGAGCTTCTCCCTCTTGCCTTAGAGAGGTTCTGCACCGAAGACGGCCACGAACATGCAGCAAACAGATGGCTCTACAAGACCTTCTGCCAGGCCCTCCCAACTGCTCAGCTTCCCATTCATCACACGCAGCAATTAACCAACAGAGGTGTTTATCATCTTAGAAGCGGCAGCTTTGGCTGAAGAATCCTGTCACTCACCCGTCTTCTCACCGCCAGCTTCCGAGGCGGCTGAGATGTGAGATCCCCGTCTCCTCCTTGACCCCAGTCTGTCTTAAATAAATGCACACATCAGGTGGATGAAACCACGTAATCTTTTCCTGACAGTTCTGCCCAACCACGGGGACGCCACTCGGAGGCTGCTTCACAAGCCCCAGATTCGGTCACGTCCGGTCACAGGATTTGCTTTGTTACCGGGGCCTTAACTCCTACAATGAGCTAGTGCGGCTGAAGCCGAAGTCCAACGGGGGAGCAGCAACCACCAGCACTTACTGAGGTCAAGCTGTGGGTCGAGGCGGGTGCTGAGCACTTACTTGGCCTCTGTTTGAATCCCACCGAGGGCAGCCCCACCCACCACGTGATTTTTGCTTTGGAAACGGTAGGAAGGCAAACAGAACAACCGCGGCGGCAGCCGCGCGCTGGGAGGCCCTGGAGCGGTGCTCATCCCCCACCCCTCCGAGCCGGCGAGCGAGCTGACTGTGCAGCCCGGATGGTCCCTCTCAGCGGAAGGTCTGGGTTTGGCTCCAGGCCTCCTCACCCTGGGGGCACCAGGCTGCCGCTGCCTGGTGCCCTCTCTCAGCGGAAAGCTAGTGGGAGACGATAAGGTGCGTCCTGGAGCTGGCGTCCTGACGCTGTGATGGCGCGTATGGCCCACGGAGTCCTCGCCGGGCACACATGGGATGTGATGGTTTGTGTCTCAATACGCGGGCTTTGTACGGAAACAGAATGAAGCACAAACCCCAAGGGCGAAGAAACTACCGTTTGTTTTACGGCCTGCTCTAAATTCTTGGCCCAGCAATTACTTTAGGACGAGTAACTTTCATACGTCGTCACAGAAGCAGATCTAGAAAACCCGAAATACCGTCCCTTTGGCAAGACCCCTGACAGATGGACGCCCCGCCTTTGCCTGTTCACGCAAGGTGGCGACTTCCTGTGTGAGCAGAGAGATGGTGGCTAATGGGCCACTGCTGGAAGGCTCTGGCTGTGGGTAACTCAGCCATATGTTTACGTAAGCCCCGCTGGCTTCTGCGGCCTCAGGACCAAATAATTCTCCTTCCTCATCCACCTGTCATGCTCCAAAGGGCTGATCTCCATTCCTTTGCTAACTTCCTTCCCTAAGCCTGGGCCCTCTTGTTGGGATTACCGCTGCAGTTAAACAGTATTTTCTAGTCACCTATTCAATTTAAAGTTTAGAATGATGGGATTACACTTACCTGGGTTTTTTAATTATGTCAAAGAGTCTTTCTCAGAATTATGACTTCTTAATTAACTCATCTCCTTAAACTCGGTAATATTCTTTATATTCATAAAATGAAGTAGGAAGCAATGAGACGGCATTTAAAACATGCAAGCAAACAAGTCTTTAAGAGCCCAGCTAATTCAGAGGGCTCATCCCTTCAACCTTTCTAAACTGGTTGCCCTACACAGGGTTCTGAATTCATTGTTTTAACCTGAGCACATGCAGCAGCCTGTCTTCGATTCTCCAGCAGATAATTAATCCTTCTAAGGCCCATGGATGCCCCACTGTGCCTGGCAGCGGACTGAGCTTGAGGAAGTGCCAGAACGTCCATGCCATGGGTGGGGGGAAAGGCAAGCAGCAGGCAGAAAACACACACCCGCAGCTGTCTCCGAATCCCCTACAAAGTCCCTTAACCTCTCCGGCAGCACTCTGCATGCCCCAATTTGTACCTAGACCCAAGAATTCTACATCTTTTGAGAGATTCTGATGTTAAAAACAATTATGTAAAAATCTCTTCAAGTCCAAAACATGACCAACAGTGTTTATTTAACTACGAGATATCTCAAACCTACAAAAAAGTGCAGGAACCCCTCCCCCCACACCTAAATCTGACAATGAGAACACTGCATACCGGCTTCTGGTCTTCGGGAGTGCACACACCCCAGTGGGGGCCCCACCGCTCAGCCTCTTCCATCCTGTCTCCTCTTTCACAACAGTTGCCACTATTTGGAATTTGGACTGTGTGCTTTCTTTCTGCATGTTTATGCTTTCATTCCATATGAAAATACGGCATTTGAGGGCCTTTTGAAATACCACAGAAAGGATGCCATTTGGTCAGTACACTCTGTGATTTTGTGTACCTTACGTTAGTGGTTTACCCCTGGGGTATGTGTATAAGAGAGTTTGTCACAGAAACGCATCGTCTGAATCACCACAATTCATGTTATTTATTCTCCTATCATTGGACGTTTTGGTTTACTTTTGTTTGTTTTTGCCTTTCCCAACAATTTGTGAGTAATGCTCTTGTGTGTTTTCCTTGGGGATTTGTTCAAGGATGTCTCAAGAGGACACACAAAGAAACTGCAAATTTACTTTAGGACTTAACACGAACATAAAATGAAGGGCAGGATTTTCTCTAAGACGATGTTATCTTGGCCCTAAGGACTGTTCAGCAGTTAAAAAGGAAACACTTTCCGGAGAGCTACTGGTATAATTATGAAGTCCCCTTTCAATTCCAATTTAAACCTTTGCGTTGGGTGAACGCGTGACATAATTATTAAAAATAACATGGTCGATTAGGGACCAATGAGGTTGGAGGGTCATGTCTGACTCCTTGAGAAGGGGGCAGTTAAGCCGGGGGCAGAGGACCGGACAGAGGCGGGGGAGGGGGGCGGGTGTTTGGGTAAAGAAATGCTGAGAGCCAGTCCTGGAGCCCCTTCTCCAGAAAACGTCTTCACGGCCAGAACACTGGCCTCCCTCGTTCTCCATGCCCACTCTTGCCCAAGTCTTAGTTACAACGGCTCAGTCTGCTAAGACAGTATGTTCGCCTTTGGAAGTTTTAGTTGCAAGAAAAGCCTCTTTTTCCTCCTGGTCCTAAGCCCCTGATTTTCTTCTCTTCAACCTTTCCCTGATCTCCCTTCTTAAAGAATTTTGATAATGAGTTTTGCTTTTTTGTTTTGTTCGTTTGTTTGTTTTGCCTCCCTGTGGCATGTGGAGCTCCCAGGCCAGGGATCAGACCCGAGCTGCAGCCTCGAACTAAGCCGGATCCAGTGTGCCAGGCCAGCAATTGAACCTGCGTCCCAGCGCACCCAAGCCGTTGACGATCCCCTTGGGACACAGTGGGAGCTCTCATAATGAGCTTCTGCAAGTGCTCCGAAGGAAGTCTGCAGAAAAGGAACAGCTGGACCCCGGAGCCACACACCGGTGATGCTCCTCTCCTGGGCCAGACCAAAACGGCAAACCCGACAGGATGACTGTCTCGGGAGCGACCAGAGGTGACTTCAGGGCCTCAGGTCCCTCCCTGCCCCTGGCTCCTCGGCAAGCTTCCCACCCTGCCACCCACCCCTGTGACTGAGACCTGGCACAAGACCCCAGTGAGGGTAAGCGTCCTTGGATATCTGCCCAGTCAATAAGAAAACTGTAAATTCAACTGTGAAATAACCAAACTAATTAACCCCCTGCAGTTTGCGAAAACTAAAAACTCCAGGGCAGAAACTCACACATTTCAAAATTAGCAGGGGAAGGAAGGAAGCGCCATTTCTATCTTCACAGCAGTGCAGCTCACTGGTGCAGCACAGGCTTCGAGAGCAGGAAAAAGCACACAGAGTCAAGGAAAAGACACGGCTCAAGGACAGGCAAACCTCAAAGATGAAAAAGGTCACAGAACCGGACGTCAAACCTGGCTAACGAGGACAAGGCAGCGCGGTGTGGACACGTGAGGTGGATACCCTCAGGGAGAAGGCTCTAGAAACAACCTCAGGCCCCTGTATGTAAACACTGGAGAAACTTCAGGGCTAGATCCAGGGGGTTCTGTACAGACACGGCCAGCAGCAGCAGCATCTTCTTCATCCTCCCTCTCATCGCCATCACTACCATCATCGCCCTCGGCTCCATCATCACCATCAGTACCAGCAGCAGCAGCATCTTCTTCATCCTCCCTCTCATCGCCATCACTACCAACATCATCATCAGTATGGTCTGCAGCATCTTCTTCATCGTCACTTTTCACCATCGTCATCAGCACCATCATCACCCTCACTGCCATCAACGCCATCATCTCACCGCCATCGTTTCCTCTGTCACCGCTACCATCATGCTCACCATCTTCACCAGCATCTCCTCCTTCTTCCTCTGCATTACCCACATCATCGTCATGGTCACCTGACCAGGGACGCTGCCAGCCACAGTCAAGAATAAAGCCCCCACTTCACAGAAAGCCCCTGCCGCTCAAAGAGAAAGAGTAATTGTCTGGGGCCAAGAAGAGCAGAGCCAGGAATCCAGCACAGGCCCATTTTTCTCAAGCTCTTGCTGTAAGCCTCATGGAAAGAAGGACCAGGGTTGTTCCTACACAGCCAGACTAAGGCTGACATCAAACTGCCACCCAGAGGGCCTGTCCTTCCTGCTGGGTGTGAGTGAATGGATGTGTTTCTATACTGGGTGTTGTCTCCACAGAATTGAGACAGGGAGGGAAGAGAGACCCTTCCCTGTAAGGTCTACTGGGGGAAGTAGGGTGGACAGAAATCCCTGGACCTCAGAGGCTCCCATCTGGTTGTCCAGGACTTGGGCCGCCTGCCCTCTGCAGCAAGGACTGGAGACCCCACACTGACAACCTCCCCATCTGTGGCTGAAAAGAAGCTGCTCCCCACAGGCACAGATAACTGGATGGAGCAGGCACTGGCCTTCTTCCATCAGAACTTAGTGAGGACCCACTGTGTACCCAGGATTGGCATGGACTATGGGAGACTGAAAGAGGCCCCCCAAAAGGCCTTCCTTAAAGGGGACAGAAGGGGTTGAAAAAGGGCGCCCCACTTTGCTGGAGAACAGGTAGTATGAGATAACAGGCTACTGAGGAGAATTAGTGAAACCCTCTGATTGAACCACAATAATACTGATGGCAGAGGAGGAAGAAAGAGGGAAACATGCCCGCCACGTGCCAGGCACGGTGCCATGTCCTACTCACATCGTCTTAGTTCATCCCCCAAACGACCTGTGAGTGAGCCAGGAACTGCTCTTATCCCCACTGCACAGAGAAGAAAAACAAGGCTTAGGGAGCCAGCTCTTACCAAAGTCACTATTTATTTACTTATTTAATCAATTTATTTATTTATTTTTTGTCTTTTTAGGGCCGTACCTGCAGCATATGGAAGTTCCCAGGATAGGGATGAAATTGAAACTGTAGCTGCCGGCCTACACCACAGCTACAGAATGCCAGATCTGAGCCACTGAGCCGCAATGGGAACTCGTAAAGTCATTCGTAAACATCCCTGACACCTGGATCAGAAGGCAAAATACTCTACAGCGTACTTCCCAATGGATGCCAGGACCAAATCCTGCACCCTGGCTCCTGGCCAGGGTGATGCTCAGGGGAGACCCACCATGTCCCCCACTCTGATGCTCTCCACGCAGGGAGCTCTCCCAGTTGCACAGTGTAGCCTCTCATGCCACTGTGAACTTTCTACGGAATCCTTGACAGGAATCTAAGTCATGGGCATTCAATGTGCTTTGTTTATTCTCTTAGCAGGAGAAATCCCTGGGACAATTAGGGTCCTGGCGGGGCCACCTCTGGACAAACAGACCACCTTACCCCTGGAAGGCCTGGCAAGCCAGTACCCAAACCATGTGCGCTGCATCTATGGTGAAATAACCACACTTTGCACATCACAAGTAAAGCGTGCAAGTACATTTTTAAGAAGTTCCTTTCGTGGCTCAGCAGGTTATGGACCCAACTAGTATCCATCAGGATGCAAGTCCAATCCCCGGCCTTGTTCAGTGGGTTAAGGATCTGGTGTTGCCATGAGCTGTGGTGTAGGTCGCAGATGTGGCTCAGATCCTGTGTTGCTATGGCTGTGGTGTAGGTCGGCAGCTGCAGCTCAATTCGACCCCTAGGCAGGGAACTTCCACATGCCATGGGTGTGGCCCTAGAAAGCAAAATAAATACATAAAATAAAATAAAATAAAATAAAAATCAGATCCACGTGTCTGGAATCTTTAAAAGCTTCACATGAGGCTTAATCCTAAATTTTTGAACAAAACAAATACAACTACCTTCAATTTCCCTTGGACCAGACACGTTGCGACTGTACAGTTACCTGGAGGAGATAAAACTGATGACCTGGGCCTGCTCCTTCTTCCCCACCAGCTGGACCAGTAGGAGGAAAATCGATACAAACACACTGACATTCGTCCACAGTCACGTGCCCTCCACTCCTGCTTCTGGGCGCTCCCTGTCTATGCGGCAGAACCGGCGTGTTGCAGGAAACTGCTGGGTGTCTTATCTCGTCTGCGTCCTACAGCAGCGTTACTGCTACCATCTCGCTTACTAATAAGACACGCGATACCTCTCCCATCCATTGAGGGGACTCTGAAGTCTTAGAGTTGACCGAAGGCTCCACCGTTTCCCAGAGGTCCTCTCAACCAGGGAGGAGGTCTGGGGGTTTCGTCCAGGCAAATGAAAAGGCAAGGCCTCACTTTCTTTCTGGGGTGCTTTCTGGGTGCTGCAGTCTCTGGTCCTATACCACACCACAGGGTATGGGCTGTGGGCAGCCTCCATCCCATAATCATGTGGGGCTTCCGCTCACCCGGACAAGACCAGATGGGGCAAGCCCAGGGCCAGCGCTGCTTCCTTTCAGCACCTGCTCATCCAGCAAGGTTTGAGCTCCTACTAGGTGCCAGGCATGGGTGCAGAACAGAGAGCCAACAGATGCCTCTTGGCCATAGAGCATCCTTTATCATGGAGGAAGACAGACAACCAGCCGACCAAGCAAGCAAGGCGGCGGTTTCCAGCCTGGCGCGCTCTGTGCAGACACAGGAGGAACACAGCATGGAGAAGGAAGGCAGCGAGGGGCTGAGGACCACCCACTTCAGACCCAGAGTGAGGATGCCGGAGCTCGGGGAGGGCACTGCCGGCCTGCGAGATGTGAGGGAGCCTGAATACAAGCACGTGCAGAACCGCAAGAGGGAGTGCTTCACTGCGGGGCAGGGGTTGTCGAGAAGGGGCAGGACAGGTGGGTTAGCGCACTGGGAAGCAGGCGAGGGCTGCGTGGTGACCGCTTTTTTCCTAATAGCTTAGGTGCAACATAATCTGTGTGCCTAGTCCTCCCCTCAAAGTGTACAGTGCAATGGTCCAGAGCATGTGTGCAGAGCCTGCATCCATCACCCTCTAATTCCAGCACATTTTCATCCCCCTACGGAAACCCCACCCTCACTAGCAGTTGCACTCCACCTCCCCAAGCCCCAGCTCTGGCAGCCCTCCATCCACCTGCTGTCCTTGCAGACTGGCTATGGGTCCACTGCACCTGCCTCCTTCCCCTCGGCAAGTCTTACCCCTGTGGTTGTGTGTCAGCATGCCTTTCCTTTTTCAGGATCGAACAATATTCCCTTGTGTGGAGCTACCACATTCGGTTTATCCATTATTTACCCCTTGATGAGATCTGGGTGGTTTCCACTGGTTGACCGCCACAAGCCACGCTGTCTAGGGCACTCGTGCACAAGTTTTTGTGGGAAGTAGGTTTCACTCTCTTGGGTGTATATGAGGAGTGGGGTGGTGGGCTGCATGGCGACTCCAGGTTAACCCCCACAGAGCTGTGTTTGGGGGGAGACCCCCACTCAGAGACCCCTGGGAGATGACTGTGTTCTGATCCAGAGTGATGAGGAGCTAAGGGGGTAGATTTCAAATGCATTTTGGAAGTGACGGCATTTGCTGTGGAGCGAGGGAAAGCGAGGGTTTAAGGACAAGGTCAGCGTCTCCAGGGGAGAGACAAGGTGTGTGTGTGTGTACACATGTGCATACGATACACACATGCACGCACACACCTGTACGTCCCCAGATCCCCCTGGTGGGTTCTGACCCAGTGGGTCTGCAAGGGTCCTGGAGCCCAGGCTCTCTGGCTTGTCCCACAGCCAGCCATGGGAGCCACATCATCAGACCCCACCCTCTCTCAAGTAAGGAGACTCATGTTCTGGGGCCAAGAGACATCCGCAAGTCACAGGAGACACCTCTGTCCCCTTGGTGTGCTGGGTGAAGGAGTTACGACTCTCAGCTGGCTGAGCCTTTCTCAAGCAACCCAAGACACCTGGGACATTTGGCCTGAAACCTGGGATGCAGACACAGACGAGGGAGCATGGTACTGGGCATCAGGCAGGGAGCGCCAAGGCCCGGGGTGTCCTGATGGAAGAGGGGGTGATTGAGAGAGAGACAGAGACCTGGCAAGGGCTCCAGCAGTTCATTCAACCTTGCAACCACAGAGGCGGGGCCCCCCTGCCCAGGGAATCCACAGTCGCGTGCATAACGGAGTGGCCAGTGGGCAGTTTACCCTTCCACAGGACTGACCACGGCAAGAGTGACGCCCAAGTCCTGGGCAGAGGTGGAAACAGCTGGAAGGCGCTCCGTGGAGCAGAAAGATGATTCAAGTCGTGGGCACAATCCTAAGCCTCTGCTGCCACCTTAAAAAGTACAAATGGAGGTGAAACTGTTTTCCTTGATTCAATGCTTTATTTAACCCAATGTAGCCAAAATATTATGGTTTACACATGCACTCTGTACAAAATGGTATTAGGAGTGTTTTGTGGTCTTTTTTCACACTGAGTCACGGGAAGCCAGTGAGTCTTCTCCGCCCACAGCTCAGCTCACACCAGCCCTGTCCCTGTGCTACCAGCCTCATGCTAACAGTGTAGACCCAGGGCTGCAAGAGCTTCCCTGGACAACAGGGCTCACTGGCCTGGGAAAATGAAGGTTTCCAGGTCCCGTGCAGAAATCTCAGGCCATAAAGTCAAGACGGAGGCAAGGGTGGAGTTTTTCAGCCAATTCAACCGCATCCATTACGAAGCCTTTAAGAAGCCTGAGGCAGAAAGTCCAAGGCTATGAAAAATGAATGCAACACCCAGGACAGGCTGGGCAGAGACCATGGGCTATGCTTTGTCAGCCTAAGGGAAGGACGCTGGCTTAGGCCCCATCCTGCTCCACTGCCCACTGCTGTGAGCCTGATGCTCTCCTACAAAGTGGGGCTAGTGGCTGTGCCTGTCTCACGGGTTGGAGAGACCTGCCTGGAATTACACGTGTGGCGCAGCCTAACACACAAGGGCTCCCTAAGCCTTGCGCTCCGGTCAGAGGAGCCTCTATAAGGCTTGGGACGTGGCTCAAGTGGGAGCAGCAGGAGGGAGCCTGGGCTGGGTGGAGAATGGCCCCAAGGGACCCTCAGACTGTGGGGGGGCGTTAAGGACAGGCGCCCTGAGGGCAGTCAGCTGCGGGAGTTCCCTGAGGAGGGATAAGGGAACCGTACGCGTTTACACGAGAAAGGGCAGAACATCCTGCCAGCAAGGGAAGCCTGCCCCCTTTAAGCTTCCCGCAAACTCCAACCATGGACCAGAGCAGCCCAAGCCTCCACGGCAGGTGAGGCCCCACGAACTGAAACCAAGACCCCTTCTGGTCTGGCACCTCCTGAAGTGGGAAAGGCTAGGCCAGGATGTCCTGGACTGCCTTCTCAGTCCCCAAAGAGGTCACCCCTCTTGTCCCTACTTAGCTGGATGCCCCTCCCGTCCATCACCTCACAATCCACCTCCTGCCCCTCCCATTACCAAGCCCCTTCAGGCCTCAGACGCACCATGTGCTGAGTGGTGACACTGGAGCTGCATGGAACATGCTCTCACAGTGAGTCTCCCAGATGGCCGAGAACTGGAAGTTTGAGCCACTCTGCTGCAGAGGCAATAAACTCCATTATTCACCTGAAATATTAACCTGGGACTTGGGCACAGGTGTCTGGAAGCCATGGAAGGTGGCTCACCACGTGGCCCAGAGCAGCTGCCCTTGCCTTCCTGTCACGGAGTGGGGCCCTTGGTGCTCCAGGCCTCCTCCACTCTCCACCCACCTGGACACACACCAGCCACCAGGGCAGCCCCTGCACCAAAGTACTTCTCAAAGCTGTGCTGGGCCACACTCAAAGCTGCTGGGCTGCGTCCTGGTGGCCTGGTCATCTGGTGGCCAATGCAATAAACACACTGCTGGCGTCTCCATAAGCCAGAGCACATGAACCCTCCCTACAGCCCACACCCCTTCAATGTCGAAATGGAGGGTGACAGCTTGGATTGTGCCAAACGTTCAGGAAAGAGAACCTTGCCAGCCCCGCCTCAGGTGTGCACGTGCGTGTGGGACTGGAGTGCTGGCCGCGCATTCTTCTTTTTTAATTTGGCTCTACCCACAGCACATGGACGTTCCCAGGCCACACCAGATCCTTTAACACACATTGCCAGGCTGGAGATCAAACCTGCACCTCTGCAGCAACCCAAGCAGCTGCAGTGGGATTCTTAACCTGCTGGGCCACAGCAGGAACTCCTTTTTTTTATGAGAGTTGCTCAAATGCCTCTAAAAATAATTCCCTGCTCTCAAAAGGCTAAGCAAGCAATCAACACCCAGGCAGATTCTTTGAAGGGAAGAATGCTGCCCTTTATAAACAAATCCAGCTTGCTCCCAAAATAAAGACTCTAGGTTGGGACAGAGGAGGCTGAGGTTTTATTACCAGATAAGGCTCTGAGAGGCCCTGCGTCTGGGATGGGAGGGGGCGGAGAAGAAGCCACGGAAAGGGCACTAAGATTGCAGCCTTGTCCTGACATAGCCGTGAACACAGCGTGAGGCCCAGGAAGGGCTGGGGTATGGTGGGCAGAATGTGGCATCCACAAAGAAGGTGGTTTTCTTACCTCAAGATGCTGAAGCCAAAAGTAAAAACAAGGGTGCTCTCACCCAAGGGAGAGACGACAGAAAGTCAGCCTCTCTGAATCAGCTGGGAATGGGCTCCTGTGCAGTTAAAAGAGCCCTGGATTGCCTATGGGCAGAGGAAGCGAGACCCTAGCATTCTCTGCACCCAGGCCAGGGTCTGAGCTTGGGCTGCTGATGCTCAGACATACACAGGGACGATGGGATGTGCCAAGAATCCCCACCGCCAGTGAGAAACAGGAGTGTCTGGCTCCCCACGGCTGGCCCGGGCCTCTGAGCTCTTGCCCTTGCCCTGGGCAGAGGGAGGAGCATCCCTGTGGTGGGAGATTTGCCCTGTAAGTCAGATCTCATGGTCACAGGAAGTGTCCCGGATTCCTTAGGGACACAGCCAGACCTGCCTGGCTCAGAATCCACAACTGTGATAAAAACCTACTCTACCCAGGAAACGTGGGGCCTTTCCTCATCATCCCTCAGACACAGATGTACATTTTCCAGGCTCTTTCCAATGATCCTCCAGAGACAAGCCTACAGCCCAAGCGATTCTGCTGTGATGGGAACAACTGTGGGGACAGTGACTGGCCTGCCCCTGTTCAGTGGAGGGTGGGCATAGCTCTGCATGCATTCAGATTACTGTCCGGGACTGGCATCTGCCCGTCAGTAAAGACCTGTTCAGGCCAATGTGTGCAGGGTCCTGCTGGAGCCTGTCTGTGCCACATACTCAGGGGCTTGTGCAGGTAGCAAGCGGGGCTGCAGGACGCCCAAGGGACCCCAGCACAGGCAGCAGATGCTGCTGCCCAGAAGGCAGGCCACTGAAGCCCAGACACCAGGAGTTCTTGAAGGACCTGCAACTACAGCTTGAACCTTATTTAGCCAAGGCAAAGGCCCCTCCAGTGACAAAGAGTTAAAAGTGACTGTCCAGTGTCTATGGGACGTGAGGAGATTATTTCCAGGAGGTGAGCACACGCTGTGAAGACAGGAGAGCATGAGGGATTATTAACGTCAGCTCAAGGGCGGCACAACCGACAGCCTCTGGGCGTAGGCCCCGGGCCTCGATGTGCACTGAGGATCAGAATGCAGAGTGTAGGTGAATCTTCTCACACCTTTACTGTATGACGGGAAATGCGGTCCCTGCCCACAGCAAACAGAAGAGGTAAGTTTCCTCCCTGAGCAAACTGCTGTTGAAATGAGCAATTCTATTAAAGAGGAACCTAGGTCCATCAGCGACAATTCACACCAGGCAGTAAAAGCCCCTTCCCACCCCCGCGCCCTCCCATTCCCCAGAGGGATGTGTATGCCTTCCACAGACGCCCTATGCAGACACACACGCACAGATGCCAACAGGGTCCCTCCTTCCCACAAACAGTCCTAGTCTACGCTTTGTCGTGCAAATCTGCTTTTCTTCACATAAGGTTAGTTATTAATCAAAGCTCCAGGTCATTCATAGAATCACACGTCATCCTATAGAAAGGCTGCCTGGTTTCCTGTTCTGTAGAATCCCCAGGATTCTATTTTTTTTTTTTCCTGTAAAATTTAAGTGGTATGCTTTTGACAGTTCAGAGCTTTATTTTATTTTTTTGTCTTTTTAGGGCCGCACCCACGGCATATGGAGGTTCCCACTCAGGCTAGGGGTCCAATCGGAGCTGCAGCTGCCAGCCTAGGCCACAGCCACAGCAATGCCAGATCTGAGCCGCATCTGTGACTTACACCACAGCTCATGGCAACGCCAGATCCTTAACCCACTGAGCGAGGCCAGGGATCGAACCTGCAACCTCATGGTTCCTAGTCAGATTCGTTACAGCTGAGCCACGACAGGAACTCCGAGGACCTTTAATTTTTGTACAGTCCAGCATAACTGTCTTTTCTTATATAGCTTCTGGGCGCATGAATTTTTCAGATAAAATATGAAACTTCAAAGCAGTCATTTGCTTCCAGCAGCCCACTTCAGGCAGTGCCCGCCGAATTCCAGGGCGCCTCCTTCCCTCTCCTTTCTGTGGAACTGCTCAGGGACAGGGGATGAAGAGGACAGCCTAGTCTTGCTGGTGGAGGTAAATCTTAAACCTCGGAGCCAGTAAAAACGTACCCCACAAACAAGTTATTTGGAAATGACATATAGGAAGGCAACACCAGAACGGCTCTTTCATATATCTCACTACACCTCACAGCCGGCGAGATCCTGGTCCTTCAGATGTTTAAGGATTTTACCGAGATGAAACGGCCTAAGAAGGAACGTGTCTTCCATCTACCCGTGCCCTCGTACCACCTACAGCCAAATAAAGTTCTCCTCCAAGAAAACGAAAAACAACTCCTTTTGTGCTCCTGATGGATGTGACCTCAGGGAGAAAAAGTTCTGTCCTGTGGACTCTCATCCCGAACACTTCTGGGCAGAAGGTCAGCTGCCCCCATGCCTGGACATGCTGGGACCTGGGGTCTCCAATGACTCCCCAGCATCCTCCACAATACCTGTGAGCCTTCTGGATCCAGGAGGAATTGAACTCTATGCAATGCACCTGTTATGCTAATTATATTGTCTTGCACTGAATCTTTGAAAAATGGTCAACTACTTTGCATACAGTGACATTCTCCTGCTCCCCCCCATTTAATTAGCTAAAATTCCACATCCTCTGAGCTGGCCAGACGACACACGTGCTGGGCATTTTCAGGAGATTCTGAAACCACATAGCACATCTGGGAAAAAACCGTGCATTTATTAAGAATAACCTTTTTTTTTTCCCCTAACCAAGTTTCCTGTTATACATGCAATTTTGCAGCAGTGAGCCAGTGTAGTTCAAAACATGTCACTCATTCATTTGTTCATTCGATATATATTCATAGAAATCTACAGTGAACTCAACTTTGGGCTAAGCTCTTCCTAAAACAAATCACTTAAGTGGAAAACTCTGTGGAAAGTAACTCTCAATTACCTGCCTAAACAAAGATTCCCAGAGGGAAGACTCGGACAGCCACCTCATTCTTTCCCTGTGTCTGCCGCTAAAGCCAGCGTCTGAAGACAGGAGGGGAACACCGACTCGACGAGCTCCAGGCGGCCTCGTTGCTCTCAGCTCTGCCTGTGTGCAGATGGTCCCTGGCTGACTGGCGGCGGTTCGGCCTCGGATTCTGGGGCCTGGGACGGTGCGGAAGTGATACACATCTGGTACAAACTGCACCTAGGATCCCGGGCTGCGATCTTCTCCCAGGCTGGCAGCATGCGGTCCGGTCCCCTCTCATGATGCTGGGCGGCGGCAGCGGCAGCTGGAGCTCCACCAGCCCCGCCACCGGGAGGGTGAACAACCAACACACTGACAACCACTGGATCCACTTTCAGCACAGCGCTCCATCAGTGACACGCGCTCCGCAACACTGTATTATAAACCAGGCTTTGTGTTCGATGGTCTGGCCCAACCACAGCCCCAGGCGAGCCCTGCGAGCACCCGGATGGTGGGCAAGGCTAAGCCGTGACGCTCAGTGGGTCAGGTGCATCAAGTGCAGGTTTTACTGAAGATATTTCCAATTTCCAGCGGGTCCATGGGGATGTGATTCTGCCGTAAGTCGCGGAAGATCTTACGGGGAATGGCGATGTCTCACTTTCTGGTGTGGAGTGGTGCCACCATCGTCAGCAAAGCGAGAGGGCGGGAGCAGGGCTTCGAACCGACGAGGCCGACTGGCCGGGTTCCAATGGGAAAAGGCGGTCAAGCCCACCGACTGAGTGTCTGGGCAGAGGACGCCCCGTGGGAAGCTCTCCTACCCCTCCTGACCAAGACCTCGGACGTCGCTGGAGGCGGCCCTGCAGAGCTCAGAGCCACGGAGCTCCGTGAGGGCCAAAGCGCGGCACGTCTATGGAGCACGCTGCCTTCCGCCCGGACCAGGGCTCCCGGCCTGGCGCCTGCGGCAGGGACCTCAAGCTCTGCCCCCTGGCGGTCGACCCCCTTGCCTCCCAGCCCCGGTGCCGTGGAGGGCCGCTGCCCGCCTGCTGTCGCCTCACTCTCACACACACCTCCCCTTCCCATGACCCCCCGCAAGACACGTCGCCTCTACTTCTTCTACTTGTCAGATAACGGAGACATTCCGAGGCCTGCTATTTAAACACCACCAGAATTTAAAGCAGCAGCATCACACTGGAAAGGGAAGGACAGTCTGGATGTGTCACGGCTGTGGGGGACAGAATCTGGGGATGTGGCTTCCTCAGAACACCTTCAGGGGACTTTCTACTAAAAGCGCTTAGGAGCTAAGGCTTGGAGTTCCCGCTGTGGCTCAGCAGTAATGAACCCAACCAGTATCCGTGAGGACGCGGGTTTGATCCCTGGCCCTGCTCAGTCAGTGGGCTAAGGTTCCTGCAATAGCATGAGCTGCAGTGTAAGTAGCTGACACGGCTCGGATCTGGCGTTGCTGTGGCTGTGGTGCAGGCTGGCAGCTGCAGCTCCGATTCAACCCCTAGCCTGGGAGCTTCCATGTGCCACAGGTGCAGCCCTAAAAAGACAAAATAAAATAAAATAAAAGCTAAGGCTTTTTTTTTTTTTTTCCCAATGACCCTGATTTATGACCCACATGGAAAAAGTGAGGAATGCTGCTACAGAAGCCAAAAGAAACATCCTCTGGAGGGTTACCTCTGTGCCAGGCACTGTGCAAAGCCCCCGACGTGAATGATCTCGTTTAACTTCCTGCGACGGCACATCTGTGATGGCAGAGCTGTGTCCTGTGGGCGGCATCCCCTGCCCAGCATCTCCCGGGTCAGGACTGGCGGAGGCCAGCATCCACCCCAGAGTGACTGGAGCTGCTTCCTCCATACGCTCAAGAGGGGAGCAGGAGGATGGTTTAAGACGCCGCTCCCGTACCGTCTTGACTGACGCCCCCGGGGAGTCGGCATCCCCGAGTTCTCATGGGTGGGTCGAGTGCCTGCGATGGTCTCGTCTGGAAATGGGACACGCTGGTGACCATGAGGCTGAACAAATGTGACTCCTTCTGGGTGAGAAACTTGCTCTGCACCTCTTTCATATCCACCGCCGAGCGGTGTCTTGGGCTAAACAGCGCCCCCCCCCCCCCGCCACTCATGTCCACTTGGAAACTCAGAACATGCCCTTCTTTGGGAACAGGGTCTTTGCAGACATAGTCAAGTTAAGATGATGTCGTACTAAGTTGGGGGGACCCTAATCTAATGGCTGGTGTCCCTATAAGAGGAATTAGACAGCGAGGTGACGTAGGCACACAGGGGAGGGCCAGGTGATGACAGAAGCAGATGCTGGAAGATGGGCCTGGTAGCCAGGGAGCACCAGGACCTCTGGTCACCACCAGAAGCTGGAGGAGGCAGGAGGGATCCTTGCCCAGAGCCTCCAGAAGGAATACGACCCAGTCAGGACACTTGACTTCAGATGTCCAGCCAGCCCAATGGTGAGAGGGAACCTCTGTGGCCTTGAGCCACCTGACCTGTGGTACTTTGTTAGAGCAGCCCTAGGACACAAAAACAATCCGTTTCAATTTAATACCTAAACTCCTCAGGAAGCCTTCCTGGCCTGGGATCCCACACAGACCTACCCCCTACTCCCAACCCCAAATCAGATTCCCTGCAAGACTTGGTGTTCAGGGATCCTCTTCAAATGGACCCTAGCGCGGGTCCTCGTGACACACCTGAGGCAGGGCTACATCGGGACGTGCTGGAATCCCACCCAGCATCAAGCACACTCTCACAGGACTTGGCAGCTGACGAGGACAGGCAGGTGGAGTTTCGTCCAAAGATACATGGAAAAACTGCTACGCTGTACATCATCTCTGCGATCTCCCTCAACGGACCCATGGCAGAGCTAATGTTTCCCCATCCTTTCGGGAACAAAGGCTGTGGCCCTGGGCAAGTCACAGCCGTAATCTCCTCTCACCACTCCCGCCTGCATCAAACGCTGAGTTCCCTGTTTCCCCAACAGGGAAGCACAAACTGCTGCAAGCCCCCCTGAGATGCTCTGAATATCTACGACAAAGAGTGACATGCACCGAAGGTCATGGCATTTTGTCACATGAGGAGGAGACCCCTCGTACATGGAGAGCCTCCTTCAGGGACTTGGACCTGATCCAAATGACCCCAAGGCATACCCCTTGGGAATCTAGAATGAGCTCCCACCGCTTTCCTCAAGTTGGTGACTACCCTACCTGTATCACAACCAGTTCAGTAAATCACCACCAGTGCGGCAGCCGGCGGTGTCTGTGCCCCCGGCGTCACTGGATCTGACCTCAGGTAGCTTCCGAATACGTGCTGCCCATCACTCCGTGTGCGAGGCAGCCAAGTGTCCTGGAGCACGGATTCTGCTGACTGAACAGCCAGTTCCCATCAACTGCAGGAGAGCAGCCACTCCATGAAGTCCCTCCACGAAGCACTTCCAACCTCCCGGCAGATCAGGCGAATGAATAGTGCTGACAAGTTCAAGTCGAGGCGGGGGGCTGACCTGGCCGTCTACACTGCCACTGCACAGCGCAGCCAGTGATAGCGCCAAGGAAGAGAGCTTTTCTGGACCCACATGAGACACATGGGGCCCTCAGGTCACACGACTCTGAACGGAACCTGTGCCTATTCTTGGTACCCTCTTGCCACTGTCATTATTGACATTTGAATGGGGTGGGGGGGGGGGCAAGGCCGGGCGGGCTGAGCAGCCGAGCTGACTGTAACTCCTACACCTGCACCTGCGGGATGAGTGTAGGGGCCCCAAACGCTGAGCTCAGCTCCCCACCTGTCAGACACAGGTGAGGAGAGTTCTCGCAGGTGGGGCCCTCAATGAGGACGCGGTTCCTGACCTCAGAGTAGCTGCCTGGAGCGTGGAGCACAGCTGGTAACACTCGTGGAGACGAGCTCACAGTGAGAAGCCTCACTGTCCTCGGCCACTTGCCAAGTGACTTGGCTTCTCTGTGCCTCAGTCTCCCTGTCTGGAAAACGGGGAGATGAATGATGCCGCTCACACAGCCTCATCAGGTCACGGGAGGACTGCGCGCAGGACCATCTGCAGCAGGTTTGGAGCAAGCGCAGCAGCTGCTGCGAAGGCTAATGTAACACGTCAGCGGGGGACCTTGGATGAGACCCGCATTCGCCAAGGCCTGTCCCGAGCAGCAGCACCTCCTCTCTATGACGACCGCAGGCTCTGCCATCCAGTAACACAACAGCTCAATGTGACTCACTGCAGAGCCTCCATGGGAGGTGCCAGCGAGTGCCAGGAGCAAGGGGAGGCTACACAGTATCTCCCAACCAAACCAGCCCTTGGGGGAATCCGGCACATTCACATGTGCTTACACACGCACACCTGCTTACACATACACACGTGTACACACATACACATCTGCACACACCGCTTACAAATACATACACACATATACTCACACACACATGCTCACACACAACCTGCTTACACGTACATACATGCACACACACCTGTTTACACAAACACATTCACACCTGCTTACACATACACACAGCTACACAGATGCTTACACACACACACACACATGCTAACATCTGCATACATGCTTACACATACACACATGCATGCATGCTCACACATATACACATGCTTACACATACACACGTAATACAGACACACACACAGATGCACACACATGCGTACACATACACACATGCAGAATACAGACATGTAACACACACATGCCTACACACATGCACACATAGACACATGCATACGCCACTAATATTTTTTAAGGAAAACCCTAAAAGCATCAGCATTCTAAGGTCCTCATTTTAGGAGATATATGGAAAAGAAAAAAAGAAAAAAAAAAAAACCCAAAAAGCAAAGATGATCAAGGCATTTTGGTTAAAAGATGACCTCACCTTCAGCATCACAAAACCTGCTCTACCGCCTCCCTCTGTTCCTAAGGTGAAGCTCCTGTCTCCAGATCAATGCCATGACTGTATTCACGTCCCAGGAAATTAACTGCTCTAATCTGCAGAGTTAAACAAGCGCCAAAGCCCTCTGACCTCAGTCGACAGCTAATAAGACCTACGGAGCCCCCCGCCCCTGGAAATGTAGTGTGGCTGGTTTCATTTTTTTGACCGCTGGCCAAAGGCCAGACTACAGCCAGGTCAATGCTGTCCCATGGAGGAGCCAAGTGTCAGGACCCTGGAGAAGCTGGCGGTTAAGGGGCTAGAGCCAGACAGCAGGCCACGTCCCCCAGGGCCTTTCTCAAGCCAGGTCCTGCCACCCCTCCAGCCCGGGCGTCTCCCAGCTCCTCAACCTTGCTTCCCCTGCCTGGACCTGGGCACACACTGCTCCCTTTGCAGGATGCTCACTTCCCTCTTCATCTGTTCGGCTCCTGCTCACCTTTCAGGTTTTCTCAGCCTCAGCACTCTGATCCTCTGGCAGGGTAACCCTCGTCCTGGGGGCGGGGGTGCCCCCATAAGCTGAGGATGTTTATCATTAGCATCCTTGGCCCCCACCCACCAGATAGCAACAGGCCTCTCCTGCAGTCCTGACAAACGTCTCTGGCATTGCCAAGTCCCCAGGGTAAACCAGCCCCAGCTGAGAACCTGCGGAAGAAGCTGCATCATGTCCAGGTCCTCCTCCCCCCACCCCGCCCCGGCTCCTTCGGCCTCCACGGCTGCTCCTGCCTTCACCTCTTTCCGTGAGCACAGGATTAGTGCTCACTAGCCCACTGGGGACAAGAACCACTGGATTTGTCCCTGTGCCAAACACAGTATGCCTCTAGTAGATCCCCGAATGAATGAACGACCATGACAAAGAGAGAAAAAACAAACAGGAGAACACAGGCCCACACGGGAGATGCTGGGCAAGACACACTCCACTGGCCCCTTGGACACACTGGGTGCCGCTGTACCAGCAGCACAGGGGCCCGGATAAAGCCGGGCTCGAACACTGTTTCAGAGACACTGAAGAACAAGAACACTAAACAGGAGATCTGCCTCTGAAAAGCTGTCGTGGCACCCAGACCGGGCAGCAGAGCTCTGCAAGAACTCTCCTCGCACAACTGAAACTTCATCCCTGTTTCCCCTCCCCCAGCCCTGGCAACCACCTACCACCTGCTCCCGCAACCCCACTGCTGGATATGCATCCAAAAGACCTAAAATCAGCATCTCAGAGAGCGAGCTGCACGCCCACAGCCTTGCGGCCAGGCTTGGGGACAAGCCAAGTGTCCATGGATGGATGAACGGATCCAGGAGATTTAAAATCTGCAACCGTAAAAATGCAACCTAGCCCTACCTCCTGGTAGGGTATGGACTGGAATCTCTGGGAGCTGAATTCTCCAGTCGGTGAAGAATTAGAAACAACCTGCCCTGTTGACCGTACACAAGTCCACATCTGTATGCAGAACCAGCTGCGGCTGAGGCCTGGGAGGGGTCCTCGGCTCAGCCCTCCGCCCCCAGGGCCTGGGCAGCCGCAGGCACTGGAGGACGAGTAGGGGAATGATAAGAGACATACATGGGGAAGCAGCCGGCATGTCCTGGGTCTGTGAATACCCAGTGTTCTCCGTGTCAAAGGCCAGCTAGTAACCGATGACCTGAAGCCAAACGGGACACATGTCTTGACTTCTTGGACATGCAGTTTTCTAATCAGGAGCAATGCTCTGAGCTGAGCGTGTAAGCTGGGGTGACCTAACCACCCCCGCCCCTGGGCATGCAGTGTGTCTCCTGTCTCGCGGTGCCCTGGCAGAGGGTGCAGATGCCCCACACCATCCAGCACATCCTGACTCACCATTTAATACTGAAACTATTGGTGGACAAGCCCTTGTTAGGAGAGAGCCAACATAAACACCAAGAGATGAGCAAATGGGCAAAGGGGAGAGGAATCGTCACACATTTAGGTTTTTATCATGCAAAGCAGCAGATTCTCGTCAAGGTCAAGCACAACTTGGGGCTGCACCCTCCCACGATGACAAAACTGAGACCGTGCAGAGAGTGGAATGACTGAACCCCGCTAAGGCCTCTACATAAACTTCAAGATTCTGGCACTGGGGCAAAGAGATCTACTCCTCCTGCTCCCAAGACAAGCCACATGGAAGCTCCCTCGCTTGTTAAACCTGCCACCCACCCTCCAGAGTGGCTGCCCCTTGTTAGGTCTCTCCTGCCCTTTGTGCAGGGACAACTTTTTCTTTTTTTCTTTTTAGGGCCCCACGTGCAGCATATGTAAGTTTTCAGGCTAGGGGTCGAATCAGAGCTGCACCTGGGACCTACACCACAGCTCACGGCAACACAGGATCCTTAACCCCCTGAGTGAGGCTAGGGATTGAACCACGTCCCCATGGATAGTAGTCGGGTTCTTAACCCCCTGAGCCACAACAGGAACTCTGGGAGGCCAGTTTTGAACCTGGGTACTGCAGGGTGTCTAGAGCTGTGGTTCTTGACCAGGGGGATTCTGTCCCCAGGAGACACTGGGCACAGTCTGGAGGCATTTGTGGTCATCACAACTGGGGGCAGGGGGGGTACTGGCATGGAGTGAGTAGACACCCTGCAGTGCCCAGGTTGAGAAACATGGTCTCGAGCACAGATGGGGGGGCTGTGGCCCCGCATGCGCCTCAGTGGATCGCACTGCAGCTACAGTCCCGTCGGGTCACGCGGTCGGGGCTGGCTAACCAACTCCTGAATGACAGCAGGGTTTGAGAGAGTTACAGTGCAGGTGCTGGGAGACTGGATGGCTCAAGCCCCTTTATTTATCCGCTTTCAGAAATAACGGAGTGGGTGGAAGACAGCAAGGCACGTGCTCTGGAGGCTTCCGGGAAATGAACAGGTGAGGCGGCCCCCCCACCTGGGGGAGGCCCGAGGACCCGCACCCAGGGCCACCCCACCTGGCCGGCATCTCAGCTCTGACTGGCACATGGAACGAATGCTTCTCAAACAAATGGTGGAGAGTTTCCAGCTCTGGGCAACCACCCAGAGACCCCTTCCCCACAGGCAAAGGGGGGCAAGGCCGCCCTAATGACAGCGCGTCCGACTGCGCTTTCACCCACTTTCACGTGGTCAACATGTGTCTGCAACCAATTAACCAATCCGATTGATCAAACCTTACTCCCAGCAGTCAGCAACATTTGTGTCCTACTAAATTAACTGCGCTGAAAAGCAACCACTTTTCCTGAACAGGCAAAGCGCTCCCGCTCAGAAAACGCGCCATATGGTGGATGGGCAGAAGCGAGAGGCGGAAACCTGCTACGAGGGAGCTGATGGCTTTATTCTTCCTTCAGCCAAAGGTTTATTCCATCTCCACGGGCACAACACATCAGTTTTTCCACCTGAACCTGATTTAAGGGACAAGGGGACTTTTTCAAACTCGTTAGAGCCTTCAAATCATAAACTTAGTTAAACTCGGTCTCCACCTGTGAGGAGCTGGGCCTTTTCCATCGCCAATGTTCCAGAAAATCAGATTTTCCTTTTCTTAACTTCTCCTGATGGAATGGATTTTGAAAAACACAAATCCATCAAAAAGCCCGTCTGAAAACACCCTTCTGTTTGGAAAACGAGCTTTCACTTCCTGTTTCACTGTCTTCTCAAAAACCAATCCCAAGCCACCTGCCAGCACTGAGGCAGCGAGAGGACAAGGTGCCAGTATGCAGGTGGGGAAGCAGCTAGCCTGTCCTTCCCTGCTACCCCCTGGAATAACCCTCACCACCCGCATCCCAAGTCGTGCTTCCCAGCGTCAGGAGAACCGCCTTTCCCAGGAAGTGCCCCTGCCTGACCCACTCTAAGGACAGAGAGTGGCGTCCACAGACTAGGCCCAGCACACTCGCCTTTCACCCCATCTCCCACTGCCAGGCGCTGGCAGTTTTTGGAATCGTTCATTCTCAAGCCCCTGAGCCTTTCAGTTCTCTTTCCATGCAGAAGACAGAAAACTCGAAGCATAAGCCAACACGGGACGGGTGTGATTCTGCAGCTGAGAATCTGCAGTCCGACCACATTCTCATGTGTTGGGATCACCGCCCCAGGGTCAGCTTCTTCTCTCTGCTCTGAGCTCCATGCTCCTCAGAAGCACCACTCCCAGAGGATTTTCTCCTTCTGGACGCCATACCCCTACCCTGTCTGGCATCCAGGAAGCTTTTCTCGCCCAGGAATCCAGAAAGGTGCAAACGTTTCCTGGCTCTGGTCGACACGAGCCCACCCCCAGGTAATCACTGTGGCCCCAGATAAGAGAGGCGCTGCTGAGGCTGAGTCCCCATGCCCCGGGCGCCCTGAGTACAGGAAGACCCTCTGTGGAGCACATGGGGGTTTCCTCAGACACAAATCCAGGTCCTATTACCAAAGATCCCTGACTAGGTGAGGAGTGGACAAACAAACCAGGTCCCTCTGTTCCCAAGGAGCCCTCAGTCCCTCGAGGTCTAAGGGGTACGTTCACTGCACCCCCAGGGCACAGCCACCTGTGCCTCCAGGCATCAGTAGCTCTTCATTCCCCCCCCTGAGGTCCTGCAGACCTGCAGAGATCACAGGAAGATTGCTATGCTTGGAAGCGGGTCCAGTGGGGTCCCCAGAAGGGAGTGCCCTCCTCCCACACAAGAGCCACACACCACCCATTCCGTCTGGAAGGAAAGGTCACCCACCTAAGGAATATGGAGACGAACCCACTTCCTGGACATCCTGCAGCCAGGCCGGTGGACAGCCCTAGCTCATCTCACGCAGGCTGCGACCACCCACGGCGGCCTTAATTTGCACATGAAATGAACGGCTCCCTCCTTTTGGTTCTAAACACATATTTACTGAGATCTACGCACAGTGACAAGTGACTGCGGGCTCCCCAGCGGGGTCTGTCTGCACTAAAGTAAAGGCGCTGAGGGCAGCCCAGTGGGAGCCAAGAAACCAGAGAGACGGACGCCCCTCAGGAAGGAACTCCTCACACTGACCGCCTGGGGCTCTCACTTGAACCCACTTCCCTGCCTCGCCGCTGGGCTCCAGCTCTCCGGGGCCCTGGCTGGTGCTCCTGGCCCTGGCGTTGGGGGGCTGACCTCAAAGCACCAGGAAGGACACCACCTTAGCAGGTCCATTACCCCAAACGCGGCTAAACCAGGCCCCTATCGTACGTCGGATTAGGAAAGAAGGAATAAACGGATTTTATACATGAGCAGGCCCTGAAAAGTCACAATGTGGAAGTCACACTGGATTAGGGCCAGTCTGTTGTAATCCAGCATGGTGTCCACTGCTCAGGGCCCAAGGTCTCATCTCTGGAAGGCCTGAGGGGGAACTTCCCTGGGTAGCAGAGGGTGGGGGCTCAGCAGGAGAAAAGCATGCTCACCCCAGCTCCAGGGGGAATGAGGCCATGTGGGCCATGTGTGCGTCGGGGTGTGGCAGGGAGCTCACTGAATCCTGAACAAGGGAGGGCAGATATGGCCTGGTCAACTCTTGTGTGGCCTGGGGATTGAGCTCCTCACTCTGCCACGAGGACTGAGTAAGATGGGAGAGGGTTGGGCGGTGCTGGCCACCTGACACATACCTCCAGGAGGCAGGGACCTGAGGTCCATTCTGGAAGACGGCATCACACAAGGCCCAGATCTGACCACCACCCTGGCCACACCCTTCCAGTCAGCACTGACCCTCTGCACATCTGCTGCTCGCAACGGGGGACACGGGGACAGAGGGACACAGGCCCTGCTTCCGGGGGTTCCCAGCTCACAGGACAGTCGGAGCACAGAGAGAAAGAGCTGAGGAAGGAGGAGCCGCAGTGCAGCCTGCCTGGGCTGAGACGGTGTTTGACCTTGCAGGCTGGGGCGGAGCAGGGCGGCAGACAGAGCAGAAGGGCTCCCTGCAGGCCCTACAGAGCACAGATGGCCAGCTGAGGGGCAGGAGCCCCTGCCCTGCCTGGGGGGGCTGCCTCCTACAGGTCCCACCCCGCCCACATGGATTACTCCTTTTTTTTCCCTGACTAGCTCTGGAACCACTGAATAAAAGCACACAACCATTTCTCTGGCTCTTGGCATATTTTGTCAATTTCTTTTCCATTTCAGTTTAACATATCTGGATACAGTGTAAAAGTGCTAACTCAGATTCGGGGCAGTTGTGAGTAATGTAACTTAAAAGAAAACTTGGTAGAACTGGGAGGACAAGCGTGACAAAACTCTGTTTTCAGGTCATCTCCTTGGTGACCAGTGAAACGGAGTATTTTTTCACTAGTTTACTAAATAGTCGCTGCTCCATAATTTTCCTCTTTAAGGTTTGGTCTACTCTTCTAATCTGCATAGTTCTCACCAGTCTACATTACCTCTTTATATTTAAAGGTGAGAAATTCGGTGTCCTATTTATCGCAATTATGTTTTCCGATCTGTTCGGCTTTCTATGCGAAAGTTTTTTATAAAAGTTTTTTTTTTTTTTTTGGTCTTTTTGCCTCTTCTAGGGCCGCTTCCCATGGCATATGGAGGTTCCCAGGCTAGGGGTCGAATCGGAGCTGTAGCCGCTGGCCTACACCACAGCCACAGCAACCCAGGATCTGAGCCGCATCTGCAACCTCCACCACAGCTCACGGCAACGCCGGATCGTTAACCCACTGAGCAAGGGCAGGGACCGAACCCGCAACCTCATGGTTCCTAGTCGGATTCGTTAACCACCGCGCCACGACGGGAACTCCTATAAAAGTTTTTTTAGGCTTTATTTTTTTTGAGATCCAGCCATCTTTTCCTTTCCGATTTCATCTCCTGCTTTTCTATTGAGCCCTATTCAGAGCTCGCATTAACACCCGTCCCCTCACGTTTTGTTTGCTCTGATTTTTCTTGTAACGGGCTGGCTCCGTGTGTCTGATGGACACATCTGGGATCCGACTAACCCTTCAGCTCACCCGGAAGGTCCGACCCTGAGCCTCTGGAGTACTCTTCCCTCTCTGCTGAATCTGGCCCTGCTGTGACCTGGGGAGTCTCTCTGCGCACCCAGCAGTGGCCCCCTTCCTAACCCCATTACTTCAGAATGTGATTACACTTGGAGACAAGGCCCTTGAGGGAGAAAGGTAGGTAAAATGATGTCACGAGGGTGGCTCTGACCCAACGGGCACTGGTGTCCTTATAAGAGAAGCAGGTTAGGACTTGGGCATCGCTGAGGGACCACCAGGTGAAGACACAGGGAGAAGGTGGCCGTCTACAAGCCCAGCAGAGGCCTCAGATCACAACCCTGCCGAAATCTTGATCTTGGACTTTAAGGCTCCAGAACAGAAAGAAAGAAACTGTGGTTTAAACCATCCAGTCTGTGGTCCTTTGTTATGGCGGGTGGACTGACAGAGGAAGCCTCCCCCTTCCCACTTGGCTGGTAGGTGAGGACCTGCTCCACTGGAATAAAGAACTCCCACTGGCTGGATATGTGGGGCCTGCCCCATTACCAGGGGCCCCAGCTGGTTCAGGGCCAAGCCAGCTGCAGGCAGCCCTCTGTGGGCACAGTCAGGGGTTGGAGGTAGGCAGGTACCCCCAGCTGTCCCACAGGCATGAGCCGAGATGATGACTGTGCCATCTTGGTGACCAAGAGGAAAGGTCCCCTGCAGACAGAATCATTCTGCAGCGGTGAGCAGAGCAGAGAGGGTGGCTGAGAGGTGGGGCAGCAGCCAGCTCCAACCACTTGCACCAGCTCGAGGAAACTTCCTTCTCATGCATCAGCCATGTTTCTTCTGTTCCATGGACTTAAAGGACAGGTATCGAGTTAGCCACACTCAGTTCCAAGATGCCCACATGAGACACTCCTTGTGACTAATTCCCTGAATCCTCTTTGGATCTCTGCTCGCTGCCATGCCCAGGCCCCAGCACTTGGGACACACTCAAGAAGTGTTTGTTGAATGAATGAAGATGGCAATCTACAAATTTATGCTTCTACTGCTCACATCTTCTAAATATTCTAATTTAAGGTCACATGCTCCCTTGGAATAGTGGCATGAAAGGTAGTGATAATTTTGGGAAATGGTTCCGGCAGTTCTGTGACGTTCATGAGCCATCCCTCTTCTTTCCACCTCCATTTCATGTGTTTTCCCCTTGTTTCTTTTCTGTCTGCTCCCAACAGCGCACCTAACCCTACATAAACCACCTCACATAAATGTCCAGAGGAGAGAGAGTGGTGCCCACATCCAGGGCAGCTGGAGAGGGGCAAGGACAGCACTTCGCTGTCTGTACCAGGAGCCCCCTCCTCAAATCACAGGGGGTTCAAGACAGGCACTCCCTGACGTCTGTACCTGACCTTCCAAGGATGGGGAGCCCACCTGTCTCCCACACATCAGCACTCGGCCAGATCTCAGGACTGGTTCCAAGATCACAGAATCTTCTGGGCCCCAGAGGCTCCTTGAGCAAGGCTGGTCTCAAGGCATGCGAGCCTTGAGGTCACAGGGTGCCCAGCGCTCAGAAGGGCCTGTGCTTGGTTCAATGCTCTACTGTCATCCTCCTGAGACTCTTCATAATGTGTGTGTGTGTGTGTATGTGTGTATGTGTGTGTGCACGCTTTTTAGGGCTGCACCTACAGCATACGGAAGTTCCCAGGCTATGGGTCAAATCAGAGCTATAGCCGCCAGCCTATGCCACAGCCACAGCCACAGCAACGCGGGATCTGAGCCATGTCTGTGACCTACACCACAGCTCACGGCAACACCAGATCCTTAACCCACTGGTTCCCAGTCGGATTCGTTTCCGCTGCGCCAGGACAGGAACTCCTCTTCATACTTTTTGAACCAGGGGCCCCACACTTTCATCATGCACTGAGCCCCGCAAGTCTGCACCCAGCTTAGCCCTGGCCAAGGGCTGTCAGGGTGGGAGGGGCCTGGGCACAGACTCACGTGCTGGAATCCAGATCGGGCAGGAATCAGCCCTCCCACGAACTGTGCGCTGCAAGCCTCTAGCCCCCAGCACAGGCAATTATTCCAATGAACAAAAGCAGCAGCCGTTTCAGCAGAAAAATCTCAGGGGCTCGATGTCTGACGTCTGCTGGGATTTGCAGGGGGACAAAGACTAATTGTCTGTGAAGCTTTCTTGCACAACGTAGCCCAAGGGAGGGTGTCACTGGACTTCACTGCTCCCTGCCTTTCTGTCCCAACAAAAGATGCTGGATCCCACTCATTCCAGCTCCCCCTGCCCGACCTTGCAGCTCAAGGTGGTTTGTGCTGGATGGGGCAAGGGTGTGCTCCTACGAGGTGTCTGACATTGAAGAACCATCTGCAGACCCCTTGGACCTTGCATGACCCCAGCACAGTTCAAACCTTTCTGAAAACATGCTCTGGACACTTAGAACCAAGAGGATCACTTGGAAGTGACCGAAAGATGCAGGGATATTTGCCTTTGCCCCTGGGCCCTGAAGTTCAGCCCTGACTCTTGCCACCCTTTCGTTTCTTCGCACTTCTAAAATTCCAATTGTTTCATTAACACAGGGAGAGCTGTCCTCCAAAAGGTCAGTGCAGAGGCTTGCATGTGGCTGTTCAGTGGGCCCCATGTGAGACGACCCGTTATGGCACCATTGGAAAAGCCCAGATGCCCATCAGTGTAGACTGGACAAATAAAACGTGGACACTCACAGGAAGGAAAGCCCCATGGCGATGAGGGGGTGGAAAGCATGCCGTGGGCAAGCCACCATCTAATGGCTCGCAGCTCAGTCAAAGAGGCCGGAGGGTAGATGCCACAGGAGTCCACTGACCTGAAGTCCAAAATCAGGCAAAAGAGGACAGGTGGCAGACCCTAGGAAAGTGCCCAGAGCATGGGTCCCACTCTGCCCCAAGGATGGCCCTGGTGACACAGTGTGCTTAGTTGGAGAAGCTTTGCCATCTGGATGTCACGGCTTGTGCGACTTTTCTGCACACAGCTATAGGTCGATCAAGAGTTTTTAAAAACTTGAAGATGGCGGACTAGAAGGACTGGAGCTCATCTTCTCTCATAAAAACAACAAAATTACAACTAAATGCTGAACAACCTTCAACCAAATGGACTGGAAACTTTCAAAAAGATATCCTACTCCAGAAGACAGAGAGGCCACATCAAAAGGTAGGAGGGGTGATTATGTGATATAAGCAACCCCATACCTCCCGGGTGGGAAGCCCACAGACTGGAAAGTAACTGTATCACAGAGACTCACCTACAGGAGTGAGAGTTCTGAACCCTACGTCAAGTCCCCACGCCTGGGGATCTGGCATTGGGAGAAAGAGCCCCCGGAGCATCTGGCATTGGGGGCCAGTGGGGCTTGTATATAGGAGCTCCAGGGGACTGTGGGAAATTGAGACCCCAAGCTTGAAAGGCGCACACAGACTTTCACATGCACTGGGTGGGTCCCAGGGCAAAGCAGAGGCTCCAAAGGAATCTGGGTTGGACCTGACTGCAGTTCTTGGAGGACCTCCTGGGAAAACAGGGGTGAATGTGGCCCGTTGTGCGGGAAGGACATTGCAGGCAAAGCTCTTGGAATATTCATCAGCGAGTGCTCCTCTAAAGGTGGCCCATTTTGGGAAAATGTGGCCCCACCCATCAGCGCTGAGAAGCCCCAGGCCCAACAATAATCCAGGTGGGATCACAGCCCTATCCATTAGTAAACAGGCTGCCTAAAGACCCCCCAGACACACAGCAGCCTCTAATCTCACCCAGAGACAAAGCTCCACCCCCCAGAGGGACAGGAATCAGCCCCACCTACCAATGGGCAGGCACCAGTCCCTCCCATCAGGAAGCCTACAGCAAGCCCCGGTACCAACTTCCGCCACAAGTGGGGCAGACAGGAGAAAGTAAGAGAGGCTATGACTCTATTGTCTGCAAAAAGGTCACTACACCAAAAACCTTTAGAAATGAAAAGGCAGAAAACTGTAATTCAGATAAGGGAACAAGAACCCCCCCCCCCCAAATAGCTAAGTAATCTGGAGATTATCACCCTCTAGGAAAAAGACTTTAGACTGACGATGCTGAAGATGATGCAAGACATTGGAAATAAACTGGAGGCAAAGATTGATAATTTACAGCAAACATTGAGCAAAGAAATACAAGATTTAAAACTTAAGCAAGCAGCGATGCAAAATACAATAACAAATAAAAAATTCACTAGAAGCAACCAACAGCAGAATACAGGAGGCAGAAGAATGAATAAGTGAGGTGGAGGGCACACTAGTGGAAATCACTGATGCAGAACAGAAAAGAGAAAAAAGATTGAAAAGAAATGAAGAGAGTCTCAGAGAACTCTGAGACAACGTTAAACACACCAACATCTGTATTATAGGGGTGCCAGAAGGAGCAGAGAGAGAGAAAGGGCCAGAAAAAACATTCCAAGAGATAATAGCCAAAAACTTCCCTAACATGGGAAAGGAATCACTCACTCAAATCCAGGAAGTACAAGGAGTACCATATAAAATAAACCCAAGGAGGAACACCCAGAGACACATATTAATCAAACTGACCAAAATTAAAGACAAAGAGAAAATATTGGAAGCAGCTAGGGAAAAGAAACAAATAACATAGAAGGGAACCCTGATAAGGTTATTGGCAGATTTTTCAGCAGAAGCTCTGCAGGCCAGAGGGCGTGGCAAGATATACTTAACGCTGTGAAACAAAAAAACCTCTGACCAAGATTACTTTACCCAGCAAGTCTGTCATTCAGATTTGAAGGAGAAATCAAAGGCTTCACAGATAAGCAAAAGCTAAGAGGATTTAGCAACATTAAACCAGATTTGCAACGAATACTGAAGGAACTTCTCTAGGCAGAAAAGAAAAGGTCATAACTAGAAACAAAAATACCGCAAACGACAAGGCTCACCAGTAAAGGCATGTACACGGTAAAGAGAGGAAATCATCCACGCACAATTATGCCACCAAAATCAGAAACTGTGAGAAGAGGAGGGTACAAATGCAGGACACTGGAGATGCACCTGCAGTTAAGAGACCAACAACTTAAAACAATCTCGTGTATATACAGACTCATATCAAAACTTCAGGGTAACTGCAAACCAAAAATCTACAATTGATACACACACAAATAAGAAAAATCAACTCAAATACAACACTAGAGATAGTCATCAAACCACGAAATGAGAGAACAAGAGAAGAAGGGAAGAAAAAAGAGCAACAAAAACAAATCCAAAGCAATTAATAAAACGGCAATAAGAACACACATATCAATAATTACCTTAAATGTTAATGGACTAAACACCCCAACCAAAAGACACAGACTGGCTGAATGGATACAAAAACAAGACCCATATATATGCTGTCTTCAAGAGACCCACTTCACTTCTAGGGACACAGACAAATTGGAACAGTCCATGCAAATGGGAATCAAAAGAAAGCTGGAGTAGCAATGCTCATATCACACAAAATAGACCTTAAAATGAAGAGTATTTTCAGGGACAAGGTAGGACATTACATAATGATCAAAGGATTAATCCAAGAAGAAGTTATAACAATTGTAAATATATATGCACCCTACATAGTATCACTAAATTATATAAGGCAACTGCTAACAACCTTAAAAGAAGTAATAGACAATAACCCAGTAAGAGCGAGGAACCATTAACACCCCACTTACGGCAATGGACAGATCATCCAGACAGAACATCAACAAGGAAACACAGCCCCTGAATGAAGCACTAGACCAGATGGACTTAATAGATATTTATAGGACACTCCATCTAAAAGCAGCAGAATACACATTCTTCTCAAGTGGAATGGAACATTCTCCACGATTGGTCACATTCTGGGCCACAAATCAAGCCTCGGTAACTTTAAGAAAATTGAAATCATATCAAGCATCCTTTCCGACCACAACACTATACGACTGGAAATCGACAAGAAAAAAACTGCAAAAAACACAAACGTGGAGACTAAACAACATGCTACTGAACAACCAACGAATCACTGAAGAAATCAAAGAGGAAATTAAAAAATACCTAGAAGCAAATGACAACAAAGATAATACAACATTCCAAAACCTATGGGACGCAGCAAAAGCAGTTCTAAGAGGTAAGTTTGTAGCAATACAAGCCTACCTCAGGAAACAAGAAAAAGCTCAAATAAACAAGCTAACTTTACATCTAAAGATGAGCGAGAAGAACAGACAAGACCTAAAGTGAGCAGAAGGAAAGAAATCATAAAGATCAGAGTGGAAATCGATGAAATAGAAACAAAGGAAACCACAGAAAAGATCAATGAAATTAAAAGCTGATTCTTTGAAAAGATCAACAAAATTGATAAACCCTTAGCCAGACTTATCAAGAAAAAAAGAGAGAGGACTCAAATCAATAAAATTAGAAATGAAAAAGAAGTAACAACAGACATCACAGAAATACAAAGGATTGTAAGAGACTACTATATGCAACTCTAAACCAATAAAACGGAAAACCTAGAAGAAATGGACAAATTCTTAGAAAAGTACAATCTTCCAAGACTAAACCAAGGCGAAATAGAAAAGATGAACGGACAAATCCCAAGTAGTGAGACTGAAAATGTGATTTAAAAAAAAACTTCCAACAGGAGTTCCCATCATTGCTCAGCGGTTAATGAACTCAATTAACATACGTGAGGACGCAGGTTCAGTCCCTGGCCTAGCTCAGTGGGTTAAGGATCCAGCAATGCCATGAGCTGTGGTATAGGTTGCAGATGTGGCTTGGATCCCACGTTGCTGCGGATGTGGTGCAGGCCGGCAGCTGTAGCTCTGATTCAACCCCTAGCCTGGGAACCTCCCTACGCCACTGGTGTGGCCCAATAAATAAATAAACTTGTCAAGTGGAGATTCTCAATCATCACCCTTCCCAACAACCTTGGAAAGACCCTTAAAGTCAACAAGTAAACATGAAACGCTCAGCAGCAAAGGGAAGAGGGGCCATTTCCCAGCTTTTCACCAAGGCTAGTCAGGACCGGAGCAGACACACAGATCTGCCTGTCTTGGACTCGAAGCTGTGTCAAAAGCAAAACAGTAGGGGTGCCGTGGGGTTTGCAGAATTCAAGAGGAATTACAGACCACAGATTTTTATGGCCCTATTGCATCAATCTGAGGCCAATTTTCACATCTGAAGCGGGTGAAAAGATACACGCCATCCTGCAGCTCATCTTGGTTTTTTCCCACTTTTTAAAAATTAAAGTACAGCTGATTTACAATGTTGTGCCCATTTTGCTGTAAAATTTACCAACAGTTTTTGGCCATGCCTGAGGCAAGCGGAAGTTCTGGGGCCAGGGATCAAACCTGAGCCACAGCAGTGGCAATGCTGGATCCTTAACCCTCTGTGCCCCCAGAGAACTTGCCTGCAGCATCTTGAGCTGTGAGCATGCCTCCCTGGTGAGGTGCTGGCCGAATCCGTTTGGGATGTGGAGGCATCCTTCATTTAGTTCTGCCTTCTTCACAAGTACCAAATCAGGGCGGCTCGTTCTCATCTTGACGTGACACTAGCCACTTCACTGCACGTGAGCGACAAGCCAGACTCCTGAGCAGGTGCAGACGTGTCCATCAACACCCGGGACACTCTTAGACGAAGGGGAGGAAGCAGGAGTTGGAAGGCGTCGAGAGGTTTATCTATAATCTCATGAGTTGGCGCAGGGACCTGGAGGGACAGAAGCCCCTCCAGGTGCGAGGGTGAGGGGGTATGACCCTTGCTCTCCAGACTGTGTCCCCAGGCCAGTGGTGGCAGCAGCTGGCAGCTGGCAGAGGCGTAGACTCTTGGCCTCACTGGGCTGACACCCCAGTGTGGGCAGGGTTGCCTCCTCCCAGAGGCTCCGAGGGAGAAGCAGTTTCCTTGCCTTTTCCAGCTGCTGGCGGCGCCTACAGTCCTCGGCTCACGGCCCTTCTGCTCCACCTCTGCTCCACTGTCACATCCACTAGCTTGCCCTCCTCCCTCCCTTTCGGAAGGGCCCTCAGGACTCTAGGGGGCCCCAGGAGGAGTTCTGGTGCCTTCTGCCACTAAGGTGAATATTCGCAGGGCCTGGGGGGTCAGGATGCAGATCTTCGCAGGTAGCCAGGTTGAGTCTAGACAGCAGGTAGGTCCCACCTTAAACTCTCCCTCAGGGGTGTGGCAGGCTTGGCAAGTGGGACTGTCTGCCTCAGGATGACATGGTGGGGGGGCTGTTAGCAATGCAGATTCCCTGCCATCACTCCAACTCCGTCAGATCCTGTGGAAGGAGATAAAGGGATCCTCCCATTCTCTGGAGAAGAACCAAGTTCACGGCAACAGACTTGACAAGGGAAAGCACACAGACACCAAACGCTCCTTTTATTTGGCTGCACCGAGGCATAAGGGAGTTGGAAGTTCCTGGGCCAGGGATCGAATCCAGGCCACAGCTGCCACCTGTGCTACAGATGCGACAACACCAGATCCTTCACGCGCTGCTCTGGGTCGGGGATGGAACCCACGTTTCCTCAACAACCTGAGCTGCTGCTCCAGTCAGATCCTTAACCCACTGCACCACAGCGGGAACTCCTGTCTCTTCTGATTTTAGTTTTTAATCTGAAGTTATACATTAGGCTGGTTCATCACTTTGGCTGGTGTAATTTTAGAAAGACCTGCTTGCAAAGTCTGGAACATGCACACTGAATTGACAGAGAGCAAACACATCTGCACTGGAGTGAGGAGAGGAGTGAGGGAGGGAGAAGGAACTCAGCAGGGCACCCGCACCTACAGTCACAGTCACCCAGACCAGCTCCTGATCCTTAAACTGAAAGGCCCTGGGGCCAAGGGCCTCGAATGGCATATCGCCAAGCTCCAGCACTTCTCTCTTCCCAGCAAAAGTTGTGCTGCTTTTGGTAGGGTTTCCTATTCTTGTCAATTGGATCTGACTGAAAAACTAATCTTCTCTTACCCCTGTGTTATCCTTTAAGTACTTAAGTTTTAATTACACCTACGTTCACCTGAAGACGTTTTGGGAAACTTCCAATGTTGTACGTCCGCAACAGAATACAGTGTAAGAGTGCATGTAATTTCCAAACCCCTAGTTGTTAATGAAATCCCAAACATTCAGATTTTAATTGAACTAGATAAAGATTAAGAAGCTTAGCAGCAGCTGGCATTACGAATTAGTTCTCAGCAGAGTTTTACGTTGTACTCTAAATCATCGCTTTTGTAATCGTCCTAAATTGTCCTTTATCTTGCTAATGCAGATATGATTCTCAGGGAACATCGGGCTTCCTGTGTCCCCACTGCCTGAAATATTTTGATGTGTAAAGTCTTAATACTAATTTTAATAATACTGTCATCTACACGTATGATGTATATTCAATAAATTCTTACACTAATTAGAAAAAACGTCAAGGCCTTTGGGTGACCTATTTTTAGAGATGAAGTTTACGGCCTGAGAATCATCCCTGGAAACGAGGAGCAAGAGAACTCCCCGGAGGGTGTGTGCTCAAATCGAGGGAACAGCACAGGTGCAACAGACCGGGTCTGCCCCAAAAGTCAATAAAACACCCCCCCAGGCAGGGAGCACACATAGCAGCCCCACTTCAATTAAGCTGACACTGGACTCTGGATGCTGGGGCTGTTCTCCCAAGTGGGATGGTCCATGCGCTTCAAGTGTGTCAAGGCGGGTGCCCTTGAAAGTGTCCACAGGCGCTGCTCTTCCCCACGTCCACGTGATAGTGACCCAGAGGCAGTTAAGGGAATGACTGCAGAGATGGGCAGGCTCAGGGTTTGTTCCTTCTCTGTCCAGGGGCCACAGTGACATTTTGCTCCCCCATCTGTGAAGCAGGTGGACGGACAGTAGGGGGCTTCAGACTCTTGAGTGAGACACCACAATGCACCCTGACACAAACTGGGCTGATTATAAGCCCTGGTGGTTGGCTGCCCATCTCCCTCCTCGCTCTGGAAGCCTGGGAAAGTCAGCAGGGTCAAGAGCTGGAGGAAGTATGTGGCTTTCCCAGAGGCTTAGGTGAGTGGGGGCGGAGGTGGGGGTGGGGGGGCACGAGTCAGCTGTGGCGGTGGCCAATCACTGCAGCTTGGGAATGTTCTAAATGAAGGATGTGGTTTGTTCCCTGGGCACCTGCCTACCTGGAGGTCCTGCCAGGAAACCAGGGTGTTTCCACCTAAAAAAAATGGCATCTCGGGAAGTGGAACAGTCAGCCTCGCCTCCCTGCAGGGGACCTGTGACTGTGTGTGGGGCAGGAAGGGCAGCCTGGAGGTCAAGGAGCCCTGTACCTGGTGAGAGCTGGGCATCCTCTTCACCCATGGGGGCCAGAGCCAGCTACAGTCCATTCAGCCTACACTGTGAGGCTCTAAAGAGCAGAGCAGAAGTGAGCTGCAGGCTCCCAGCTGCAGAATGAGCTGGTATTGAGCCGAGGCCCCAGGCTCAGATGTTCGGCACCTGCAAGGTCTGCAGCAACAGGCTCTGGCTGCTCCCCTGCCCCAGCCGCTTGGGCTCCTTCCCGTCCCAGGAAGGGCCCAGCACAGGCTGTCTCAGGGCCTTTGCACGTGCCATTCCCTCTGCCCAGAACGTGATCTCTTTAGGTCCTCATGTGGCTGGCTCCTCTCCTCCCCTCATTCAGGTGCCCCCTTAATGTCGCTTTACCTGACAGATACCCGCCACCGGCTGTCTGGCTCTGGAGCACCAGCCCCTCCCCCCCATGATCTCCTGATTCCCGTAACTGTCAATCTCGTCGTCTGTCTGATGTGCTCTTCAAGGAGGGAACTTCTGTTTACGCATCAATAAATCATCAGTACCGTGAACCGAGCTTGTTTGCTGAATGAATGAAGACATACATGCGTCCTTAAAATGCCATTTTTAATAATGTTCCTTTATGAGAACTGGTCCTGCTTCTAAAACTTCATCTCAAATGGTCACACTAGCCAAATACCCAGCCCCAGACACTTGCTGCAAGCATCCCTTCCCAAGGGGAAGCCAGGCCCACTTTCATGGTTGATTTCAAAAGGCCCTTAACACTTTCTAAGCTGCCTTTTTCAGTTCGGGGGCTCAGCACTGTCTGCAATGAGAACACAGTCCTATGAAACTCCTGCAGGACAGGATAAAGAGGTACCAAGGCAAAGAGAGGGCAGATGGGGGGCTGTGAGTGTCTGAGGGCTTTCCGGGGAGATGCACACAGCGCTGAGACATCAGGAAAACAACATCCGGATCCTGATAGTAACCCTGTGCTTCTGCAGTGACGCCACTGCTCCATCGTGAAGGGAGGCAGGATGCGAACACTCACCCAGAACAGAAGGGCCTCCCTAAAACATCAGCATCCTGGGTGACACTGAGGACGGAGCACGCCTCTGAACAACACCTCTGATCCACTGCCTTTTCTTCTTGGTCCTCCAAAACTGCCGTGCTCCCCAGTGGATTCCAGTCCTGGGGCTCCTGGAACAAAGGGCCGCAGACTGGAGGCTTACAACAACAGAGCTCTATGTTCAGTGTTGGTTTCAGGGTGTCCGCAGGCCCAGGCTCCCTCTGAAGCACACGGAGGAGGCTTCCTGCCCCTCCCGGGCTGTCCTGGTGCTCCTTGCTCTGCAGACTCACCACTCCACTCCCTGCCTGCCCACACTGTCCCTGCCCTTCCTGTGGGTCTCTGCCCCAAAGTGGACAGAAGACGTGCTTCCTTGTAAGGACACCAGAGTAGGATTTAGGGCCCACCCTAACCCAGTGTGGCCTCATCTTACCTTGAGGAAATTTACAAAGACCTCTTTTTTCCCCAAACAAAGCCATACTCATAGTACCAGGCATTTAGGACCTCGACGTATCTTTTGGGGACACACAACTCAGCCCATAATACTCAGCGGTATTCTTATTCAAAATGCCGCCACTATGGCTACAACTTCACTATCTTCAGAAACCAGCTCTCCTCTTTCAGAGTGTTTCTACTTTATGAATTTTGGCAAAGTGGCATGTTCACCACATACACAGACGCGCACGTGCTTCTGCCGTTACCATGAAAAAAGGGGGCTCTCAGCAGCTATGAATTTCAGACTCCTTTGCAGCTTGACTTAAAAACGATTTTCTTCATTACATGTTCTTTTAAATTTATTTTATTTTTGGCAAGAGAAAGGGGTGACGATTATGGTAGAATTTGAGGGTACTGTGGTTGCCAGAAGGCTCAGAATGTCTGTCCCAAATAATGTGTTATTTCTTCAAAGGAGAAGTGGTTCTGATGTGTCAACAGCAGGACCCAGATCCTCAGAAGGTTTGTGGCAGTGCACGCAGGCGTGTCCTCCTGCACTAAAGAGTTCTGTGCTGAAGGGCTGAAGATAAGCCAGCCAGTGAGAATGTTCCAGAAAAAAGCCAGGAGAGAAAAAGGAGAGGGAGAAAGTGAGCCAAGCCTCACTGGGCTACAGATCCTTGATGCTCGTGGCTGTGGGGGGACAATGGCTGATTGTCTAGGAAGACTGATCAATAAAGCACATGGATTTCAATCTAATCCTAGCAACTTATGTACATGCAACTTAATCCATCTTCCTGCCAGTTCAGAGCTGGTGGCCAGGATGCCTGTGGTGGCCCAGGAACCAGATACTGCGCTAATGTCCAAGGCCAGGAGGCTGCCAAACACCAGCCAGGAGCCCAGCTCTGAGACAGTCACCCTGACACCATCACCTCCTCCCATTTCGCCAAGCTCCAGCCAAGGGAGCTCCCCTAATACCAGAGTAACTGAAATCACCACACAGAAGTCACCCCTTTAGAGCCAAAACCTTGGAATTCTGTGCAGGGCCCCCAGAAGCAGGAAAACGGGCCTGCAGAGCCAGCCCGAAGCCCCAAAGCCAGAAGGGGAGCAGTTTCTGACAGTGAAGATGCCTCCACAGCCACAAAAGGCACATCCTGATTTCCGTTCAAACCACGCCTTTGTAACACACTCACCCTGGTCTCCCCACAGACTCAGGGAAGTTCAGCCGAGGGCGGACACTAACTAGATTAAAGGAACCCGCCGAAACAATGGGACACCCCCGGTAAAGGGTCTGACAGGCACTGAGGTCTTCATCGCACGCGAGACACAGAGAACGTGCTGACGGCCTTCCGGGATCCGGCCTTCGCGACGAGGCAGGAAGACACGGCGCTTTGTGCAAGGGACAGTCAAGCATCTACTGTATAGCAGGCACTGTCCTTGGTCCCTGGAAGAGCAGTGACTGAAGCAGAAAGACCCCTGGCAGAGCTGGCCTGTCAGTGGGATGACATGCACATGCTCAGTGGCACCAACTGATCACCGATTGTCACCTTCTAAGATGCTTTATGGTGAGCAGGACCTCCATCCACTGCCTTGTTTTTATGTAAAATACAGATGCTCTTCACTCTACAAGGCCAGTGCTTGTCCGTGTCTTTTTAAAAAGAGAGGGACCCACGTTAGAAACATGTAACACCCCACCGGTAAAAAAAGAGCTGCTCCACTAGAAGCTTAGGTGAGCTTCCCAGGTCCTGCTCACCTAACTTGGCTCCTAAGTCCTGCCAATAATACTCAGTAGCTCCAGAAGAAAATCAGCTGAGCAATAAAATAACCGTTAGGAAGAAACTCAATCCATTCATCCTTCCTTCTATCCATCTTTATATCCACCTGCCTATCCTTCCTCCATCCATCCATCCCTCCATCAGTGAGTCTATCCATCCATCCATCCCTCCACTCATCCCTTCACCTGACTTGGCCTGAAATATCCATCTCAGAGACCTTCAGCCAAACTTACTCTTCCTCAAACACTGCCCAAATAAATACCCACCCAGAGCTTGCCCTCCAAAGCCTGCTTTTCAAACTATGGCCACTACTAACCTAGTGAGCCATGACGAACATTCTAAAACAAAATACAACAGAATGGAAACTACCCAGGGTAATTTTAATACCTGTACTAGGAAGGCAAATGCTATTCCGTAAAATTTTATTTATGTTTGTGTGGGGGTATGTTAGCGTGTACGCAAGGGGTGTTTACTGCCTTACCTTGTAAATTCATTTCATTCTACGAGTCATGGTCAAAAAACTTGAGAATCTATTCCCAGCAGAACCCATCCTATCAGAACTATATGTTCCTTATCACCTTGTTACCTACAACAGCTCTGGAGCTAGAAGAGTGCCTCGCAGGCAGAGAGGGACACGCGCGCGCGCACACACACACACACACAAAACACAACACACCCCTCTTGTTGTTCATACAACATCTCGGAGACCCATTGATGTGCAGCAGACAAGTCATCTGGTCTACCTGCTGCCCACCCCTCTCCTGACAACTGTGCCTCATCCCTTAGCCTCAGCTCAGCCACAGTCCTCCTGAAGTCCCAGCCACCTGTGCCCTGGCACAGACCCTCTCCCTCGGGTTCCCACTGCACCCGCTCATTCAATCACGAAGCCCTTCTCACTCTACAGCTGTCCTTTGTTCTGTCTGCTCTCTCCGGCAGACTTAGAGGGTGAGGGCTGTGTTTGCTGCTTTATTTCCGGAGTCCAGCCCAGCGCTCATGCAAAGGTGAGAGCAGGGCTGTGTCCCAGAAAGGCGGACAATGTGCTTGAAGCAAGAATAGGGGCTGGGGTGGGGGCGGGGACTCCAGGAAGGACGGGCCCCCACCAGAGCAGGTGGCTAGGAACAACAACTGCACATCAGGATAAAGGGAGTCAGCCTGCCCCCGCCTGCAGCTCTGAGGGGTAAGGGAGTGGGTACCGGGTCCAGGGATGGCCACCAGCCTGAGGAACTGGACTGAGGATGACCACTGTCTCCCTAGTTGTGGTCACTGCCCGTCATCTGTGTAAATACAAGAGCCCCAGACGGTGCCCAGGGCCACTTGCGAGTCTACAACTTCCTGGACTTCATGTCGATGTATCATGGGCTCGAGCAGCAAAATCACAGATTCCAAAGCCAAAGAGACATTCTACTGCCACGAGGTGCACTGTCAGCAGCCGTGGGAGATTTCAGCACGTGCAGAGGCATGTGCATTCACACCAGCATCTCATCATCACAACAGTCTTAGAGGTGAGGGGACAAACGTTACGGCCCTCCTGTGCCGACAACAGGCCTGGCACCTGTTTGAGGCCACGCACTTAATCACTGTGCCTCCAGGCTGTTGGACTCCAGAGCCCCACTGGGGGAATTTATAACTCCAGGTCTCTATGAAAAACGTGCATGAAAACACCAATAAACCTGCCCCAACTTCAGCAACGGAAAGCTCTTTCCATGAAGCAGGGGAATGCTTTAACTGAATGTTAAAGAACAGAGCATCTCGAGCCCACATCCCAGCCCACAGAGGGCTGCTGGGTCTCCTCCCTCCTGTGATTCAGTCTGGGGCTGAGTCCACGCTGCCACTGTCACCTCTCCGTCAGCCTGGAGGAGGCCCCACTCTTCACGGCCACATCCCTTTTGCACCCATGCCACCAGGACTCTGGGAACGTGTGCTCAATACATAGCGCCATTCCTGCCATACCGACCACTTCCCTGGAGCGGGGTTTCTGTGGCACTAAACCCAGAGAGTCCTGCTGGCCCTGGGGACATTCCAGTGTCACTTCCTATTTCACAGGATGTCACCAAGCCAGCGTCAAGTGACTATTTCACGCACAGGCTGGGAATGCTGCTGATTGCAGCCACCTTCTCCAGCACCCCCTGTCCTGGTAGCTGTGACACTGGCACCAGGGAGGCTCCCCCTGAGTGCGGCCAGCTGGCAGGGCTCTGTGTCCTGGATGTGGGAGGGCAGAGAAGCAAAAGCAGCCACACTTCAGGATCGACCTCTCCCGGAGGACAGGGAGGGCTGTTGGGGGGCAGAGAGCTCAGCCAGGGTTCCCTCTGAGCTGGTCACTGCACCCCTGAGCACTGGTGTGCACAGTGTGGAGTGGGCACCCAGCAGGGCAGGGAGGGAGGAGGCCCTGAGTGCAGTTACCCTGGGGACAGACAGGCCCGCCAAGCAGGTGGGGTGCAATGGAGCCACTCCTTTCCTCATCACCCCATAACCACATTGGGGAGCATCTGCCAATTTTCCCTCTGGCCTGGGAGCAAAGGCAACTGCCCCTTTCTAAAGCAGGTGCATGTTACATAAATCACTTTCCCGTTATAATCACTGGAGAGAGAGAATGAACTACTGGCTTTTTAAATGTTTTTTTGGCCCTCTCCTAATAGGATCTCTATAAGCCACTTTCCTTTTAAGCTCCAGTTTAGTTGCAAGGAGCCTGCATTTGTAACGTTAGCCTCAGAACATGAGTTCATTATTGCCTGAAGATAGCGAATGCCTGGACCCTCACGGCACAGATAAAGCTGAAACGCTTTTATTTTTATTGCTGGGCTGCTTGCCTCCTCCGCGCTGCAGCCCCTGCAAAGCCAGCACCGGGCAGGCATACCAGGGTCTCAGGCACCACCATTTCCCATGTCACCTTACTTGCAGCAGTGGCTGGAGCCTCTGGTAACCACAGCTCAGCCTGCCTGCAACATGGGGCTCCCTGGGGCTGCTGGACAAGTAGGGGCTCCTCCATCGGGGCCTGCCCAGTGTCCTTTTCTGGGACTCAGAACAGTGCCAAGGGGAGTGAGTGATTAACAGGCAAGCCCTCTGCCTGTCAGCCCTCCCAAGACCGGCTGTCCACAGTGCCCACAGGTCGCCCTGGCCACAGGGCGAAGCCCACAGCCACCACCTGCAATGCCAGGGGTGAGAGTGTTAGGCTGTCGGTGGAGAGTGACAAATGAGAGAAAGAGAAAAAAAGTGACAAATGTGATTTTTTCAGCTAAAATGGGTTACACAGTTCAACTTTAAGGACCTGAACCAAAAACAGGAAAATCCCATTTTTAAGGATCAGCCAGGAAACACGGCCATTCCACTCCACGAAAGGAGATTTTTCTGGGAAGTGTAGCCAGAGAACTCCAGTGGGGAGCACATTCTGTTGGGGAAAAGCAAAATCCTGACAAGAGAAATCTGCTGGCAGCTTCTGTCACCAAATGGATTTAGACAAACGTTCCTAAGGCTGACCACGGTCCTTCCAAATCCTGCTGACTATAATTCCCTTTCATCCTGGGACACTCCACGTCGCTGAAAAGGTGCGGCCCCCGAGGCCCCCACCTGGAGGAGCAACCAGGCAGCGGTTGGGGCTGAGTGACCCGCGCACCCGGGCCCCGGGTCTCACTGCAGCCTGGCTTCCTGGCCCCAGGACTGCCTTTCACGCGGAGACCAGGGCCGGTGTCCCTGCCATGCCCCCACGTGGGTGGCGGCGAGCGCGGGACCGACCCCCCGGCCCGACCTGCGGGGAGCCGGCTGGACGCCAGGGCGCCGGGTCCCCAGCGCCTCCCTGGGGCCACGCGTGCGCTGCTGGACACGGCGCCGTCACCGCCCTCCCGACTCCGAGCTCGGACACCCGCCGGGACGCCCCGCGCGGGAGCGGGGGCGCGGGTGCCGCTGGGGACACGACAGGACCCCGCGGCCCCCACGCCCGTCACTATGCTGCTCTCCGAAGGCGCTGCGGGGCCCAGCGACAGCCCGCGCGCCCGCCTCCCGCCCCGGGACCCCCGAGGGGCCGCGACGCTTACCCGGACTGCAGCGCAGAGGACGAGCTCGCCGGACGCCGGGCCCGGGGTCCGCTCCCACCAAATCCGACGCGCCGGCGGCCCACGGTCCCAGGGCACCGGGGGAACCCGACGGGACGCCACCGGCGCTCTTCCAGCCTCGGCTTCGCGGCCCGCTTGACCTTAGCCCAGGCCCAGCAGCAGGTGCGACTTGGAGCGGCCCCGAGGAGACCTCGAGCCCGGGCGAGGACTGGCCTGGTCACGCGCGGCGGCCGAAGAGCGGGCGGCACGGTCAGGAGCCGCTGCTTCCCGCCTCCGCTTTCCTCAGAGGAGCGGCGAGGCCAGGCCGCCGGGTACCGAATCCGGTAGCCTGGGCGCCTGACGTCCCTCCCGACCTCTCAGGGCCCCGCGGGGACAGCGGGCAGGTGGAGTGGACTCCGCCGCCGCCGGGCCGCCTCCTCAGCCGGAAACAGCTCCTGCACGGGCGGCCGACCCCGCCTGACCCCCCGACCCCTGACCTCCGGCCCGCCAGGCCCCGGATGGAGCCCCGCGGAACCGGAAGTGCGGGCACCCTCGGAAGCGGGAGCCCCTCCCGAGGCCGCGAGGACGAGGACGGCGTGGGCGGCGGTGTCCCCGGAGCGCTGCCCCTGCGGAGGCGCACAGCTGACGCTGGAGCCCGGGCCTGGGGAGCGGCCCTGTCCGTGTCCTCATCCGGGAGGAAGAGAGCGCGAAGGTGAGCAGGCGGCCGTTCTTAACTCCAGACGCGAGGCGCGTGCAGACCCTTGCCCCCGAGCGGGAACGGGCCCCTCTCCTTTCCCGTCCCGTCTTTCATTTTCAAGGCCGGGGCTACGGCGAGTACTGTCTGCCTGGCGGAGACAATCGGCGGGGCCCGGTTCTCTGCGCCCTTGGCTCCCCCGGTCTCCTCTCTGGCCCGTGGGCCTGGCCCTGTCTGAATTGGACTTGGGCGGCCGCTAGGACCGGGGGCAGACGTGGGTGGAAAGCCCAGTTCTGCCACTTAGTAGCCACCTGACTTCGGCTATGGCATCCATGCCTGCTGGCCCCAGTTTGCTTACCTGTCAAATGGGGCATAACGCCAACCTTCATGATGTTGATACGAGGCCCAAAGAATGATGTATTCAGAGCAGTTGTCCCCTAGCAGGAACTGCTTTCCTCCACAGGCACAGAAAAACAGCAAAGTGACTATACCAGGGTCTGGTAGAGAGGGGACAAATCCAGCCTGCAGCTTGTTTGTTTGTTTTTGCTTTTTTTTAGGGCTGCTCCTGTGGCATATGGAGGTTCCCAGGCTAGAGGTCAAATTGGAGCTACCTCTGCCAGCCTACACCACAGCGACACAGGATCTGAGCCGTGTCTGCGATCTACACCACAGCTCAGGGCAATGCCAGATCCTTAACCCCCTGAGCAAGGCCAGGGAACGAACCCACAACGTCATGGTTCCTAGTTGGACTCGCCTCCACTGTGCCATGCACAGCAGGAACTCCGCCTGCAGCCTGTTTTACATGCAGTCTTACAGGCACACAGCCTCCCTATTCGTGACCAGTTGTCTACAGCTGCTTTTGTGCTCCAGGCAGAGGTGAGCAGGGCCCACCAGACCTATCCCGCAAAGCCTAAAACAACTGTTATCTGGCCCCTTACAGGAAAGGCTTGTCCTGGCGGCCTTAAATTTCAACCCTCGATTCCAGGCCCTCAGAAAGCCCCACTGCCTTTCAAAGAACTTGTGTTGGGGCTTCAGCCCGTTTGCATGGGCTTTGCATAGGCATTCACGTAAACAGTGGCCCCTGGTTAAGAAACTCCACCCAGCGCATACCACTGGCACCTCCGTCCCGCAGACATGACTCACACATCAGCACATATTATGCACTTAGGGACAAAGTCTAGGAATACAGCAAAACTGCTTAGAAAAAATTACAATACTTACCTGAGGGATCTCAGTGGTGACAGGCCTAATAGAAGCCCATTTCATGTTTATAGGTTGAAGACGTAACAGATTTCCCCCAGATGAATCTCTGTATTCATACCAGGCCACTCCAATCACCCCCAAGAGAAAGGCTGTCAAACACAGAAACGTAATTTGCAAAAGAAAAAAAAAAAAAAAAGGATGGAAAAGCAGATTTAAAAAAAATTCCTGGGAGTTCCCATCATGGTTCAGCAGAAACAAATCCAACTAGGAACCATGAGGTTGTGGGTTCGATCCCTGGCCTTGCTAAATGGGTTAAGGATCTGGCATTGCTGTAGCTGTGGTGTAGGCTGGCAGCTGTAGCTCTGATTAGACCCCTAGCCTGGGAACCTCAATATGCCGCAGGTGAGGCCCTAAAAAGACAAAAAAAAAAAAATTCCCGGAGTTCCCGTCGTGGCTCAGCAGTTAATGAACCCGACTAGCATCCATGAGGACACAGATTCGATCCCTAGCCTTGCTCAGTGGGTTAAGGAACCGGCATTGCCATGAGCTATGGTGTAGGTCACAGACTTGGCTCAGATAGTGCATTGCTGTGGCTCTGGTGTAGGCTGGCAACTACAGCTCCGATTAGACCCCTAGCCTGGGAACCTCCATATGCTGCAGGTGTGGCCCTAAAGAGACAAAAAGACAAAAAAATAAAAATAAAAAATTCCCAACCACTCAACTAATTACTAATTAAATAATGCCAGATTGAATGATGCTTGAATTCCCATCATGGCTCAGGGGTAGCGAACCCAACTAGGATCCCTCAGGATACAGGTTTGATCCCTGGCCTCGCTCAATGGGTTAAGGATCTGGTGTTGCTGTGAGCTGTGGTGTATGTAGGTCGCAGATGTGGCTCAGACCCTGAGTTGCTGTGGCTGTGGTGTAGACCAGCAGCTGTAGCTCTGATTCAACACCTAGCCTGGAAACCTCCATATGCTGCACCTGTGGCCCCAAAAAGCAAAAAAAAGGATTGAATGACACCATCTTACGCTGATCAGGCTGCAGAACATATGACAGGCCTTGAGCCAAGGAGGCCTGGAAACATGGGCTCTCCGAAGTCCTGGCTGGGAATAAAAATTGCCACCACTCCCCTGAAACATCCTTTAGACACATGGATTCAGGGCCACATAACAAACAGAGGATCTGAACCAGAAATTCTGAATTCTGTTTCTAATGATTCACCACAAAGAAATAACGAGAGATGTGCCTCGAGAAGCGTTTACATAGATCTTCTTCACGGCAGCCATCATTTTCAGCAGCAAAGAAGGAGAAATATCTTTCTATCCCTCCATCCCACAGGCACACCACATGTACATATACATGCGTGCATGCCACACCACACACGCACACGTTTGTGTGCACGGCACCCACATGCCTGCACATATGCACACACCCCATCACGTTTATATGTAGGTATGTACCACACTCATGTAGCACGTGTGTGTACACACAGACACACGCTACATGGTGCTCGCATGTGGTCACTGCAGTTACTTGCATGTTTGTGCACACGTGTGCCATGTGTACACACACACCACATTCTTGCACACACCATACTCATCCATGCCTGCACATAGGTACATACAACACACAAGTGTGCTCATGTGACTGCATAGCACATGATAACACACCTCATCTGAACACAGCACACACACACACACACACTCACACCTGACATGCCAGGTGATTAAAGGTGACTGTTCAGGGGAGGGAGACAAAATTATCCTGATTTATTTTCTTTGTATTTTTCTGTGTTTCAGGTTTTCAAAAGTAAATTGTTTGGTGTTTTAAAACTAGCGAGAATGAAAGGCAGATGCTTTAGAAAAGGAAGCCATCTCACCTAAAGGGTGTTCCCAGGGGTTAATGCTTGCTTGTGACCTCATTAATTACACTCCTGATGGGCCTCCTCTCCAGTTGTCGTCTTCCTTCTCCACGTGGCTCTCGCCACAGCAGTTGGAGTCTTCAAAGGCACATCCACATGGGTCCGGAGTGGGGACACGGCTTTTGCTCAGGCTGCAGGTGCAGTTTGTTTTCTTTGCGTGTAACGTTAGCAGCCAGGCTGGCTAACAGGGAGATGGCTGGCCCCGCTCGTGGCAGATGCCCAGCTCCGGGATCTATCCCTTCAAGTGGTCAGGCCTCGTGTTGGCTGTATGGACTGCCACGCTGTCCTGGAGGGGCTGATGGGTGCACACGGGGCTCAAGTGGGTCTCTATCAGGCCTCGCGTTGGGGAGACCCCTGCCCACCACCCCTGTCAGGGGCAGACCCTGCTGAGCTCTGAGCCCTGTGTTGGAGAGAAGATGAGAGGCCCACACACCGGGTTGTCCTGGATTCTAGCACAGCTCTGTCCACAGCTGGCCCACCACAGGCTCTCTGCCACCTGTGGACCAGCTTGCTGTTATTCTGAGAAAATTCACAGCCTCTATGGGAAGCATGCCATCACCATGGAAAATGGAAAACCAGCAGCGCTTACCACTCAGAGAAGCAACCCAGCAATGTTGGAAACGTGATGCGGGGCTCTTGCCCGGCCACCGCTGCCCCTCGCCCCCCCCCCCCCCGCACTTGGGGGGAGGGAGAGCGCATGTCTGGACAGCTGCCAAGGCCGTCCTGGCCCCCAGGTCCTCCCCAGCGCTGTAAGCACATATTTCACACGTGGATGCCACGGAGCACGGTGCCCAGGGCTGCCCGCTGGGTCACCCCAAGGCTTTCGTTTTGACTGAGTGTTACTTCCTGGAAGTGCATGCATTGAGGAGGAAGCCTGTGTCACCGCCTCACAGCGTGCTCGTAACTAAGCAGAGTGAGAACAGAATCATGCCGTTAAACTCGTGCTCCATGCTCGGCACTTGCTTCCTCTGAAAAGGCGAGGTTTGCAAGAGTGAGGGTGCCCTGGCACCCACCTCAGGCCTCGATGTTGGAAGAGAAGTTACAGGGAGTCACTCTGCCGCCCCCCCCCCCGCCCCCCGCCCGCCGCCAGGACTCTCTCCCTCCCCTGCGTGAGTCACGGGAACACCCAAGCTTCCTTCTGGATGCATCACAGTCCCCACGTGTGGGGAAGCGCCGAAGAGCCTGATGCTTTGGGAGTCTGCAGGCTCTGACAGCGTCTATTTGAACAAAGTACAGCTAATGTCCGCTTTCCCACTTTTGTGGGAGTTCCTCGTCAAAACAAGCTGCTTCTGAAGTGCCTACTGGGTGGATTTGAAAGCAAGAGTGGAAAGGCAGTAGGGCCCGTGTGAAGACCGAGCCACCAGCTGGCTGGGAGGACCAGTGCCTGGCCCGCCGGCCACCCAGGGTGCTCCTGGATGCGTGGACCTGCTTCCCGGCCACAATGGGGATTAGAGGAAACAGCTCTCAGAAGCAGCAGTCACGGCCTCCTGGCTTCTCCTCCCTAGAAATACGGGAATGTGGGTGGCTCTCAGAAGGAGAGGCAGGGGCAGCCACACACAGACCCACCCTGGCTGCTTGGTCCCCAGCAAGCTCGCCTACGGGGGCTCCTACCACACCTCTGTGCAGTCACCTCAAGCTGAGCAGTGGCATAGATCCAGTCCCCAGCCCCTGAAACATCATTTCACTACAGAGAACTTCTGGGCAGGACCACAGCCCCGAAACATCACCACGGCGCCTGGGGAGGCCTGGGGCCCAGCAGAGCCGGGAAAGGAGGTGCATCGATACCGTGTTATCAGGCCAGCGGTTGGATTCTGCACGTTTCAGCACGTGGGCACCTCTGATCTCAGTTCCCTCAGGTCAGTACAGTTTTACAGAGGGATCTGGTTCTCGGCAGCGAAGCGATGTTGGCAGACAGGCCTGCCCGGGGAGGGGGTGGTGGCAAGGAGGAAGGACCGGTCAAACCATTTTGAAAACAAGGCGGAAGCCGGTTGGTGGGCCTCCTTGGCCCCCTGACTGCTGGTGAGGAACTGCCTGGTTTGCAGGTGCCTCGACGAGCCAAGCAGCCTGCTGAAGAGGCGTTTACCGCATGACAGCAGGTGTCCTTTGCATCATGGGTGACACAGACCGTGAATCAGAAGAGCACTGGGGGCTGAAATGTGAAGCCCTGTGGCCTGGTGGGCACCCAGTCTGCAGTTCCTGGTCGGGGTAGAGCTGGAGCAGGCAGCCCTGCCTGGGCTTCATCAGAAGCCCCACGAGCTGCTGTGCAGAAAAAGCACAGAGGGAGAGGTTGTCTGGCACTAAAACTCCCGATGCAATAATTGTCATTGTTATCCAATTATGCTCAGGCTACCTGAAGCTAACACAGCCCACAGAGGGGCAATTTCATTAGGCTGAGACCCACTTGTCTCACTTTACTTTGATAACGGCTTAATAAATAAACTGAGTGAGCCCTAGCACAGAGGTGTAAAATGACAAATACTTTGGCTTTTCCATTTTATGCCCGTCCTTCTGTAATTATCTCGCTTTCATATTTTCTTTCTTGTCAGTTCTAGCCTCTGCCCCTCCAAGAGGTGGGAAAAGCTCGTCTCCTTTCTCCTGCGAAGATGGCTTCCTGGGAAAGTGGTTTCCTGGGTGTGTGCTCCTCTCTCTCCTGCCCTAACACACCCCCTCACTTCCCTGTTGCCTAGAACGAACACACACACACACACACAAACCCCGCGACCCCAATCAGGCAGACACAGAGTACAATACCCCTGACGGTATTGCATGTTCTGATAAAACCATGAGACAAGGGAAGTGGAAGCAATGCATTTCACTTGGCTCAGGCAGGAGGGAAGGGAGAGGACAGAAAAGGGAGCATAGTGGCGAGATGACGTTTGAATCAGAAGGCCGGGAAGACTCCCACAGGGGCAGGGGCGAGCCTCGAGGGCGGCCGAGACCGAGGGACGGAGCAGGGAAGCGCTGGCAGCTTCCAGCGACCTGGGCAGGACTCGGCACTGGCTGGTGCCTGGCAGGGTGGGCATGCCACGAGGAAGAAGAGGAAGAGCCTGGAGAGGTGGCACGGAGGGCCAGCCACACCTCCCGTTACTCTGGCATCTAGGAATCCAGAGATCCACAGTGTGTGCGAAGGTCACCACGCCACTAATGGCACGACGAACGATGTGACGTGACGGCTCGGTCGCCCCTGGCCTCCTCACAGCCCCGGACCCCGTGGCCTCTCAGAGATGCCGAGACAGGTCCGCAGCCCCGTCTTTGTTGTCCGGCCTCCCCGGATGTCCTGTCATCAGACATGTGACTTGCGCACAGGGCGCGGGGATCACCGGCACAGCCCCGTCACTCTCCCGGTGGGGCAGGCAGCGGCAGCAGCGTGGGATCACCTCGACGTATGGCTCCAAAGTGGCCTCTACTCCTCTCTCCCCCCACCCCCCCAGGGACACCCCTGAGGTCAGCGCCCGGATCACGAGCTTCCCCCGCAGGTCAAGGTACTGATCCCCAGTCCAACCGAGTGCGTCTAATCAGCCCTGCAGAGCGTTCAAAAGCAGAGGCATAAACACTTCAGGGTAGCAGAGTCTCTGGAAGTGTGTTTAGTTGGAAAGTGCAGATACGCACTCCTGGTCCTCCGTTCAAGCTTCAGAGTCCAAGCCAGGAGGAGTCTTTAATTTATGCTCCAGAAAATACAAGTAGGTTAGTAAGACCCACGTCGAGCTGCCAGAGATGTTTTCTTGAGCCAAAGCCAGGCCCCTCGGTTCTCCAGGCAGGTTATCATTGCAACATCGTAAAGCACAAGTCTTACTTTTTAAAGAGCAAAACTACAAAGATCCCCACACGTCTGGTTTCGCCGCGCCACAGTCCTCCTGCCTAACGAACCCGCTGTCAGCGACACGGCCAGGATGCGCGCTAGACGGCCAGCCTTATCGGCCCAACGGCATTAATCCTTTTCCTTACATCGGAAATCAAATGCCTTCCTGGAGAGAGGCTGCCGACTCACCCAGAGCAGTTCTGCTGGGAGACGGCGTGTAGAGATCAACAGCGCTGTACCAGGGAATAAACAGATAAGCATTCGCCGCCACAGCTACAGGCTGACACTCAGAACGCGGGTCTCCTTCGGAAAAACACGGACAGGTGTCCGGAATCCCCCACGGTCTTGCCGTCGGCACCCACCGTCCCAGAGAGACCAGGGGCTTGGGCGGCAAGCAGCGTGCTCCCCCCGGGATACCCCTCTGCTGCAGCCACGGGGCTCACCTGCACGGCATTTAGGCAGGAAGGAAATAGGAAATGGATGAGAAGGAAAGTAATAAGACAAAGCCTAGATAACTGCTAGAGGAGCCTCCCTGATAAAGTAACCACCTCCCCAAGGGAGCAAACAATGGGCTTTTCTGCCTTCGGAGAGGAGCAGATGAGGGGGCTGCAGCCTCCTTATCCTGGGAGCGGCCCCTCTGCTCCCTGGGGGTTGGAGGCAGTGACTCATTAGTGCCTCCTTGAAGCTGCAGCCTCAGAAAGCCACTGGGGGACTTTGCATCTGCATGCCACAGAATGCTGTCCTTCCAGAGTCCTCCTCGTAGGGCCCAACAATGGAGCCTCTCCTCCAGCCCTCAGCACCAGTGCCAGGGCTACCAGGAGGACAGAGGCCTGGCCTGAAGAGAATTCTCCTTGGGTGCCGCTTTTTGTGTGAGGAGGAAGAGCCATTCACGACACAGTTTAAAGTGAAAGAAGGAAGCAGCTGGTACCAGAGTGCATCCTGCCCCCAAGCCCCTTCTCTGGTCTTCCTCCCTCCCGTGTTTGAAGATGGATTTCAAACACGGATCCAGCCTGGGCACCTCAAGGGGAGACTTGCTACCCATCATTTTTTATCTTTCAGTTGGAAAGAGGCAAAACCAGGATGCTCTCGCGTTGCAGCAGAATCATCTCGAAAGCGGCACCTTTTCCAGGTGCTCCAGGCTAGAAGATCAAAATCCGATTTCAGGTTCACGTGGCCTCGCACACCACACGAGGACGAGGGGTGAGAACCACTGATGCTACAGGAGGGAGACAGAGGATTTTCAGCATTTAAATGCAGACATGGGACCTTCCAGGCTGAAGGCACAGCTGAAGATGCTGCGGCCCAGGCCTGTGGCTCCGCGCCAGCCTGATGGAAATTCAGTCCTGCTCACAAAGAAATTAGAAAGGCAGCCCCTCACCCCTGGGCCCCTCCGTTGTGCTGATTCAGTGAGGCTAGGGCTGTCTTCTGTTAACTTAGGAAGAAGCAGCACCATTGTCAGCAGGGTGCATTTAACACAGTGGAAGATGCCGGAGCCAAAGGGCACCGAGAAATTAACACACAGGGGTGACCCCCCAAGCCAGGCCTACAGGTTTCCTCTGATTGCATGGCATCTGCTCTGCGCATGCAAACTTGCATCCCAGGGATAACACACAGGACATGGGGAGAGGTGGAGAGGCTAAGACGAGAAGCTTCTTCCATTCCAACCCCCAGCCCACCCTGTGAAACTCTGTAAACTTCCAGAATCTCTGTGTGTGGAATTCCAGGCTCAAAAGTAGAGACGATGCCAGTCCAATTCCAGGACCTATCATCCTACTTAAAACCAGAGCTGTTTCGAGAAGGCTGGGTTTACAGCATCTCTAGTGCAAATCCCCCAGCGTGGCCGCATCAGAGACCACAAACACACTTCAGGATTATCAAGTTCAGATTTATCTTCTGCCATAAAGGTGCATCCACAGCTTCTAGGACTAGGAATCCAGAGCATTTGTTAATTGTGCTTAAACCAAAAATACCCCAGAGAAGCACTCCCACCAGTAGAGAGATAACTCTACCTTCTGGCAGAGGTGCCACTGCTCAGCCAGAAGGAGAGAAACTTGAAGCTCAGGCTGTACCCATCCCCTCACTCTCCACTTCCAAAGGATCCAAGGCTTCAAAATGGATTTCAAAGGCCACTGCGGCCTCGGCAGCATGACATCTCACATCTCACGGGCTATTTTTATTTGCCGGCGTGGTAGAAAGTTGACGTTTACCAACCATTAACCTTTGAAGCACATAACTTTTTTCCTCACGTGGAAGTGCACCTTACACTTCTCCGCAGATAAGTCCTTTCCCTGTCCAGCTCCTTAAAAAAAAAAAGTCATCCTGAAATCTCTCTGTTCTCAAGAAAACATAAGGTCTACAATTTTGTGGACTTTGGATCACAATTTTATTGCTTGCAGCCCTTTGCTGATATTCTGTTTTTATCTTCAAATAAAAGAACTAGATAAGACAAGTTGTGTAATCCCTTCTTTGAGTCCGAGAGAAGGGGGAAAGAATCAGGTGATTTGGGAGAAAAGCATGCAGCTTTCACCATTGGGAGCCTGCCGTAGGGCACGGCGACGCCCGAGATGCCTGATGCCTGCCTTCCGATGCCCTTTTCCTAACAGGTCCGTCAGCTCGTCTGGCCCCATTAAACGTGATGGGACGGGATGCAGCCCCTCTCCGCCCTCCTGATAAACAACGGCAGTGAACTGACAGTTGGGTGCTGCCTGCCTCTGCCTTGGCCTCCAGACCATCCCTTAGCTCTTCACGTTTAAGAGCCTGCCTTTTGCCAGAAGGCCTCTGGCCACACATAAGAGGGGCAAGGCCAACACGGGGAAAGCTCCAAACTGAACCGTAAAACGATCAGGCCGCCGTCTCCCGCAGAGATGACTGCTTCAGAGGCCCGCTCACCCCGCCTTGGAGAGGAGGGTCTCAGATGTCCAGGCACAGGCTGGCCAGGCCTGCTCTCCACGGGCCAGGCTCCGCTTCCTGCAGGTCACACGTCTGTCCCTGGACCCTGAAGCGCAGCCTGGTTGTGCATTAGGAACAGTTATCTCCCCCTGGGGAGGCCTCGGCAGGTCACACTGTGCCGCGCAGCGATGATGGGGGCGTTTGGTCTACGTACTTGGGGAGCTGGGGCCAAGGTGGGGGACAGAGCAGGGCGAGGGCGGGCCTCCGGAGGCAGGCCGCCCACCTAAACAGGGGCCCCCGCTGCGTAAACGGGGGTCAGTAACACGCCTACCTCAGGGTGGCTGGTGGCACCGAAGGAGGCGAGGCTCAGTCCACAGAGCAGGAAACAGAACCACCGTCCTCCCGGCCCTTCCCCAGGGTCCTGCGAGTCTGCTCCCTGCAGAGGCTGCACGGACCAGCTTCCCCACTTGCTGCCACACGCCCACGGTGTCCCCACCAGCGAGTCAGCTGAGGCAACAAATACCACGCTGAAGAAACAACGGAAGGGAAAGGGGCATCTCTGCCCATCAGTCTTCCCTGAGTGCCACCAGCCTGGACGTGAGAACAAAGCAGTGACACAGCCTATCCAGAAGCTTCCAACTGGAGGGCCCTCCCCCTCTGCTCGGGTGCTCATGCCAAGGGCCCAGCTGGGCCAGCGCACCGGCCCTGAGAATCCTGGTGTCCAGTGGCCGTGACTGCAGCCACTCACTCTCAGAAAGACTGGAGCCCCCAGGTACCGAGGGCTCCCTGTCAACACAGGCCCGGTAGGCAGGGCGGCTTGCAGTGGTGCCAGCTATGCCTGCATCGCCGCCGCAGAGAGTGACAGCAGGGATGGGGCTTGGAAGCTGAGCTGAGCAGCTGCCTTCCTGAGCAGTCTTGCTAACCTCTGCTTTCAGGAGAGCTAAGAAGCCAGGCACCGAAAACACGGCTGCTTGAAACACCGTAACAAGATGCTGGGAGCCAGAAATAATGCCTTTTTGCATTTGCAGAGTAAAGCAGTTTGCAGAGAGAAGAGGCATGTTCTATAAATGCTTTCCTGCCGGAGAGCAGAGAGCGCACGCTCCTTCCCGCCAGCCTCTCGCTCTCAGCAGAATCCTTTCCCAAGTGCAGACCTTTGGATTCACAGAATATTTACAATGCACCTATGCGATATTATTTGAGCCATAAGCCTTGTTAAGATCCCATTTGATGGGGCAAAGATAATAGGAGGAGAACAAATGTTCTCCACACGTTTTAATTCCAGTGGAACCGTTCTCTGTCCGCTTTATATGACGAGACCCTGCATTTCTATCCTGAAAAGCTCCATTTACCTTTCCAGGGAGACAGCAACTCAGCACACGGCTTCGTTCCAACCGCCCACCTGAGCAGCACCAGAATGCCGATAACCCTCTCACGGACAGCACACCTGCTCAGAGGGATGCTGACCACTGGAATTTGGAAGCCAAAATCCGCCAGACCTGCCTGAAGCCCTCTGGCTTTAAGGAGCATCACCTGCCCTGGGAAGTGGGTTAAACAGGCAGAGTCCCAGGCCCCAGCCCCGGCCTTCTGATTGAGCAGGTGTATGAGTTTCCTGGGGCTGCTGTAACCAGTGACCACAAACTTGATGATGGTTTAAAATAGCAAAAAGTTACCCTCTTGAGGTTCTGGAGGATGGACGTCTCAAGTCGGGGGTCAGCAGCACTGTGCTCCCTCCAGAGGCTCCAGGGGAGGTCCTTCCTGCCTCTTCCTGTTCCTGGTGTCACAGGCATCCTTGGCTTGTAGTCGTATCCCTTCAGGCTCTGCCTCCTTCGTCACATGGCCTCTCTTCTCACTCCTACGAGGACACTTGTCATTGGACGTAGGGCTGCAGGTAGTCCAGGTAATCTCATCTCGAGATCCTTCACTCAGTTAAACCCGCAAAGACCCTTCGTTTCTCCAGACATGGTCGCATACACAGGTTCTGGGCTGATGTATCTTTTGGGGCCACCATCCAAAGGAGGGGAGGGGCCCGCCGGGTCTGTGTCCTCTCGGCAGCCAGTTCCTGGACCACACCTGGACTTCCTGCCCCTTTGCAGATAGGGAGACCGAGGCCCAGGGAAGGGAGCGCCTGTTCTGCTCCTCTCCCCCGAGTGCTCCCTGCGCAGCACACATGCTCAGCACACGTGCACCCCGAGGCGTCTCTGGGCTCTGCAGGCAGATGAGCCTCGACGGTGCTCACACTCAGGTTTGGGCAGCCAAAGCCAACGCAAGACGAAAATCCGACATTTCTCCGGGTCAGACACACAACCAGGTGCAGGCTCCTGAGCAGGATCCGCGCGAGCCAGGCTCTCCATCTGGCTCAGAGACAAGGAGAGCAAGGGCCCCCTTCCGGGACAGACGGGTCCACACCCCCACCCCGGGGCTGGCCCTTGACTAAACTGCGTTCCAAATGGAAAGTGCATCAGTTCCAGGCAAGAAAGCTGCTGCTTCTCCCTGGGCAGGTGGCCCCCCTCCAGCAGGACCTTCCTCCTGCAGGCCAGGCGGGGATGCACTCCCGCCTTGTGGATGTTTATCTGTCGCTGAGGGTTTACCTTAATCCTTCCTAAATCCCCATACGCTGTCAGCAAGAAAACACAGTGAAGCCAAACAAGGCCCAGTTAAAGCAGCCAGATCCGAAGCCGCTTCGGGCTTTGCAGCTGCCGTTCACCCTTCGGTCTCCAAAGTGGCCAATCCCAGTCTCAGGCCCCTGGAAGAAGCTGCCACCCGGAGTCCTAATTACAGACCCTGGATAGGTGGGAGCTCCCGGAACGAGGTGGGAGGGGGTGAGGGCCGCGTGGGGCTCGGCTAAGGGCTGCAGCTGTCGATGCAAATAGGCCTTCCCAACCCGTGACTTAGGGCAAAGGGCCTGTGCCGATGTGGTCACCGTGAGGATCTGAGATGAGAGGTGACCTGGCCACCCAGGGACTCGTCACAGGGCCCTCATGAGCAGAAGGGACCGTCAGCAAAGGCGATGCGGCCGTGGAGGTGCGCCGGTCCTGGCGTGAGGAAGGGGGAAGGGGCCGTGAGCCAAGGACAGCAGTGGGGCTGAAAAGGCAGGACACGACGCTCCCCGGACCCCCCAGAAGGAACCAGCCTGCCCACCCCTGGATTTTAGCTCAGGGCACCCGTACCGGATTCTGACGTCCAGAACAGCAAACTAAGAAAGTTGCGTCTTTCAGGCGGGTACGGGACGGTACAGTCACTTGTAGCACACCGAGAAGCAAATACGATCCACAGTATAAGCAGCTTCTTCCCTGGAGAAGGCAGTGTGGGCGGCGGACCGTCAGGGAGCATCCAGACCTCCAGCCCAGCAGCCAGGTGACCTGGGGCCTGGCCCTTTCACTGCCCTGAGCTGTGGGTGTCTCGAAGGCTTTAAATGGGGGCACACATCAGCATGTGGTAAGCCCTCCAAAAACACTGGTGTGCCCCTGCTGGAGGCTGGAGGGTAAGTGGCCTTGGGGAGCCTATGCTCCTCAAAGATAATTAAGTAGGTTTCCGTCTCTTGTTTTAAGGAGGGTGGGGGCGGGGGTGGGGGGAGCTGGCCGAGACAGTACCAGCGTCAACCAGGAGAGGGCAGCCTGGAGCCTGGGCAAAAAGTCATTGCCATTCTGAGTGGAAACAGAAAGCAGCAGGATCACCAGCCCCTCTTGGACCCCAGTCCCCTCTGAAGGCGGGAAGCAAAAGCAAGTGCCGGGAGGTCTTGCAAGAGCGCCCTGGGGGCAGCGGTCTCACCCTCGACGGGAGCAACGGCCCTTGGCCTCTGGTGCCTGGTGCAGCGGAGTTCACTTTGAGTAAGAGCTGCTCTTTCAAGAAGAATAACAGGAACCTTCTTTGAAAAGAAGAGCGCTGGCTTCCTCACTCGCTCTCCGAGTGTGGTTGCTTCTGGCTTCTGCACGCTCCGAAGAAGAGGGGAGCAGGGAGGGAGGGGGAGGCACTCAGAAACCTAGAACTGGAGGCCCGTGCAAGCACCCAGGACCCCAGGCCCAGGCAGAAGGACCCCCTGCAGACAGAGGGCCCTCTCTCCGCGCAGGCCCCAGCCGGGCCGGGCAGGTGGGCGGCCTCCTGCAGACCAGAGTCCTCGGCTTTTCCCGGGATCCCAATCACGAGCCTCCTCAATGGCCCCCAGGCGCCACGCCAGAGCAGGAGCAGTTCATGAGGACAGACCTGCCTGTGCCTCGACCAGCCCTAGCTGATCCTCTCAGGGTCCAGGACAGCCGGCCTCCTCGTGGCTTTCTGCTTCTGTGTCCCCTGGACTCCGGCAGGGTCGGAAGGCCGAGTGAGGGGCTGCCCCGGGACGCCTGGAATCCAACTCCCGTTCCGTCACAGAATCCCGGCTCTTCTAACCCCAGGGCTAGTTCTGCAAACCCAGGTGTGCCCAAGTCTGCACCCACCTCAGATGGGCCTCACACGTCAGCGCCTGCATCAAGCACTCCTGGCTACGCTGGGCTTGCGTGGGTCGCCAGTTCTCATTCTGAATGCCTGCAACTGCCGATTTTATGACGGGGCTCTGAACATCTGGGGTGTTCTCCTGTCTGAGTGTAAGGCGAGTGCTCTAGAAACCACCTCCGTGCCCGTTACAGGGGGTGCAGATGAGTTGGAGGCGTGGGTCTGGACACAGCGGGAAAACAGAGCGACTTGTGTGCCTTTGGACCAGTCTCAACCTCCACAATCGCCAGCTTCTGGTCCTTTTGCAACGGCAGTGATGTTACCTCCCCAGAGAGACGTTTGTGAAGGTTACGGAGAGGTAGGCAGAGGCCAGCACAGGGTCTTGCTGGGACTCCGCGGGACAGTATAATTACACAGAGCCTCACATCCCTCATCTTAAGCCTGTTAGGATACATGTTTCTGAAATGCAAAACTCTCACTCTTGAAGGGGCAGCGTGGATGAGCCCGTCATGACGGGAGCGCGCCTTCTGCCATGAGGATTCTTCCTTGACGATGGGCGATGAGAGGGGCAGAGGTTGGAGGGTGCCAGGGGCCGCTCCTGCTCCGTCGCCTAGGGACTCAGTGTGGACTGGCTGCGGGGGGGCGGCATGGCACAGGCCCATGTGGGGTCGTGGTGGCCCAGTGCCGGCACTGAAGGCCTTGGCCTCTTTTTGGATTGAAACCTCAGGGCCCTCCCTCTGCGTGAGCCGTGGCCTGTGGGCAGCACACAAAGCAGGCTTTCCGCGTGTCCTCACCGTGCTGGCCGTCCCTCTTACCTGACAGAAGCCACTTTCTAAGTATGTAAATTTCCCGCTCTAAACCTCTTCACTCTGCCACCAGGTAAAATGACAGCAGGGAAAGGCTGCTGAGAAACCCCAGAACACGGCTGGCCCCCCAAAAGCAGGGCCAGCCCTGAAGATAGCAGAGGGGCCCCTGGTCTCCACCACGGGCTCTGGATGCTCCTTCTCGAGGCACCCCGAGGTACCACCCACAGGAGGCAGTGGGGGGGTGCTCTCAGGAACCTCCTCTGGCTTCTGGAGCAAGCAACGCCAGAGTCGTCTGCGGGGCCCGGCCCCGCCTCACCCCCACTCTCCTCCACTTGTTTGTGAGACCAAGAGTCCCAGTGTGTGATCCGGCTTCCTGAAAAAGGGGGCTGAGAGACCCGGGGGAGAGTCCACATTCTGTGATGGGCAGGCCAGACAGACAGCCCTGGCTTGGTGTGTCTTAATGATTCCGTCATTTCCTGGCCCAGGGGAGAATCTGAAGTTATGACTATTCATTTCTTCCCTTCAACAAATGTCTACTGAGTGCGCAGACATGCTCTCTGCAGTCCAGTGTGCTGGACATAGACACTAACTTACAAAGGACCAGAGGGCCACTAGAGCAAGGATGACACCGAGGCCCAAGGAACAAAGGATGGGTAGAGGCTCAGGGCAGAGTGTGGGAGGACAGGCACGCACTGGCACGCACAGCTCTTGTTTCCCCCAAGTCAGGGACTGCCTCGGGCTGCGAGTTGCAAGAAACTCAGCTGCGATGTTTTACCCTTGTTTTTCTCATCTCCCAAGGGGCCGTGAGTCTAGAGGTCTGCCGTTATTCAGGGATGCCCCCTGGGATCCAGTGCTTGCGCCACCATCCTCATAGTCGCAAGATGGCTGCTCTGCCCTAGACGTCAAGCCCACATTCCAGGCAGGAGAAAGAGGGCAAAGGGCAGAAGGCAGAAGGCCTGGCCAGCAGCGCCTCTTCCTCTTCGTCCAGAAAAGAAGAAAACTCCCTTTCCCAGATGTCTCATCTAATAGAACATCCTAGTAAGAGCCCACGGACCAGGGAAAGGGCTGCATTGCCACCTCGCTGTGAGAGTCTGCTAGAGGTGTGAGTGCATTAAACAGGGCTCAGTGTGAGCCAAACGGACCAGGAAGCGGTTTTGTGGGGAAGGAAGGGGGAGGGAATGGGTGTTGGACAGGCGGCTTGCCGTGTGTCTAGCGATTCTCCGCACACGAGGTTGGTTGTCCTGAGTGCCGTTTATTGGAACGTTCGCAGCAGCTCCCGCTGCCTGTGGCTGGTGCAGGGCATGCGCAGGAACGCCAGAGGCGGCGTTTCCTGGCTCGTTCCTGACCGCCTTTGACGGTACTGGTTGCACACCCTCCGCCCCACGAGGCAGGCAAAACACTGGGTTGGGTGGCGTGGTCACACCTGCCTCGCTTCCGGCCCAGGCATCCAGCGATGCCTTCTGCCCTGGCAAGAGTTACCTGTCTTCACAGCGGAGGGAAAAGAGGCTGTTTTCAACACACTTGTAAAGACAAGATGATGTGCTTCTGGCCACGCTCGTCACACGGACGCAGCTTCCAGACACCTGTGTGCGTTTGGTCTCCTCCGCTGCCCCTGCCACCATGTGCCCTGGTTCACGAATGAGTTGCTGGCTCCACAGTGCCTGGCCTGTTACTCTGCTTCAGGTGGGGCGCTGGCAGCCCGGGAACCCCTACGTGACAGAGCCCGATGCTCGCCTCCGCGCGCCCGTCTCCCTTCTTCCTTCCTAAATCAGACTCCCAGCCCTGCTCCACACAGCAGTTCACGCACCTAGCCGGTGGTGGGTTGTAACACATCTCGGTCAGACCATGCGACTCTCTGCTTGCCGGCCCCTCCCCACCTCTTTCCACCGGGAGTGGCGCGAGACCTCCTTCTCATCCACGAGAACGCCTGCAAGGGCTCTGAGGAAGCGACTGCTTTCCTGATACAGGGAAGCCTTGCACATAGTGCCACTACTCCCTCCTTTTTCTTGCTTGCTCTGAACTCAAATGCAATGCCTGGAGCCACAGCAGCCAATGTGTAATCATGAGGCAGCAAATGATGGCTGATTAAACTACAGATGATTGAAGGATACAAATAAAGATTAGGCATGACATGGTGCTGCCGACCTGCTGCTCCAGCCCTGACCACCTACCTGCCTCTTCACGGTTATGTGGCAGAAATTCACCCCATCCATTGCTGTGAATTGTGTCTTACGCTGTTGGCCAAGAACATTCTAAACGTTAAACCAGAGAGACAGGGCTGCTGCCCTCATGAGCCTTATGGGTTCGGTGAGAGAGATGATGGACCAGATCATGTAAATTCTGCAGTGAGGAAGCCAAGCGAGTGAGGGCACAGGGTGGCCCTAAACTCCTGGGGATCTGGGAGCCGGAAGGCTTCTCTGAGGCTCTCCTTAAACGAAGTCCTCAGAAACAAAGCTCCTCCTTCTGCATGATCTGAAATTGTGGGCGGTGGGCGGAGCCCACTCCCTCCTGGCCCAGCAGACAGCCTCGCCCTCCTCCCCAGGGGTGAGAGCAGCAATGACCCCTGCCTGCCAGGTGCCCAGGAAGCCACCCCTCTCTCTCCCACGTTCGTGGGCTTTTGCTAGTTTGGGTTTGCCCAGAATTCTGCCTGGAGGAGGGAGCGATGCAGGTCAGCACATCAGCTGCAGCCTCGGGCCGGGCTGACTATTAATTATTAAGAGAGCAGAGAAAGAGACACCAGCCTGGTCACCGCCCCGCGCTACACTGTGGCGGGGAGAGCCCTCTGCTTCAGCCCCAGGGAAGCGGCCTCACCGTCCTGTTTTAGATGTGACCGTGCGCCAGTGGTCACAGCCGTCAGTGAGCCGTGCAAGAGCACATGCCGTCACCTCTGACGCTCTTCGGGAAGAGTGCAGCCAGAAAACGCAGCGCGGAGGGCGATGTGGGAACCACACGTCCACTAAACAGGCCCCCACGTGCCGGAAGTAGTGGCGCCGCCACTCACGGTTCTAGATACCATAGTGTTTTGCCACCCTATTGGCGAAAACTATTTTAAGCCTAATTAGCATGAAAATTTGAGAATGCAAATGCTTTTCATTTAGACATAAAACAAAATGCCGCGACACTTCTTCCATCCATTTATCATAAACACGTTAATTACTGTGTAACAAATCTCTCCTTCTGGAATCTGGGTGTTTGGGGCTGCTGGTAAGCTGACTCAGGCAAAGAGAAGGCACCACTAAGCAGTCGTTAATGGCTCACGGCGTCGTTGGAATAAAACGGTGACTCCACTCTGTGAAGCTTCGCTCGTCCAATTAAGGTTAAGCTCCCTCCATCGGAAGAGCTCAGTTATAAGGAGTAATCATCTACTTAACATGGTTCCTACCAGTATAATAGAAATATCGTGCCACTTGTTTATTTTCGACACGCACATGTCTTCACCGTGGTCTTGTGGTTTGCCAGGTTTTCTCCAGAGAGAGATTTTTATCTGCCCTGGTGGAGGATGTGCAGTGTTAGCTTTTGCCTCCATGTGTGTACAGTTATTTCTAAGCCATAAACCTCCTCTGTCCCTGAGAACAGATTTCCCCTTCCACCCAGTGGGCTGGGCCACTCAGTCCACCCGGAGAGAGAGGAGATGTTGGAAATCGCACACCTCCTTGTGAACAGTCTGAGAATCTACCATTCTCTTCCATAGGAGGTAGCACCTGCCATCACAAAAATAGAGGTACTTTTTCTCACGTTCCTGAGTAACACTGATACCTTAAGATCTTAGCAAGCTCAGCTCCATACCAGGGAGGGGGCGAGGACGCCTCGGGACATGCAAACAGCAGGACCTCCGCGAGCGGCTCCCGTTTTGCCCGCCGTACGACGCACCGAGTTTGAGAGCCTCCTCCGGGCCTTCTCTGTGGGCACGCAGTGATCCTCATACACCCAGCTCCTCAAAGACCGTCTACCCCTTCCAGCTCTAAGATGGCATGCACCATGCAGTTAACAGAACATGGCTGGAGAACTCTCACCCATACACCCTCTCGTCCCACACACCCGTCCTTCTAGGCCAACTGCCGAGAGGTTGCTTTGTCTGGGGCAGGGGGGGGGTTGATCATCAGTGAAAGAGTCAATAGTATCATATCCCTATTTTGACAGTAAACTCAGACGACAACAGATACATAAGAAAAGTTGAATTCAGTTCTACACAAGATCATGATTCATAGATCCAGGCACACGCAGTGCACCAACAAGCTGTCTCCATGGAGAGGGTCTGACACCACCCCCCCTCCCCGCCACCCGAAGGATCGGCTGTCGGTGCTTCAGGGAAAACTGGGAAGAAAGACCACAGGCTGAGCATGGTCCTGTTGTGACTATGGAAACTTAGCTTTGATGCTTTCACTGAAGTTTGTTCCCTCCAAACCCAGCTGCTGCTGAGAAACTGATGCGGGGGGGGGGAGGCGAGGTGTGTGGGGGGCCGCTTGGGAACCTCAAGAACCAAAGAGCTGATGTATCTCCCCTCCCGTGCAAATAAAAAGTTGAATTAGTTTGTCTTGAGAGGGATGCAGAATGAGCTCTTGTTGTCATTTGAGTGTCGAATCCACCCCTGGCTGCCCGTCACAGATGTGGGTATCGGCCTGCAGTTAGGATAAAGCTCAGGGTCGGGTCCCTCCTGCCGCTGTGTCTCCTTGCTGTCAGTGGGACCGTCATGGGAACGAGTGCCACACGTGTGAACAGAAGGTCTGCGGGCTCATTCACTGCGCCCTCACAGCATCATCTGCTCTCCCAGGCACTTCGAAGCCGGGATCACTTAAGAAGCCAGAATTTCATACACAAAAACCCTTGGTAACAAAGTCTCCCTGCACATATTGGGGTGACGTTACACCCGAATAACAGTTTGTTGCCCAGGAAATGATTCACCTCACTCAGAAGTGACAGGGACGCTAAATCATTCACCTGTGATGCGAAAGGCCACTGAGGTCGACCGAGCTGCGCCTCCACCCACCTCTCCCGGGTTGCTTTGCGCAGAGCCTGGCCCCCAGCCAGCCAGGCCCCGGCCCCCATGGGCGACACAGTTTCCCTGGTCCAGAGCGCGGGCTGCCATTTCATGTCCACGTCTGCCTTACCTTTGAGGACCTTCTCTCCTTCCAGAATATTTTGGGAGATTAATGCTGTGTAGTCGTCTTCAGAGAATCCAGCCTTGCAGGTCTCCCTGGCTGTGAGACCCCCATTGTGGGCCTGAGAAGGGAAACCAAAGAGGTTAGCATACACCCAAGTCCACAGAAATCCCACCCCCAGAGTGCAGTAGGGCCTGCTGAGTGCAGGGGCTCCGGCTGCCTCCACCCAGGTGGGCTCTGCCGCCGTGCTCTCCCTGTTAGGGACCGGGGCCGCCGCAGGGAGGGAAGGCCGGCTGATGGCAAGGCCGAGGGCCTGTCCCCGCCTCCCTGGCAAGTGGCAGAGGGAAGGTCTGAGGACCGTCCCTTAGGAGGAGCCAGGAGAGCCAGGGGTTGGCCACGGAGGGCCCAGAGGAGGAGGCCAGCCGGGCGGCCGCCGCTGCCTGCAGGCCGGTCTCACCCCTCCCGCCCCTGGGCTCTAGCTTCGAGGGGCGGACCAGCAGGCTGTGGTTGGGGAGGAAGGAGGGGAGCAGAGCGCGAAAGGAGATCCTCCCCGACTCTGCTCCCGAGGAGGCTGCTGGGAGGCGGGCGCGTTCCATCCTTGGTCCTCTCCTCCAGTTCCAGGAGCTTGTCCGCGCTTACCCAGGCCAGGGAGCACCCCTGCCTGACGGGAAAGCGGGGAATCCCGCTTATCCTGCCCTCCGGAGCACCCCCGGCTTTCGCCCAGTGGGAGGTCTAGACCCTGGGCACCCAGAGGGCAGGGAAGAGTGGGGGTGGGCAGAGGGCCCCTCCCAGGCTGCAGGGAGTGGCAGCTACAGGTCAGCCGAGTGGGGATGGAAAAAGGAAGGAGAGACAGCCTGTGCCAAGGGGGAGCCCGCCCTGCCACAGGAGAAGGAGCGCCAAGGCGCTGGCTCCCGGCGAGGCAGGCAGCAGGGGCGCAGCCCGCACCCCGCAGTCGCGCCTTCTCAGGGCTGCCGAGCGGAACGCGCCGCCGCGCCGCCGCCTGCCCGCCCTCGCCCCGGAGGCTGCCCAGCCCAGAGCTCCCGGCACCCCGACGCCCCGACCAAAAGCACCAAGCGGGGGGAGAGCAGGGCGCGGGGGTCGGTCCTCGGATAAAGCTCCAGCCGCGGCTGTTGCCTCAGGAGAGAAGCTCCAAACAGGACCGAAGCCGCGGGGGCGGGGGGCGCTAAGTCGCCCAGGAAAGTTTCCACCCGCCCGGGCGTGGGTCGAGCGCACCCGAGCGCCCGGCAGCCTCAGACCCGGCCTCGGGCCGCCGCACTTGTTTATTTCCGAGGTTACAAGAGCTCAGCCCGGGAGGAGCAGCGAGGCCGATCGGCCACGAGAGGGGGTTCCTGCGACTCTCGCGGCCCCTCTGCTTTCCCCCACGGCGCCCCCCGGCGCAGCCCGCTCGCAGCCCCAGGGCCCTGCACCCAGCAGGCGCTGAGCAGGGCTGGGGCAGAGCTCGCGGGGCTCCGCAGAAAGAAGGCGGGCGCCTAGACCGCGCTCCCGGCTGCATCTCACCCAGCTCTTGCCTGGCGCTCCGAGCAGCTGCGGCCCCGCCGGACACTGGCTGCAGCCGGCGCCGCGGGGAGTCGGCAGCGAGGGTGCCCGGCGGTCCACCTCCACTGCCCATCCGCATCTGCGGTCCCCGCCAGCACTCAGAAGACCAGGACCGAGGCGGCGCCGCGCCGCGAGTACCCAGCCCCCAGCACGGGCGGCCAGACCGGCAGTCCCCAGCACCCTGATGTCCGGCCCACTGCTGCCAGCTCCCCTCTTCCGCAGCCCCGGCCCGGGCTGGGCTTACCAACTCCGAGGAGCGCGGCCAGCGGACGATGGAGGGCGCGCCGGCTCCGCCAGCGGGCAGGCTGCCCCAGCGCGGGCGAGCCGAGCTCCAGGCTGTGGCCAGGGACCTGGGGCGGCTGAGGGATGCTTCGCAGGTCCCGCCTGGGGCAGAGCTCCCCGCGTCCCCCACACACCCACACCCACACCCACACCCCGCTCTACACCGCCGCTCCCTGCTGCTCCAGCGGCTCCGCGCTCCTGCCCATCGCAGGCGGCTTCGTGGAGCGCGGGAGCCGGCTGCATGCGGCGGGGGCGCCCGGCGCGGGCCGGGGAAGCCCGGGAGAGCCCCGCTGGGCGAGTGCGCGCCCCGCCGGCTCCGGGGGCGGCCCCGCGCTGCTTGGGCTTCCGAGCTGCCGGGACGGAGATGGCAACTTACCCGGAGCGCGCCGGAGAGCGAGAGCAGCACTAGAAACACGCCGGAGCCCGCGGTCATCTTCCCCGCCGCGCCGCGCCCTGGCGCCCGCCCGATGCCCGGGGTCCGGAGCCCGCTCCCTGCCGCCGCCCCTATCGCGCCGCTCCGATCGCCGCCGCCGCCGCCGCCGCCGCTCGAGCGGGCCCCGCGCCTCCAGCCAGGCTGAGCCGCTGCGACCGCCGCCCGGCTCCGGGAGCGAGGCCAAGTCGGGCCGGCGGCGCGCTCCCTCGGGCCGGTGCGTCCGCCGGCCTCGCAGCCGCCCGCGCCTCTGTTCCGCGCGCTCGGAACTGCAGGTGAAGCCGCGCGGCGGCCCCGCCGAGGCCCCGCCCCGCCGCCCGGCCCCTGCGTTCGCTCGGCCTGACGCGGGCCTTAAAGGCGCCGCGCCCCCCGAGCAGCACCCAGCCCCCGCGCCCCTCAAGTGCCCACCCGGCCGCCCAGCTCCACCATACCACTTATCCTGGACAGGACCCATGTCTGAAACCCATGTCAGCCGAAGCGGGGAGAAGGGTGGCGCGTGTGGACTGAACTAGGCACGAGGATCGTAGCTCCCAAATCCTGGGTACCTCTTCTGGATGGGGAGCCCCTGCTGCCTGGACCCACGGAGGGGGTGGGCACCACCGTCTATCCTGTACGTTTCGGGTGTCTCCCCACTAACTCTCCTGACGCAGGCCCAGCTTCTTGTCCTCGGTCTCAGAAGTCAGCCTGAAGAGTTAGCCCATTAGGAGAGGGCAGAGGAGAGGGCCAGAGCTGTATTTCAGCCTGCAGCCTGCATAGACCCCCTGCCCCCAGGGTGTGGGCAAGCTCCAAGTCTGGGCCCTGGTCCTTAGGCTGTGTTGCACCCTAGGGCCAAGGAAGCGGTTGTTCCTGTTCGTGCATCAAAATACAACGTTAGGCCTAAGAAGTTAAAGGCTCCAGGAAGGGAAAGGCGGAAATCCACCCCCCACCCTGCCAAAGAGCCATCAGGAATGTCCCTTTGCCCTGCTCCTGCTCGGAAGATTTCTGCACTGAGGGGACACTTCTTTAAGGGATTGTCAAATGAAAAATTGTTGCCGCTTGGGTAACGAGTGAATGTTTCTGCACATTCCCTTTTGGTTTGGAGATTTAAAGAAGAGTAGTTTTGTTTTGCTCAGATATTTCAAATGTTCTTTGTCTTGGTTTGGAAAGCTCTGTGTCCAGAATACATTAGTTCTGGTTTAAGAAATACGCTGCAAAAGAGGGGGAAGGAGATTGAGTGTGCTGTTCAGCTCCAAGGTCAGAGCCAGCTTGGGCAGGGGAGCAGAACAGCTGTGGCACGGGGTTCCCCTGCCCCAGAACCCTTGCGCCTGGGCCGGGTGGCCTGCTGTGTTAGCCTTGGACTAAAGGAAGCCAGCCTTTAGAGAACTCAAGAGGAGCAGGGTAAGCTCTGTGAGAATGGAGAGCCACCTGCGGTTTCTCACCCACTAACTGCAACAGTGAAAAGGGACACAGCATCAGCGTGGCCTGCCACACCTGACCTGTACCTCGGGGGTCCCCAGCCTGGTGGGTAGGACCAGGGAGCCCTGTACACACAGGACTGGATGTGCCAACTCATATTTATGCTCAAGCACAGATCCATTGTCCCGGGGAGGGTGCCCAGACAGATCCTCCATGCCATGCTGGGAGACGTTCCAGCCCTGTGTTCACACCTCCCAAAGACCCTCACGTCCCCCCTTTCTCTGGGCACTTCCTCGCTGTGGAGGGATCTCTCAGAGAGTGGCCAGGGACCTGCCTTTGTCTTTCTAAGTCCTGAGCATGACGTAGGCCTTTCTCAGCAGAGGCGTCCCAGAACGCAGCATTCGCCCCCCCGTGCCCCCCAAAACTGCTCAGTGCAAACACTGCTGCCCCTTTAATAAAAAAAGAAGTGGTGTGGGTGTGGGTCCTGAGGCCCAAACACTGGAGGAAACACATCTCCCCATTTCCTACCTCCGAGTGTCTCAGAGTCTGGAGTCCACTCCAGCGTGCGGTGACTCGCACGCCAGGTCCGTACCTCCTGACTCGAACCAGCCTTGCGGGGCTTTGTGTGAATTAACTCACGGAGCCATCGGGACTCCAGAGTGGGCTCCGTGTCTTTCCCACATCCCCCACCTGTCAGGGGGAGGTGGCAGAGGCTGGGGGACTCTTCGGGACCCTACACCCCTGGCCTGGGAACGCTTTTCCCCAGACTCATCTGCCGGAGGAGCCCCTCGCACAGTGTGGGCCGTCTTATGGGGCCGGCGTGTTGAGGAATGCAGTTTCCGAAACCCTGCAGTAGCTGATGCAAGTCCAGTAGAGAGCATTGGTCTATCAGACTTGCTGCGAAGCAAGCAGGGAGCAGTCGCCGAGCAGGAGGAAGAGACGGTCTGAAATCCGGGCCTGCGGATCCCAGAGGACGGGCTCCGACCAGCAGCGCCGACGCCCACGGGGGGGCCTTCAGGCCACAGCCCAGACCGTCGGAGTGGGAGTCTGCCTGTGAACCCCCACCCCACCCCACCCCACCTTCAGAGCATCTGCTTCCGCATCCTAGCGAGGCTTGTGGAAAATGCAGATTCCTGGGCGCCACCCGAGGCCTGCTGACGCGGAGCTTTGGGGAGTGGGGCCTGGGACCTCCTCTTAACAGCCTCTTGGGTTGACATTCATGCACACGAAGGGTTAGAACCACCAGCCTGTCCCACAGGTCACGAGCCACTCCTGGGAGCATCGTATAAACGCTGGTTCCTGGGCCCCACCCAGATCTCCTGAACCTGGGTGTCGGGGCAGAGTGGGAGACACAGCGGGCCCCGCTCGGCCCAGGCAGGGGCTGAGCCCACCTGGAGGAGGAGCCATCCCCTCAGGCTGCTGGGCACGGAGCCCTGGAGAAGGGCGAGCTTTTGTTTCTAAGAGGGATTCAGAACGTTCGGTTGGGCAGGTGGTGTGTTAGCGACCACCCCCTGCCTGAGGCAGGCGGGACTCAGACTCCTCTCCCACCTGCCGGGGAGGCGCCTGTGGGAAGGGGTCACCTTTGGAGGCGAACCCACGCATGTCTGCATCAGGGTGCGTTTCCCTGCCTTGTCATCTGATGTTAATTTGTTTTTTCTCCATCTATCATGTTTTTAGACACATCAGTGTTAGACAAAAAGCTGTTTTGTAAAGAGAGCAGGGAGAAGTTAGCAGAAGGTATGTCTCTAATATAAAATGGAATCTTTGTGGGGAATTGAAGCTGTCCCGGCACCAGAGAAATGCGCGCCGTCCGCTCGCCACCCACTTGGGGACCCCCCCTCCCCATGGAGCCCAGAAGAACAGTCTTAAAGGAAAAAGCCAGAGAGAGGCAGGCCAGCACAGGCCGCTCTCTGCCCTCATTCCTCGGGCCTCACCCAGGAGCGAGCTGACCCTGGGGGGGAGGAGAACGGCCGCTACTGTCACTGTGCTCCTTGTGTCACCGACAGGAGCCTGCAGCTTTCTCTCCGAGCGTTAGTGGGTGTTAGGGGCGTGCCATTTCGAACCGTCGCGTCCTGTTCCCCTCGCACACAGAGGAGGCGGTCTCTGCCCCATTCCCCAGACAGCACCAGGCCTGGCCACGCGGAGGCCTGGCCAGGGTCACGGCTGGCGGGCGGCCAGGCTGCGGTTCTGTGCTAGGCAGCGTGACAGAACCCGGGGAGGGGGTGACCTTGTGGCTCCAGGGCAGAAGGCCCCCGAGGGAAGGTGCAGACACCCAACGTCTCCTCACCTCCCTTTGCCAGCCCTGCGCTCAGTCGCCCCAACCCCCCCGCCCCGCCCCTGCCCCCCGGAACTTGACCTCCGGCCCAGCAGGAGCTCCCGTGCCTGTGCCCTTGCTGTGCCCTCTGTCCCGACCCCATCAGCCTTCCCGTGGGAGGTGACCTCTCTCTCGTCTCAGGAACAGGGGGTGGCCTTGGCCTTGGCTGCCCTTCAGCTTCACACCTGACTCTCTCCGTCACTGCGTCCCAGCAGTCCTGGGGCTGCTTTTCCAAATGCCTCCCCATTGGGCCGTCCAAGAGCCTGAGGGCAGGGGACCTGGTGTAGTCACCCCTGCCCATGTCACCCAGAGTCCAGTTTCCAGAATAAAGCAGCGATGACCGTTCTGCCTTGCACCCGCAGCGCCCCTGAGCGTCTGGGCGCCTTCCTGGAGAAGACGGAGGGGCAGGCAGTGGGCTGGAACTTAGCCCTGGGTGGCCCGAGTCCAGACCCACAGCCTGAGCCTGCCCTGGAGAAACTGGTCGCTTGGCCAGTTTGAGGACGAGCTGGGCTCTGCTGGATCTGGTTCTCCGGGGCCGCGGCTCCTCGGGGACTGCAGGCTGGGGGCAGGGACTCTGGGTCTTGGGGATCCGCTGTAGAGCAGGGGATGCAGCTCAGAAGGGGAAGGATCAGAACCACACAGCTGAGCCGCAACCATGCGAGTGCCGCAGGCCTGGGATCCATCTCAGGATCCTGGTTTCTGGGTCTCTGCTGGCCTGTTGCTATTTGTTACCTGTCTGCTGTTAAGAAGGGGGGGACTCCAGGGTGTGGGGGCAAGGAGCATGTGTCATGGGACGCCAGTGACAGCACTGACTCGTGACCTGCACGGTGTCTGGTTTGCCCTGGGCTGGTTCTCCACAGAAGGAGAAGAGGAGGTCTCGGCTGATGCAGGTGGGCGAGTAAACAGCAGTGGAGCGCTGCCCCTCGGTCACACCCCGCGTGCCCCCAGGATGGGCGGGCCCTGCACGGCTCTGCCCACACCCCTCCTCGCCCCTGGGACCCCCTGGCATGGATGGCGCTGTGCCTGTGTCTTGGATGCCTGGTACCCCCGTGCCAACGGGGTAGAGGCAGAGAATTGACTTTTTTTCCCTTTTACTTTGTGGTGGTTGTTGATTCTCCCCCCAAACTGTATCCCATGTCTGTCCACTACCCGCCTGCTGGGGGGTCTCTCCAACCCCCCTGCCCTCCCTCCCCTGAAAACTGGACCTAGAGACGTCACATCCCAGCCCTGCTTCATGCCCTCGGGTTGGACTCTCTTGGACCCACGTGAGTCTCTGCGGTGCATCTGCCGCCCCCCCCCCCCCCACCGCCCCGCCCTGACCGCACCCCTGCCCTCTGCTGGCCTTGCTCCTCAGAGCGGCTTCCTGCATCCCCGGTCTGCTCTTGCTCTCTGAATCCTCCGCCCCAGGTCTTCACAGGGCTGACTGCTGTTCCGCGTTCAGGCTCCAGCTCAGGGGGTTCTGGGGGACCCTCAGCAAGGCTGCCCACCCACCTCCCACTCATTCAGGACCTTTTGCACCTGCCACTCTGCTGCAGGTGGTTTAACGTATGCAGTGGAGCAGGGGTACTTTCGGCTACCCACTGCCCCGCCCCCCTCCCCGAGGCAGTGCCAGCCCGGCCTGGGCAGAGGTCTGAACAAGTGATGATGGCCGAGGGGAGATCAGGGAGTGAAGGGGCATCTCCTGGACCAGCTCCGAGGACCTGTGAGGCCACATCTGCACCCTGGGCTCACGCCTAGGAGGCAGGATTGGTGGCTTTTTCTCCTCTCTTCTAAACTCGGGGGCAGAAGAAGGAGAGTTGGGGCCAGAGGCGGTGGTTCAGCCTGAATGCGCAGACGCCAAGGCATTGGGAGGCAGCTGGGCAGTGGGGAGGGAGTGCAGGGGGGACAAAGAGAAGTGTCTGAGGAGAGGAGACGGAATAAACAGCGGAACAGACACTATTAGATTCGAGGGGAAGGAGAAGCCGGGGGAGATGCTGGAAATGTGAGTAGACTGAGAGGGGCAATAAAACACTAGAGAGGCCCGGAGAGGGCAAGGAAGTGGAAAATAGGCTTTCTGAGTTAAGACCCCTGCCTGGAATCAGGAGCCTCCGATAGCCCGTGGGCTTCGGCCCATCTGCAGAAACATCTCCCACCTGTGAAGTCACTGGTCGGATCCTCTCAAGTTGTATTTAACTTGGTTTTAGTATCAAACTTTGAAGCATGGAGGCCAATCACCTTCTCTGGAACCAGTCTCAAGGCTGCGGAGAGGTGGCTGGATTCTTTGCGGGGGTGGGGGCAGGGGTGGTGACAGCCCCCAGCCGTTCTGCTCAGGTGCAGTGGAGGCCCAAGCGCAGAACTCTGCCCAGTGTGGGGGCGGGAGACGCGGCCCTGTCCTGAGAAGCAAACGCTGGGTTTGCCCTTGCTTCCGGCCCTGCAGCTGAGGCTCTCGTGGAGAAGAGGCTACAGAGGCAGATGAAGGAGGCCAGTTGCTCAAAACACGGCCCCTTAGACACTATCCTGTTTGGGATAAGGCGGGAATTCTCGCCCTGAAGTTAAGCAGCAGGACCACCTGACAAGTGTCTTAAACTATGGGTGCACGGAGCCCCTCCAGCCCTGCACATTTCAGTGTAGCAGATACCGGCTAGGGTCTGAGCACCTCTGCCCTCCAGGTCCCCAGGTGACTTAGGATGCCCACCAGTCGGGGAGGTGTGACCACTTCCAGGTGTTTCCATCTCGAATGGCCTGCTGTGCCTTAAGTTCTGGTATCTTTCCAGTAAGGGGCTCCCATGGGTTGGGCAGCGAATGCCTGATTTGATGGAGGAAAATGTGGCTGGGGTCCAGAGGGGGCAGGATATCACCTGTCCAGGTGGGCTGTGGCAGGGGATTCTCAGGCTGCCTGGGAGGGCCTCAAGGCTGCTGGGCTCTGTGTGTGAAACCAGAAGAGCCCTGAAGAAAGACATGGGGGGATGGGACAGACATGGTCACCTGGTCTACCCAATGGGGACCCAGCTCTCAAGCTGACCTTGACCCCCAGGAACAAGGCTCGTACCGTAGAATGTGACCTAGGACCCATCACAGGCTGCAGGTGGAAGAGACAAGAGTTGGGTTGGCAGATGGAGATGGGCCCTGGGGCATTGGAGGTTGTGGAGGGTTGTCAGGATAAACCAGTGGATGCCAGACCCTGCTGTGCTCCCGAGAGCCACAGGAAAGTTCCCAGGGTGGGGGTGGGGGGTCCAGCGGAAGGTGAGCACAGCCCGACAGCGTTCCTGCTGCATTGCTTGCAGATCACGGGAGAATGAAAGCACCTCTGAATTTGGGGCAACACTCCACGGCCCCAGGAGCGCTTTCTCCTGCATCGCCGCATGCATAGGCTGCAGCCCCATTTCACAGATGAGAAAACAGAGGCTTGGAGGGGGAACCAGCCTGCTGGGGGTTACGAAGCCCATTTGAAGCAGAACAGGGAGATGAACACAAGAGTGCAGACTGTCCAGGCGTCCTTGCTGGGCTGGCAGCTTAGCTCCACGGCTCTAACGCGGAAAGTGGTTTCTTCTGGAGTAGCCCCAACCAAGGAAGGAGAAGGGCGGAAACCAGAAGGCTGATCTAGTTCACAGGCGTTCCCCCAGGACCACAGGTCCCAGCTCGGCAGTAAAGATGAGGAAGGGACGTTTGATGCCCTCGCATGGGGCGCAAGCACAGAAGGGTGTAGCCGCAGAGGTCGGGCTTAGAGAAGTGGCGTCGTGTCCAAGCCCTCTTCTCCCAACCCCTCTGGGTCCCCAAGTTAACTGGTTCCTCCAGGGCTCCGACTACGCACAGGTGCTCTGCAGTGTTCCAGGGATAAGGCTGGGGATAAGGGACATGGCCCTGTCCACACAGATCTCACAGTCAGCTGGGGACGCCAGACCTAGAGCACAGGGACTGGGGGAGGGGGGTAGGGAGGGAGCACAGTGAGGGCAGGGCCCACCCTCTCACCTGGGGCTCCAGCTCCTCCTCCCCACAGCCTCCCTGCTTCACTTGCAGCCTCAGCCTCAGCCTCAGCCTGTGGCTGAGAACATGCAAACCAGCCCTGGAATCAGAACACAGGTTCATTCTCTTCTGGGAGCCCCTGGATCCGGATCCCAGGGACCTTGGCAATCATAGCTGGTCCGAGCTGAGGCCAGCTGTTCAGGCTGCCCCTCAGCTTCCACCCCAAGTCTGCAGAGCCTCTAGTCTCTGTGCACTATGAATAGTAGGTACACCGGGGGCGGGGGGGGGGTATAGTAGGTACAGTGGGGGGGGGTATTTCCCATTTAAAGAAATTCATAGATTTTATACTTTAGGGCCGTTTTAGGGTTACAGAACTATTGAGCGGGCAGGAGGGAGTGTTCCCGCACAGACACAGCCTCCCTACTGTTAATATCTGGCATTAGCATGTTATAATAGACAAATCGGGATTGATACCTTATTATTAGCTAAATCCCACAATTTATAGGAGGGCTCACTTCTTCTGTCAGATGTTTCTGTGAGTCTGACCAGTACCTACCATCACGTAGGGAAAACTCCCCGGCACTCTGCCCGCTGTCATTCCTCATCCCCTCCCCTCCTCCCCAAACCCCCGGCACCACTGGTCTTTTTCCTCTCACACAGTTTTGCCTTTCCCGGAATGAATGCCCAACCCTTGGCATCACGCAGGACGTGGCCTTTTCAGGGAGCTCCTTTCCCGTGGCAGCATGCCCTCAGCTTTCCTCCCTGTCTTTTTATGACGGAGTAACGCTCCGTGGTGTGGATGTACCACCGTTGCTGTGTCCATTCACCAGTTTAAGGACGGCTTGTTTGTTTCCACATCCCTGGGTTTTCAAGTCGCGAGGACTGCAGGCTCTGCTCTCCCAGCTTCCCTTGCAGGAAGTTCAGACCCGCCGGTGGCTTCTTTCCCGACGCAGGCGGTCCTCCGCGTCTACGTTCCCCTTGTGGACCCTCCACCGCCAGCCTTGTCGGGCGGATTGGGCTACGTCCCCAGCCTTGGCCGCGAACTGGGGTGGGGCTGGGTAGCTGTGCTGCTCAGACACCTCCCTCTCATCCCGCCTCCTCCAGGACAGTCAGCTCAGGTGAGCCACCTGCCCCGGGCTCTGCTGGTCACACCTGTCCTTTATCTGCGGCCTCCTGAGCCCTGGTGAGCGCCGCCTTTCACAGCAGGGATTTGCGGTTCACAAAGCTGCCCCCCTCCGTGGGGTGCTTAAGGTTTGGGAATTGGCAAGCCCCAGGCCCTCTGCCGGGTACACTGTGTCCTTCTCTGGGGGGTTTCAGTGGTGGTCCTCTCTTTCATCTTTAAGTTCGTGCTGGGAAGGCACATTCTCCGCATAAAGTCACTGCTCAGAGACAGTGATCTTCCCTGAGCACCGAGGCCTGCCCCGCCCAGGAGCCTGCTTATTGCACTGGAAATTCGGGGTCCAGTGGAGCGTATTGTGAGTGCGCCAGAAAGATAACGCAGCCGGGAGAGCGCTGGCATCACGGGTCGGCTGCTGCGACTCCGTCCAGATGGAACCAGGAGAGAGGAACCACCTTCCGCACGGACCCTGTTCATGGACCAAAGATGGAACAGTTGAAATGCATTGTCTTCCTTCCTTCCCAAGCCCGTTTTCCGAGGAGGGTCTCTTGTGATCCCCATGTACCCAGGAAGAAACGAGGCTTATCTAAAAAGGCAGCAGCTCCGCCCGTAGGCGATTCAAGACAGCAGCCCATTCTTTGCTCCTCTTTGTGTTAAGAGGTGGAGCTGGACTCCCCTCCCCTGAATCGGGGCTGCCCTTCATGTCTTGTTGGGTGGAATGCGGTAGAGCAGACTTCCGGGTCCTCAGGCACTAGGTCAGAAGAATCCTTGCCTTTTCAGCTCCCAGGGGGCCTCTTGGGGGCACTCTCTGGGCCCCCGAGCTGCCAGGTAAGAAATCTAACCACCTAAGGCCACTGTGCCCAAGAGGCCATGTGCAGGGGGCCTTCCAGCTGTGCCTTCCAGCTGTGTCTTCCTTGGGGGTGACGCTCTCAGGACCCTCCCGTCCAGCCCATCTGCCAGCTGAGTAGCTCAGAAGGCCCTTCATGTGGACCAGAATTCCCACTGGAATTCCTGACCCACAAAACCGTAAGATGCAATCAGAGGTGGATGATTTAAGACACTGAGATATGGGTGATTTGTTACACGGCAAGAGACAACTAACCATAACATGTCTGGCTCAGTGGAGGGTACACTCAGACCCAGCTGTCTCCTGTGCCCGCTGACCTAGCTGCTCATGGGCGAGGCACAGGGAGGACGCACTCTCAATTTCCAGGAGCCCGTGATGCCGCCTTTTGGTGTTGTGGGGAAGGGGGGGGGGTGTGAGTTCTTCCCGGTGCCACAGGGAACAGCCAGTCCGAGACCACCAAGTGAGCCCAACATCTAGTCTATTCAGCCGTCATCATGGCACTTGGACCCTGGAAATCCAGCCGTGCCTCTAATGAGCTTTGCTTCTCTCATGCAGCTGGAAGGAAGCAGCCATCCCCAGGAGGCCTGCACTCAGCTTGCGAGCCCTTCCCATGTGGAGTGTGTTACTCTGCTCCCACTCTTGTTTGCAGGGAAAAGCAAGATGGGGATCCTGCAGCTCAGCTCTTGTTCTCTCCAGCCCCAGAACAACATGGCGAGGAAGAGGGGAAAGGCTAAAAAACAGGAAAAGCAAAACAGTGCATTTCCAGAGGCTAAGTACAGGGTACGTGTGTCCCTCCTTGGGACACTGCCCTGGTGTCTTCCTAAGACTGAGCAGCCTGGAACGAGGCCCGAGGGTTCCTGGGAGAGGCAGGTCGGCTGGGGTGTCAGGTCTGGAGTGATCTCAGAGGGACCTGGGGGATGTCAGTTGCCTGTCATTGCTCCCTGCACAGACATAGAGCCCCGAAAGGAGAGTATGTTGGGGAAATGGGGTGTAAAGTGTCTCTAAGACGGTAAATGTGGGAACCAAGCCAGGGATGTGTTTCCATCATTCTAAAACTCCCAGGTTCCCCAGACATCAGAAGCCAGACACCGTGACACTGGCCCGAGCCCCTGCTGAGGGACCCCTACTTGGAGGGGTGGCCTCCGTGAAGCTTGCTCCCTGCTCATCCAGTTGCACAGCCAAGAAAGGAGCAAAACCACCCAAACGTGACTCCCCGGAGGTGGTTGGTCCCATGAGCAGCAGCAGGAGGCTCTGCCCCAGATCACCCTGCTTGACAAGCCCACCTTGAAAATGACGTTTGGGATGTGCCAGTCGCCACATGCTGTGCCAGACCATAAAACAGCTGAAACACCCTTAGGGTTCTGGTCAGGGTATCCGGTGGGCCCAGGGTGGGCTCTGCACTGACGTGTGTCCCTCGGGCTGGGTCACATTCTTAACTTGCACTTAGTAGCCAGGCGGCAGCTGCCCAGGTCCAGCCCTGGCAGTGCCCTCTGCCTCCAGGGAGCCCTCAGCCCTGTGTGGCTGAACCCAAAGTGAGTGTGTGGACAGAGGTCGGGGCACAGATCACGTGCTGGGGGCTCCCGCCATGGGGGGGTGAGTGCGAGTTGGTGAGTCATACCCTGGTCACCTCCTTTGTCAAGACAGCCTCTCGGGTCCTCAGAGAGCAAAGTGATTCAATGATATGGAGCAAGTGTGTCACCCACGAGTGACCAAAGAGTTAAACTTTTCTGAGCAGGAGCTAGTGCCCAGTCAGTAGCCTGGTTAAGAGCACACCTCCCGCCTTCCCTGTCTCCCTGCTCCTGAGGCCGTCTTTAACTTTAGGACTGCAAGTTCATTCATTCATTCATTCATTCATTCATTTTTTTAGACTTTGGTAAGAATAGTTATTGTGAGGTCTACTGTCTAGACAGATTTTTAAGTGTGTGATACATATTGTAACTCTAGGCACCCCGTGGAACAGGAGATCTCTAGAGCTGACTCAGATTTCACACCCGTTGAATAAGAGCTTCCCATTCCCCCGCCTCCTCCCAGCCCCTGGAAGGAAACCCCTCTTCTACCTTCTATTTCTGAGTCTGACTGTTTTCAATAAGTCAGGTGAAAGAAACCAAAGCAGCATTCGTTCTGTGTCTGGCTTATTTCACTCAGTACAGCGTTCTCCAGGTTCATCTGTGCTGTTTTGGGTGGTTTTCCTTCTTTTTAAAGGCTGAACAGTATCCCGTTATCTGCATGTACCGTATTTCCACCTGATGGATACGTAGATTTACACCTCTTGGCCATGGTGGGTAATGCTGCAAAGAATACAGCAGTAGGTATACGTTCTTCTCAAGCACACATGAAATATTCCCCACGATAGATCACGCGGTAGGTCACAAAACACATGGTAACAAATTTAAGAAGCGGGAGATCAGGTCAGAGTTCTTTTCAGATTATGATGGAATGAAACTAGAAATTGACGGCAGAAGGAAAGCTAGAAAATTCACTAATACGTGGAAATTAAACAGCACACTCTTGAACAACCAGTGGGTCAAAGAAAAAAGCAAAAGGGATTTTAGAAAAAGTCTTGTAATAAACGAAAACAAAAGCATGACATTACAAAATTGATGGGATGCAGCGAAAATGGTACGATAAATGCCTACGTGACTAAAGAAGGATCTCCGAAAAAATATAGCCTGACACTATACCTCCAGGGCCTAGAAAAACAAACAAACAAATAAAGCTGAAAGGTAGTAGGCAGAAGGAAGTAGTACAGATTAGAGCAAAAATAGAGTCTTAAAAAATCAATGAAACTAAGATTTGTTCTTTTGGAAAGATAAACAAAATTGACAAAACTTTAGCTGGACTAAGGGAAAAAAAAAACCCAAGAAACAAAAAGTATTCAAATAAATAAAATCAGAAATGAAAAAGGAGATGGTACAATGATTCCACAGAAACGCAAAGGATCATAAGCGGTCACGATGAACAATTGTACCCCAACAAATTAGACGATTTCAAAGAAACATGTAAATTCCTATAGAAACATACAACCTACCAAGACCGAAGCAGGAAGACACAGACAGTCCGAACAGACCAATAATGACTAAGGAGATTGAGTCAGTCATCAAAAACCTCCCAACAAAGAAAAGCCCAGGGGCAGATGGCGTCACTGGTGAATTCTACATTCAAAGAAAAACTTAACACCTGTCCTTCTCGAACTTTTCCAAAAAATGGAAGAGGACAGAATACCTCCAAATGCAAAATTTTTTTTTTTTTTTTGAGGCCAGCATACCCCTGTACCAAAGCTAGAAAAAGGCACAGGGTAATTATTTTCCTCAGCCAATAACCCTGATGAACAGATGCAGAACTCCTCAGCAAATACTCGCAAACCGATTACAACCACACATTAAAACAATCAGCCTCATGACCCTGTGGGATCTGTCCCTGGGATGGGAGGGTGGTCCACCTTTCAAAGACCAATTAAGGGGATGCACCGTATTAGCAGAAATAAATGCAAAAATTAAGATGATTATATCAGTAGATTTGGAGAGACCGGCAAAATTCAAGATCCTTTCGGGATAAAAATTCTGAGGAAACACGGAGCAGAAGCTCTCTCAACATAACAAAGGCCGTAGACGACAAGCCCACAGCTAACATCTTCCTCAGGCGTTAAAAACTAAAAGTCCTTTACAGTCAGGAATGGGTCAGGGCTGCCCACCGTACCCACTGCTATTCGGCACAGCACTGAAGGTCCTACCAGAGCAGCTGGGCCAGAAAAAGCAACGAGAGGCCTCCGAAAGGGACGGGAAGCAGTAAAGGTGTCTCTGTCTGCAGATGACAACATCTTATGTGCAGAAAGCCCTAGATACTATGCACATACAAGCCTATTAGGACGAAAAATTCAGTGACGTTTCGGGTGAAAAATCGCCATGCAGAAGTCAGATGAGGTCACCCTTAACCAAACTGTCTGTACCTCAGTCTCCGTCTCAGGCTCTACTTTCAGGGAATCCAGCGGAGACCCGGGAACCCAACACATGGTCCGTGTGGATTTTCAGCAGGACCTCCTCCCCAGAAGCATCCCTGCTTTGGGAGAGACTGGCCCCCCAAGAAACTCTGCCAAACCATGTTGCTGGTGCCCTGAGTGTCACTGAAAGCGCAGCCCAGGTGGACAGTGAATTTAACGCACATTTATGTAAAAGAGGTCTTCCAGCCACTCAACTGCCACTGGGCCCCTTTCCCCCCAGGCTCATCCGAATCAAGGAAGGCAGGACACAGAACCTCCAGCCCAGCCAGCGTTTTTCATGTAAATAAGAAACCCCAGTATTATGTGAGCTTCAGCTGCTTTCCTGAGGTTAGAACAAAGTCAGGATCTGGCCATTCGGTCATTGGTCATTGCCAAAGTCAATGGCAGCCCTCCACCTCCAGGGGGCCTGTTTGCGGAGCCTTCTGTGTAATCGTGTGTACTCATTGACATAGATTTTCCTGTTGTCTTCAAAATGCCATTGACTCCAGCTCTGTCAAGTAAAGTAAAATTAGTAGTTCAACTTAAGTCACGTGTGTTCAGGCGTATTATTCACACACGTTCCCTCCTTGGGAGAGAGGAGCCAGGGGCGGCCAGTTGGACAGAGACCTCAGTCATGTGCCAGGAGCAGGAGAGCCAGGATGAAGCCCGTCTAGAGAACCGGTCTGCCTCCAAGGCGGGAGAGAGTGGAGTGGGGAATAAGGGGCTGAGAAGAATAGGGACATACAGTTGCCAAGCAAAGACCATGGAGAGAGCCTTCTTTCCCTTTTCACTTTAAAGCAACGCTTTTCTTCCATAAATTCTGAGCATTTTGTACTCTGATGGCCTGAGAGGTTGGATATACAAAGAACAGCACTTGAAGAACTCCAGAAACTACCACTAACTTAGACCTTAGAGTCAGCCTCTCGTGATTGCGAGGAAAGCTAAACAAACACTTGCAGGAAGGGGTGAGGAGATGGGGATTCTTGGTATTTGGGTTCTAAATTGTATTATCAGAGTATTGTTTTTCAGTCAGAAAACAGTGAATCCCAACTCATATTGGTTTATGGTTTTTGTTTTTAAAAAAGAGGAGTCCCCGTTGTGGCTCAGTGGTTAAGGAATCCGACTAGGAACCATGAGGTTGCGGGTTCAATCCCTGGCCTCGCTCATTGGGTTAAGGATCTGACGTTGCTGTGAGCTGTGGTGTAGGTTGCAGACGTGGCTTGGATCCCGAGTTGCTGTGGCTCTGGCGTAGGCTGGCGGCTACAACTCCGATTCAACCCCTAGCCTGGGAACCTCCATATGCCACAGGAATAGCCCTAAAAAAGGCAAAAAGATAAAAAAAAAAAGAATGCATGTTGGCTCAGGTAACCCCAAAGCTAAGACATAGATGGCCTTCAGGCATGGCTGGATCCAGGTACTGACTAGACTTCTCTTGACCTTTAGGCTTTGTCTCTGTACTGCACATATAGCTTCATTCTGGATGAGGCTTTCTCCTTCTAGTGGCAAGATGTTTACACTAGCAGCTACACTTCTCAGTAACGCAATCGGCAGGAGAACTGATCTCATTCACCCATCTCAGCAAGAGTCCTGGAATGAGCCTCACTGGACCAAGCTGAACTAGCTCCCTGAACTAGCCAGGGTGATTTGAGGCTCTGATTGGCCTGGTCTGGGTCACATGACTGCACTGTAGGCAAGGGCGGAGTCGATCCACCTGAGCCTCACTGATGAGGAAGTCATCCTCCAGTGACCCTGAGGGTCTGTTACCAGCAGAGGGGGAGCCGGATGCTGGGAAGGCTGGAGCCACGGGTCCCCACAGAACAGTAACCCCGAGCCTCAGCTCTTAGGCCTGGGCCTGGGGTCTGTCTCTCACAGCCTGGGACAGCCCTTACCGTGAAGCTGTCAGCTCTGAGTGTATGTGCCGGCATACCTGTGGGATAAATTTCAGGAAGTGCGGCTGCTGTAAGAATGTCTGTGTATGTGTAAAATATATATGTTCATTTTGCTTTTTTTGGATGCAGCCCTAAAAGCAAAAAAAAAAAAAAAAAAAGTGGAAGACTTGCTCAAAGCAAGCAGCTTGCGTCTCTGGCCAGAACCACTTTAATTATTCAGACTGCTGCACTGAGGACCCTTCTTGTGACTCCAGGCCACATGGGGGCAGCGTGGGGGTGCACCCCTGCCTCCTGAGCTCTGCAGCTCCTGCTGCCCCCGCGCCTCTGCCGGGTACCTACCCTGCCTGTGTCTGCTCCCCTCATAGGGAACGGCGTGCTCTCAGCTCAGGTCACTGAGCAGAGACCACCAGGGCGGGCAGGCACGGAGCTGTCACTTCTAAATCAATACGAAAAGGACGGCCACGACATTTCACCTTCACAGGGCATGGCTCCAACAGAGCCGGGTTTGAGCAGTAGTGCTGAGACTAAGTGGAATTTCAGGGGTGATGGCGGCAGGGGCTGGGGTGGCATAGATTCATGTGCATTATAAAAAATATCGCCTGGCTCTAAAGGACTTGGCGAGGGGCCAGGAGACGAGCAGACGTGGGATTCGTGTTTACCCAGCATGCTTCAGTGGACTTCCAATCTATTTACAGGTATGCATGACAAACTGCCTTGAATGTATGAGTAATTGGTTCTGCTATAAATGAAATTAATAATATGAGGTGGAGGAGGTGTAGTTATAACACTTCACTGAAGCCGGCTAGGCTTGGCGACCAGGGATCAGCTTTCAAGAGAGGGAGGTTTCTAACCAGTCGCGGTGCATCGCCAAGTGACCCAGAAGCCCTGGGGGTGGCCTGGCGAGGAGGAGAGGCAGCTTTCTCGTGCCGGTCGGTGATTGGCGAACCAGTGAATCCCGAAAGAAGGGGGAGGGTGTTGCACAAAATCGCGTCCCTCCGTAAAGGTGCTTTTGAGGGTCCCTGGGGTCTAGTTTTCTTGCCAAGCAGGCCGTCACGAAAGGAGGTTGCCCCTCATTTACAGATGGGGAAACTGAGGCATGGCGTCCGTGGGCACATCCCCCACTTCCCGGAAGGGACAGTAGGCAGGTTGCCAGCCCCCAGCTGTCATGAGGAAATACCAGAGAGCGCTGTTTTTAGCAGGCACTCACCAGGAGCTCCGGCGCTGGTCCACGGCTACACACGAGCACCCTGAGGTCCGCAAAGCCCTCCAGTCTCACTCATGGTCACAGCCCTGTTTCCCCGACGGTGGTGGAAGAGGCTCATGGCCACAGCTGGGAGGATGGCACATCATCTGCCCAGTCCTGGGCAGGGCGCAGATTCGTCCCTGCACGTGTTGTAAATATGTGCCCCATGGCTGAGGGCAGGGGTATCATTGCTACTACTGCCACTTAGGGAAGAGGAGGCAAATGACACTGAGAGAGAGGAGCGCGTCTTTCCCCGTGGGCTCGGGGCAGCCGGGGCGCCCACCTACCCAGGGATCTTTGCTCGCCAAGCCCAAGTTTGCAAATGATTCTTTGCAGGAAGTAGAAGTGGGGATTGGCAGAGGTGACCTTTGTTTTCCTGAAACCCGCAAACGCAGTTCTCTGTTCTCTCCAGGCATTTTCCTCCCCATTCATCAAAATATGAAGCCTGAATAATTCACCCCAAACTCATCTCCAATCATGTAAAACTGCACCGAGATTGACGGGGGAGGAAAGCGAGTCACACATCCGCCAGCCTCTCGCGTCCCCATCCCTCTGGGCAAAGGCAGATTAGGAAGAACAGAAACCTCGCGGGAGGGCGAGGCCCAGCCCGGGTACCGTCGCCTCTCCGGGTTCTGGGGGGCACGTGGGAGGGCCTCCCATTTATTTGTCAGAGACCAGAAAGCTTCGTAATGATTGAAATAAAGTCGGAGTGGGAAAGGGATGTCACGTAGCTGGTAGCTTCACGGTTCCAAGGCAGGGCACGCTGTCAGGCAGTGGCGCTGTGGCTGCAGACCTGGCGGGGCCTTTGGGCCACTCCTGGACGCTGATTTATATCAGACCCTGCAGTGGGCAGCCTTTAATTGGGAAAGATGTGCCTTTCAGGAGCATTCGGAGATCCTTGGACAGGATAGAATTGGGCGGACTAGTCCTGTTTGGATGGTGGGGCAGGGGGCGCTAAGAAGGAAGCAGATGGGAGCCAGAGAGAGAGCGGGGCCAGCATTTCAGGAGACAGCGAGACCTCGCCTTAAGCAAAGCAAAGCCAGAATGACGCTCGAATCAAATGCTGGAGAGATGGTCCTGCCCCCCCTTAGAAGGGTGCTGGCCACTGTCAGCCCGAGGCTCACAGCCATCCCCTTCCAGGTGGATCCGAGCACCTTACTCAAGGACAGCTGGCTCTGGACGGGCTCTGGGGACACAGGTGAGCCCCTGTCCCCAAGGCAGAGGGACATTCCCTGTCCCCACCCCAAAGTATGGCTTCAGGGTCTCCGATTCTCCTTGAACATCCAGGCTCACACCGCATGCCTTGAATGGAAAAGACCTGCCCCCAGGCTCTGAATGCAGCCGACGTCCCAGGATCCACGTCCAGTGCTTCATCTATCTGTAGGTTCAGAAGAACCTGAGGTTTTCTCATTACCTTTTCTTCAGTAACGTAGTTCCCTGGAGTGTGTGAGTGCATCGAGGCGGGGACGAGGTCGATCAGTGGCTGATGGGTGGATGGGTGGATGGCTGCTCACACGCGGAGAACTTGGGCTCTGTCGTCAGTTCCCGCACACAGACGTCAGGTGGGACCGACAGACCCTCTCTCATCATTTCATCTGGTTCTGCCAGCCCGTCACCGCACACACGCGTGCACGCTTGAATTCTCTCTCATTCACGGTTTGCTGCTGTCTGTGCATCCCCACTTTGCTCTTGGATCTGCAGAGAGCTCAGGGGACAAAATGAAAAGGAGACTTAAAAAAAAAAAACCCTTTCCCCCCTCAATCAGTGAACCTCGCCAAACCTGCAGCAGGGTGCGCCTGGGGCCCTCAGCCACTAAGTGGCGCTGTCTGCAGCTCTGCTGGGATTGGAGGGGTGGCTGGGCTGCAGGGGGTTAGAGGTTTGGGCATATAATCCGCCCAGGCGGGGAGCGGCAGGAGGTCTCCAGGGGAGGAGAAGCCTCCGTGAGATGGCCCCAGGGCGGGTACCCAGAAATTGAAAAGAGGCCAGGATTTACTTGCAAAAAGCATGGAGGGCAGATACGGTGCGGACACTGCGCGGCACGAAAACGAGGCCTTTGGTTTTCTCTCCAGAAAGTAAGAAGGTGGAAGGGTTCACGCTTCAAGAAGCTCGGGCCTGTGGGAATGGGACCTCCTTCCCCTTGGTGTCATCAAGGGGCTTCGAAGGGCGGACTCTCGATGAGGACCCGAGGCTCTTTGCTCACGTGGCTCCTCTTTGTATGTCACCTCGGTTCCGTAGGCTGAAGCCCTGCTGGGCACCGCGCGGAAACGAGTGGGGCCCGAGTCTCCCCAGTGTCCCCCAGGGTGGAGCGCCAGGGCCTCGGTGCAGTGCGTCCTGAGCAAGGGGCTGCCAGGGCAGAGGCGGGGAAATCCGATCAGCTCCACTCGCAAGGCGGTGACGAAGTGGCCGTTCTGTACCCGCTGGAAAAGAACTCCGTCATCAGCGCGCCCTCTGCAGGGCCGGCGTCTACGGCCTGGATGGCATCGGGAATTGTACACGCTGCGTCTGTGGCGCCTGCCCCTCCGTCCCCACCGCTTTAACGTGGCTTGATGTCCTTTTGAAATTGTGGCGAAACACACATGGCCTACTGGCCTGGGGCAAGGACGCCTCCGGCAGTACCTCTCTGAACCCTTGAAGGTGTCCCGTGGGGTGGGCACGCCCTCTGCCTCCACTTCCTGGGGCAAATGTGGGCAGTTCAGGGCAGCCAGACTCCAGCACCGTGTGAGTGTCCCGTGGCCGCTGTCACAAAGGACCACGCACAGTGTATGTGTGTCATCTCACAGCCTGGAGGTCAGAGTCTGAAGCAGGTCCTCTGGCGCTGAGATCGAGGTGTCCACACGGCTGTGTCCTGGGAGAACCCGTTTCTTTGACTTTTTGGCTTCTAGGGTCCTCCTGCCTTCCTCAGCTCCAGGGCCTTCCTCCTTTTCAAACCCCGCAGCAGGGGGTCAAGTCGTTGACACCCTGTCTCGGACACCCTTTCCCTCGCTGTGTCCCTCTCTCTCTGACCACAGCTGGGGATGGCTCTCTGCTCTCAAGGACTCATGATGATGACGTCGGTTCACCCAGAAGACCCATCATCTCCCATCTCGAGGCTCACAACCTTCGTCACAGCTGCAATGTCCCTTTTGCCACGCAGGGTGCCACATTCCGAGGTTTGGGGCATTAGAATGTGGGCATATTTGGGGGGGATATTGGCAACCAAAAGAGCCCATAGCTGCCGGGGGTCAGCTGCGTGAGTTTAAACCATCACTTCCCATGACAGGGTCACTTCCATTTTCCTTCTTATAATCTGCCTCTCTGCCCCATCCCTTTGGCTTTTGAGAGTTTTCCAGTTTTTAACCATAAAAGTTGTTGCTTCCATGTCAAATGCTCCCCAGCCGAGGCGTCCATTCCCACATTCAGAATGGACAGCGTCCCAACCTCAAGCACGGCTCAGAGCGGCTCGCCCTCTGCCCCTTGGTACACAGCTGACCTCCGCTGTAAACGGAAGCCTAGAGATCCACCGTGCGCGGGCGGACCTCACGCCAGTTCCAGATCTGAGGGAGACACTGGGGGCCTTGGACTCGCTCGCTTACCTGACCCAGGTGATAGGTCAAGCACGGCAGGCCTGGTCACCGTGGCCACTTCCAGCAGGAATTTAGTCCAAGCAGTAACTCCCTTTAAGGCAGTCCCTGCTCGATCTGATTTAATTTGCTCGAAGTGTGCGTGAGGTAGAGTCTGAAACCGAAATTGACGCATGGATCCTGAGTGTGTTCTCAGCAGCAAACATCACGAGCTTGTGCGTGGTGGGCCGAGGAGTCGATGGTGATGGGAAAACAGCCCCTTCTTCAGCCGAGACCCGCTGTTTGCCTGGGAGGGTGGAGATGGAATGTGGAGAGAAGAGGGCAGACGCGGCGGGCAGGGAGCAGGTCGGCAGGACTCCGATTGCAGGCGGCCTGGCCCGTGCTCCCCTAAGTCGGAAGCATTTGTTAAAGATGCCTCTCCCTGGACGTGTGGGGTCAGGCCGGGGTGAAGCCCAGGGGATTCTTATGAGCAGGGAACCTGGGCAGCCTTCAGCGCCCCCTCTTTTAGCAGAAATTGCTCTCAGCAGCACTCCCCCGGCTGCGAGAATGCTGGATTCCACTCGAGGAGTACAGGGCTTCTGGGAATTGAAGGTGGCAGGGTTTCAGGAAAGACGAACCCTGCAGAGAGGGGTGCGCAAGGAGCAAGCCCCGGATGGCACTCCTCTCTCTTTCTCACACACACACACACACACACACACGCACACACACACACATGCACACATAGACACACACAGTGAAGAGTCCTCCTCCCCTACACGCAGACACACAGATGCAAATACACAGACATACAGACGAAACAGACACAGACACGCGGCAGAACCCAAAGGCAGATACACACATGTACAGACACACATGTACAGACACACGCAGACACTCATGTAGATACCCAGACCCACACAGACACATACCCGCGTTAATGCATTGTTTTGCTTTAATAGCTTAAAGTCCTGCAGGAAAGGAGCAAGTGCTTGTGGTAACGGAAGGCGTTTGGCTTTACCGCCTTCCTGTGTTTACTTAGCACCTAACCGCCGACCCTCGGTTAGGATGAAGGGTGTGTTGTGATCGAAATGGACACACATGCTCAGCCCCTGGGCCTTACGAGCTGATGATAATTAACTTGCCCAGCCAGCCTGTGATGTGGGAAGTGTCCCCATCTCCCCGGTGAGACGCCGAGTCCGGGGGACCGTCCTGTGTCCACAGACAGCAGGTGTGTATGTGAGTGGAACTGACCCCAGCGCAGCCAGCCTCACACCCCCCACGAACCATCACTGGGCATAGCCACTCACATCCCGCCCTGACCTTGGTTGTGCCCCAAAGATGGGGCTGTAACTTCTAAAGTTAAACAGGATTGTCCACAAACTCCAGGAGACACAGGACCCTGGGCAGGGACGGCCCTTGTCCCGGCTTCTGTCCCGGGAACAGACAGATGCTTTGAGATGCATTCTGCTCCCCCGAGGGCCACTCTGCTGGCCTCCTGGTGTCTTTTGAAGTCTTGGTCCACCCCACACAGCCTGCAGAGGACAATCACACGGACCCGTGCTGGAACTAGAGAGAGGGACGTGGCATGTCGTGGCACTGCGCTGCCTTACTTAGAATGATTAAAACAGGACATTTACAAAGCATGAGGAGAGGGCTTCGTGGTTCTTAAAAACAGTTTGAGAGTGTGGTGTATCCTCTTCTTGCCTTCAAAGAGGTTATATAATTTTTTTTAACCCACAGGCTTCTAAGGAATACAAATTGTTTTTCCCCCTCTTGATATCAGAGATGACGGCTGTCGGCATCATTTGGGGGCCCCGTGTCCCCCCTGGCCTTACTCCAGCTTCCTCTGGGGGCCCTCCCTTGACCCCATGGTGTGGAGACCTGGCAGGAAGGAGACCCAGCGCACCGCCCCCCCCAACCTGGCCAGTGGTGTCCAACCCTACTGCGTGTTGAAGTCCCCTGGGGAGACTGTTTTCAAGTGGTGATTCGCGCAGTCCCACCCCCACCCGGAGAATTATTTAACTGGCTCGTGTGATCTGGCTGCTGACATTTAATAAAAGCCTCTGGGTGATTTTAACCTCTAGCCAGGGTTGAGGCTGCTGCTGCTCCCCAAATCAACTCCTTTTCTCCCCCTGAATGTGGTTGGCACCAGTCTCTTGACGTGTAAAGAGAGAGGCCTGCACATGACAGCGGCGAGCCCAGGAGCACGTGTTGGGAACCAGTATTAACCTGGGTGTGAGGCCGGGCAGGACCCTGGCTGGTTTTCGTGCCTTTGTCTTTCCTTAGGAGTGATGAGTGTTGACTTACTCTTGCCGGAATTTGGAGGGAGGCCCCAGATCATCGTCTGAGAGCGGGGGAGAGCGTGGGACTGGCCTGCAGTGTTTACCCGCTGCCCTTCAGAGCAGCCGCAGCCTTCGCTGAACAAATATTTAAGAGGGCTTTGAGAGACCACATTGCAGCAGGACCTCCGATCCCCAGTGATCAATAAAATAACTTCCTAGCAAGTGTGTGGACTAAACACGGGTGCTCAAGGAGAAAAGACAATATCCTCCCACTGAGTTGGAGCGTGGCTAATTTTGGCCAACCAGAAAACTAAACACAGAACGACCATTTGATCCAGCAATCCCGCTCCTGGGCATCTATCCAGAGAAAACCATGACTCGCAAAGACGCATGTACTCCGATGTTCATTGCAGCACTGTTTGCAACAGCCAAGACATGGAAACAACTCAATGTCCATCGACAGAGGAGTGCATCAAGAAGATGTGGTACATACACACAATGGAGTGTTACTCAGCCATTAAAAGGAGTGAAATACCGGCATTTTTAGCAACATGGACGGACCTAGAGATTATCTTGCTAAGTGAAGTCAGCCACACAATGAGACACCAACATCAAATGCTTTCACTGACATGTGGAATCTGAAAAAAGGACAGAATGAACTTCTTTGCAGAATAGATGTTGACTCACAGACTTTGAAAAACTTATGGTTTGCAAAGGAGACAGTTCGGGGGGTGGGGGGATGCACTGGGTGTGTGGGAGGGAAATCCTATAAAATTGGATTGTGATGATCATTGTACAACTATAAATGTAGTAAATTCATTGAGTAATTAAAAAAAAACCAGGGGTGTTTCTAATAGATGGCTGTAATTCGTCCTTATATTAATTCCACGTGTGCAATGAAAAGGCACCCCGAGGGGCCACCCCGGGCGTGTGTTTCAGTTGCAGTATAATGTGTCATGTAAATTGACAGGCGCAGAAGCCAATGAAGTAGATACGAGACATGCCACCTAAAGGTCTTTACAAACGTGGCAGGAGGGTGGGTGAGGATGCACAGCTTTGCACGGGAGGGAGGATTGTACCTCCAGGTCCTGGGGGGTCGGGACGAGCCTGATCACGAGGCTGGCCATTTCAAGGCCAGGGGCCACCGCAGTGCCACAGACACATTCTAGGTTCACGCATTTCTTCAATTCTGTGCCATCCGGTTAAAGAGCCACCAGCCAGCGGTGGCATTTACAGGGACTGACAAGACCCTAACTTTCAGGCTCCTCAGTCCCACCGGCCACTTGGCACTAGGGGCCACCATGTTGGACGGGGCAGAGAGAACATGCCAGCATCAAACATTCCATCGGACAGTAAGAGCCAGCCCTCCCTATCAGGCCCCTTTTACTGCATCTGCTTTTTTCTTTTTTGCCTTTTTAGGGCCGTACCCACAGCATACGGAAGTTCCCAGACTAGGGGTCAAATTGGAGCCACAGCTGCCGGCCTGCACCGCAGCTCACAGCACCACCGGATCCTTAACTCAGTGACGGAGGCTGGGGATGGAACCCACGTCCTCGTGGATGCTAGTCGGGTTCGTTTCCACTGAGCCACGATGGGAACTCCTTACTTTCCACTTTTATCTTCCACGCCTGTAACACGGGCAGGTGCCAATGCAGGGAGGATCTCTCGCACGTAAGTGCTACTGCTGGTTTTTATTCTGGAGCGCACACACGCATGTGTGCAAGACCCCGCCAAAGACCCCCAGTGAGCTGATGTCCACAGGCCACGGGCAGTTAGCGGATTGCACTTCCGTTTGCATATTAACGGTGGGTTGGGAACTGAGGCGAGCCCCTCGCCGCATTCTGTCATTGGCCATGGGTACACCCGTGAGCCTGGTGGAGGGCTGAGGGCCTCCTGTTTATTCTTCTCTTCCAGAGAATGTGATGTAAAGTCGAGACCCCTTCAGTAGGATCCCTGAACAGAGACCGTGCAGGAAGTAAGCCACTGTTGAGAGCTGACACCTCCTATACAGAAGACCCATCCCGAGGTTACCTCAAGCTGACGGAAGCTCATAGAGATTCGCCGGAGCTCCAGGACTGCGGGACAGTGGGCAGGATCGGGCTTTAGGAGCCCAAACTCAAGGAGGTTCAAATCTGGCTTTGCGATTCTGGCTGGGAAGAGCTCTGAACGAGTACTGAACCAGCTGAGCATTCATCTCCTTGGCTCCAAAGGCCAGTAAATCGTCCCTCGCAATCAAGGGGGCTGGACCGAGGGGAGGGCCCCGGGGAAGGCTCAGCCCCCGGAGGGCTGGCCTCGCCTCCTCGCCCCTGTGCTCTGAGGGGCACACGCCCTTTGTCTCTCAGCCCACCTCTCTCTGAATCTCTCTGCTCTGATGCTGAAATGTCACCGTCAGGAGGCGGCCGAAGGAGCCGGCCTGGGGTGGCGGGCATCCCCGGTGGCGTGCTAACTCCAGCTGCACCTGGCGAGTACAGGAGGCGCTTCCGAGTGGTGGGCGCGTCTGGCTACTCCGCTGCCATGGCACCTCCCTCAGCCTGGCAGCCTGGAGCCTGTTGTCATCCTGTGGTTCTGTGGGTCAGAGGTCGGACGCGGGTCTTACGGGGCTGAGCCCGGTTAGTGGAAGGGCTGCCTTTCCGTCAGGGGGCCTGCAGTGAGGATCTGTCTTTGTGCCTTTCCCGGCTTCCAGGAGCTGCCTGCATTTCTTGGCTGCGGCTCTTCCTCCCCCTTCAAAACCGGCGCTGCAGGGCGAGCCCTCCCCTTGTCTGGCTTAGAGCCGGCTTCTCTTGGCCTGAGCGCGTCTTTCTCCGGCTCCGACCGCCCTCCCTCCTCTCCTGCCTCCTCCCGCTTCTCAGGACCCTTGTGATTCCGTGAGGCCCCTCAGAAGGTCCAGCTCCTCTGGTCTTAAGGGCGTCTGATGCGCATCCAGATTCCATTGGCAACCGTCACTTCCCTCTGCCAGGCATCCCAGCGCATTCAGGGCTTTGGGGGACTGGGACAGGGACTCTTGGGAGGGGGCATCATTCTGCCGACTGCTGCTGAGGAGAAGATGGCAAAGGCAGCAAAACCCTCAGTGACCACTTCACAGCGTCGCAGCTGTACGCGTAAGACCGACCGTCCTGACACGGGGAAGGTGGGCGTGTTGAGATGTGCTCCACTCAGTGTTTTTCTGGTTTCTCACCAGCAGGAGGAAGGTTGACAGGCAGGCCTCTTGGCTTTTGTGTTTCCTCCTTTCCCCCACAGCCCTTCGCGGCAACGCCTTCCCACGTGCCGGCCCTTGAGCCAGGAGCGAAGGAGCAAAGCAGAGGGGCTGGTGGGGCGTTCTCCCCTGTCTCAGCTCGTGATCAGGGTAGGCCACGGGTTCTCGCGCTTCTAGGCTGCTCTGCAGACCTGCCCACTCGCTCCTTTGCACCCCCTGGGGGTGTTACGTACCTGGTACCTCTGGGAAGTAATTCCTTAGCCGGAACCTTCGGCAGCAATGACGTCATGGCCGACGACAAATCGCCTTTTTTTAATGATACTAGTTTTCCAGTATGATAGTTCAGGAGATTATTTAATGAGGCTGAAGTCAGTGTTACTTAACATTGCATTACTTAACATAACATTACAGCATTATTTAATAAAACACATTTTAAAATGGTGCTGGGGAATTAGGTGCACATCTCATTATTGTTAATGGTTGTTGCATACCTAATGCCCGGCTCCACGCACTCCGGTCTTGGCTCCAGCGCCTCCTCCTATGGAAATGAGCTTACCAGCCTGTGTCCCGACCATCCCCAGCCCTGGTGTAGATAACTGCAGTGATGTTGCTTTGCGCGTGCAGAAATTAGCCTTGACCCCGGCGGAGGCGCTGCCTGTACATAGATTCAGCTTGACAGTCAGCAGTGTGGAAGGGTCATTACCAAGGAAATGAGGTAAACATCTAATTAGTTTTTATTGACTTTCACACTCAGAATGTAAATCTCGGGAACAGGCAGGACGCGTGGCCTTCTGGGATCTTATGCATTTTAACAAGGTGGGTTATTCCTCAACTGGCAGTTGGAGAACGGGCAGATCCGTGGTGATGCTGGAAGGTGGCATCTGCCTGAACCGGAGCCCAGGGGACGCGCCATGGGGTCTTCCGCCCGAGCCGCTGGCCGTCCTCTGCTCCCAGGTGAGGAGAGCACTGATTCCACCCGAAGCAGCGGCTCTGGGATTCGGACCCTTGGCAGGAGCCCAGCTGGACCAGAAGACCCTGTGGACGTTCTCTCGACTGAGCAGCACGGCGTGGCCGCGGCATGTCGAGAACTTTGAAATAAACCTTAAAATCAGCCTCGAGAGGGCAGAGGGCTGCTTACTTTGCTCCTGCTGGTCTCTCTGCTCATCACAGTGCCTGGAACATAGCAGAGTGCTTAATAAATGATTGTCCAGTTTCTGGCCAGGACAGATTTCAACAGATTGACATTTAAATGTGGAAGTAGGTGTTCAGGACCTTTTTGTTGGCAACCGCAGAGATCCATGTAAATCTGGGTTGAGCAAAAAAAGAAAATGCATGGACTCGTGTGCAAAAGAAGGCCAGGGCTGTTAGGCTTCAGGCGTGGCTGGATCCAGATCGTCAAATTCCCTTGACAGGGTGCACTCCCTGTCTTTTTCTTTCCTCTGTGATAGCTCCCCCAATGCGAACCCCCGAAACCCCCACTCCCACCCAAAGAGGGTCCACTTCCTCGGTAGTTTCCGGCCGGAGTGCTATGATCGTGTCTCGTTGGTGGGTCTCAGGTGTGACTAGTGGGCTGACGACTGCGGCCGGAGGATGGGTTCTGCAGACACTCCACGCCTGGGGCTGGGATCAGTCCCACCTGAACACACGGGCTCGGCATGCGGCTGGGGTCCTTCCTGAGGGAAAAGTGGTACCCTGATGATAAAGTGGAAAGCAGGCTCGAGTCACCTCCTTCTGTGGGAAGGGTCACCCATCCCACCAGCGACGCCGTGGAGATGGATAAAATAAAAGCCAAAAGGTCCCAGTTTGGTAAAAGTTTTGCCACCTGATGGTACTGTGATTTTTGTGACATGTCTTCATTTGAAGGCAGCCAGTGGCCTTTGCCCTGCCCCCCTCAGTGGGCTTCTGTGGGGAGCGCGTAGACATCCTCGTCCAGGGTAGCATTTTGTCGCTGGCGAGTTCAGCTCATGCAAGTGCACCACGGTCTCAGGCTACCCCGCAAATGCAAAGCACTCAACCTTAAATTTCAGAGAAACAGTGAGTGATTTTCTAGGGTAAGCTCCCTGCAATATTTGGGACACCCGGATACCAAAGAAATTGTTTGTTGGGTGTGGGCCATACAGATATTAAAAATACGTGTTTATGTTGACATTGAACTTTAACTAGTTCGAATATTTTTTTCTGCCCTGCCAGCCTTGCTGCGATCATTCCACAAACTCCACACCTTTCCCTGCTTTGCACGTCGCGGCTTTGACGCTCTTCTTTTCCAAGCGTCCGGGAGGGCGGTGCTCTCTGCACCTGGAAGCCGTCTGTGCCGCTCGCTGGTCGGCGCGGCTCAGGGAATCCCCAGCGCAGCCGCTCGGAGAAGGAGCCTGCGGCCTCCCCAGAAGGCAGGCCCAGAGGGTGAGGCATTTCCCAAAAGGAAAGGTTCAGGGGATGTAGGTTCGCTGTGTTCGGTCACGACGGGAATGGAGGGAGGGAGAAGAGTTTGTTTTCAAAATCCCAATTCCCCAATCCAGGAGGTATTTTTGTGCGATGTAAAGAAAATTGACTTAGACTAAATAGAGGAAGCGTGATTTCATGCATTTGGAATTAGACATGTGGAAGTCATTCCTTAAAGGCCCCAAATACACACTGTGCATAAAGAATTTCAATTCACATGTGTGTGTCTGAACATTTGCTGGGAGTTTTGTGTGTGTCCTGGTGTGACAGGTCCCTGGGAGACTTGTGATTGACAGGTGAGGAAGGGGTCGAAGGTCAGGGAGATGAACAAAGTGCTGATCCTGCCAGAGGTGGCTGAGGACGAAGCCTCCCCAAGGTGACGGTGACGGCATCTTCCTCTCCCTCCAGCTCTGCACCTGCATCTGCGTCTGCATGTACATCTCCTTCCGCATCTACCCCTGCACCTGCCTCTGCCTCTCCTTCCGCATCCACCCCTGCAGCTGCCTCTGCCTCTCCTTCCGCATCCACCCCTGCAGCTGCCTCTGCCTCTCCTTCCGCATCCACCCCTGCAGCTGCCTCTGCCTCTGCTCCCACAGGTACACCTACTCCTACACCCATGTCCACACCTCGTCCACATCTCCATGTACTTGTGCTTCTGTATCCACAACGACCCCCCTTTCTCTTCTGTGCCCACAGCTACTCTCCCCTCTAATCTGCACCTGCCGCCCCCTCTGCCTCCGTATCTGTGTCTATAGGCAGAAAGGTAGACACCAAACTGTAGGGAGTTTTAGGTGCGGCGTCCTTCAACGAAGCCCTGCCCAGACGCCCATCATGATCAGCACCCAGAAGCCTCTCTTCCTTCGAGGCAACAGTTTGTGCGAGTGCTGAGGCGAGGGTAGAAAGCGGCCACTGAGGACCAGGGGAAAGGAGCACCAATTGTGTCACTTGATGAACCTTGCGCTAATTCTAAGGGCAGCGGTGGCTAATTCCGAAGGTGGGGTGCCCCACCCCTGGGCCCGATGGTGTCTGCTGGGACTCGGGTAGCTGCTCACAAGAGAAATACTCTCCTCCTACCCCAAAGCAGGGGCTTCTGAAGGATCAAATTGTTGTCTTGCAGGTAAAGCCTGGAGGAAGACAAGCAGGATGTGGTAGGAAATAGTTCCCTAGTGTCATCTGGGGTTCAGGTTCCATCTCTCTGCCCATCACCTCGGCACACGGTAGTCACGTCTTCAGACCAGCTGACGGTCTGAGATGCCTGGGGCGGTGGCCTCCTGAGCCGTGGGCTGGAAGAAAGAAGAGAGGGAGAAAGGGGTGCCTGCGTCAAGCCCACACCCCTCTGCTCGTGTCTCACGAGAGAGAACACAGCCGGGTGGTAGGTGTCTGCTGTGCTGGTCTGCATCAGCGTCTTTTCTAAGAAGGAGGAGCGGGGTGGCCGAGGAGGGTACGCCACACCTGCCAGCTCACTCCTTCAGAGGAGGTAACCCTGGCATAAGAAGGCAGACGAGCCCCAAGAACTGCAAAACGAAACAGTCATCCAAGTCAGAGGTGACATTTAGAGAGTAGTTGAGGCTGGAGAGGAAAAACATAGCGTGCAGGACGTTTCTGGGGTAGATCTGGCCGAATCCGGTTACTAAATAGAGAAATCGGGCAACAGAGAGAGAAGGTGACATGCTTAAGTCTGGGAGCTTGGGTGGGTGGTGATGCCTTTAACTGAAAGTGAAGGGAGTGAGTTTGAAATGTCTGCAGGGCGCTGAGGCGGTGGTTGAGTATATGGTTGTAAATCTGGACTAGAGCTCAGGCTATGGGCTGGAGTGGGAGGTGGTGACTTGGGAATGGACAGTGTGTAAATCATTAGTAAAACCTTGGGAGCACACGAGGTCGACCAGGAGAGACTGGGAGAGCATCACGTCGGCATCACGGGAAGGACCAACAGCAGAGAGATAGTGCAAGGCAAGCCTGGAAAACAAGCACAGAGCCACAGGGGGCTGGGGAGAGGGCGGCTGTAAAAGTCAAGGGGAGAGAGTGTCAGAAACAAAGGGCGAGACCTTGGCTTCTAAATAGAACCCCTCCAGAAGGAGCCGGGCCCGATGGGACCCCAGGGATCGGGAAGCTGTGGCTGGAAAGAACACAATAAAACAGGAATATCCTTTTGTGCCCAGATTAAGGAAATGCTCAAAAATTGTTGGGGGCAGCAAAGAGCACATGACCCGCTTGAGGGGTTTCCCACTGGCCACGTCTAGGAAGTGGGTTGTAACACGTCAAATAAGATAAAAGCCAAGAATCCATGCTTGCACAAATGAACGAACATCTTAAAAGCTGGGGTACACGGGAAAGCCTTCTTTGCAGAGAAACATCAATTACTAAATGTAGAGGAATAAAAGAAATAGAAAATCACCACTTGACAGCCACCAGAGTAATTACCAATTGAGGCAAGAATTCTCCACGGACGCTAACGTCATCGGGCGAGAGAGTGTTGGCGAAGAGGGTTTCCACACCACTGAGGTCTGGTATCATAAATTGCTTATTAATTGCTATGGGCAAAGACAATTTAATAGGCGAGAAAGCAGCAGACCCCACCTTAACTAAATGCTCAAGCTCAACACGGTGAAGAATGGCCAGCAAGGACTGGATGTGTCCTCCGATGCAATCACAGTGAAGGAAACACTTCCACCAGATGTTCTGACCACAAATGGTGATCGGAATCGAATCACGAGGAAGCGAGGAGGTAAATACATTTGAGGGATAGTCTACAAAATAGCTACTCTGGACTCATCAAAAAGATCAATGCCATGAAAGACAAAAATAAAAATAAAGCCAAGGGAACTGTTCCAGATTAAATGGGGATTAAGGGAATTTTGCAACTAAAGGCAATTTGTGATCTTTAATTGATCCTGGATTTTCTTCTGGATTAAAAAATAAAACATCTGTAAAAGATGTTATTGGGACAATTGGAGAAATTTGAATATGGATAGCATTTTAGATAATAAAATTATATTAACATGGCATTTCTTGTGTATGATAATAATGCCATAGTTACATAGTTGTTGTTTTAAAAATACGCGTTCATGTATTTAGTTATGGAGTGTCCTGATGGCTCTAGGATTCGAATGGATAGGTAACCAGTATGCACTGTCAGTATATGGGTCAGTGTCTGTGTGTGTGTTTGTGTGTGCACACCCACCATTCATTGTACTAGTCTTGCAACTATTTTTCAAAATAAAAAGTGGGGACAAAAGAAGTTCATGTGCACATTACGAGATATTGCAGGCACGTGTGTGAATCTGTGTGTCCACAGACGACTCTCCTGTGGACATAAGCATTCTGATATTTTGAACCAGTCTTTCAGAAATGAGAGCACACTCATAAAAATGCATGCGCAAGGACTCTTTGCATCAAAAACAAACAAAACCATCCAGAAACAAACTGACTCTCCATCCATCAATGATTAAAAAGTGGGACATTTATAATGCGGAATTTTATGCAGCTATTACAAAGAATGCCTTCTGGCAGAATGGTGGGCTAGATATGACAGACTCCACTGAAACCAACCCAAAATGTGGATTAAAAAAAAAAAAAAAACCAAACCTTTAAAATGCATGATGTGCCGTCAAGAAAGTAAATTATACTTGGAGGCTAGCAACTGATTATTACTGGGAACCCAGAGAGGTGATAAGAGCAAGGAAGCTGGTTCTACCCGGAGGGCATCTGACAACCAAGCACTTTGGGAGCTTCATTTAGAGCCTCTGGGTCCAGGAAGAGAAAGCAAAGCTCAGGATCTGTCCAAGGTGCTAAGTTGACCAAGAGTTCCTTCCACTTAACTTGTGCCCCTAAAGGGCTGCACCCAGTGTAAGGGGACGTGGAAGCAAATCCAGCCTCAGGGGCTGCAAGGCCACTGCCCCCTCAAAGCTAGAGGCAGATTTGAGAAAGGGGAAATCTGTTCTGAAATTGATAACTTGAGAATTCAGCATGGCAGGCTGAATTTACATGAATACCTCGTCTATAAAACCTCAAGCGTAAAGTGTAATTTAATGTCATCTTGGTTGGTAATGATCTGAAAACCTGCAGAAGAAAAGGAAATCATCTCACCTTCGATACAGAGCACAACAAATCGCCACAGATGAAGTCCTAAGTAAATAGGAGCTCGTTCAAAAAACTGCAAACTCACAGGGTCAATAGTCACCGCGAACAAAACCAGCAAAACAACAGAGAGATAATCTAGTAACTCTGTGGAATTGTGGATACTAACATTATCCAGGACAGAATAAAAAAATGAGTATGTGTAGATTGTTTATGGAAATAAATGAAAGGATTGCAAATGTGGGGAGAGTGAGAAAATATAAAATGACCAAACGCATTCGGAAAAGAACCAATTAAAATGTGAAAAGGAGAAAGGGTCAAATTTAAAACCTTCAGCAGCGAGGTTTATTAATTGCTGGCCTTGGATTACAAACAGATGAAAAGATAATTCATTTACTGAAATATGTACCTGAAAACATTATCTAAAATGCAACCCAGATAGGCAGAGACATGGAAAAATGTGAGTGGAAAATTGATATGAAACATGGGCTGTAACACAACATGTATCTATTTGGAGTTCCAAATCAGAGAAAAGAGGTTAGAGGCGGGGCAATCTGTACCTACACAATGGATAGAATTTTCCAGAACTGATGAAAGACACCAATTCACAGATTCAGGAACTGTAATTAATCTTAATTGGGGTAAATGAAAGTTTAAAACTGCCCCTGATTCTAAACACATTTTTTGTGAAACTGTGGACAAACTGAAGATAAGACGCACTCTTCAAGCAACCAGTGAGAACAGACAGAGTGTTCACAAGTTTATGACGACTAATAGGCAATTGGTTGCCTTGTCGATTGGAACGCTACATATTCTGTACATAAAGAATTGTCTCCAGAAAGAATTGTCTTTTTGCATGTATTCCTTTAAAGCACGTGGACTTGGTGGTTGCATGTGAGCCGGAGGCATAACTTTTCCTCCTGCAGGAAAATCCAATTGCTTGTCACCATTACTGAAAACTGCATCACTCATCTATCTCGGCTCATTCTAGACCCATCCCTCTACTCTGCTTTCTAACCCCACCAAGTCCCCCCCTTCCCCCGCCACCGCCAAGACTCTATCCTCAGGATTCACCTCAAAGATGTCTCCTTTATGAAACCTCCCTTCATTCTTCAGGCTATACAATGTATAACACATAAAACTTTGATAATTATGTCATCATATTCCTTTTTAAGTCTGTAAAAACATATGTATAATCATATCTTTGGTGCCAGACAAGGCAGGGCTTGCATTTTAGCTCTGCCTCTTCCAACTTTGTGAGTCTGGCAGCCACTGGGAACCTGAGTGAACAGAAAATGGTCATTAAATTTGGAAGAGATACCATTGTATTCCCAAGCTCAGGGCGGAGATCCATGTGCCAAAGGGACACATTAGCAAGAGTTAACAATTCAAGAGAAAAGTAAGTGTTGTTGAGAAAGTGGAGAAAAGGGAACCCTTGTACACTGCCAGGAGGGTGTAAATTGGTTCAGTCACTATAGCAAACAGCAAGGAGGTTCCTCAAAGAATTGAAAATAGAACTGCCGTGTGATCCAGCCATGCCACTTCTAGGTATATATCCAAAGGAAATGAAAACAGGACATCAAAGAGATATATGCACTCCGATGTTTATTGAAGCAGTATTCACAATAGCCAAGATTTGGAAACAACCCAAGTATCCATCAACAGAGGAATGAATAAAGGAGATGTGAGATATATAGCTTTATCAGTGGAATATTATTCAGCCATGAGAAAGGACATCCTGCCATGTGCAGTAATATGGATGAAACTTAAGAGAGGTCAGTCAGACAAAGATAGAATCTGTAAGACATCATTTATATGTGGAAACTAAAAAAGCCAAACTTGTAAAAACAGAGGGTAAAATGATGGTTACCAGAGATTGGGTAGGGGATGGAACAGATGTTGCCTAAGGGCACAAACCTGGAAAGAGAAGTAAAAAAGTCCCAGAGGTCTAATGCACAGTATAGCGAATATAGACAACAGTTTTGTGTTACAATCATCAAAGTTTCTAAGAGACTAAATCTTAATTATTCCAACCACTAAACATATGATAATTATGGGATTTGATAGAGGTGCTAATTATCGCTACAGTGACAATTATATTACAATATATAAGTGATCAAATTAACATGTACACCTTAAATTTACACACTGTTGTATGTCAAATATGTTTCAATTAAAAAAACAAAACACACACACACACAAGAATTAAAGACGGGCTAAAGACTTACAAACACTGAAGTTTTCTGCCTGAGTAGTCAAAGCATTGAGTACGAGTCATTGTCATTCAGCACCCATACCTGCAGCACCAAAATTAGCTCTGGTACTGTCTGTGCAACCTTAGCTGCTTGCTGAAACCACATGGAGTGTTTCTAAAAACATACCCACACTGAGGCTGTTCTCGGCATCCTGATTCCATTGGCGTGGGGCGGAATCCAACCACCACGGTGTTTTCAGAGCTCCACATCGTGTACGGATCTTCTAACTACCCATCAAATCTGTCATTTTGTGTATGTATGTGACAGCAATTGAAACCAGCTCAGTTTACAAGAGAATTCTCCATGTATTACCCAATTTAAATCAATTCAGCAGGTGTTTCTTCGGTACCCACTAGAAACACAGATCTGAGTCCCCCAGCTCTGGAGGACATGAGCGTGAGCCCTCCAGCAAGAAATGAGGAGATGGGCCTTATGGATGTTTTGGAACCTGAAAAATTAGGTGTAAGGGAATTGCTCAATGTACGTATATTCCAGAAACAGGCTACAGTCATCACCCATTTCTCCAGAACCTGTGATTTGTGTGGTTTTGTGTTTTGTTTTGCCATGGTAGGGAAAGTATTCTTCTTGGGATGTGTCAGGGTGCTGTGTGGGGAACACCCAGTCCAAATGTCTTCCTTTCTCCTTTAGAGAAATCCTGTTCAATGCTTTGTAACTGGTACGTATTCCATGGCTTCCTGAAGGCAGATAAGAAGTTCTTCGAAGCTGGGCATCTTTTGGTCATGTTAGTTTTTCGTTAGTGCATGGGCTCCTTTCCTGGAGATTTTGTTTTAATTGTGTGGAGTGGTATTTTCAAAAACTTCTCATATCTCTTTTTTGTATTTTCCACATAACCATATTCGTGGCTTTTTCTTCTAACATCAGTTCTAGGTTGGTTTCAATGAATTATTCTCAGTGTGGGTAATGTTTTTCTGCATTTTTTGTATGTCTGGTAATCTTTGGTTACATATGAGACATTGCATTGCTTTTATCTTTTTGAGAGCTGCATATTTTTGTATTCTTATTAATATTCTTTTTTATGGAATGCGGTTAAGTTACTTGGAGACAGTTTGGTCTTTGGGGGTCTTTTGTGATGTTTAAGTTGGCCTGAGAGTTCTTCTCAGTCTAGGGCTGAGTTTTTTGTTTTGTTTTGTTTTTTGCCTTTTTAGGGCCATGCCTATGGCATATGGAAGTTCCCAGGCTAGGGAGCTGCCCGCCTCTGCCACAGCCACAGCAACACAGGACCTGAGCCACGTCTGTGACCTACACCACAGCTTACCACAATGCGGGATCCTTAACCCACTGAACAAGACCAGGGATCAAACCTATATCCTCATGGATACTGTTTGGGTTCATTACCACTAAGCCATGATGGGAACTCCCAAGAGCTGAGTTTGGTTTTTTTTTTTTTTTTTGGCTTTTTGTCTTTGTTGTTGTTGTTGTTGCTATTTCTTGGGCCGCTCCCGCGGCATATGGAGGTTCCCAGGCTAGGGGTTGAATCGGAGCTGTGGCCGCCAGCCTACGCCAGAGCCACAGCAACGCAGGATCCGAGCCACGTCTGCAACCTACACCACAGCTCACGGCAACGCCGGATCCTTAACCCACTGAGCAAGGGCAGGGACCGAACCCGCAACCTCATGGTTCCTAGTCGGATTCGTTAACCACTGCGCCACGACGGGAACTCCTGAGTTTTTAATTCTGTTGATGCAAAACCTTCCTGAATACTTTATGAATTTTGAGCTTTTTCGACTTGGCTAGGAAACAGAGGTACTATTCCTAGCGCCATGTGGACACCTGCCAGTGTTCCCTATGACCTTTTTTAGGTGATTCTCTCATCAGCCACAGGTCCCTAACCTGTATGTGCTAATCAGTATTCAGCAGGAATATTCAAAGGAGACCCTCTATAGAGAGCTCCAAGATGCTCTTTCTGTGAATTTCCTTGAAGATTGTACTAAAGTGAAGCTGAGGCTGATAGGACAACCTTGGTTTAGTGGATCAGAAATGGTCATGCAGAGGTGATTTGCTGGTTTCCCAGCCCTGCATCACTGCACTTTCTGGACGTCTTTACCTCTCCATGAACTGAAGGTTTATCTGTAAAAAGCTCTGTTGTCATCGTTGAGTGACTTTGAGATGGACAAGTGAAACACACCAACAAACCAAACACCAGTCGTATTACAGAGACTTCTGCTAAAACCCTGGCACTACACACTCTTAGTAAAAGAGTTCATTTGAGATTAGTTGATCTTCATTGGGAAATTAGTTTTCTTGAAATTTCACTAATTAAACCAATTAATTGCTTCTTTTTTTTCTGTATTTTTGTTGAACCTAATAATGAGCTCTGTTAACAAATAAACATATACTGCTTCTTTCATCCCTCTCTAAAATATTACACGGCTTCAAAGTCAACAAGCACTTATTACTGTTGTGTGGTTCTTGACTGAAAGGAGAATAGTGACATCAGAATGTTCAGAAACATGGAGTCTCTTCCTGGATTTGTATTTCAAAAATCCATGTCCCAAGACTTAGGAACAAACAAAGACTTGGGGAAATAGCCAACAGATTTGGGAGGAAGCAAAGCACAGACTTTCCTGCCCTCAGACAAGAAGAGCATCTTTGGGAAGGTGGGGCGGTTGGGACGGTGGGGCGGTTGGGAAGGTGGGGAGGTGGGGAAGGTGGGGAGGTGGGGAAGGTGGGGAGTTTGGGGCGATCTGAGGAGGACAGTGACTAGCTGGCACGATAAAAATGGGCTCTGAGCCTTGGTTTCTGGGCTAAGTACCAGGAAGGAAGGCCAAGTCCAGAGAGGCTTGTTGGGAAGCAATGTCTTTCTTCTAGGGACAGTTTGGAGAGGATGTGGCCACTCTGATGAATCGAGAGGCTTCAAGTGCACGGCGCAGAGTAGCTCAGCTCTGAGCACTGGTTGGAACAGCAGAATGTCCCCATTATGTGATAGGTGCGGAGAGAGGGGCTCTAGGTCAGAAGGGCCTGTGTGAGTGAGGGCATTTCCAGGGCAGTCTGGGTGGGGAATGACTGAGGGGCGTCTCAGTAGTTTTCTGTCTAGATGGATGACATTGAGGACCGCAGGGACCCCTACCCTCTCTTTGTCTTCTCGCCTTGTAAACTTTCAGACCTTGGCTACAGGCACAGGGTAAAGGGGACGTGCAGAGCTGGACATACTGAGATTGAACTTCTCCCACTTCAGTAGAATGGAGCCTGTGCGTTAGATGGAGTTTTGGAAAGTGAAGGAAACGTCATGTGTTAAACGTGTGTGGAGTTGTGTATCTGCCACACTCACTGTACTATGTGAAAAAATGCCACAGGAGGTTGTATGAGTCAGGTACTGCTTGTAACAAACAAACCCAAATCTTAGTTGTACGTAGAAGTAAGCATTTATTTTTCATGTATCTGTGCACTGACTGCGAGGTTTTGCTGGCCTTGTCTGGGCTCTGCTTGGCAGTTTTAAACTACTATCCTAGGCTTAGAACTAGCACACATCTGTCTGTTTACATTCCATTGGCCAAAACAAACGATGAGGCCAAATCCAATACTTCGATGCATGGTGACAGACAAACTCTACATTTAATAAGTGGAGCCAAAAAGCTACAAAGCAGAGGTGAAAAAGAGGCCTGGTTAACCCACCTCTCAGAAAGAGAGGTCAGCGCAGACGGCGGAAAAGAAGTTCGTGGAAAGGGCAGAATAAGCCCTCGAGGAAAGAGTAGAGTTTGGCCAGGAGTGGTTTCCTGTGTGACGGGGAGTGTGTGCTGAGTGAAACATCAGTGCCAGACAGGAGGAAGCCAGGAGTTTGATGGACAGTGAGTTCCATGGCAGCCATTGTCATTCTAGCAAAACACTGACGGAGCCTGGGCTTTGTAGACCCAACGGCAACTTACGCATTTTTGTCTGGACAAATGAAAATGACTGTTTGATCCTTAAGTGAATATAGTTTTCAAGCGCCCATAAGGTATTATTGGTTAAACAGAATAAAGGCGTAGTACATTTCCCAGCAGGAACACAGTGCAGTCATTCTTTTTTATGGAAAATAAATACTAAGTTCTAAGTGGTATTTTTGGATGCATCCATTGAGCCGCTAAATCAGCCAGGCCGCCTCTCCACTGTGTCTCGTATGGGTGACAGACAACTGCTGAATTACTGTAGGCAACTGGTAATTTTGCCATCCACAGCCTCGCTCTGCTCCCTTAGCATTAGGAAATCTCAGTACTCTTGCAAATGACTTCAAATGTTTGACATGTACGTCTCAGTCCCTTGAACACCGTGGAGGTTGTGGAAAGCAGTCTGTATTGGAAACTTGGCTTTTGGGGATCCCTGAGCAGGGGAGCTCCAATGCCAGGGAAGAGGGCACATGAAGGAACCAGGGCAGGAGAACCTCAGTGCTGGCTTGCCTGTCCTGCCCGAAGATTCGGCATCACACACCTGGATGCATTCGGGGAGGTTGATGAAGTGATGGGAAGACGGCCACGCCCTCCTCCCTCGGGGAGAAAACCTTTTCGCTCCTGGGACGTGTGACACCATGATTTTCACTACTGGTTCCAACAGAGGCCAGCGGAGCTCATCACAGATGCCATCGGGTAATGAGAGGCATTACTGGCCCTGCGAAATGATTCCGTCCCAGAGGAGGCATGGCTTTCTGCCAGGAGTTCTAAGATTTGAGAAGAGAAGCCACACCCTGAGAGCCAGAGTCAATGGGAGTTAGAAAGAGAGGCACTTAGAATTTAGACACTAAGATTCCCCCCGGTGGGTCCTGAAGCCTTTCAACAAGGAGAAACCCGCCTGGAAGCACAGTCAGAACAGAAGGAAGACCCGGTGGTGTAAAGCGCACCTTCTTGCGCAGTCCTGCCCGGGATGGCATCGGCGGCACCCCGGCCTGGTGTCCTGCTCTTTGCGGTGAAGCTGACTGGAGAGGAGGAGGTGGGGGAAGGCTCTCGGTGTTTTATGAAACAAAAATCAAAAAACTCTTATTGGAGGGATTTTGGTCTCAGAGCCAGGAGACTCGAGGCTCCCAGAGTCTCCCCCGTTGACCAGCAGGCAGGAAGGACCTGCTTTCCCGAAGAGACCCGAGTTGTGTATTGGGCTCTTCATTGTGTGCTGCTTCTTATCTGATTTATCCTAAAAATCCAAGTCAACAGTTCAAACAAAAAAGGGGAAATACCGGCTCCTGCGCCTGAGAAGTCTGCGTGAGGGGCCGACGCACAGCGGGTTTGTTCGTGCTTCCCGTCGGGCCCCACCGCGCAACAGCTTCAGCGCGCGAGACCCGAAGCCGTACTGCTGGGTTAAGGGCAGGGGCGGCCAGATTCCTCCGCTGTGCAGTTACGGTTTCTCCCGTTAACCAGCAAGTCATCAGGGCAATTGCAGTCGGGCACCAACACACCTCCAACCCCATCGACCTTTTGTAGAAGGCCTTCCCAACTTTATGCTTTCCCCATACGGAAGGTCAGTGTGGACCCAGGGTTTTGCACTGAAGTGACTTAGTGCTGATTCCTTATTCTTATCCCTTTCTCGGCCATGGTCGCACTGTCACAGGGTGTCCCTTGGAGCCCGCTGGGTTAGCTGCTTCTGTCCTTTGGATACTACCCCCAGGCGTTTTACAAAGGATCCCTGCGCTCAGGCCACAGCACGTCCCGGGAGCATCTTGACTTGTTCTTCCGCAGAACTTCCGGTCCACCGCTCTCTGAGGAGCCCTGATTTCCTCCCATGGAAGACTGGCTAGTATTCAAGGTCAAAACCTGGATGGATCAGAGCGTCCCGTGTACATTCCAAGGGCGCCTTTGCTGATGGGCCCAGGGAAGGCCCGTGTTTAAAACAGGAATCCACAGCTTAATAACCTAGCAGACGCTGTATTCTAATGTTAAAAAGTTTTGCCTGTCATACGTTTCCCTAAGCACTTCACAGTAATGGCAGTGGTCACTCCTGCCTGTGCCATGACCACCACTGTGCCCTGGGCGCTGTGCGGGCCCGCTACCTCTTTCTTGACCAAAGCTCACTCTTTGTTTCTTCTAGAAGCCACTTGGTGCGGGGCATGGAGCTGTGTCCTGGGCGTAAGTGCGGAACGAGGAGACGCAGGTGTCGGACTTTGGGCCTTGATGCTGCGGAGGAAGACACGCAGGTGTTTACGGCAAACCCGCAGGACCACCCAAGTGATGAGCAGCTAGACGCGGATCCGAGCGGAACCTGGGCGGTCAGGAAACGTGGCCACTTCCTCGGTCTCTCGAGGGCCCGTCGCCTTTCCTTTCTTTCTGTCTCCTCTCTCTCTCTCTGTCTCTCTCTGTCTCTCTCTCTTTCTCTCGGCCGGTTTCTGTGGCCCTCACCCTGCATCTCTCTGGCCACTCAGCTCTGTTTTCTGAACCTGTGGTCCCGTCCCCTGTGGTGGGAGTGAGGGTTCAGTGCTATGTTGGTGGCCTTTCAGGGTTGGGTGGGGGAAGCTTCTCCAGGACAGTTCCATGGGGGGGAGCTGATGTTTGGGGGAGCTGGGGGCCGTGGCGTCTGCAGGTAGGTGCTCAGCGAGCCTGGCGGCGCTTCCTCTTCGACATTCCTGGTACCCGCTCCCCACCTCTCCCCACACTGCAGGCTTGATTCCAGGCATCCTGATTCCGGTTGGATGTGCGCCGGCACCTCGTGGCGAACCTGCCCTTCAGAGGATGCGGTCCCCTACAAGGATGTTCTAGTGGGGGCAAGGGAGCCCCAGAGGGAAGCCCCAGGAGCCGTAACCCCTCAGATGAGATTATGGAACTTCTGCCCCTGACAGTTGCAGGAGGACAGGGGCTACCTCCTAGCCATTTTTGATGATGGATGAAATATGTGCTTGAGTATGAAACCCAGTCCCTCCGGGGTCCATGCAGCTGTTGACGCCTTTCCGGAGGGTATAGAGGTGACCTTCGACATCCGAGACTGGCCACTTTCTCCTTGAAACGTAGGTCTTGTCAGTTACTGGACTCGTGTCAAAATTTTAGAATGTTATACCGAGATACTTAATTTTAACATAGGTTAATTGAAAAACGAAACATTTCTTATGCGATGTATTAGGAACACAGTAAAGCGAAGCATAACCCCCCCACACCCAGAACTTATAGAACACCACCGCCGCAAACTAAGAGAAACAAACACCACAGAGCCACAGAAAAGGAGGGAAAAAGTCAAGCAGTAAATACTCCAGTCAGGAGATGGTGTGACAGGGACTGAATAACCACAGCTGCAAAGAGGAAAAACGAGATATTTGTCAGGAACAATTACCCTTCAAGTGACTTGATTCGGGAGGATCTGCTCAAAAAAGAGTCAATCAGAAATAAAACAGCTGCTTTAGTGGCGGGGGAGGGGGCGTTGCTGTCTCCTGGAATAACTCGTATGGCCGAGGCCTGGCGAGAGCGGAACGGGCTGGGGTCGGCAGTGCTGCCCACACAGAGGGCACAGCGCATCGCTGGCACCCCAGGCCCCCGACCAGGGAAGGGGCTTGGAACAGCCACGCTGCGACTTCCCTGTCCAGCCCCTTGGCGAAACTGTGGACGTGGGAGATCACTTTTCCAAAGGCGTGCGAGCCCAGGTGCACGTGTTGGAAGCTCTTCTGGAAAGGCCCGGGGGGAGGGGGCGCGGAGCCCCAGGGGCTCGCTCCGCTGAGGAGCAGGGTCACAGGTGGCTGAACGGCCTAGGGCACGTCTCTCAAATTTGGTAACGGAAACTTAAGCCCCCTTGAATGCGCGTTGGTTCAGGGTCAGGTGTTGCTCTTACTACCTCTTCCTTCCAGCAGGACCGGAGTGCTTGATGGGGTGTGCGCACCCAGCACCCGGTTGTACTGCAGAGAATCAGGGCTGGCTTTTACTGTGCGCCGGGCACTCCCAACCGCATTTTTTTCCCCAAGTGACCCAGTGATGCATATATAGACATTGCCTTTCTCATATGATCTTCTCTCACGGTCCATCCCAAGAGCCTGGATATAGTTCCCTGTGGGGTACAGCAGGGCCTCATTGCTTATCCATTCTAAGTTCTGCCAACCTCTTTTTATCCTCAGCCCGGGGAGGTCGTTATCCATATCGCAGAGGTGAGGCGATCGGGGCTCAGAAGGTTTGCAAAACTTGCTCAGAGTCACAGCAGATCGGTGGCAGCCCTGAGGGAGGGAGGGGATGGTCTAGTTCCAGCCACATCTCGGACTCCAGGGCTCCAGGGCCCTCTGGACACTCCTCTGAAGGGCACGGAATGGAACGGGCGGTGTCAGTGTCTCTGAATTCTGCCCACTGCCACCTCTACATTGGCTAACCTGCCCAGCATGCTAGGACACAGCCCAGACTTCTCTCTGGAGTGGAACGGGCTGTGCCAGGTCTTCTGGAGAACTGAATTTGCTTGTCTGCTGGTTGCCTGTGACTCTGCAGCAGCTTGACAGTCTGTGCTGCAAACAGGCCTGTTTCCTGGAGCACATGTGTTCCCGGCCGCTTCTTCCCAACATCGCACTGGACCTGGGTTAGGAAGGCGGGCAGTGGCGAACACCGCTACTTTAAAATCCCTGCTCCATGCATTTGACCACAGCCAGATCCTGCTTCCGCTCAGAAGACACCAGAACAGTGCTCGGTGATGGCCCATCCCGAAAATTTCCTTACCTGATAAATTACATGTTTCTTCCCATCACGCACTTGCCAAAGTCAGCATCCACCCTGTGCAGGTCCCCTTTGAAGCCACAGGGTAATTACAGCTATTTAGGATTTACCAGCATTGTCTCTTGTGTTTGGCCTCAAGCAAAAGGAAGCTAAACAGTGAATTTCAAAATGTTGGCAGGAAATGGCCCTCCGAGAACACACGACACAAGAATGTCCGTCATCAGTCCTCCACCTGCCACCCACGGCCTTTCCACAGCCCGCCAGAAGGAGCTGCTTGCTTCCAAAGCCAGGCCGAGGTGGGGAAAGTGTAGAAAGGGCCCATCCCACCCCTCTCCCAGGGGCTGGCTCCGGGTCTGGCTCCGGGTCTGGCTCCGGGGTCTCCCGAGAGACCTGAGTCCACTGATGAAGCTCCCAGGGGTTGTTGGGCCAGCCAGTTCTTCTGCTGGACACAGCAGGAAGTCTTGATGACATTGGTCAAGGAACAAATGTCCCTTCCCGTGGCCAGAACACACAGGTGGCCCTGGGTGGAGGGACCCCGTGCGGAATTCTGGAGAATGCTGGCCTGTCTTGGATACCTTCCGAGGAGTTAATTACCAGAAGGTCACCATGGAAACACATTCTTAACACATGAGCAGAACCCGTGTTGGCTGGTTACCGGGACCATAACTTGTGAGAAGGCAGGTGTGTCATTCTGTCTCTTGAATCGAAGCCGTGGAACCGCACTGTGATAAAGCTGCCTGCGGGGGCCGTGCGGTCCCTCGTGGCGGAGGAAGGGCCTCGGCACGTGGAGGAGGACACGTGTGGTCCGGCAGCCGAGAGGGCCTCTCGCCCTTTAGCCTTCCCTTTGCGTCCTGGGAGCTGGGCTCGCGCTCTCTCCAGTTCAGACACAAGCAGTGATTACATCTCTCTACCGGGCCAGGCACTGTGCTGGGTGCTGGGGAAACAGATGCTAAGAGAGAGGGAGCCACACGTCCCCCCAGAGCTGGGACCACAGTGGCCGCTGCAGGCGGCAGACGAACCAAATCACGGGTGTGGCTGCTCAGAAGAATAGAGCTGGGGGTGGGGTGCACGCAGACGTGAGGGAACGTCAGTGTGTGTGTGTGTGTGTGTGTGTGTGCACCTGTGTGTGTCTGTGTGTGTGTGTCTCTGTGTGTATCTGTGTGTCTGTGCACCTCTGTGTGTGTGTACCTGTGTGTGTGCACCTGTGTCTGTCTGTCTGTGTGTGTGTGTACCTGTGTGTGTGTGTGTGTCTCTGTGTGTGTCTGTGTGTCTGTGCACCTGTGTGTGTGTATACCTGTGTGTGTGTCTGTGTGTCTGTGCACCTGTGTGTGTGTGTCTGTGTACCTGTGTGTGTGTGCACCTGTGTGTGTGTGTGTACCTGTGTGTGTGTGTCTCTGTGTGTGTCTGTCTGTGTCTGTGCACCTGTGTGTGTGTGTCTGTGTACCTGTGTGTGTGTGCACCTGTGTGTGTGTGTGTCTGAGTGTGTGTCTGTGTGTGCGTGGGTGGCCTGTATTCACGTGTGCACAATGGTAAGTCTGTATGTGTGTGAGCGAGTGCGGATGAAGGAGCAGGTGTAGCTTTGGATGTGACTGCGTGCCTAGGGAGCATTTACGGTTAGAGTGTCCCAGCCAGAAAAAGCTTGGAATAAAAGTTGCCCAGTGCAATCCCGGGAGAGGCTGTGATGGGGCAGGAGGGGTGGCGCCCCCACAGGGGTGCAGAGGTGTGGGGCGGAGCCTGAGACCCTGAGTCCTGAACTCGCTGGTCCCAGGCGATGCCGCGCCTGCCGGTCCGTGGACCACACTCCCCGAAGCACGGCCTCCGGCTTCCCATGTGCCAGCTTTCAGCCTTCGAGTTACCCACCATCACAGCCTTTCTGCATCTGCGCTGCTAGGTGCTGAGAGGGGCGGCCCCTGCGGGCCCCTGGCGGGAGCCCTCAGTTTAAGCAGAGCTGACTTCTGTGACGGCCAGGAGATCCTCTGTCCCCCTGCCTGCTGGGTACCCGGAGTGGGAGATGGGAAATGCCCACCCCACTTTGCTGAGTCCAGTTTTTGTATGTTTGGAATAATTGAAGGGCTGCAAGGGTAGTGCCTGTCACCACTTCCCTGATGGAGACCTCGTAAAACCAGGTGGCATCTTCCAAACCGAAGAAACGAGCGCTATCAACGCCACACTTGCCCAGGGAACTCCGGACATCCCTCGGATTTCCCCCGCTCCAGGGTCTAGTCCCATCTCCCTGTTCCCTCGGCCCCCTCCAGGCTGCGACAGCCTCCCTTTCTTTGTCCCTCTTGTCCTCGAAATGTTGATGGTCAGGCGTTTCCTAGAATGCCCCTCCTGTTGGGTCTGTCTGCTCTTTTCTCCTGTTCGCACCCAGGCTCTGGACTTGGGAGGAGGAGACCCCGGAGGCGGGCGGGTGGGGAACTCACTGTCCACACGTCTTTCTCCGGGTGATGGACGCTCCATCTCCTGCGTAAGGTGGCCCCGGGTCTCCCCACTTTCCCCTTTCCACACTCTGCTCGTTAGAAGGGAATTGCTAAACCCAGCCATCCTCGAGGGACAGAATTAAGCTCTGTCTCCTGGAGGGAGGAATCTTACAGAAAGTGTGGACCTAAGTTAAACCCACTCCGGGAATTAATCAACGCGCTGGGGCAAGATCCTCTGTGGCTCCGCCGACGCCTGTCCCCTGTGTGGTAGTTCGTCCCCCCACTCTGTTCCCGGTTCACTCCCCCCCAGCCCCAAATCTGAGCAATCGCCGGTCTCTTTTCCACCCTCTGGGTTTGCTTTTCTAAAATGTCATATAAATGGCATCAAACAGTGTGTTGCCTCTCGGGTCTGGCTGTTTCCACTTAGCAAAATGCATGTGAGTCGTCCGTCTTGTGTGAACTGGTCGCTCCCTCCTTTGTACTGCTGGTGTTGTTCCCTCTGCACATGCACCGGTGTTTGCTGATCCACTCACCTGTTACAGAGCGTGTGAATTGTTGACAGGGTGGGGTAACTTAAAAAATTACTGAAGTATAGTTGATTTACAGTGTTGCATTAGATTCAGGTGTGCAGCAAAGTGAATCAGTTATACATATATTCATTCATTTTCAGATGCTTTTCCCATATAGGTTATTACAGAATATTGAGCAGAGCTCCCTGTGCTACGCAGTAGGTCCTTGTTAGTTATCTATTTGATATATTGTAATGAGTATGTGTTAGTCCCAAATGCCTAGTCTATCCCCGTTTGGGGTAATTAACAATAAAGTTTCCGATAAACATTTGTGTACTGCTTTTCTTGACCATATATTTTCAGTTCCTTCGGGTAATACTTTGTGTGTGTGTGTGTTTCCTTTCTTTTTTTTTGGGCCACACCTGCGGCATGTGGAAGTTCCCAGGCTAGGGGGCAAATCAGAGCTGTAGCCACGGGCCTAGGCCACAGCAGTGGGGAATCTGAGCTGCATCTGCAACGTAAGCACAGCTCATGGCAACGCGAGATCTTTTAACCCATGGAGCGAGGCCAGGGATCGAACCTGTGTCCTTAAGGATACTAGTTGGGTTCGTTACCACTGAGCCACAATGGGAACTCTCCCTTGGGTAATACTTAGTGGTAGGATTGTTGCACTGTGTAGTAAGTGGATATCAGCGTTATAAGAAACTGGGATGGTTTCTCTGATTTTCTCTATTGTGTTTCTGTTTTTCACTGTATTTATTTCTGCCCTACATTTTATTATTTCCTTCCTTCTGCTTCCCTTAGGGATATTTGACATTTCTCCTCTGATTTCTCGAAGTGGAAGCTTAGGTTATCGCATGTACTGTTATACACTGTACTTTATATTGCAGTGTGTACTAGTGCATATAATATGATAAAACACGTAACATAAACTGTCCTCCAAGCCCCGCTTTGACTGCATCCCACACATTTTGATATGTTATGTTTTTATCACTATTCAATTCAAAGTCACTTCAATTTCCCCAGAAAATTCCTTTTGTATCCATGTCTTTTTGAGACGTATGTGACTTAATTTCCAAATATCGAGAGATTTTTCCAGATGTGTTTATGATATGGATTTTTCTAGTTTCGTTCAATCTCCGAGTAATATTTTCTATGATTTCTATTCCTTTAAATTTATGCAGGTTTGTCTCATGGTCTGGAACACAGTCTTTGCTGGTGAATTTGCCTTCACACTTTAGAAGAAAGTGCCCATTTTGCTGTTGTTGGCTGGAGCGTTCTACAAATATCAATAGTTTCAAAATCTTAATGGTATTGTGTAGGTTATCCACATCCTGCTGATTTTTGCCTACTTGTTAGATCAGTTACTGAGAGAGAAGTGTTGAAGCTCAGCTATAATTATAGATTTTTTGGTCTCCTCTCAGATTGATCAGTTTTTTGCTTCAAGTATTTCAGAGCTGTGAAGTTGGTTGCACACACGTTCTAGAGCATTCTCTCTTCTCGGATAATTGGCCCTTTTATCGTTACGTGCTGTCCCCCTTTATCTCTGATGAGAGTCCTAAGTCCTGCCTTGTGTGAAATGGCACAGCGGCTGTAGCTTTCTTTTGGTTTGGGTTCGTGTGGTGTATCACTCTCCATCCTTTTACTTTCATGGAATCGTGTCTTTATATTTTAGAAAGATTCCTTCCAGGCAGCGTAGAATTGAGTCTTCCGCTTTTTAAATTCAACCTGGAAATCCCTGTCTTTTAACTGTCTTTTCTTTAGACCGTTCACATTTAAAGTGACAATCAACAACTTTGGATGAAAACATACCGTGAGTTTGCTGGTTCCTGTTTGTTTCATTTAAAAAAAATATTTCTCTCTCTTTCTGTCTTCTCTAGCTTTAACTGACCATTCTATGATTACATTTTATTTCTTTATTATATACTTATACCTCTTAATCTTTTAAGTGTTTGCCCTAGTGTTGGCAATACACTCTTTAAAATAAATCTAAGTAATATGATGCTACTTCATGTGTAGCGTGGGGGTCTTAGCAGTGTGTTTGGCTCTAATTCCTGCAGCCTGTCCTTTGTGCCACATTGCCACGTATTTCACTTGAATATTAAAAAAGTCTGTTGTACTGTTTTTATTGTACTGTCTGCCAGGGGTGATTCCTTCCTTCCTTCCTTCCTTCCTTCCTTCCTAGCAGAGCCACAGCAGTGACAATGCCGGATCTTTCACCTGCTGAGGCACCAGGAAATTCCAATGCGTATTTCACTTTCACACACAAGCATGTGGTACTTAGTGTGTTTGTAAGATACAGCGCAGACCCTTCCTCACACGTGTCCGTCGTCGCCATGTGCTTTACGTGCTCACGCCCGTCCACACGAGGTCTTTATCAATTAACCGTTTAAAGCTGAATTTTCTTACCAGTGCGTATGCGCGCCAGTAACACCTGCTCTGCGTAGCAAATGTGGGTCTATCCTTCCCCGGCAGCATCTGCCTCTCCCCAGGTTTGGGGGGGGGGGTTTGTTTGCTCTGCACTCTGGGTTCTTTGACGGCGTTGAGCAAAGTCAGGGGCTTGCACTTTCTCTACCCTTTACTTGCTGTGAAGGTGGAAGCGCTGATCTTCCCAGGCCTCTCCATCCCTGAAGTCAAATCTGAAGTCTTTAACTCCACTTTGCTCGAATTGTATTTCCCTCTCTCTCAGGGAACAAAAATCCCATTACAGAGACTTGATCTTATCTGGCTATCTGGCTGGTGCATCTTCTAAGAAACTGTCAGACTACCTGCCAAGGCTCGTGAATACCTACCCACTGTATCTCACACTAGAAATCTGCAAGACGTTATCTCACCTTTTCATTACTTTCAAGATTTCTTTCTTTTAACCTCCACAAAAGAGTTCTCGAGAATTCTGCAAGGTGCCCTGAGAATGGCCATAAAGCCTGGAATCAGGCAGGTCTGAGTTCAAACTCATGCTCCACCGTTTCTGGCTGAATGACAAAGTCGATTTTCTTGATCTCGCTCGGTCTTCTTGGGTGGGGTGACCTGTGTAATTACGCAGTATCCCTTTCACGTATGTGACAACCTGGACAGCCACCATTTGGTTTTTGTCTTGTCCAGTCACTCCCATAAAACAGTAGGTATTTGAATGACAATAAAAGTGTCCAGTCCATTTTTCTTGTCTTTGGGGAAGAGCCTGGTAGACGCCCCCCACCCCCTACCCCCAAGCACCCAGTCCTCTCTCATTCCAGGCCAGCTGCATCCACGGCCCGCACCCCTTCCCGTGGGGCCCCGCTGCTTCCCGTGCCGTGAGCCCCCCGGAGTCGGTGTCTCCGCCGTCCACCCCGCCCATGGAGCCGTTCCTAACGCTGTTCTCCCTCCGCCTCACATCAGTGCCGGTCCTCACCGTATTTTCCTGTCTCCTCCATTCGCTGGCCGCCCTTCCCAAACTGCCGTAATCCTTCCATTAGCACTCAGCCATCAGAGGAGTTCCCGCCGTGGCACAGTGGGTTAAGGGTTCGGGGTTGCTGCAGCTATGTGACCTGTATCACAGCTGGGGCTCAGATTCGATCCCTGGACAGGGACCTTCCTTATGCTGTGTGTGAGGCCACAAATAAATAAACCTCAGCCATAAAAAAGAAGGAAATAGTGCCATTTTCAGTAACATGGCAGGACCTAGAGATAATCAGGCCAAGTGGAGTAGGCCAGACGGAGAGACAAATGTCATATGATAAAACATGATGCAAGTGAATGTATTTACAAAACAGAAAAGAACTCACAGACAGAACAACTCACGGTTACCGAAGCGGAGAGAGTGGGGGAGGGGTGAATTAGGGATTAGCAGGTCCACACGGGCACGTATAAAACAGACAAACGACAGGGTCCCACGGTGTAGCCCCCGGACCTGTACGCGGCATCTTCCTTATAAGGGAAACGAGTCTGGAAAAGAACGTAGATACGTATATGTATAGCTGAATTCCTGCGCTCTGTGTCTGAAACTAACATGGCCTTGTAAATCAACTACACGTCCGTTTTAAAGAGAGCTGTGCAACTGCTCGTGAACGGTCTTTCACCGCAGCTGTTCGGTGTTCCTCTGCCGAGGGTTCCTTCTAAAATGGAATCGTGGTCCCAGTCCAGGCCCTTGTTGGTTTCCGTCCTTGCAGGTCCCCCCCTCTGCCCCTGGTGGGTGCCCTTGATGTGACCTGTGGCATTTGCCCTTCCAAGTCACGCCTCTGCTCCCTGGTTTTAAGTTCCGTCTTGGTCACTACAACTAGCTGCTGAGACCTGGCCACCAGCTTCCAGCAGGCGCTCCATAAGAACTGGTCCTATAAATTCATCAGTGAATGAGGGAGGAATAACGGGAGCCTTATATCGCAGAAAAGGGGATCCACCTTTGGAAAAGAAAGAATATGACTCTCATAGTTAGCACTACCATAGCCCTTATTTTGAGCTCAGGACCGCTTCTAATCAAGTGATTTAACATATGCCAAGCCTACAAGGCAGGTGCTATTGTCTTCATTTCACAGATGAGAAAATTGAGCCCCCGAGTCGCTAATTTACACAAGTCACAAAGTGAGTCGTGTGCCCGTTTTCAGAAATCTCTAAAACAAACTCAAAATTATGTTTTGGTTTTATACTATAAAATTAAAAAAATTAGTACCAGTCTAAAACCTTAACCTAATTTAAGTCACTTCTGCCCTGAAGCATTTCTATGTCACTAAATGCACAGGGAGCCCTGAAGTCGTCCTGGTGGCCTTCCTGGGCAGACTCGTGGCCGTGACCTGTGTTGTCTGAAATAAGAGCCTCTGGTGCCTCCCCCAGCAGTGTCCTAATTCTTAGAGGGGTGTGTCTTTTCTCCGAGACACAGGTGGCAAATCCCAGCTCAGGCTCCCAGACTTTGGGAATTTTTTTCGGGCTGGAAGGAGCCCTGGGCTCTCTGGTCCCTGTGCTCCTTGGCTGTGACCCCTCAACCCCCAGCCCCTTGGGTGTCACCTTGCCTCTGAGGCTTCTGATGAGTAAGCCCTATGGTGTCTTGGAGTTGGGATGTGGTCCTAACAGAGTCGGGTCTGTACCCCTCCCCCGTGGGGAGCTGTGTTTGTTCGCTTTTCCCAGGGCTCTCATGGCATTTGCTCAAATGAGGTCTTTCAAGAAGGAAGAGTTTGCTCTCAGTTCAAGTGAGGGAGCAACACCCTCTAGAGAAGGCGCTCTCAGCCCTTTGCCCCAAACACGGTGGCCGCCCAACAGCTGAGATAACATTTTTCCCTTTTGTTCTTTAATCCTATAAAGGATCAGGTGCCCTCAGAAACCTTGGTGAAACAATCTCATAGAATAGCAGGCACCTAAGATACGCAATTATTGCTCAAGAGAAAAAAAAATACGGCAAAGGATTTGAGCACTGGAATCTGAGTCGCATCCCACATTTATCGAGGGGAGACAGGCTGTGAGTGCTGGTGCTGGTTGACCCCAGGATCTAGGGTGCGTGGGTGCTGGAGCAGTAACTGTGAACTGGACAGCACAGCGCGCTGTCACCTGGAGGTCCCGCGCTCCTTCCACAGGGGACGGGCTCCTGGGGATGTGCGGACAGAGGCCTAGGTGGGCCAAAGGGCACACGTTGGCTCGAGTCCCATACTGGAGATGACAGGGACCCTCCCTGGGTTAAGTCTGTGATGGAGTCAAATTCTACATTGTGGACACACTCTAATATCTACACAGCAATTTTAAAACAGATAAAAGTAATACGTGCTGTTACTTTATCATTCTAAAACTCGAGTGAAAATTCAAAGTGCCTTTGATGGTACCTTGCGGAGGCAGGTGTTATTAAGAGTTGATGTGAATTCTCGTACAGAGGAGGATACAGACACGCACACACCTGACACACGTTTAAATATAAGTTTATGTGTTCTATGTCTACATAAACATACACATAAATATTTATCTGCATATACTCGTGGAAAGCACCCTGGAAAGCAGTCTGGCAGTTTCTTAAAAAGTTAAACCTGATGAAATATAAAAGCGTTATGTTGTGCACTTGAAACTGATGTAATGGCCTATGTCGATTAAACCGCAATAAAAGAAAAACGTTAACCCTGCACCTGCTGCATGAGCTAGACATCGCATTCCCAGGCGCTTATCGGGCAAGAGAGCACACGTCTGTGCAAAACTACATACGTGGCCGTTTCATAGCTATTTTATTTGTATCACCTCCAAATGAAAACAACCCAGATGCCCATCAACAGAAGAACGGGTAAACTGTGGGGCGAGCCCTCAGGGGGGCCTCCCTAGTCGAGGATAAAGGGATGAGCACAGCAGCCACGTGGATGGATCTGAAAGCAGTTATGCGAGGGAAGGAAGGCCGACAGAGCTGAATACACAGTGTGTGCTTCCACTTACATAAAACCCTGGGAAATGGAAATTAATCTATGGTGACAGAGAGCAGGTCAGTGGTTGCCTGGGCGGGAGACGCGCGCGCAGAAGGGCGGGAGCGAGCTTGCAATGGGGATGCGGTCCAAAATAGAGAGACGGAGGGACTGTTTCCGGAATGGGTCTCTGTCAAAACACATCAAATTACCCTCTTTAAATTCATGCCGTTTATTAAATGTCAGTTATACCTCAACCAAGCAGATTGGTGAAACGTCCTGGGCAGGCGTCTTTCCTTCGTGGTATTTAGGTCGGCAGCCCCGTGTCAGCTGCACAGAGCATGTCCTTATATGGGGGCCCCCAAATTAAACGGACCACTCTCGATAAATATTTAGGTCTTTTCTGGCTTTCTGCTATCATTCATGGTGATTGTCCATGTACATGTGTATTTGTTCTTTTGTGCCACTATTTCTTTCTTTCTTTTTGTGCTTTTTAGGGCCGAACCTGCTGTGTGTGGAAGTTCCCATTAGTCGAGTTGGAGCTACAGCTGCCGGCCTACACCACAGCTGGCAGCCACACCAGATCCAAGCCGTGCCTGCGGGCTACACCGCAGTTCACCGCAATCCCAGATCCTTAACCCACTGAGCGAGGCCAGGGATCAAACCCGCATTCTCATGGCTACTAGTCGGGTTCTTAACCTGCTGAGCCACACAACGGGAACTCCCTATGCCACTATTTCTGTAGATTGATTTGGAATTAGAATTGGGTCAAAGGAGATGAAGATTTTAATTTCCAGGTAATGAGGTCCAACTGCCCTGCACAGTTAAAAAAAACCAGAGCAAACAAACCAAAGAAATGAGAACAACGTGAGGCTGTTCTGTAGGGGTGCTGTTCTACAGCATGAGCGCTCCCTTCCCCACAGTCCTCAGCAACGAGGCATTCGGTAACAGGGTTGCAAGCCTGCTATTGCCCTCAAGGTAATAGGGAGACCGACCCCTGTTTTGTGCCCAGCGTCCAACGTGAGGGGGGTGGAGCTGCTCAGCTGTCCCTGCAGCAGAAGGCTCTTCCTAGGCGGCCCCCAGAGGCTCTTGGCAGGGGGCTGGTCCCTCCGTGTCCTGGCGATTCTGCTGCCCACGCCTGACCTTTGGCTCAAACTTCCAAGATGCAAATTTGCATAAGCAGCTGCGCTTCAAGCCTTGCTATTTGCCCACGTTTGGATTATGGCTCATCGGGCAAAGAAGCTGCTTTTCCCCATTCATAACCAGGACCATCTCCCGCCCGCCCTCTCTCTCTCTGACTGCAGAGACCCCCCAAAGCAAACAAAAGACAAAGTCGCTTGTGGTGAACTTTGCAAGCCCAGGACCCGCTCCCTCCCACTTTCCGCCCAGCCCTGTCCTCCTGCTCTTCAAGGCAGGTGGGGGATGATGGGCTCTGGGCCGGGCCTCGCCTCGGGGGAGCTCGGGAAGGCAGTCAGGCTCTGTCAAGGCCCCAGGCTGGGGAGTCTGATTCCCAGCCCTCTGTCACAGCACACAAATGTTTGGGTTTCTCTTTGAAGGGACTTGTCTCCTTTGCTTCCAGAGGAGGCGGAACCAGTGGGAGAGTTTGGAACCTGATGCATGAGTCAGACCAAGAGGCCGCATTTCCTGGGCTTGGGTTCAAGCTGAAAGAAACCTGTGACTCGAGGCTTCTCGTGTGTTTTGACTGCTGGTCTCCGTTGGCGCATTTTGCCATTATTCTTATTTCGAGGAAATTGCTTTCATCCAGATTTACAGATATGCTTATGTTTTGAAGGGACGTTTTTAGAGCTGCAGAGATGCCTTCCATGAAATATCTGCATTAGATGTGCGGGCTTTTAGAGTCCATTTCATTAGGCAGTTAGGGAAGCCTTTCCAAATACTCAAAAAGACCTCCGGGAAGAAAATAGCTCATGAGCACTTAGAAATCAGACTTCATCTAGCTGCTTCTTGCAGGTTCTGGTCGCCGGAGGCAGGAACCATCTTCCCTTCGACAGGAAACCAAGGCAGGTGGTGTGCAAACACAGGAGCCGGGCAGTGGCCGGGCGTCCTCGGGAGACGGCGGGCAAGGCCTCTGCTTCCCTGAGTGTCCAGGTCACCACAGGGAGGTCGACCAGCAAGCCGGGAGGCCAACACGTTGCTGCAGACAGAGGGGTCGGCCCTGTGAAGGACCTGACACAGGTATGTGCAGACCAAGGACCTGGCTGAGCTAAGGGACAGAGATCCGGCAGCTCCTTTAGCCTCTCCTGTGAGCCCTGCGGTCCCTGTGGGGTTCAAGGTGGCTCCTGGAGGCCGGAGAGAGTCGACGTCTTCCGCTCGGTGCCAGGAGCCCATCTCCGACGCGACACTGGCCTCGGAGGGAGGGTTACACCGTGCAAGTCCGCAGCCACTACGGGTCAGGACCTGAAAGCGGGTTGTTGACACCTGCCAGCACCGCCCCCAGCCCCGGCGCCCTCTGTCCCCAGGGCCTCCCCTGCTGTAGCTGAGCAGCTGGCGGGAAGGAGAAGCCTGGTTTCCAGTTTGGGACACGTGGACCATCTCCTGGGCATTTCTTGGAGCCTGGGTTAGGGGGTAACACCCACAGCCATGTTTGCAAAGAGCCCCAGAGGGGGCAGGCACCTCTCTGGCAGGGGCGGAAGGGAGGAAGGAGTCCCCTCTGGGCCAGGCCCCAGGGAGGCCCTTCCCTGGGCTGTGCTGCTGTAGAACTTGGGAAGGAACTTGGGAAAGAACTTGGCTGCAGGGCCTGGGGTGCAGCGCAGCAGGGAAACCCCGACATGGAAGGCCGAGGGCTGAGGGCCGTGGCGGGGAGGCACCGCCGTCTTGCAGTGAGTTGTGACGGGCCAGCCCCTCCCCCCAGGACTGGAAGGAGTGGAGTAGAGGGTATTAGAGGAAAGGCTGTGGACTTTACTGAGCACGTAGTAATTCTGAGGTCTTGGGTCACGGGGGTACTCAAGACAAACACCTTGGAGTTCCCGTTGCGGCTCAGCGGTAAGGAACCTGACTAGGATCCATAGAGGATGTGGGTTCCATCCCTGGCCCCACTCCGTGGGTTGAGGATCCTGCGTTGCTCCGGTATAGGCCGGCAGTGGCAGCTCCGATGTGACCCGTAGCCCAGGAACTTCCATATGCTGCATGTGGCCCTAAAAAGAAAAAAAGAAAAAAAACTTGACTAAATAGCTTGTTTATTTTTAGGCGCAAGAGAATTTGCAAAGTAGGTCATTGATTGATTGCGTTACTCATGTATTCAGTCGGAGACTTACTGAGAGCACACTGTGTGCTGGACGCAATGTGCTGGGACGGTGACAGGGGACAACTGGATGAGGCCCTGCTTCACTGCTGCTCAGGAGGGAACAGGGACATCGACCATTAGGTGATTAAAACTGTGTGCGGGGGGAGAAAGAGCGTCTATGCAAAGGTCCTCGGGGGCAGGGGAGCTGTGGGTAGGAGGGGCAGGAAGGGACGAGGGCCTGAGGGCCAAGCTGGCACCCACGCCGCCTCTTCTTGTCTTGATGGTAGGAAACAGGAAGCTGCTGAAGGTGCAAAGCAGGCGCCGGGCCGCCAGAGGTGCCGTTTCACAGGCCGCTTGCAGGAATGCCCTGCAGTGGACAGTCAGGCCAGGGCAGGGCCTCCTTTCCATGGGCTGGGGAGTCACAAACTGGCACCTGTTTCCCAAGCTCACTTTTTGATTTTCATAAATGCAAATTAAAATCCTTATCTGCTGTATAAAGACTTGGCATGTTTAAATAACCATTATCCCTTCAATATAGTCCAGGGATGTTGGACTCATTACTCTCACAGACAGAATAGGCATTAAATCCACAGGGGAGTCATTAAAAGATGGCTCTTTCTCTCCGTTTGACCGAAGCGGCCGTTGTAATGTATTTATTCAGGATTTAGAAAATAGAATTCAATTAGAACTGAAACGGTGTTAAATTAAGTAATGCCTATTGTATTTGTCTGATAGACAGGGGTGGCCTGACCTGGGAGGAGGGGCCCCTCCCAGGCCCCTGTTCCCTTTTGCTGGCTGCTGCATGTCACAGGATCCTGGTTAACCCCTTCCGCGCTCACTTAATTCTGTCGGTGACATCTAAGAGCCATGCGGGTTGATCAATACAAGCTGATTCCTTAATAGGAATAATCTTCTTTATTCAAGTTGTCTGGTAGGGGCTTAACTTTTGCAGTATTACTGTCAGATACAAGTCACCGGGCTTGAGCATGCCCCCTTTAAATAACAAGGTGCAATGAAAGGATAAAACAGATGGAAATGGATACACCAGCTCCCTTTTCATTTTACCTTTTTTTAGTGATAGAGTTTGAGATTTCAGTGACAAGAGACTTTGAGCTATTTGGAAAAAAGCTGTTCTAACACCTGCCTTGTTGCAGTTAAATGTCTTGGTCGCTGACTGCCAAAGTAGGTAGATTTAAGGCAATTATTATGGACCTGAAGACAGAATTTTCTAGTCAACTAGAAAGCAAAATGAAAAATAATAACGATTTAAAAAGCCAAAAGTCATTTTTTTGTTGTTAAAAAGAAACAAATAAACCAAAAACAAACAAACCCCGTGGATGTTAGCTTTGGCTGTCTGCACCCAGTGAACAGATACTTCGAGCAGCTATTCAGTTTCTCCCTCTGCTGCAGAGTCATAGCCGTGTGACCATTCAGCTCGTTCACTGGGGCAAATATCCACAGACAGGGTTAAAAGTTGCGCTCCCACGGTAACAGTTACTCGTCCAAGTGTGTTTTCTGAAGACATAAAGAGAGTCCTGGTGACAGACCGCCCTTTCTCCATTCAAGGTCGCAGCTAGAGCCCCGTGAGGCACTGCCACTGGTAAACACTAGGCTCCCTCCCGTACGTTCCACACCGAACCTGTGTAGACTGAGATCCAGATGCGGTGACATCTTTCCTCTGCTTAGAAAACAAAGGTAGAAGGTTTGGTTTGAGAAGAAGGGGAGGGAAGGGACGGGGCTTAAAGCAACACGATGGATTTCCAAGACGGTGTTAAAATGGGGACACACGATAGGAAATGCTTGCGGTTCCTTGGTAAATAGCAACCTCGATGCATTTTTCGTAGGGTAGACTTGGCAGTTTTCACAGTCTTTCTGGGCGCACAGAAACAGCTACCATGTGGTGGAGACCCTTAAGACACCAAAGATCCCTGCGGAGTGTCCAGGAGCGGATGGTGTGGCTCTGTGAAAATAAGGCACAGGCACAAGAGAGCTGGGGGGCGGGGGCCTGGGGGTTCACACTCGCGAAACACTGTCCACCTAGAAGCCTGAAACTGCTGATCAGGAGAAAATTCCGGAGTTCCAACGCGCAGACTTTGGTTGCTGTAACATGTAGGTTCTCACTTTCCACGGCAGGCAGCTTGCAGAGAGAGGTCAGCGCGTCCTCCTGAAGACTGGGGCCAGCCGCTGGAAGGTCAGATCAAAGCCCCGTTGTCCTGGGCGCTGGACAGAGGCGGGGCTAAAAGGACAAAATGCACCCTGTTAATAGGCTACGCTCGGGTGGGCGGCTTTCCTGGTTGGGCGGGTGCCAGTCCCGTGCAAAGGAGGGCACGTGCCCCTTAGCAAGAGACATGCTCAGCTTCCTTCTGGGTGGAGTGGGCCCTGAATCCCAGAGGGAGAACCCCAGTCCCTCCTCTGGAGTCACTCGGGAGCCCCCAGACCTCCTGCTCCAGGAAAGCTGAGCCCACCCCTCCAGTGCTTGGCTCCCCTGAAGCTCTGATTATTTGTGGTTTTTTTGGTCCTAGGCTCTGATTATTTGTGGGTTTTTTTTGTCTTTTGATTTTTTTGGGGGGGGGTGGGGAGAACCCATGGCATGTGGAGGTCCCCAGGCTAGGGGCCCAATTGGAGCTGCAGCCGCTGGCCTCCACCACGGCCACAGCAAGGCCGGATCCCTTCACCCACTGAGCGAGGCCGGGGATCGAACCCTCATCCTCAGGGATACTAGTCAGGCTCGTTACCACTGAGCCACAAAGGGAACTCCCAGGCTGTGACTATCTACACTTGTTATTTCTGTGAATGGCCGGTAGAAGTTCCCAACCACTGTAATAGCGGCTCCACTGGCATCGATGGCTGCTTGGGGCGGCCTACAAAGCCCACCTTAACCTCGTCAAGTAGAGACATTAAAAAAGTTGTGGCAACCCTGGGTCTTGATGGGAAACACCAAGAAAGTAGATGCCCCCCCCCCCCATCGTATGCTGGCACAGCCCTGGATCCCGGAGGCCCTACTCCGAGTGGTTTTATTAACTTAGTTAAATCCATAGTTCCTTCCTCAAGAGTAGGAATGGCAATAATAGCCACGTCTATGAGACGAAGATAAAAGTTTTCAGCACTGCATGCATCAGGAAACCCTTCAGCCTCCGGGAGCAAAGAGCACATCAGCTAAGAACGGGCAGTGAACCCTTGTCCCTCCTCGTGGCCGGGGCACGCTGGGACAAGGCTTGGGTTCCCTGTGCCCGGCCGCGACTCCACGGAAACGCAGCAGACAGGCTCTGGGCACTGTTTGGCCCACCTCTCAGGTCCTACGTTGTTGTTTGAGCTACGTCGTTCTGAGTTACTGGCCTTTTGGGATCAGCCATGATTCTTCTCGAGCACTCGGGGTCACATGCCTCACGCAGTGCCCAGCACACAGCGCCAGGCTGGCCCTTGGTGCTGAGAGGCTGTGGTTGAACAATTCGAGGGTGAGGCGTTCAAATCCTGGACTGCTCTTCGTTGTCTGGGAAAGTTTTTGCATTGCGAAGCTTCATCTCTAACGCTAGAATCGTAGCTCCTACTTTGTAAGAATTCCATGAGGTAAATGAAAAAAGCAGCTCAAGGCTTATTTAGATGTTATTATTATTGCTACATATAAGCGATGTCTTCCCAGGTCTCGCCTTTCAGGAGGTGAGTGGACATGGCCTAATAAATTGGTTGGCTACTGGCACACCCATCAGCCTCCCGAGAGGCCAGTGCCGAGTGGATGGTTCCTGGGCCCGTTTTCTCCCAGCAGGGCAGGCCAGCCCGCTGAGGGGGTCTCGTGACACAGGCTCCAGGCCACCTCGGAACACTCGCCTTACCTTCAGATGTAGCGCCTCAGCGCGGTTCCCCAGGTCTATACCGCGGAGACAGCAGCTTTGACCATAACCTTGGGCAGTCCAAGGTCACTGCTCACCTCTCAATGGCTTCACCAGCGGTGCAGTTACACAGTCAAGCTGGACCAGGCCCTGCATCAGGCTGCGCTTTTTCATGGAAACTGAATGGCCAGAAAAACCAAAAAATCACAGTTTCTGAACTCCACGGCTTCAATCTTTCACTGGCGATTTAAATTTTAAAATGTTTCTATTATAAACCCTGAAGAGTGGTTTCTACTGGGTTCATTTTCCAGTCGCCCCATAACAATCCTGTCCCCGGAAAAATCAGTCTAACTTGGTAATAGGACAGTTGAAAAGAGACTTATAAAGGCTTTTCTAGCATCCCCCCCCCCCATTCAGGTTAGATGACAATTTTGTTTCCTTGGATCAGGTGAACTTCCAGTCACGTTGTGAGCTTTTTAGAAGAATGAGGAATTGATATTCCCCTGTACACCACGGAGCTCACAGACGCCTGCACGTCGATGCCATCTTTGCAGCGACTATAACGAGAGCCACCGCCTGTGGACCCCTGAGGCCAGGGCAGCTGGTGTTTCCCAGCCCCTGAGCCACATGACCAAATGCGATGGAGCCGCCTCGTCCGTTCATCAGGGAAGAAGGCGCAGTTTACACACAAGAGGCCTCAAAATCAAAGGTGGCCGGGGTCAGACAAGGTGTGTAAATAAACCCAGAACACTTGGCAGGCAGAGGGGGGAAGAGAGAGGACCCCACCCCCCAGCCCCACTTCCTGGGAAGGCGGCCACTGTGCTGGGAGGTCTTAATTTTCCAGGAAAAGCCAGGAATGCAGATACTTTCTGCGCAATCCCCTGTCTTGAATACTGGCAGGTTGTTCAAAAGGCAAAACGGAAGTCACTGCAGGATCCAGGCAGAGCCAACCAGCAGGCACCGAGGCCGACGCCCTGCAGCCTGCGTTCCTGCTTCGTTGCTGAGGTCAGGCTGGATCCAAACATCTCCTTGGATCGCATCCTTGACAGGCTGATGGTCCCCAGGGCCCATCCCGGACATCACGGCTTTTACACGCACACGCGTGTACCTAGTTTTTATCCACACCAGCTGCCCACAGTGCGGCTTTGCCTCCCGATCTGCTGTCATCCGAATTATTGTTATCCACAGCCTGACTTGACAGGTTTTCTCCGTTCTGCTTCCATTACCATATGGCTCACTTTTCCCCCCCCTGTTTTGCTCTGTTTTATACACACAGAGACGTACTGGGAGCTTCAGATGCATTCAGCACCCAAGCAGTTCATTTAATGGAGCGATTGCCTGGTGCCCTTTGCAACAGTGGCGTTTAAAACATATCGTTCTTTTGTTTACGGCTCTGGCCCGAACTCTCTACTTGAGGCTAACATTACTTGACTTATCATTCAGTCAATAATTCCAGACAACCGTCGGTTTCCCTGAACTCTCCCGCACATGTCCTTAATTTCCTCGCTTTAATTCCCAGAGTCATTGGTATTAACTCCCAGTTGAGTGAGGCTACAGCTTTACGGCTCTCGGCGGCCGGTGGCGAGGCAGCCGTACAAAAAGCTAAAGACCATTCAAGCCCATGTTCTTCAGTGGGTCTGTAGTGTCTTCTCTTTCTGCCTTACATTTTAATCCTTCAGTGCAGAGTATTTTGTGTGTGCACCATTGTGAATTCTAATGGGTCATCATTTAAAAAAACCGTCATCCAGCCACATGTGTAGCCACTTATATGATATGACATGGAGAAACTGAGAAATTCTTTCCTCTGTTTTCCATGAGGATACCCGCTGAAACCAGAAACACAGAATGCCGGTGGCTGTTGCTTTTCCTAGCAATTTGCTTTTCCAAATAAAAGATGTTCTCAAAATTGGATATTAACAGTGTACAGTGGAAATTGACACAACCGATGTTTTCATAGCGTGTTGTTCAGTTTCCTGGTGCCGGTGAAGAGTTGGCGCAGTGAAAATCAATGATTTTATTAATATATACAGGACCCAGATCCTCGTCCTGCTTAGAGGCTTTTTAATGAGGTCGATGCTGCAAAGCGAGGGCTTTGAAAAAAGTTGAGTAAGTGGCATGTCAGTTCTGTTAAGTCATGGTTGGCTGTATATTTTTTGTTCCTTTTTCTCTGCAAATGGAGCAAAAGCTAAATAACCGGAGCACTTGGATGCATGTGGTCTTGTTAAAACAGGCTCCCGGCTCCTGAATCAAATCGCAAAAATGAGGCTGAGGCAATGCCGCAGGTACCCAGAACCACCCAAGCGTCTGGACCCCTGGTGCCGGCAGAACCCGTCCTCTCCATCTCACTCATCATAGAGCCTGTTAGTGTCACGATTGGGGTAGCATCAACTTCAGAGCTGCTGAGAGATCTAATTCGATGGAATGACGGATTTTTAAACACGTCAGCCTCTGGATGACACTCACTATGCACAATACATCAAGCAACCCCAGTGGGCCTTGTGGGTTGGAAGGAGGGGAAAAAAAGGCAGTCCTGTCTTGGTACCAGAGTCTCTGCAACTCGCGTTGCTAAGGTTCAAAGTCCATTTTGTTGTAAAGTGTGAGCGAGAACACGTTGCCTTCGTCGTAGTTCCTTAGGCAGGACTATTTCGTTACCACGCCTTCACTGGAATATACTTTATTCTTCTAGGAGAGGAGGGAGAAACATGTGGCCACTGCAGTCCCTTCTGGCTAGATTTCTACTCGGATATTCCAGAGGCAAGGCGTGTCATATCCTGTTCACCAGTTCACGTCATGAAGCCGGCAGTGACGTGACTTAGTGTTTTCCCTAAAACCGCAGCCCCCCCCCACCCCGCCCCAAGCAGAGGCAGTGGGTCCCCAGCAAAGACGCTGCTGCGTGTGAGGCTTCGGCTTGGCTGGGAACTCATGACCTTGGGCGGGTCTTGGTTATTACGATGTCCTAGTGTTGTGGTACATTGTCACAATATTATGTCACCTCCTCCCCAAGTATCGAGACACTATGACAACACGTAGCTCATCAAACAGTTATCCGTTGGGGCCGATTAACGTAGACAGCCTGTGGGAATGTTTCAGGTAAACGGAACCGTCTGGGGGCTGGCCCGTGCTGGCGGCTGCATGGACACCCTGTGCTCATTTCTTTGGAAGAATTTAATTTAGGGTGAGGAGAGCCCTTTGTTTCTCCCAGGGTATGAGCTTCGAAGCTCACTCTTACCTGAGCTGTCTGTTCCTTAAGATCATGGATCAGCTCTATTCCTTTTTTTTCATTCCTACTTAATATTTTTTGTTGTAGTTGATTGCCAAGGTTCTGTCAATTTCTGCTGTTCAGCAAAGTGACCCAGACATACACGTGTATATACACTCTCTTTCTCGCATTGTCCTCCATCACGCTCCATCACGAGCGACTCAGCATAGTTCCCTGTGCTACACAGCAGGACCTCATGGCTTAGCCACTCCAAAGGCAACACTTTGCATCTCCTAACCCCAAATCCCTGTCCATCCCACTCCCTTCCCCCCGGCCCCAGCAACCACAAGTCTGTCCTCCATGTCTGTGTTTTCTGTGGAAAGGTTCATTTGTACCATATATTAGATTCCACATATAAGTGATATCACGTGGTATTTGTCTTTCTCTTTCTGACTTACTTCACTTAGTATGAGAGTCTCTAGCTCCATCCATGTTGCTGCAAATGGCATTATTTTGTTCTTTTTTATGGCCAAGTAATATTCCATTGTGGATATGTACCATATCTTCTTAATCCACTTGTCTGTCCATGGACATTTATTTAGGTTGTTTCCAGTCTCGGCTGTTGTGAATAGCGCTGCAATGAACATAGGGGTATATGTATCTTGTTCAAGGAAAGTTTTGTCCAGATATATGCCCAAGAGTGGGATTGCTGGGTCATGTGGTAGTTCTATATTTAGTTTTCTGAGGTACCTCCATACTGTTTTGCATAGTGGTTGTACCAGTTTACATTCCCACCAACAGTGCAGGAGGGTTCTCTTTTCTCCACACCCTCTCCAGCATGTGTTATTTGTTGACTTGTTAATGATGGCCATTCTGACTGGTGTGAGGTTGTACCTCGATGTAGTTTTGATTTGCATTTCTCAAATAATCAGTGATGTTGAGCATTTTTTTCACGTGCCTGTTAGCCATCTGTACATCTTCTTTGGAGAAATGTCTATTCAGCTCAGCTGCCTGGATCAGCTCTATTCTACAAAATACCAGCATGTGTGTGCAAGGACGTGTTACAAATAGAATTCAGTGCAGCATCGTGGGTGCTAGGAAATCAGAGTCACCTTCTCAATGTACAGGTGAGGAGGGACAGGTGTGGAGAGAAGGGTAAGGAGGGACGGGTAAGGACATTGAGGTGCATTTATAATTGTGCGGGATGCAGCCCTGAGATGTTTGGGGACATCCTGTGTGCTGACACGGAAAGGGTCCTGGAGGGTTGTTAAGGGTAAGAGCAAATCCTAGAAGGACGTGCATCACTGAATCCTATTTTGGTTAAAGACAGTAGGAGACCCAAGTTTCCTTGTGTGGACACGTGTGTGCACGTGTGTGTGCATGTTGCTGTATATGCTTGCTTGTGTGTGTATATGTGTGGATGTGTGCACGTGTCTCTGTGTTCTTGCATGTGTGCGTGCACTCGTGTCCAGCTGTGTGCACGTGTGTGCTCACATGTATCACAAGATGTGTCTGGGTGAGCACACGTGCCTTCATTTTCTGTTGTCATCTCCACAGGTGGGTGTTGTGTTTGGGTGGGGTTTTCATTTTATATACGGCTGTGTTATCTGCATTTAGTATAGCTGACCTGGATTGTGGATTCTTTTGTAATAAACACAACCCCAAGCCTACAGCACCCGGGACCAAAAATTCGTGGCCTTTCTGCAGTGGAGGTAACGCTTAGGACACACCCTGTGGGGGAAAGTTAGTAGCTTGAGAGGAAATCGTAAATCCAGTTCCATCGAGAGATGTGCCTGTGAGGCTTCCCAGGAGGATGGCTCTTGGCTCTTTCCAGAAGGACCGCGCCCTGGTGCCTGGACCCCCCTTGGGGAGGGCCTCCCCTCTTTCCTGTGGGAGGGTCTGTGGACAAAGGAACCCGCAGTGGCTGAGCTACCTCCGTAATGCTTTTCCCTTTGATTCGCAAAGTGACAGGGTCCGTCACAAAGGCAGGAGAACAATCGCTGTCATTTAGTGAACAGTGGTTATTGTTCTCTTCCGAGTGCTCTTCAAATGTTATCCCATGGAATTGTTAAAACGACAGTTTAAGTAAGATATTATTGTTACCTTTGTGAATTTAGGAGTGAGAACACCAGGCTCTCCATGTAGACCTCATTGTTTAGGAAAACAGGTTCCAGTGTAGGTGCTCTCGGAGAGGTCAGCGAGCCGTCCATACCTGCAGCTGTTTGTCTCTGCCCTTAGGAAGAGAAGGCAGGGCCGACCCCGCTGTTAAAGGGCTTTCCTGTCTCAGCTCTGCCCAGTCCTGGGCTTTGGGCCGGGTGCACAAGGGCCCGACCTTGACCTTGTTTTTCCACTCTGTTAACTGGGACAAGGACACCCATCTTAGACACCTCCAGTATCTATGGAGCTGCAAGGAGTTGAGACTATAAGGAGTCAAGAATGCAGGTGAGAAAATGCTTGACATGCTGGAAAAGGCCACATCCCCGAGGGCTGGTGACTAGCACCCGAGTCCACAGGGTAAGAGCACAGGACTCAGGCCAGGATCACAGCTTTTCTGTTCCTAAGTGGCTCAGAAGAGGGGCCCAGGCTTGGAGCCCCCTGCTCTCTGGGCTGCTGGTAACGTGCGCGCTCCTCCCAGTGTCCTGCAGAGAATGTGGCGGGCCTGGGTGTGAGCTGAGGAGGGGCGTGGAGTCCAGGAGCCAGAGGGATGCTCCAGCTTGGCAGGCGTGTTGTCTGCAGGAGCCTGGCCTCGGGCTTTTCTCTTGGGGTCTGGTTGACAGAGGTGGGCACACATCCACATCGTCCAGTGCCTCTGGCGGGACATGGAGCTGGCAGGCCCCCGGCGTTTGAACCCCTTGTGGGCAGGGATGGAGGAGGCTGAAGGTGGAAAGCAGTGGATGAATAGGATGGTGGAAATCTCTGGAATCTCGGTGCACTTAGGTGGGGCAGTGATGGAGGCGTGAGTGGAGCTGGAAGGAGCAATAGCTGAAAGCAAAGGAGGGCTTGGGGTGATGGGGAGAGGCCAGGAGAGGCTGCCAGGGTGAGGATGGAGCCCCACCCCGAATCCCAAGAGCCCTGGCCTGTTGGCAGTCCTCTCCCAGGGGCCCCATGCTAAGTGGGGGTCTGTCTATGTAACCTATGCTGCAGGTGCGTCCGTTGCCATGCAGGAGTGCCACGTGTGGGAGAGTGAGCAGGTGAGTGTGGGTGTGAGTGTGTAAGGGTGTGCATTTGTGTGCGAGCGTGTAGGGCAGGGCTGGCGGTGGGAGAGCCCAGCCTGAACCCTCTGCAGGAGGGGAAGGCGGTTTCCCAGAGGAAGACCTGTGCCCCCGCCCCCAGTGGGAGGCCGGTGGCTGCGCAGACCGGGCCTGAGTAGAGCTGGGGTCAGGCGAGTGACGTCACGGCCGGGGGCGCATGCGGCTTCTGCCAGGTGGACCCACCCGTGGTTCCCACTGGAGCTGATATCCGGGCGCTGAACTGAGAGCCGGTTTCTTCTGCCCCTAAAGGCAGTGGCCTTGCCTGCCCCCCGCCACCCGCTGTGCTGGCCTGGAGCCCCCTTCGGCCCACTGGACGCCTGCGCGAAAGCATCCCAGTCCCTGAGAAGCAGGGGATTCGAAGACGCCTTGGACGTCGATGTGACCCAAGGGCGCGCTTTACTCAGGCCCCTTAGGTTAATCACGGCAATGATCAGCATCCGCCTGCTGACTTGGTGGCTCTTCCGGGGCCTGGTCGCGGTGCGGTGATTAGACCTGCTCTGACCGCAGCCGGGACACTTCTTCACTTCAATCCTGGAGGAAACGGTGTTTGTGAAGGAGACAGTTTCATTTCCTCCCTCTCAGTCCATGTGGGGGTTCGCTGTAGAACTAAGAGCGTCTCACGCGGGGGCAAGGGCACCGCCTGGCATCCCCGTGTCCCCTGCCAGGTGGGCGGGGTGGGCAGAGTGGCCTCCGGGTTGAATGTGTGCGGTTAAGGGCTATCCCGGGTCAAGCTGTAGTCTTCGGCCTGTGTTTTCGGCCAGCTGGGAAGACGCTCACGCCTCCCCGGCTGCCGCAGCCTCCTCTGGCCCCTGCTGGTCACGATGCAGGACCCTGGCCCTGGGCTTGTGTAAGTGGCTTGGAAAAAAGTGTATTTGGGCTTGGCCTGCTTCCCTTCTACTGCATCCTGCTCAAAAACTGCAAAGAAGCTGAGCCGGCTTTCGAGAGAAGCCAGGAACTGGGGCGTTTTCTTGCACAGCTGGATGCGCCCCAAACACTCGGCATCCAGGGGGCATCACCACACAGCTCGCTGCTCAGAGCAGGGCTGGGTGGTCATGTGCTCCGGGATTTCCTGGGCAGAGGGCATGGCTGTCACTGGCCGTCAGGATGCCCACAGTCTCAGCCACGTGGAGCCACTGTCTTGTGAAACAACTGTCCCGCATTTACACTGGGAGGCCACCCCAAAGCCACCTCCCAGGCACCCAGACACTGAAAGGGGTTGTGTGCCCTAACCCAAGGCTGGTCTCCTGCAAGGACAGTGAGGCCCCTAAGACAGAGGCATCAGGGGGCAGAAAGGCCGAGCCATGTGGACCAAGGGTTGGGGTGGCCCACAGTCGGTCTCCGTTATGACCAGGCCATTCTGGCAGCAGGCGTGGACCTTGGCAGGCAGCCCAGGCTTCAGGGGCCTGGGTGTGGGCAGCGCTGTCTCTCCTTGGCTGAACACAACTGGGAGAGGCGCCAAGGACCCCAGGCAGTGCTGGCATCTGTGCAGGCGGTGACACTGCAGTCCCCATCAGCGCTGGCATCAAGAACACACCCCAGCTCTTTCTTCCATGTGCCAGGCTTCCCGACCATACATGAGCCCCACCCCTTTGGAGGGAGAGCTTTCAGCCCTGCGGGTGCCATGAAGAGCCCGTTGCTCCCCCAGGTCCCCGGGAGTCCTGCGGACACAGGCCAGACCCCGGGGGGGGCGGGCCATAGATGCTGGGAAGGGCCCCGGGTGGGTATTGCAGGGAAACAGGACTGGACTCCACCATCTGGACTTGGAGAAGCTCCTGCTGTACTGGGGGACACATCAGAGGGGGACAGACCTTGGGGTCTGCCATCGATGAGCTGTCAGGGGCAAAGGCATTCCTGCTTCTGTTCAGCTCACCCAGGCACGTCCAGGAGCGCATCTGTCAGGGAATGGTCACCGAGTAGGAGAGTCCATGAGTTAGTGGGAGGGCGGGCTCGGTGTCTGCACCTCCTCCCCAGTCTGTCCTGGGCCCAGCAGAGAGCGTCTGAAAGAGCAGGAGGAGCCTCTGGCCAGGCTGCTGGGCACCCAGCGGATCACGGTCAACAGGCAGTGATCTAGAACACGGGGTGGGCAGTTCCGGCTCGTTCCGCAGCCGCCCTTTGTGATGCTGAGAAAGAGCATATGACTTCCTGTCAGTGTGTCATCGAGCCGTGGGCTAAATGCTCCCATAGTGTCCTTGGCCTGGCGATTTGCAAAGAGAAGGCTGTCTTTGCTACAGCTCGCATCTTAGGCAGTAAAGCAGATCCCGCGAGCCGACGCCGCAGAGCACAGGCTGCAAGACGAGGCAGATGGGCTCCTCAGCCTCCGCATGGAAGGCATGCAGAGTCAGCGCTGTTTGCTGCTGTGACAGGGCTAAGCCTGCTCTGCCCACAGGGTGGGGGAGATACGTACAGCATGTCCTTCAGTTTGAGGTGTGTGGCATCCTTATTGGGTTTGGAGTAGTGACTCTTATGTGTCGATTTGATGCAACGCCCGGATATTTGGTCAGACCTTATGGGTGTCTGCAAGGGCATTTCTGGATGAGATGCGCATTTGGATGGATGAACTGAGGAAGGCAGATTGCCCTCCCTGGCATGGGTGGGCCTCGTCCAATCAGTTGAAGGTTCAAATAAAACAGAAAGGCTGTCTGCTGGGCTGGGATGCTGGTCCCCTCCTGCCTCCAGACTGAAACTGAAACCTTGGCTCCTCCTGGGTCTCCGGCTAATCGAGTGCAGATCTGGGGACTTTCCAATCTCTATAATCTTGGGGGGCAGTTCTCCATAATAATTCTCCTTCCTTCTCTCTCTGCATCCTATTGGTCTGTTTCTCTGAGGAACCCTGATAAACACAGGCCCCGAGGGGGGTTCATCCGGTGGCGTCTCTGCAGAGCCTCCACCCTCACTCCAGGTCTCCAAAATCTCGTCCTTTCACGTGCGTGTCAAACCCCAGGGTTATCGCCATGACAAACAGGGACGCCAGGGGGCTGGCTGGCCTCTGCTTTTATCGGGAGTCCCGAAGCGTGACTGTTTATTTAAAAACAGCTTTCTATGGAGTTCCCGTCGTGGCGCAGTGGTTAACGAATCCGACTAGGAACCATGAGGTTGCGGGTTCGGTCCCTGCCCTTGCTCAGTGGGTTAACGATCCGGCGTTGCCGTGAGCTGTGGTGTAGGTTGCAGACGCGGCTCGGATCCTGCGTTGCTGTGGCTCTGGCGTAGGCTGGCGGCCACAGCTCCAATTCGACCCCTAGCCTGGGAACCTCCATATGCCACAGGAACGGCCCAAGAAATAGCAAAAAGACAAAAAAATAAATAAATAAAAAAATAAAAACAGCTTTCTTCCTTCCAAACTACCCTCAGCTTGCATTCAGCCCACAGGAAAGTAGGACCCACTTACTTTTAAAAGCAGGGGGTGGGATGCAGGGTGAAGTGCCATCACCGAAAATTCCACGTTTTCCTTTATATACTTTGGAACCAGTTTCTTATTATAAGAAGCCGTATTATTTCACCATAAAAATTAAACACAGGTTAATACAGTTTGTAATTAGTATATAATAAGAATTTATAGCGAAATGAATGTCCCCAACCTGCTTAGAAAGAGAATTGCTCTTAAGTAGGTTATGCATGTTCCTAGTAATTATATTTGTACCAAAGTTTGTCTACTAAATCTAATTCTCCTCATGGAGATTGTAAAGAAATGTTTAAAGCCAAAGCTTGCTTGCATCACAAATTCTGCAGTGGCAGAGTCCAAATTAATGACAATTTCCTACATTTAGGGTTGTTATCAGGCAACCAATGGGTCATCCGTTGCCGGCTGTGCTCTGCTACACACTTGGAGAAAGAACAAGTGGAGTGCATGCATTTTGCTGAATATACAGGTAAAATGCATCAAAAGCACAAACACTTATTTCCCCCCCAGGCTTATAAGATCTGTTCCATGTCTATTGCAGAAAAGAAAAAAAAGTTTTTATCTTTTGATTCATAATTCATGGGGTTGGTGCACTAGGTCTTTAGGACCTCAATTGTTAATGTTTTCTCTTTGTAGGACAGGGTTTGAGCAAAGTCACTATTTTAATGTTGACGGTTAATGCTTTCTTGACCTAATTTGTATATCGCTTCCTTTAGAAATGGAGAAGACGAGAAAAAGTACCTTTCCTGAAACAAAGCTTTAGGGGGGTGAAGATAACCGCCCCGTTCAACATCCAGGGTCCGTTTATCTTCGGGTTTTTAAGAAATATTAGAAATATTCACAGTGGCAAGATATCACTAGTGCCGTCTACAAGATAAATTAGAAACAATAGTATCTTGCCTTTGATTTATTACCCGGAAAATGTAAATGCGATTCTGTGACTATGACTCCATGAGTGAAAAATGCCAAAGGTTGTTTACTGTGATTATTCCAGGCTAAAAACCCTGTCCAGCGGTTCTCTCAACAGACTGGCGGCATCACTCTCTGGAAGAACGGGGGTCACTGCATTTGTCTCTTTTCGCAGAGGTGAGAGGAGAGCGCTGGGCTGTGTGTGCCGGGAGGAGAGCTGCGGTTTCTGCGCTGAGGGGTCGGGCTCGACCACGAGGTCTGCGGAGGTTAGTGCAGTAAGATCACCTCCCAGCGCTCCGTCTCGGTCGGGGGGGCTTGACCCGTGTGGTCAGTTTCCTTGTGCTAATATCACTGGACACACAGGGTCCCCTCGCGCCTGGGCTGCTGCCCTCCGTGTCTCATGTGAGACCCCGCCTACGGCGGCAGCGGCATCTATTTCATCAGCACTTGATCATGGAATTGTCTAGATAAGCCATCCAGAACTGGTGCCTTTTGCACAAGAATGAAGATTTAAAAAGACAGAGAGAAAGACCTCAGGACTTGACGCCCTGTTTTCGCCACGGGTTGCGAAATCCTCCACTGCCGTCCAGCAAAGGGTCCTCTGTGCCCAGGTTGCTGAGAGCTCCTTGGGATGCAGGACCACAGGGGAGAACACGGCCCCGGCTCTGCTCCTGGGCATTCCCAGAAAAGGCAGGCAGGAAGAGCCAGGAAGAAATGTGTTAAAACTTGGGACCATTGGTTTGGTGTCCCAGCTCCAAAGTGAGGGACGGAGATGAGGCAGAAGCCAAGGCTCAGGATAGAGACAAGAGACAGAGCCAAGGTCAGGTTCATGGGGATGAAGCAGCTGGGAGGGGAACTTTCAACGTGTGTTAAATTCACCAGCCTCTGCATCCTACCTCTTCTTCTTTTTTTAAATGATGTCTAGCAGAGAGGAGTTTATTGACGGAACGAAGGAAAGTGAAGGGGGGAAGGTGGAAATACGGGAAAGGCTTTTTTTAGGAAGCTTGCCGTTCATTTATTTATTTATTTAATTTTACTATTATTATTAAAGTATAGTTGATTTACAATGTTTCTTCAAGTTCTGTTGTACGGGAGTTCTCTGATGACTTTCCGGTTTGAAGCTCCTGCGTTCTCACCGCTGTGGTTCTGGTTGCTGCTCTGTGGCATAGGTTCAATCCCTGGCTCAGGAATTTCCACATACTGCCTGTGTGGCAAAAAAAGAAAAAAAATACACACACACACAAACCCCCAAACAAGATAGAAGCTGAAATAAACTTTGCAACTCACATTGTAAAAAAATGGGGAAAGCCTTTTTAAAACAGCTTTTTTAAAACAAAGATTTTTATTTTTTAAAACAGCTTTTAAAACAGAAATGAATGGACCCCCAAATTTGAGCTGCTTGGCATCCCAAAGGTCACAGAGGCATTTGGACGGTGTGGATACATCTTCAAGATGTGCTCCTTGTAGAACCTGTGGCTTAGATTTGGAGGGACTTTTTCCCCTGTTTAGTTTTTACTGAGATGTCGTCGACGGGCAAGGCCGTGTTGGCTTTAGGGTTTCAGGTATGCAGCACAGTGATTCGCTATACCTACGTGTGTGTCTATCCTTCTTCAGATTCTTTTCCCTTACCCGTTAGTACCAAGTGTTCTCGGAGGTCGTTTTTTTCACCCTCAACTCCGTCTCTGTCACCATCAGCTCCGTTTCCCGCGGGCTTCTGTGGACCCGAGCGGGGCCGGCTTGCGGACAGTGACGTGGCCGTCGGGGGTTGGCTTCTCCGGCGCCCGCTCCTAGATCCCAGCACAGCCCGTGTGGCTCAGGTAACAGGAGCAGGCCCTTTGGGAGAAGTTGCTTGCAGAAAAATCTCAAGTGACTCGAGGCGGTAGTCTCGGTTCTTCCCAATTCCTCCGCCCCACCCCCAAGGTCGTGACTTGGCCTTCCTGCGCAGGGAGTGGGCTCTGGGCTCTTGTCACCTCCACACCAGCAAGACTGGTCTCTGGACGAGATAACGCCTCCTTCTCATGGTGCAGGGGGCCTAGGAGATGGAATATTGTCCCGAGTGACAGAGAGGGCACCCAGGGAGCTAATCGTCTGGCTAGAAATGGTTGAGAGCAGCTGGTGCTCATCTGTGGGCCAGACGCCGCAGGGCAGCGTTCTCAGCCTGACCTTGACTGTGGGCATTTGGGTGGATCAGTTCTGCCTCCGTGTCCCGGGCCATCTGGCATGGTGAGTGGCATTCCTGGCTTCCACCCACCCAATGCCAGGACCAGCCCTCCCCCTCCCAGTTGTGACAACCAGAAATGACTCCAGAAGCTTCTGGATGTCCCTGGGGACAGGGGGCACTCAACCCAGCCCCGCACAAGGGCTCTAAGCGTGGGCCAGCATGGGTCGCCCTCTAGTCTCCCTCCAGTGCGAGGCCTCGCCCCTTCTCCTTGTCTCGGAGACAGGCCAGGCTCTCTGCTGGGCCCCCGCACCTGTTCTCCCTGCTCTCCCTCCAGCCAGCGCCGCCCCCCATCCTGCAGACAGCGCCCCCCACCAGCTCGCAAGCCCAAGACTGTTCCTCCCAGAGCCAGGCTCAGTGTGTGCGCAGCAGAGACCCGTCACTTGGACTTGGTGGAAGGTTCTGGGAAGCTTGTGGGTTGTACTTGGAGAGCGAAATTCCTCCGAAGGTCAAAGGAAGTGAGAAAGCAGGTCATTCATGGGCTTCTGCCATCAGTTTGTGCAGGACGGAGCCTGTCCCACGAGGCTGGGGACAGAGATGAGGAGGCTCCCGGTTCGAGGAAGCTGCAGGGACGCCCCTGTGGGCTTTTCTAGAGTCGTCGCATCATCATTTCTCTCAATCTTCTTGGAAGGAGCAGAGCATCTGGAGCTGCTGCTCCGGCCCCACGTGGGGGCTCCCAGGCATCCTTGCTGGGTGGCCTCGGTTGAGGCTGTGCTTCTGGGAGCGTGGGGCCCAGGGGGAGGCCGGCCCGTCTGACCCCAGCCGGCTGCCTCAAGCAGAACGAGGACCTCCAGAAGCCCTCCCAGGACGGGATGGGGAGCCTCACCCATGTGGAGGACAGACCCGTGGTTACCGGAGGGGGGTGTACAAACTGCTGGGTGTCAGACAGGCCCAAGGACGTGTCCTACAACACGGAAGAGAGCCAGTATTTTGTGATAACTGTAAATGGGAAGCAACCTTTCAAAATTGTCTAAACTTTTTTTTCAAAAAGAACTGAGTTCCCCAGGGGAGCCCCGATTCACAGCCGACCCCGGGTAGGTGCTCTGGTCTCCAGGGCGGGGCCCTCTCGCCTCCCTTCCTGTCCTCAGTGAAGCTGAGGCTGCGCGTGTGTTTTGCAGACGAGAGTTAAGGAGGGGACGCTTGTGTAACTCAGAGCTCTTCCTTTTCAAGTGACCACGGAGCACAGCTTGGCGGCTTAATGCTGGCCCAGTCCCTCCAGATTCTAAATGTTCCTTTGAAAACACAGTAGTGAGGTCATCCATTAATTTCTCAGTATTCTAAGACGATGGGGTGCCTCTCAGGTCCTCAGTAAAAATCGCTCAGAAGAGGTGGACTTGTGTGCCCATGGCCCACGCCATCCGCGAGCCGCGCCCATGCTCATGCCTGGTCCTGTCCAGCTGGCCCGAGCCCCCCGGCTTTTTTTCCTCAGTGGCCTTAGGAGGCCTTGATGAAATCCTGAGAAGCAGCGAGGGAGAGCCCCGATGGTACAGAAAGTGGCATCCTCAAACAGCGTGGAGACAGCAGCCTTTGAAAACAAACTGAGAAAGATAAACAAGAACACAAATCTCCCAGAGCAGGAAAGAAGACGTTGACATTTTAGAGCCAATGTGGTATCAGAAATAGATTTTTCATCTCTATTTTTCACGTGCCCTTCAGTCTGTAGATCGCAGGTCGGTACAGCCTGCTTTTCCATGTCGGTAAATAAAAGAATACTATTACGAGGCGTAATCAAAGAAATAAGAAATATAATCGCCACGGAGGAACCCGACTGCTACTCTGGGCCTCGTCTCCGGAAAGGAACAGATCTCAAGGCAGGAAGAATTCACAGTTTCTCTCCCTGGTTTGTCAGGTCTCTTGCTGACATAAATAGAAACCCAGCTTCTGTGTCCGCGGGACCCGGCACTGCACAAATCGCAGAGCACAGCGTGGTTTCTGCTCTGATGCTGCAGAATGAACATGCTGGGTTCTGGAACTCTCAGCCAGAACGCCCTCTCGGGCCACCAGGGACCCGCCGTGACCGGCACATGCCCGAGGGGCACTCAGTATTCTCAGAATACTGAGAAACCAAGACTCGGGGAAGAAGGGAGGGGTGGGGTGACAGGGTGGCCGTGCACTGGGGAGTGGCCGCCTTGGGAAACGAGTCCATGTGGAGTGCACACTAGCAGAAAACACCTGCTTGGCGTCACGCTCTGGAACGGCTGCTGGATCCCTGGTTTCTAGAACATTCCCCAGATATTACCATCGGAAGCTACACTTCTGCCTGTGACGGCCTAGACGCGTCAGGAGCTGCATTCCGATTAGTTTCTTTCTTTTACTTTCTTTTTAAATTTTTTTTTCTCTTTTTAGGGCACACTCATGGCATGTGGAAGTTCCCAGGCTACAGGTCAGTTCAGAGCTGCAGCTGCCCGCCTACACCACAGCCACAGCAACGCCAATTCCAAGCTGCGTCTGCGACCTACACCACAGCTCGAGGCAACATCGGATCCTTAACCCACTGAGTGAGGCCAGGGATGGAACCTGCATCCTCATAGATACTGGTCTGGTTTATTACCACTGAGCCACATCGGGAACTCCCAGTTTCTTTTTTTTAATAAGTTTTGTTGGAGTATGGTTGACTTCCGGAGTTGCGTTAGTTTCAGGCGTACAGCAAAGCGAGTCTTAGGTCTGTAAGTTTTCGCTTCTTCCCCCTTATAGGCTATCACAGAGCACGGAGTGCTTCCCTTTGCTGCACAGTGGGTCCTTGTTCCTTGTCTGTTTGTACACAGTAGAGTTTGTGTACCAGTCCCAACCTCCCAACTAATTAGTTTCTTACAGCCCACTGTCACCTCTGCTCTATCTCCTCCTCAGTTAACCTACCCCGTGGGGCTCCGTGGAGCCCGCTGCCCTCGTATATCCAATACACTTTCGGGGGGGGTGTGGCATTCTCAGGGACTCAGCTTTTGCAGCCTCCCCTGGAAAGAGGCTGCTGTGCATAAGCTGGAGGCCAAGGGGCCACACGGGGCCTTCCCTCCCCCGTTTGACGTGAGCTCTGGTTTGCGTGTTGGCATCTGGCCCCTGGCAATGTGGAGTTCAGAAGGACCGAAGAGGGCCACAGTCAGAGTCCAAGAAAGGAGTGGCACCCTTCAGGGAGATGCCTGGCCTGGCCGCCTGGGTTTGAAACAAAGCCTTTGGGGCGTCGCCCTGTCCTCGTCACTGCTCCGTTGTCCTCTGCCCCTGAGATGGTCTGAGGGCCGGCTCGTTCCCCTGGGAAGATGGCTGTGTGATGTTGCTGCTGCTTCTCTAAACCTCAATAGGTTTTGCAGAAGTAAAGGATGGCATCATTTATCACGTTGAACATGTGCTTTGTTCAATGACAGGGTAATTAGACATTCTTTCAGCAGACACATTAAATATATACTTATGCATTAAAGCTCTGTGTCTCTGATCAGCACTGTTGATTTATTCTTTATGCTTGGATCTTCGCCTGCTGATAGCCATATAAAACGAAACTTCCGTGCCAAGAAATAAAAGTGACAGGGAAGAAGAAATGGCTTCCATATGCTAAGTCAAGTTAAGGGGTGTGGGGTGGTCTGGGGGATGGGGACACACGCGCATACGTGTGCGTGTGTATATGTGTGTGTGTGTAACCGCTCAGCACCCCGAGCAGGCTGGGCCTGGCTCCTCCCTCCCTCCCTCCATAGACATTAATTATGCAGTGATCAAAATAATTTTGCATGCATAAAGCTGACCTCTCTCACTAGAGGGCAACACAACCCCAGCTTCAGGAACCTCCACCTTCTGCTTCCAGTGACAGGAAGCGTTTAATAAGATGCCGCGTGGATTGTATAATGAGCACCCAATTAATTTTACATAAGCGTAAAGTTACTTCGGAAAATCCAGTTACCCTCCTGAGTACAGCCGCCTCAGCCTTCTCAACAGGTGGCAGGGAGCTGTTTCCCAACTTTTGCCCTGTTTTCACTTGGGGTGCCTTCTTCCAAGAGGGGAGGCTTCCCTGGAGAGGGACACAGCACGTCCCCCCACGGCCGCCCGTTCCAGAGCAGACCGCACTCCCGCATCCCAAAAGCAGGTGGACGGACCCGCACCTCACAGAAGCTGCCGCTGTTCAGCTCTGGGCATCTTCTGGGCAGAGCTTATTGTCTGAGCAGGCGCTCGGCTCTAGGCGCCGTCCCTCCGCTTCATCCTGCCTGGGAGGGATCTGGGGGGAGGAGATGCAGGTTCTAGGGAGTCATTCCTGGGTCTCAGAAGACTTGGAGTTTCATTGTGAAGAGTCAAGTTGAGCTTCATCTCTGCCCCAAAATATGTTTGTTTTTTTTTATCTTGTTGACGTACAGGTGACTTACAATGCTGTATTACTTTCAAGTGTACAGCAGCAAATTGCTTCTAGATATGTATATATATAGCCCCATTTTTCCCCTATAGGGTATTACAAAGTACTGAGTCGACGTCCCTGAGCTATATAGTAGGTTTTTGTGAATCGTCTGTTTTATACAGTCGTGTGTATGTGTTATTCCCTCCTCCCTGTTCTTCCCTCCCCCCCCCCTGCAATTTCCCCTATGGTAACCATGAGATTGCTTTTGACATCTGTGGGTTTTTTTATGCTTTATGAATAAGTCCTCTTGTCTTATTTTTATTAGATGCCACAAAGAAGTGACATCGTATGGTATTTGTCTTTGTCTGACTCACTTCGCTCAGGATGAGAATCTCTAGGGCCGTCCATGTGGCTGCAAGTGGTGTTATTTCACGCTTTGTTATGGCTGAATAATATTCCACTGCACGTATGTACCACATCTTCTTTATCCCTTCTTCAGTTGATGGACGTTATTTCTGCCTAAGAATGCTGGAGGTTAATTCAGTCCCCACTTTTTAGTTTATAAAAGTCCATTTGCTTTAACAGACGGGGTTCCTGGAGCTTCTTTCCAACTGCTATGTCCAACTGGCATGCTTGACATCATGCTCTGCTGAGGTGGGGAATCTTTAAAAACCCTAAGAAATAGAGTACGTGGATTCAGCCAATTGGAAATCATCATGCCTAAACATGTTAAAAATATTAGGAATCCCTAGAGAAATGAGACAAAGCTGCCAGTTTCAAGAGTCTCTGGACCAAATGTTACATATGCAAAAAATGCATTGAATTTCTTTTCGAAGAAGCATTTCAGGCCAAGATGAATAAGAGGGCCTGGTTTTCCTTTGGAGGAGGGGCCTGGCCTTCCACAAACACCCTCACTCAGCATTTGGAGTTTTGCTTCCTGAAATAACCACGGCCTCTTCTTTGAAGTGAGTTCTTCGAAAGAGGTGCTCAGGTTTGTGGAGCAGTTTTATTTCCAGAGGAGGGCGGATGTGCGGGTGCTGGGACGAGCGGTGAGGACAGGTAAACGCATACCAGTGCATGTTTGCAGGGGACAGCTGACAGCCCTTGGGGAAGCGGGGGCTGGAGAAAATGCAGCTGGGAAGTTGGCGCAGTGTTTCCAGGGGGTGTGATGTGTGAACGCCACATCCTCTCGCTCTACGCCCTTCATCCCTGGCCGCGTGGGGCTGAAAACATCTCCAGGTGCCTCCTTGGTACCTTTTGCTTTCTCCCCTCTCTCCTCTCGGGGGACCACCGCCATGGGCCAGCAAAAGCCGGCCGGCCACACACCCAAGCTGTGTTGGCAGTACCCCTCCCTCAGGCAAGGCCGTGGCCCAACCTGGAGGGTCTCACCATTTCCTCTGAAATGTAACTCATTATACAAAAGCAGATCTAAATAAAAAATACTCCAGAGAGGGAACAGATTGTTAGCTATAGATTAGAAGCGCAGCCTAATCCTTCACAAGCATTAAATATTTAACATAATCGCACCACAGGTGCCAGGAAGATGTCGGCATTGTTTAATTAGACTTAATTAAACATAAGGAAAAGTCTAATACTCATTCCGTTCGGGTTTTCTAATCGATTCCAAAGCCTTCCCTTTTGAGGTCCCTGTGTATTGACCGCATCGCGACGTGTCCTCTTATTAACTAGAAAACCACCGGGTAAGAGTTGAAAAGTCGGGCAAAACGAAGGGACGTGCCGTCCACGAGCAATGGGACCGTATCCAAGTGGACCAAGGAGAAGAGTCTTCGCAGTGAAGAGAGCGCACCAACATTTGACCATTAACACCCGGGCGTCGGGCTTCCGCCTGTCTTGCGTCTCATTCTTGATCTGAGATCTTTTAATTAGGAATGGGGATGGTTGGAACTTGAAGCTCTTCACACACTCACATATCCGTGCGTGTGTGTGTGTGTGTGTGTGTGTGTGTAAAGGATAGCGTTCAGACTGCACTGCCCACACTGGAACGCTAACGAATTTGACAAACCACGCTTTGACCAGGTGCTTTCAATACTAACTCTGAGACATTTTGGGGGGCTGCCCTGGTGGCATATGGAAGTTCCCAGGCTAGGGGTCAAATCGGAGCTGCAGCTGCTGGCCTACGTCACAGCCACAGCAACACCGGCTCCTTAACCCACTGAGTGAGGCCAGGGATCAAACCTGCCTCCTCATGGATACTAGTTGGGTTCATTACCACTGAGCCACAACAGGAACTCCCTGACTCTAAGACCTATTTATTAAAGGGCAGGCAAATACAAAAGAAATGTTTGAACCTCGAGTATTTATCATTGAAATGATAATCTTTCTTTTTTTTGGCCACAGTGTGCAGTGCCTTGATGTGGGATCTCAGTTCCAGACGAGAGATTAAACATGGGCTGTAGCTGCGAAGGCACTGAATCCTAACCACCAGACCACCAGGGAACTCCCAGCAATAACTTTTCTTGATGCCAGTGCTAAAGTGTGAAATGGTTTCGGTTTCCTGCACCTACGCTGCACAGACTCCGCAGAGGTTTGTATAAACCTCAGGTGCTCCTGTGGAGCCACGAGAAACACTGTTCGGTAAGTCAGGTTTGTCTTCAGCTTTTGCTGCTGCAGGTAAAATTACGAATGCGCGTTATATGAATGTCTCTCGACTACAGGAAGGTGGGCTGCTGTCTCCAGGTCAGCGATGCAAGGTTGGCCATCTAGGACAAAAGCCCCTTGGTTTTGTAGCACCATCAGAATAGAAACTTAACTCTGAGCATTTTATCCTAAAGAAATAATCATAGGCGTGCCCAAAGGTTTAACTAGAGAGATGTTCACTGCAGTGTTGCTTAAAACAACCAGAGAGAGAGAAACAATCTAAAAGTTTAATCTGTACCAGGGAACTTATACAAAATTAGACTGTGGAAAAACAGCCTGCGCCACAGAGAAAATGGAAGTGGAGTCGAGCTGGCGAAGCTGCTATTTTGGCTTCTAAACCTGTAGATGCCCTTCGTGTCTTAGGGATCCCGAGCAGGTGGAAGGCAGGGGTCTGAGCCCCACAGAGGATGAGGCCAGAGGGAGGAGGAACTGAACAAGCTCATGCCCAGAGCTGGAGGAAAGCCAGCCAGATGCTTCTGCCCAGAGTGTGGAGGCCTGGCAGAGAACAAAGGCTCGGGGTCCTTAGGAGTTAGTTGGGGCATCTGTGGGGCGGGTGGAAGTCCTGTATCAGAAGGTGGTGGGGGATGGAGGCCTGAATTAGGGGGATGGAGGCCTGTGATGGGGTGTGGGGGTGATAGCCTGTGTTGGGGTGTTGGGGTGAGGTCCACCTGTGTTGGGGTGATGGCCGCCTCTGTTGGGGTGATGGGGTGATGGAGGCCTGTGTTGGGCTGAGGCTGACCTGTGATGGGGTGATGTCGGCCTGCGATAGGGTGATGGGGTGATGTTGGCCTATGTTGGGGCATCAGGGTGATGCCAGCTGGTGTTGGGGTGATGGTTTCTGTTCGCTGGGCACCTTCCCAGAAGCAGACCTGGCGTTTTGCATCTGGGGTTCCTGCCCTCACGCCAGCACACCCAGCGGTGGTGCTTATCTACTTTGGGCGTCTCCGTTGTACAGGTGAAGAAAGAAGACCGTGAGTAGCGAACTCGCAGACCCATCCCTTCTCTGACAAGCCTGTCCTTGGGCCTCGATGCCGTGTCTGTCTTCTTCCCTGCATCCCCCACCTTTTTCATGCTGGAGCCCCACCCTGGACCCTTCCCCAGAGCTGCCTCCCACGTGTCCTTCTTTCCATCCCACCAACCACCCGGTCTGGTTAGGGCTTCCTAGATCCTCCCTTTTGTACATGAAAACCCCCCCTCCATTCATGCCTCGTTGTCAGGGCATCAACTTTATCATGCCATTTCCCCTCTAAAATCCTTCCACAGCATTTCTCTGATTATAGGCTCAGGTCCTAAGACCTGCTTTTGGATGCAGATACCTCGGAATCCAACCTGCCCGAATGAGCCAAACTCGGCCCCTGCATTCATCAAGTGAACTCTGGGCTCCTCCTAGCAGCGTCTGCTCTACGCCCAGAAGAAATCACGCCCATTCTCACCCCCAAGACTCCCTTCCCTGTTCTTCTTCTTGAAGGCCCTCATCCTCTCCCTCGCCCCATGCCTTTGGGACCGGCTCAGGCCATTGCCCTCGAAGGTCCCCGTCCCTGTCCTCGCCCGTCTGTTTTGGCTGCCCCTCCCTGAGGTCCTGCCCAAGGGAAGTTCTCTCTGAACCAGCTGCTTTTACGCCACCTGCTCCTTTACCTATTTCCGTGAGTCTCTGGTCTTCCCATCGGGTTTCAAGTTCCTATAGGGCAGAGACTAATTTACAGAATTGTGCACCCCCCCACCACCGCGGCCACCCACCAGTCCCTCCAGGTTCTAGCACAGCACCTTGAAATGCAGCACCTCATAAATATTTGTCAGACGAACAAACGCATTTGCAATGAACCCAAAGCTATAGCACGGACACCAATCACAGCTCATGGGATGAGGTCCTAGAAGAAGAGTCAAGTCCAAGTACGTCAAGCAGCAGGTGTGGGAACAAGTGTATAAAAATGTGCACAAAGTTAAAGCCATGCCCTCCAGCTCTCATTCGGCTTTCCCTTCGTGATAGGCTGAATAATGGCTCCCAGAGATGGTCCCCTCCTGTTACCCGACAGGTGGAAAGCATCTCGCAAGTGCGACTGAGGTAAAGCTCTCGAGATGGGAGATAACCTTGGACCAGCCGCTTGGCCCGATGCTGTGATCACAGGTCCCTGCAAGAGACGGGCAGGAAGGTCAAGGACTCAGTTGTTGGAGACGCGATGATGGAGGCACAAGGTCGTAGGGATGCGAGGATGGAGCCATGGAATGCAGGCAGCCCCCGGAAGCTGGAAAAGGCAGGGAACAGGCTCTCCCCGGAGCCTCTAGAAGGAACCAGCTCTGCCTGCACCTGGGTTTGAGCCCAGGGGACCTGGTTGTGGTTTTCTGGATCCAGACGTAAGCGAACACATCTGTGTTGTTCCAGGCGGTTGCGTTTGGGGCACGTTTTATAGCAGCCGTAGAAAATAATACACGTGTGGCTCAGAATTTCTGAGAGTCTGTCCCTGTCCCGTTGCCTCGACCTGGCTTCCCTTATCTTTTTGGGTGTGATGGTTGTGAGAGGGAGACCATGAACGAAAGGCTACAGGGAAGAGCAGCCCACGTGGGTCCTGGAGCCTCGGACGCCAGTCCAGCTCTGCATCCGCGTGTGGGCACTCAGAGCGAGATGCTCGCTGCTCGGGGCCACGTGTGAAGCAGCAGCGGCACCCTCGCATCTTCTCCCACCGCAAAGATGTTTCTGAAGATAAATTATGGTAAAACTCAAGGAAAAGCTCTGAGCCTGCTTAAGGACTTCACCAGGATGTTGATGGAACACTTTGAAGCAGTGCTCTTTTAGGCAAATTCCGTATGGTTCCGTTCAAAAATCTGTATTTTTCCTTTTTTCTTGTTTTACGGAACGGCGGCTATGTCACACAAATAAAAGAGAACAGTGAGTGTAGTGTCCCCCCAGAAAGTTGTCTGGAATTTACGATGTGCGGTTTGCAATTCACAGGTCAAAGCATCAAGGAAGAATAGAACAGTTTTTTTTTTTTTTTTTTCACCTCAAGGATTTAACAAAGTAGTTGAAAAACATTTTCGCAGTGACTTCTGGCTAGTGGGGATGAGGCAGGGTGCTGGCATTTGCAATGTCTGGAGTCAGTGCTTTAAGTGAAATGAGAGTTGAATAACCTGGGATCTCACTGTTTCTGGTGAGACAGGAGCACCCAAGGCCATAAAAGGGAGGTGTGACGGGAACAGGCCACAGGGGTCTGATTCCCAAGGTTGGGGCTCAGTCACTGCATCTAAGGAGCCCAAGACATAGGGAAGCCGAGGCGATTCCATTTCCTCTTGAATTTTAGCCTCAGTCGCAATTTTCAGTGTGGTTTGTTTAAGGACTTGAATTTGTCTCCCAGATAAATCACTCTGGCTTTTTTTGGAAATACCGATGTTAGGAGCAGTTGTATAGAATAGCTTAATCACACCAACAAGGAGCTGGTCAGAGGGGAAGCCGTCTGGGAAGGTTCACTTCCAAGAGCCACGGGTCCCCTTGCCATCTGGTCTTTGCCCTGGATGGGGACACAATGCGGCTGCTTCCAGAATCACTCACTCCTCATCCCTGAGGTCAGGAGGCCTTCCCTCCTCATCCCTGAGGTCGCGAAGCCTTCAACAGCACCAGAAAGGATTCAAGCAGGGAGATCGTTCACCCTCCAGAAGCTGGTCACCTCTCCCTGCTCACTGTCCTCACAGCCCTGTGGCTTCTCCCAGCTCCGCCCTGTCTCTCGCTCTGACCTGGTCCCCGGCCTCTCCGATGGAGGTCTGTGACCAGAGTCTTTCTTTTACTCTATTTTATTATTTGTTTTATGCCACATCCTCTCCCACATCCCTCCAGGTCTCGCCTGCGTGAAAGCAGGAATTTGAAGATACTCATTGGACCTGGGATCTTAGCAGGTGGTGGAGCCAGGATGGTAGAAGGTGGTGAGGCCACGATGTTGGCAAGGAAGTTAGGTGGTGAGGCCAGGATCTTAGCAGGTGATGGAGCCAGGCTGGGAGTAAGTCCCGAGGCCCTGCAGACCATCTCCCCGAGCTTCAGTTCCTGACAGGTGAAATGTTAACAGATCCCGCTCATTCTCCGCAACTCTACGGCCGGCACGTGTCTTAGGGCCCGAGAAGGTTGAGGCCGATGTTTCTGGTTCCACAGCTCTGACTGCAAAACCCAGCTCTGCCCTAACTGTTGGATGATCTTCGGCAAATGTTCTGAGACGTGATGTTTTCCTCCGTGAAAGGCAGGCGATCACGTCTGTCTTGTCGAGTGTTTTGAAGATTAAACTGAAGGAGAATTTGTAGGGAAAGGCTTTGGCACGATGCCTAAGCAAACTCTGAGCCATAGATATTACGGTGGTTATTTCACATGCTCCCCAAGCCCCAAATGAGTTACTTTAATGTCATTTTAAAGATGAAGAAACTGATTTGACCCATTCCTTTTCACAGAAGGCTCGAGAAACACTCGCCTCCAGCTCACCCCGCAAGCCCCCAGCCCAGAGGGTGAAGTTTCTAAGCACTGAATCCAAGCACAAAGTCTGACCGGGTCAACTGTCTTCTTTAAGGTCTGGCCACGGAGTCCTGCCACCGTCAGGGCTCAGCCCGAGAGCTTTAACCTGAGAGAAAAATGCAGCCAGTTGACCACAGCCCTCGTGTTCTCCAGCAGCGTATGGTGTGTGGACAGATGACCTTCCGCCTAGGTCTGCTCCTCCGGCCCAGCCCTGTACCCCACCCAGGCCACGCACAGACCTCCCCTCTCTTCCCGGAATGTCCTGCTCACCTCCAGCATCACTTGCGCCACTGCTCCTCACCCGGACGGATGCAGAAGGCGCCCAAGGATCCTGCCCCCCATCCTTAAAGACTGGATCTCACCCTTGAAACCTTCCACGGCGCCCCATTTCTTGGGACACGGTGGATTGCCTGGTGATCAGTGGGTGCCCAGGACTCTCGATGGTGCTTGGCTCTCATCACTGCCTCAGCCCCACCAAGCCCAGTTCTGCACGTCGTAGGACTGGGCCAGTGTCCTGGAGGTGATGGTGCTCTCAGATGCTCCCGTACCTCCCACTGGACAGCCCAAAGACCCTTCCCTGTCCTGGGGCCTGGGGCTCTCCCGTCTCCGGAGGGCTGGTTTTCTTTCCTCTGAATAGGTGCTGAGCACAAGTCCCACACCTTGGACTCACAAAGGGTGGGGCCGACAGAGCTGGAAGATGTGATCCTGGTAAAATCCATGGGTTCCTCCTCTTTCCCCACCCCCGCCCCAGGTTCCCTCTCACTTAGGAGCTGACCTGCAGCCCTGGATTTTCAGGAACCATCTGAAAAAAAAAAAACGCATCCTGGGAAGACTGGCCTTGGTCAGCATAATACACTTTATTCTCACAATGGAAAGTGAGAGTCTTTACAATGTTGGCTAAGAATCCCACATATGCATGTGTGCACACACACGTACACACACACACACACACGCCTATTCAATAAGGCAGAGCCAGCTCCCAAGTCTGTTTTACATTTGACACCCAAGAAAAGGAGTTAGATCTTCAAAAATATTTATGTAAAGTCCCCTAGAATCATTGTTTCATGCTGATTTTGCTTCCCAGAGCCCAGGGCAGGCCGAACTTGAACAGAAGGAACCCTCAGCCCACGTGCAGACAGCGTGTTTGCAGAGAAGACAGCGGGTCGCAGGTCGCTGGTCTCCAGAGGGCAGCTTGGAGGCAGAGCTGTGTCGGAAGGAAGCAGCGACGAGGCAGTTCCAGCCTCCCCCGTCCTTTGGCTGCACGTGGCCTTTCACTTTCGTCTCCCCAACCCCCAACAAGCTGGCTGTGTGGAGGCCTGGATGCAGGCTGGGACTGGACGGGGGCTGTGGTGCATTTTGACTCCTTGAGGAGCGTGTGACATGCCCTCGACACGGGGGAGCGAGCCCAGCCCTGAGCCCTGGTCCTGGGTCCTGGGAGAATCGTTTCCCAGCAACCTTCCCCCAATCAGGTGTTTCCTAAGATCAGACCGACCTTGTCAGACAGGCCACGGTGGGAAATATACTTCACTTGCCGTCCCAGACGTGTTCTGGAGGGAAAAGCAGAGCTGGGACACACTTCGCAGGTGACACTGGTAGAGAAGCAACAGGTTCCTTGAGCCGTTAGTGAAATCGACGGAGCCGGGATGCTGCAGGCCCTGGAGCAAGGCTGGGGTCACGGCTGCACTGGGAGCCCCTGCAGGGACGGTCCCCCTGCGGCCGTCACATCAGCAACACGGGAAGAGGCTTCAGCCTCTCAGAAGTAGCACAAAACAAGAAGGAACTGCAGTTAAATCTGTCAAATTAACATATTTAAAAAACTGTCATCTTTAATCCTATTGGGGATACGGTGCACTAGAATCAGAGATTGCTGACGGCACGTAAATTCACCCGGCTCCTTGGGGAAATAATTTGACGGCCTGTAAAAATAAACATAAAAGTCCCACCAACCTTAGACATGAGACATGTGGCTTCCGGGAGCCTCCTGCAAGGAAGGCGTCGCACGACCAGCAAGGACAGCAACAGGTAGGAACCAGCGCCGCTGTCTGTCCCCCAGGCGGAGGCCAGAGCACCCGCCTCGCGCGCGTCTCCCCCGGGCCGGCCGCGCTCCCCGGGTTACAGCGCGAGGCGGGTGACCGCGTGAGGTCTGGCCCAGGAATGAGACCCTGCAGAGGGTTCCTCCCTGCACATCAGGACCAGAGGGGACCCAGCAAAGGTTGGGAGCCCTGAAACTCAGTGGCTAAAATCAGCGAAGGACAGGGGCAGCGACCCTCCGCGAAGTGCCCCAGGGACGCGTTCGGAGGCAGGGTTGTTGCCACCCAGACCGGCATGAGAAGGGCTTGATTTCGTCCACTTAAAATATTGGAACAGATTCTGCCTGCCTCCTGCCGGGCTCCCACGTGCCCAGAGACGCACGTAACATCTGGCGGCTCAGGCTCATGCCACGTTTGGCCCTTTTTCTTTTTTGCCCCGGTCTCCAGCCCTGGTGCTGCCACACCACTGTCTCACTTACACAGTGTAAAGCACTTTATCCTTCATGAGTTCGCCGCTGTTGGGATCCTTTGAGCATGAAAGCTGTCGCGGGAAGCCGAACTGCCTTCTTCCCGTTCCATCAGGTGTCTTCTGATTCCTCGTCGCTCCACTTTGAAAGGAGCACAATGAACGCATTCAGCCCGGCTCCGCGTGGACCCCTGCATAAATGCATTGTAAACGGCTTGGTTTGTTCCCGAGTTGACAGCAATCTTCACGGTGAAAGTACCTCAGAGATATTCATACTGGTTGAATCCCCCCCCAAGTCAGATTTTAAGGAGCAGACCTTTCAAAGGAAGCCAAGGATCTGAATCTTTTGTGAAAAGCTCCAGTCTAATAGCTGCTGTACTTATTATGGGCATTTAAGGACTGCATTGGAGAATTATCACCACTGAGTTTTCCCTTGAATTCTGCCTTCCTGGCTCTTTTGACGGAGAAAGGAGCGTGGGGAGGGGAGAACCGCGCCCCTTCATCTCTGCTTCTCCTTAAGCTTCGCGCAGCAAACACACTGCTGCAGGCTCAGACCGCGCCCTCCGCAGCCACAATCAAAGGCTGGGATTGCAAAGAGCCCAGAGTTAGGCGGCTCATAACAACCGATCCGCCTGGTAACCCGAGTTCTGAGCTAAGGCTTCAGCGACAGGAGGACAGTTCCTAATGCACCGTCCCCCAGAACGAGCTTGGAATTGAGGTCTGATTTTTTTTTTTTTTTAAACAGGCAGATTCAAAGAAGTCAGCAAGAGAAAGCCGCCTTTGAAATTCCTTTTCATCCAAAGCAGCGCCGAATCCCACCTTTGAGGGCTCTGCACGGTGGTGTTAATAACAGGGCCCGTGTGGGCACCAACACCGCCCATTGGGTGGCAGCTCTATTATTGGGCATGAATGTCTGAGCATAACAAAGTGGCTTTGGCTCTTTCTGGGGGCAGGGGGTGGGGTGAGGTGCGAAGCTGCAGCGGTGCCCAGGTGAGGTTGGGATCTCGGGGAAGCAGCTGTGCACGGGCCCCGCCTGTGGGTGACCTGCAGGCTCTCTCGGGGCCATTGCTTCTCTCCCTAGCTCGGCGTCCACGCTTGGATCCAGGGCTCACTGACACGGGCGTGCTGCCAAAGATGCCAGAGAGTTCCCTGTTGACTTGAGCAAGGCCTGAGATGTTCTCACCGGCCCACAGGGTCACAAGAGCTGTGGACATGTGGTCTTCCTGCCTGTGTGACGAGTCAGAGCCACGGAGGCTAAGCCTGCCCCAGACTCAGGGAAAGACAGTGGGAGCTTGGCCCCGGAACCCTGGAGGGGAGGCGAGGCACCCGTGCAGCGCACAGGGGCACCCTTGCCCTGGCGGCTGTCAACTGTAACCTGGCACTTAGAGCCTCTCTTTCCTGCCACTAAGCCGCATGAAGTGTCTGCCGTGGCATCACTTCCACGGCGACGGTGGCTCAGCTCCTTAGCTGCACCGAGTGAAGGTCTCGTCTCTGGCCTGAGCTGCACAGAGAGAGCCGCCCCTGATGTGTGCAGGGCTCCTTCATAACCTGTTTCCCAGCCACATCTAGTTGTTTAGGCTGGGCGATTATGTTTCCTTCTGGGTGAACTGGGTTCATGATTTTTATTCCCTGCATATGGGAGATGGGCCGTCTCTAGGAACAGAGAGGATATTCAAGGGGGGGGGCGTTATGGGAAAGAAGCTGCGACGGGGGAGCAGGTGGGCTTGGACGTAGCCCCCTGTCCATTCTCACACCTCCCCAGCCAGAGGAGCCCCTCGGATGGCAAACCGTTTGATCTTTTTGTTGCCTTGAGTCCTTTCCAACCTTCAATTTCTCCCCATGGGAGTTTGGCAAGGGAGAACCTCCAGTCTGAGCCCAGGCAGCCAGGCAGAGAGCCGGCTCACACTGGGGCCTCTTTGTCTGCTCAGGGAATGCCCACGCCCGTCCGCCACCTTATCAGACACGTGCACAAGCCCCAAGGGGAGCTGCTGCACCCCACTTTACGGAAGAGGAGGCGAGACATCCCCCAAGACCACACGGCGAATCAGCGCAGCCCTGGCTTAGAACGTCTGCACGCTTTTCACGCCTCCCTTTGGGCCGGATCGCAGGCAGGTCACGTGTCGGGGGCTCATTCCTGAAGGAGTCTGGTTAAACATTACGTTCAAGTTTGTTCTCTCTTTGCCTTCGAAACCCGCAGCTTTTATAACCCCCCCGACCCTCTTCCAGCAAGATTGGGTGGTCATGATAGAGTTCGTTCCAAAGCGTTTTCGAGAAGCAGCTGTTTATTAAAACGCCAACAGCAGTGATTAATTTGGGATGCTCTGCCATGCATCTGTTTGCTGCCTGACGACATCCCTGGTTCAAGCTGGAATCTGCAGCCGCCAGTTCTGCCAGGGCACCCTCCCCAACCCGTGTCGGTTCCATGAGATGCGTGTACTTTGTCCAAGGGAGATCTGCAAGTCTGATGTGCATTTGGCATTGTTGCAGATGTAACTGGCACTTCTTGAAGGAAAAAAAAAAAGGCGAAGGAAGCTGGAGGTCCACAGTTTGGAATCTCTAAAGGGGACAGCTGTTCGCTGAGGTTCCCCAAGTGGTGATGGATGCCCCGCGCCCTCAACCACATCTGTACGGGGACGGAGGAGGGACGGGCTGGGAACTCTGGTGGAAAGACATCTGTCGGCAGCCAAACGTGGATCCAAGTCCATGCAGCAGAGTATGCAAAACAGCATCTGATGGTGGCTCTTTCTGTGGTTTCCTTTTTTTTTTTTTTTTTCCCCTGAGGAGGGAGGCAGAACCACGCACTTTTCATCTCAGTGGGGAAGTAGGAGACACTGGCTCCTTGACCTCACGTCTCCAAACCCTGAGGTGTTGGAAACAGTGCTTAACAGACCTTGTGCTTGGTCAGCCCGCGGACTGGCAAACCCATGAAACGAGGTTCTGAATGGAACACACACCTGTCCGCAGACGGCCGGGGCCGAGCTCCTTGGAGAAGGACGGTGTGGCGGAGAGGGTCTGGGGGAGGGAGGGTAAGCTGTGCACCCAGGCCTTGGTCGGCGGAACTGACTTGTGGTCAGTCCGCTTGCCACAGGAATGCTTTGCGGCGAGACTGAGCCCTGGAAACGGAACATAATTCACTTTACTGAATTCAGTTCGCCAGGGTATTGATTGGGTGCATCACCTGTGTGTTAAATGCGTTTCTATTAACTGCTCATAAAACGTGTAGCAATTCCAGTTGCTACTGGTTTCAAAAGCCTTTGAGGCTATTTCCAAACAGCCCGGGAGGATAAAAACACATCCTGGGTATTCTGAGTTTTAGATGTGGAGCAGAGCATGTCTTGAATGTACACATTGTAAAAATGTTGGATGGATTCCCCTCCCAATGCTTTTTTTTTTGCTTTTCTCTCTCCCTTTTTTTTTTTCTTTTGCTTTTCAGGGTGTGGCATATGGAGGTTCCCAGGCAAGGGCAAGGGTCTAATCGGAGCTACAGCTGCCGGCCTACGCCACAGGCACAGCAACACCAGATCTGAGCCACCTCTGTGACCTACACTGCAGCTCACGGCAACACTGGTTCCTTAACCCACTGAGCGAGGCCAGGGGTCAAACCCAAAACCTCATGGATACTAGTCGGGTTTGTAACCTGTTGAGCCACAATGGGAACTTTCCCAATGCATTTTTTTTTGTCTTTTTCTATTTCTTGGGCCGCTCCCGCGGCATATGGAGGTTCCCAGGCCAGGGGTTGAATCGGAGCTGTAGCCACTGGCCTACGCCAGAGCCACAGCAACGCGGGATCCGAGCCATGTCTGCAACCTACACCTCAGCTCATGGCAACGCCAGATCCTTAACCCACTGAGCAAGGGCAGGGACCAAACCCGCAACCTCATGGTTCCTAGTCGGATTCGTTAACCACTGCGCCACGACGGGAACTCCCCCAATGCATTTTTTATTTCCAGCTTTCTTTCTAGCTTTTCTTAATTCATGAATTTGATTCTTGGGATAGAAGAGAAAGGGCTGACACGCAGCCCTGGAAATGGAGCCTGGGAGACTGTTACAGAAGTGGAAGGTGTGTGCTCATGAGATGGACTGTTCTAGGAATCGAGAGGGACAGAGTATCAGGGTGCAGCCCCTCCATTCTCGGGGCGCTTAAGCTGCCCAAGGTCTTTTGGCTTCACTCCCAAGACTGGTATAAGATTCCCAAGCCGCACATTTGCCCTCACAGGGCGTTCCGAGCATGCCAGTCGGCCCCCAGGGGAATTGCATCACCCCCTCTTTGAACTAAAGAGGGTCACAGGAATCCTGAAGGGCTACTTTATTTTATAGACTGGAGACCAGCCCAGCCTCTGGACCGCCGCAGCCTCCAGGCTCAGCGCACGGCCCGGAAGTCCTGCAGCCTTGCTCCATGGCTGATGCGGGGCTGTGGAGGGGGCCGGGCCAGGATGCTGCCAGAAGGATGGGCCGTCCATCCAGCTGCTGCCCCCACGGGGTCCTGGGTCCTATGACCACTGCTGCCTCCATTCTGTGGGCCAAGCAGCCTCGGCCTCCGGCCCCACCTGCCTCGCTGTCCCAAGGTAGAAGCCTCTCAGCACCGCTTTCCTCTGCCCCTTTGGGGTCTTTTCCTCCTGACCCAACCTCACCTGCCTGGCTTCCTCTATGGCCCCGTTTCCCTGTAGAAAATGCCGGGGGCCAAGGGGACAGTCTGTTTCTCCACAGACGACGGGGCATCTCAGGTACCATTTGGGGCGGCGACCTGGCTATAACCAGCAAAGCATCAGTAGGAATGCTTACGTCTGGACTGCGATGGGGCGGGGTCCCGGGGGCACCGGTCTGGCATCTAAGCCAGTTCTGTAACGTCAGGGCAGGCAGGGAGAGGCGGTCATTTACAGGCGTCCTGGGGCTTTACCCTCACTGTGTCTTCATTACCCCGTTAGGAGAGTGTCTTTGATGTTCCAGGAAGGCGACCCTGGCAGCTCCCTTCCTGCCTGGCCGCATTTTCGATATGCAAATTGGGTTCCCAAGATCCTTAGACGGGCTGGGCTTGGGGTCTGGCTGTACGGTCCTCGATGACGCGAGGCCGTGCGCATCCCGCAGGGCTGGGCTTCAGTGCAGGCGCAGGGGCGGGGAGGTTGGAGTCGGGGGGGAGCACAGGCCCGGGGCTGCCTGCCCCTGCAAATTCCAGAACCTCTCCTGCTGGTTGTGGATAGGCTGGGCTGTGTTCCTGGCTGGGTGTGGGTCCAGAACGTGGCCCCGTTTTCATGCGTGTTATTTCCAGAAACACAGGGCTCCCTTGACACTCTTGGGGCCTGGACAAAGGACAGAGCAGGGGTGTGCCGGGAGATACAGGGCCTCTAGAAATCCAGGATGACTTCATCTCTAGACGACTGACTTGACCCCATCTGCAAAAACCCTCTTTCCAAATAAGACCACATTCACAGGTTCTGGGGGTAGGACTTGGGTAGGTGGGGAGGCACTATAGTTGGGGGGGGTGGAGGCGGGTGGGGTGGAGCGTGCTCTCATGTGGGACCTGTGGAGGCAAAGTCTGGGAAGGAGGGGGTTCAGATTCTGGGCGCGTGGGGCGGGCTGTGGGGTTGGCACGAGGGAGGTGACCCTACTGGGCCGAGCCCCTCTTCTCTCACCGGCACTTAGGCATCTGGGAAGGGCAGGACCGAGTGGTTCTGTTAAACATGTTTCCTTGTTACCTCCCCTGCTGTACATGGAAGACCAATTTTCAAGGAATTAGAATAAAATGCCCTTAACACTGAAGCTATTTTAAACTTAATTTCAATTAAATTTCATATGAATATCAATTATCACCGTATGGTATGATCACCAATTAAAAAGGATTTCCAGCTGATAGAATGCCACATCGAGTGGCTTCACGGCAAGCGGGGCTGGGCCACGCGGAAAGGCATGTTACTCCACGTGGTTCTTTCCTGCAAGAACTTTGGGCAGCCAGTCCAGCTGAGGGCTGGTCACATATCTGCCGGCACAGACTCTCCGCTTCCTCGGGCCTCAGCTTCCGCACCTGTCACTAAGTGCAAAGGAGGTCCCGTGACAGTAAAATAAGATTCGTGGGCTGACATCAGCTAATGCTTGTACGGGGCCTCCCGGGACCCCTCCGAAGTATATTATTTACTCCCCTATCGTATCATACCTGGCATAATATAATAGTAATTTTACTAACATTGTTCCCATCTAGTAGACATCACACCACTTTACAGATGAGAAGACGGAGGCGTCAGGAGGGGACCGTGGGTGGGACGTGCCCTAGGACCCAGCGGGCGGAAGTCAGGCCTTCCCAGCAGCCTGGCTGGGCCTGGCTGGCTCCTTGAGCCCGAGTCTCTGTGACGTTGCTCCCGCGGGAAGCGAGTTGGCTCTGGGGGCCCCTCCAGGCCTGCGGGGACACAAGCATTTCCCGCGCTGTCAGCGCCGAGGGAGGGAGGCCAGCGTTGACTGAGGTCTGCAGCGCTTGAGCCTCCGCCTGCCCTTCCTGCCCTTGGACGGGCCCTTCCTGGGTGACCTCCCAGCCCACCTTGGACACCGTTCGGGCCAAACCCTGGCAGAGACCAAAGACGGGCAACAGTCCCCCAGCTGGTTCACACACGGGGAGTTTTCATGGCTAAGGCCCTGAGTTGTCACCTGAGTCCTTCTATTTCAGTACATCCTGTTTCTGGTTCCCCAGGGCTGGGTCTTGTTGATTTTGCATTTAAAAAACAAACATCTATGGCTTTACTGAGAACGTCCATCTTCTGCGTATCTATTTTGTGACATCTTTTCATGATTCTTTCTAGGGTTGGGGAGGGCCCCTCCCCCCCCACCCCTGTGCCAAGCATGGTACTGGCATCCTGAGACTGAAAGGCTGAGAAAAGCGTCAGCGGTGAGGGGCCAGCGGTGCCTGAACGGCTGTGCTGGAAGCTCCGGTAGCAGCTTTATGAGGGTGGAGGGAGGGGCAGGGAGTGGACCCCCCAAACTGTGATTGTACAGATCAACTCTAACTTTTGCTTTTCTATTTTATTATTTCTTTTATTTTTTTCACCGTCTAATTCTTTCACACCCTCTGGGTTTTGCTGTGCGTCCGGCTGGAGGACACGGAGCCAGGCTGGGGCGGGGCCGGGGCCCTGGGCGCACTGTCTGGCGGGGGTCCCTGCTCCCCGGGGGTCCCAGCCACTCACTCATCCACCGGAAGCCTCTGTTTCCCATCCATAGAAATGGGGTGATGAGTCCTTACCTCAAACTGTCACGTGAGGGCTGAGGACCTGGTACCTCACATGTTTGGCAAAGAGTGAGGAAACAAAGCAGTTTAGGCCTGGTTTTTCCTGACTTCTGAGTTAAAAATTTAAATCTTTGCTTTCTAGGAAAACTCTGCTTTAGAGCAGTCTTAGGCATTAAACAAAATTGAGCGGTAGGTACCGTGATTTCCCATATACCTCCTGCCCCCACACGTGCACAGCCCCCCCCGCATCAACACCCACCCCCCCGCCCCCGCACCAGCCTCGTCACCCAGAGCCCTTGGACTACATCAGCGCTCATTCTTGGTGTCGTACATTCTCGGGGTTTGGACAAGTGTGTGACGACGTGTACGCATCATTATAGTGTTATAGAGAATTCTCACTGCCCTGAGAATCATCTCTGCTCCATTGGACACCGCCCCCCCCCAACACCCACATCTTGACAACCACCATTTTTTTTCTTTTTGTCTTTTTTGCTTTTTAGGGCTGCACCTGCGGCATATGGAAGTTCCCAGGCTAGGGTACAAATCAGAGCTACAGCTGCCAGCCTATATCACAACCACAGCCATGTAGGATCCGAGCTGCCTCTACAACCTACACTACAGCTCATGGCAAAGCTGGACCCTTAATCCTCTGAGCAAGGCCGGGGATCGAACCCACAATCTCATGGATACTAGTCGGGTTTGTTACCACTGAGCCACAACAGGAACTGCTGACCACTGATTTTTTTTTTTTTTAACTGTCTCCATAATTTTGTTTTTTCTAGAATGTCATAAAGCTGAAATTACAGTCTGTAGACTTTTCAGGTTGGCTTCTTTGACTTGTAATATGCATTTAATTTTCCTGTATTTTCAGGAAGACATGGCTTGAAAGCTCACTTCTTTTCAGGGCTGAGTACCAAGCTGCTGCTGGCCGCACCTCGGTTAACTTACCCACCCACCTAGTGAAGGGCGTCTCATTTGTGTGTCGGTCCAGCACCATTTGTTGAAGAGACTGTCTTTGCTCCACTGTATTGCCTTTGGTCCCTCATCAAAGGTCTGTCGATGACAGTGATACGGGTCACTTTCGGGGCTCTCTCTTCTGTTCCCCTGATCCGTTTGTTCTTTCACCAACTCCACACCGTCCTGACTACTCAGCTTTAGAGTAAATCTTGGAGTTGGGTAAAGTCCGTCCTCCAGCTTTGTTCTTCTTCATTACTTCGTTGGCTACTCTGGGTCTTCAGCATCTCTGTAGGAACGTTAACATTGGTTTGTTGCTATCCTTAAACTAACTCGCTGGGATTTTATTGGAATTGCAATGAGTTTATAGATCAAGGTGGGAAGAACCGACACTGACAGGTTGAGTCCTCATCTCCACGAACATGGACCTCCTCTCCACTTATTTAGTTCTTTGATGTCATTCGTCATGAGTTTACAGTTTTCCTTATATAGGTCTTATACATATTTTGCTAGGTTTACATGTAAGTATTCCATTTTGGGGGGTGTTCATGTAAAGCATATATTTTTTTTAATTTCAAATTTTGCTTGTTCCATGTTGGTAGATAGGAAAACAGCTGACTTTTGCATAGAAACTCACGTCCTGCCATCTTGCTGTAATTGTAGTTCCAGGAGGGATTTTGTTCGTTTGTTCGTTTGTTTTGTTTTTGGTTTGTTCTTTCCGATTTTCTGCATAGATGATTATATTATCCATGAACAAAGATAGTTTTCTCTCTTTCCCAATCTGTATACATTTTATCTCCTTTTCTTTAAAGTTCATGAAATTGCATTAGCAAGGACTTCTAGTGCAGTGTTGAAGAGGAGTGAGGGGGAAATCTTAAGGAGAAAGCGTCAAAGGTCTCACATCAAGCATAATGTTAGCTTTTTTTGTAGATAGTCTTTACTGGGTTGAGAAAGTTCTACTGTATTCCTGGTTTACTGTTTTGTTTTGTTTTTGTCTTTTTTTTTTTGTCTTTTTAGGGCTGTACCTGTGGCATATGGAGGTTCCCAGGCTAGGGGTTGAATCAGAGCTGTAGCCACCGCCTACGCCATAGCCACAGCAACACTCAGTCCAAGCCAGGTCTGCTGCCTACACCACAGCTCATGGCAACACCAGATCCTTAACCCACTGAGCAAGGCCAGGGATCGAACCTGCGTCCTCATGGATGCTAGTCAGATTCATTTCCACTGAGCCATGTTTTATCATGAACGGATGTTGGATTTTGTTGAATCCGTGTTCTGCATCTATTGATAGGATCATATGAGTCCTCTTCATTGTTCTGTTGAAGTGATGGGTTTCATGAATTAATTTTTGAATATTGGACTAGGCTTGCAAATATGGGATAATTTCTACTTGGTTCTGGTACATGATTCTTTTTATACTCTTTTTGCTTTGATTAGCTAATATTTTGTTGAGGTTTGTTACATGTATGTTCATGAGACATACTGGTCTGTACTTTGTTTTCTTGTAAAGTCTTTGTCCAGTTTTGGTGTCAGAGTAATGCTGTCCTCATAGAGTGAGTTAGGGAGCATTCTCTTTGCTTCTAAACTCTGAGAGAGAATATAGGATTAGTATCATTTCTTCTTAAATGTTTGATGTAATTCACCAGTGTGCCCATGTGGGCTGGGTGCTTTCTATTTTGAAAGGTTACTAACTATTTATTTAATTTCTTTAGTAGATATAGGCTTATGCAAATAGTCCATTTCTTCTTGTATGAGTTTTGGCAGATTTCATCTTTCAAGAAATCGGTGCATTGCATGTAGGTTATTCAACTTGAAGGCACAGGATTTTTGGTAATATTCCTCTATTAGCCTTAGCCTTATAATGTCCATGGTACCTGCAGTGATATCCTCCCTTTCTTTTCTGATGTTAGTCATTTTTGTCCTCTTTCTTTCTTAGTCTGGCTTGAGGCTTATTGCTTTTTTTTTTTTTAAATCTTTTTCAAAGTATCAGCTTTTGGTTTTGTTGATTTTTCTCTATTGATTTCCTATTTTTAATTTTACTGGTTTCTGCACTAGAAGTTCTTATTTTTTCTTCTGCTTTCTTTGGATTTAATTTTTTTCTTCTTTTCTAGCTTCCTAAAGTGGAAACTTCAATTATTGATTTTAAGACTTTCTTTTCTAATATAGGCATTCAATGCTCTAAGTCCTGCTTTCATTGCATTCTACAAATTTTAGTAAGTTGTGTTTCTATTTTCCTTTAGTTAAAAATACTTTAAAATTTCTCTTAAGCTTTCTTCTTTAGCCCACGTGCTATTTAGAAGTGTGTTAATTTCCCCATATTCTAGGGTTTTCCAATTATCTTGCTGTTATGGATTTTGAGTTTTACGTGCTGTGGTTTGAAGGCAGACATTGTATGATGTGTCTTTTAGGTTCACTAGAGTGTGTTTTATGGCCCAGCATGTGGTCCATCTTGGTGAATGTTCATGCAAGCTTGAGAAGAATGTGTGTTCTTTTATTGTTGGATGGAATTGTCTACAGATGTCAATTATACCCACTTGATTGATGGTTTTGTTGAGTTCAACTATGTCCTTACTGATTTTCTGCCTGCTGGATCTGTCCATTTCTGATAGACAGTGTTGAAGTTGCCAATTATGATAGTGGGTTTATCTATTTCTCCCTGAAGTTCTGTCAGTTTTTTGCCTCATGTAGTTTGATGCTCTGTTGTTAGGTCCATACTTGTTAAAAATTGTTATGACTTCTCAGAAAACTGACTCCTTTATCATTGTGTAAAGCCTTTCTTTTTCCCTGATAACTTTCCTCACTTTGAAGTCTTCCCTGTCTGCAGCTATGTAGGTACTTCGGCTTTCTTTTGATTAGTGCTGGCATGGCCTATTTTCTCCATCCATTTACTTTCAATATGTATGCGTCTTTCTATCTGAAGTGGATTTCTTGTAAGCAGCCTATCTTGCTTATTGATTCACTCCGGCAATCTCTGTCTTTGATTGGTGCATTTAGGCCACTGACATTCAAAGTGATTATTGATACATGTGGATTAATAACTAACATATTCATTACTGGTTTCTATTTGTTGCCCTTTTTGCTTGTTCCTATTTTGGGTTCCACTCTTTTTCTGCCTTTTGTGGTCTTAACTGAGCATTTACTATCATTCCATTTTCTCTGATTTCCTAGCATATCAGTTATACACCTTCTTTAAAAAAACCTTTTTTGGACTTGCCCTAGAGTTTGCAATATATGTTTACAACTCATCAAAGTACACTTTTAAATAGCCCTGTACTTCTTCACAAATAGCGTGAGTACCTTATAATAGCAAACGAAATACTCCCAATTTTTTTCTTTTATTCTCGGCATGATGCTGTTATTCATTTCACTTATCCACAAACAGGCATAAGCATATACATCCACTTTGTACATAAGCAAACATAATCAGATACATTGTTGCCATGAGTATTTGGAACAACCTGGTATCTCTGAGAGGAAGGAAGATTTAGGAAACTAAGCTTTTCTCTTATCTTCACTTCTCCCTCTCCAGTGCTCTTTCTTTCTTCATGCAGATTCACATTTCTGACCTATATTATGATTTTCCTTCTTGCTGAAGAACTTTAATATTTCTTACAAGGCAGATCTACTGGCAACAAACACCCTCAATTTTTGTTTGACTGAGGAAGTCTTTCTTTCTCCTTCATGTTTGAAGAATAATTTCACAGGGTTACAGCATTCTGCTCTGGTGGGAATTTTTTTTCTCTCAACCCTTTAAATATTTCACTCCACTCTCTCCTTGATTGGATTGTTTCTGTGGAGAAGTCAGATGTAAATCCTATCTTTGATCTTTCCTGTAAGTAAGGTTCTTTTCCTCTGGCTCCTTCAGGATTTTTTTCTTCATCTTTGATTTTCTGTAGTGTGAGGATGATATGCCAGGTGTAGTTTTTTCCCAGCATTTATCCTGCTTGGTGTTCTCTGAGCTTCCCGGGTCTGCGATTTGGTGTTTCTGACATTAATTGGGGGACGTTCTCCGTTATTATTTTTCTGAATATTTCTTGTGTTCTTTCCTTCCTTCTCTTCTGGCGTTCTCTTTATGCATCCGTTACGTCTTTTGGAGTGGTCCCACAGCCTATGGATAGTCTGTTGTGTTTTACTTCCCCCCAGTCTTTCTTCTCTTTGCTTTTTGGTTTTGGATGTTTCTATTGAGAAATCCTCGATCTCAGAGATTCTTTCCTCAGCTGTGTGCAGCCTACTAATAAGCCCGGGAAAGGCATTCTTCATTTGTGTGGCAGTGTTTTTATCTCAAGGATTCCTTTTTGGTTCTTTCTTAGGCTCTCCTCTGTAGACTGCTCTGCTTCCATCGCCCATCTGTTCTTGCCTGCTGTCTACTTGGTCCGTTAGAGCCCTTGGTATAATTTCATGGTTGTTTGAAATTCTTGGTCTGATAATTCCAGCATTCCTACCACGTCTGGTATGATGCTTGGTCTGTCTCTTGGAACTGTGTGTTTTTCCCCCCCTTTTGGTATGCATGCAATTTGTTCTTGATAGCCAGACAGGATGTTCTGGGTAAGAAGAACGGCTGTATACAGGGTTTTAGTAACATGGGAGGGAAGGGCTCTGTAGCCTGTGATCGGGTCTCTGTCCTTCAGTGACCTTATGTCTGGAGACCGTGGGCTTCATCAGTTTCTCAGTTTTTCTCCTTTCATGGACAGAAGGGGATAGGATGATGGGAATGGACTGGACTTAGGTACTTCCCTGCCCTGGGTCAGTTAGGCTCCGCAACCCAGCAGGTTAGGCTCTGGTTAACTAGTTTCCCCTGAGGGCAACCTTGTTAAGAACCGCGTCCTCTGGGGCAGTTGAACTTGGCTCCTTTCCCCTCCCCCTGCCGGAAGCCTGACGGGCATTTTCTCTGATATTTACGGTGGGAACCTGGCCGAGCTCCAGGAGGTAAATCTCACACTGTTGTTGGCCCCGCGATGTGGTCCCAGGGTTTCTAGCTCACGCAGCTGTCCTCTCGAGCCTCCCGCAGCCCATCAGTTCCAGCGCAGGCCTCTGCTTGGGTCTCTGCCCTGGAATGCTGGGACTCCTTGTGTGGTCTGCCCCCCACTCTCGGGGGCAGTATTTCTTGTGTCTCCCTTTTCCAGGAGCCAAAAGAATCACTGTTTTGTTAGTCTTCCCTTGTTAGTATGAAGTGGCGACTTCCGCACTGCTTGCATGTGGACCTGGAAATTGGCCAGCTCTTGTTTTAAGTGTTTTTCCCTGGGCAACATGTATAAAGTTGTACCTTTCACTCCAAGCACCACTAGGACGGATCCCTGTGTTCCAGCTGGGCTGTGTTCCCTTTGCCCCTTCCTGTTCATTGTGGGTGACCATCCTCCCCAACCTCCTGATGCTTCCCCCAGCCCCTGAGCTCCCTCTGCACAATATCTGCAGTGGCCCATGGACCTCACCATATAAGTGCACTAATGTCCGCAACTTCCAGAGGGGCAAACAGAGCCTCAGAGAGGTTACAGACCCCTCAAGGTCACCAAGACAGCAAGCAGTCATTTGGAGATCAAGCCAGGCTCTGCTTGTGTCCACAGCCTGAGCTGTGGACTTCGAGCCCCAGCTGTCCTCATTCCTGCCATAGCCACTGGAGGGGTATGGGGGCCCACAGCTGCCAGTGGCCAGCCAAACAGACCTGAGAACACGGACTTCGGATCCTGCTTCTGGGAAGGCTAGGGTGAAATAATCAGGGCTATTTTTAATGTGGCATTTTATCATCTAATCCATGAAAGGGTATGTATGCAAGTTTCCAGAGTAGCAATTTAGATGTCTTGTTTGGAATTAATATCTTGCAGCTCTTAAAGCCCTGGAAAAAATTGAATATTAGTCAGGTATTTAGTTGCTAAGAAACCAGGGCAGAAGCAGGCAGCCCTGATGGAGAAAACCGTGGGAATGCCGTTCACCGTGGGTTTGAAATGCTTGGTTTGCGGAGAACACAGCTCCATCCCCCAAACCGCCAGGGTATTTTTTTCAACCAAGAAGGGGTCTCCCATTTCGTTTCGTGGTCCACTTGTTTCTACATCCAGTCCTGATGGAAGGAAGAGCAAGCCCGGACCTGCTTGTGTTGGAGAAAGGAAGCTCTGGAGAGGAAGGGCCGGGAGGGGGGTCTTTGCTCCGAGGGCACCGAGGTCCCCTCCACCCTCCCCTCGCCTGCCTCCTTGGTTGGACCTGCCGCCAGACCTGCACCTCACGCCCTCACACTCCCACCTGGCCACTGCTGGGCGCCCACAGGGTGGACACAAGACCTGAGCTGGGACAGTCAGATTCTGTGTCCGGGGAATTTGAGAGATTCCTCTGTAGGTGTCTCTCCAATGCGAACAGACAGAACCCAGGGCCCAGGGGCGACTGCGAGCACGGCCATGGGCGCAGGAAGCAGAGAGGGCCAGGGGTGCCGACCGAGGCGTGTGTGCAGAAGCCCAGAGAGGCGGGTGGTGCTGCCGGGCCTGCCTCCGCCCGCACCCCGGATGGGGGCCCCCGGAGACGTGGGGATCCTTATAATGAGCTCTCTCTCTCCTGGCTTAGGCTAAAGATGTTTTCTATTTCTTGCAATCAAAAAAAAAAAAAAAATCCTAATGACTCCTTGCTCCTTATTGGAGCACTCAGACACCCTGGTCCATCTCTGGAGCCCTCCCTGGAGACCCCGATGCTCTGAGTCTCTTTGCAGCCATCCTGAGTTTTACGTCCCGGACCCACAGCCCTTGGGGGCTCACCAAGATCCAGGTTAGTCCCCTCTGTTTCTCCTTCCCTGGCCCACCCACCTCGGCCGCCCCTCCGGAGCCCCAGGTGACGTGACTCCCTCACTGCTCACTGAAGACAAGATCCCCAGAAATGCAGGCTGGTGACAATGCAAGTTCTGATGCCCCAGAGGAGCCCAGGGAGTGAGAAGACTGGGCTTGGAGCCTGTGGGGGTCTGCGTCCTGGCTCCACTATTTACAAAGCTACGGTGTTATCGCATCCTTTTAAACCTCATTTTCTGCATCTGTAAACTGAGGAAAATAATACAGTCTGGGTTTGAGGATAAAAGGAGCTGTGGCCTGAGAGTTCCCACTGTGGCTCAATGGGTTAAGACCCCAACTAGTCTCCGTAAGGATGCAGGTTCAATCCCTGGCCTTGCTGAGTGGGTTAAGGATCAGGTGTTGCCATGAGCTGTAGCGTAGGTAGCACATGCGACTTGGATCCCGCGTTGCTGTGGCTGTGGCATAGACTGGTGGCTACAGCTCTGATTCCACCCCTAGCCCCAGGGGACTTTCATATGCCGGGCGTGCGGCCTAAAAACCGAAAAGCAAACAAACAAAAACACAAAAAGGAGGTGATCTGCTGCTGTGAGCCCCCAGTTTCTATGTCGGAGCCCCCACCCTTAGGCCCACAGAATGAGCCTTCTTTGGAGAGAGGGTCTTTAAGAGAGGGAACCAGGTTAAAATGAGGGCGCGGGGACAGGTCCTGAAACAGTATGTCCTTCCAAAGCGGGGCGGGGCCGAGCCCAGGCTTGTGTGCAGGGAGAACACAGTCTTGGGGGGGAGGGGAGGCCCAGGAGCCACGAGTCGGGGGACAGCAAAGCTCTCAGTGGAGGGGAAGGCTTGGCGGAGGCGCTGCTCGAGGCGCTTGGAAGGAACAGCCCCGTGGACGCTCAAGCCCGTCCGGCGTTCCTGCCTTGATTTCTTCCCGTACCACCCGCTTCCCTCTGGCCCGAAGGTCGCCCTCCCAGACAGGGCCCTGTGGCTGGTCTGGCCCCGATGCAGGTTCCTGCCGGGGGGCTCTCCTTCCCGGGAAGCTGTCAGAGGAGGCTCCTGGCAACTCTTGGGCTGCTGCAGCAGGAGGGCCAGAGTCACGTGGGCCCCCTCTGCACCGCACACATAACGACCCCTTAACATGTGCCCCAAGGAGGGGAGTCTGGGCCAGAGGCCAAGAGGATGAGAAGAGGGATCTCGGGGTCCATTCCAGGTCACCTGTGGAGGCTGCAGGACAAGGGGTGAGGAAGAGCGGAGAGGAGCCAACCCCTGACCGCCTGTGACCAGAGAGGACACGGACAAACAGCAAACCTTTTGCCCAGCCCCTGGACTCTCCTCCAGGCCGATCCTCTAGTCCTGGGATTTATTTTTAGTTTGGCTGGTGATGGATTAGCTGTCCAGCCTTCCTAATGTTCAGGGTGTCCACAGGCCTGATCCCTGGAGGAAGATCCCTCCCCCAGCTTGGACAGAATTTTGAGGGTCCAGAGGGAGGAGTGGCAGCTGGCACAAGGGGGGCGTGTACCCCTTTCTGACACCGTGGGACTGTGCAGTCCCCCAGCCTGAGGTCAGGGCAGCATGTGCAGCCTCTGGGGTTGCCTGGATCTCGCCTCAAGTTTCCCGGCTGACAAGCAAGAGACAGGGAGCCCGGCGTGCGTGGCCACAGTCCTGCCCACTGCCTCTGTCCCCGGGGCCAGGGAGGGTCAGCCAAGTGTCTCTGCAGCAGCCTGGACATGAGAGCTGTCGTCTCAGCCACCCCAGGCTCCCTGAGGTCTGTGAAGCAGGAGTCATGGTCGAGCTCAGCCCTGCCCCTGCCAGAGAGAGAAGGACTGCCACTCTGACAAGGGCACTGGACCGAGGGGGCGCCACTCTGGCCCCTGTGGCCTCCACGGGCTTTCCTTTCAAAGCTTGTCGCTGAGGACCCCTCAGCTGGAGTGACGTGCCCTGGAGGCTGTCCCGTGCTGCCCCCCACCTTCCCAGCCAGCATCCAGAGAAAAGGCTCCCCTCCACTTGTCTCCCTGCCCCCCCCATCCCTTCCACTCACAGGCTGTTTTCCCCCTCGTGGCAGCACATCAAACTGTGAGCAGGTTAATGATGCTCTGTGAAAATGTTTCACATTCCAGAGATTCAAAGCCACCATCAGGCAGGCCGTTACCATGGAGACGGTGTAAACAAACTGGCTTTCCTAGTGATCACTCTCATCAATGACACACTGGGGGCAAAGCTCTAAGATCAAGCAGTGTGACAGCGAGAGGCACAGAGTAAACTCACACCCACCCTCCCTGACTCGGGAGCATCTTCCTAACAGGCGCTTCTGCTTCAGAGAACTTGCTGGAGAGAAGCCTCAAGAACATTTGAAACCCAAATATTAAAGGGTCCTCCAACCTCTGAAAAAGCCGAGACAAGTGCAATCATTTCAAGATATTCATTCTCTTTATTGTTAAGACAAAGAAATCCTTCCTCATTGCATTCTTCTTTTTAAAAGAATCCTTTTCTCAAGGAAACCTAGAAATTCCCAGAATAATGTGTTTCTCTCTGCCCAGGGCGGTGTGGTGTGTGGGGTGGGAGGGGTGGGGTGGGGGGGTGGGGGGGGGTGGGGTGGGGGGGGGGTGGGGGGGGGTGGGGTGGGGGGGGTGTGGGGGGGGGGGTGGGGGGGTGGGGTGGGGGGGTGGGGGGAGAGGTGGCCAGCTGTGTACACATCCTGGTAATTCCAGAGGTGGAATCTCAATTAACCAGAGAACTCCCTCTGGTCAGTGTGGCTCACGGAAGAGTGGTCCCCAAAGCTGTCCACCTCCGGATTTTTGGAATCTGCCACTGTCACCTGACTTGGCAAAAGGTCTTCGCAGATGTCATCACGTTAAAGACCTTGAGATGGAAGCCGGTCCTGAATTATCTGATGGGCGTGGCGTAATCGTAGGATTTTTCGAAGACAGAGGAAGGAGGATCAGAGTCATGGCAGAGAGGGGAAGCTGGCTTTGAAGATGAAGGGTCCAAGAGCTGAGAAAAGTGGGCACAGGAAAGTTTAGGTCCCTCCAAGGCAGCTGGGGGTACTCTGTTACGACAGCACAGGAAATAGATACAGTCGGCCGTGGGGTTCAGCCCATATGCCGGCCAGTTCTCTCCAGGCAGCCTCTCTGCTCTTCGCTCCCCCAAACCTGATGGGACCGAGTTAGGGCCGAGGGCAAGGAGGCAGAGCCCTAGCAGGGACCCTCGTGGCTGACAGCATCCTTTATCCTTACTGGCTCCCTCGCTTCTCATTGCCCATCTCACCATCTGACAGGCTAGGCGTTTGGGGCGGGGCTGTGTCTTCCCAGAAGCTGGGGCTCCGTGAGAGCAGAGACCTGGGCTGTTCAGGCGGGGCAGCCCCCAGCGCACACCTGCTGAGCACACGACAACCTCAGTAGATGTTTGTTGGCAGGTGACAGCATCCTGCTATAGAGCCAGGCTCTTGGCTGAATTAGGGCAGGGATTTGTTTATATCCAGATCAAAATGCAATCCCTGGAAAGTGGGAACACTCCTCTGTGCCCGTGTGGCCCCCACCCCCCGGGAGCCAGGTTCCTGTCCGCCCCCTCCCCACCCCGTGTTTTCCTCCTGTGGTCAGCACAGCGGAACATGCTGCCCTGGGGGAAAGTGCTTTCCTGCAGGTGTCCTGGCTGAATCCGATACCCTGAACATTTTCATTAAGGGCATTCTTTGAGGTACATATTATCACCCTGGGTGGCAAGTGCCAGGCTGCTCGGAGTGAATTACTATGGTTAGCACCAGAGCTCGCAGGCTTGCCGAGGCCCTGCATACAATTCAAACCATTTCAGGCACTTGGGGAGAACAGAGCCTTTGGGAATCATCCAGGGCTGTCACCCAGGGTGAGCTGGTGGTCCACCAGGGGGCGATGGCATTGCATCATTTGTGTCCTGGATCAAACCAGACCTGAACCTCATCTGCTGTGAGGCAAGACCTTGCTTTTGGCCCATCCCATAAAAAATATCTAAAATGATGTGGCATTTACAGCATCAGTTTCTCCCCTTCACAGTGAGCAGATGGACACCAAGAGAGGTCACGTATCTTTTCCAAAGTCTAGCAAAGTAAGTAGCCGGCAGATATTTAACCCCACAGACTTATGCCAGAATCAAGGTCCCAACATCACCTATACCTCTCCCTCCTATGGGTCTCCATGGAATTTACAGATGTAAACTTAACAGAAAGAAGAGATTGCCGCAGAGAGGATAGGCTGCCCTGTTAGGTAGTGAGCTCCATGTCCACAAAGGCATTCAAGTAGGCAGTAACCCATGGCCCCAGCCTGTGTCCTCTGAGAGGAAAAGAACCTTCCCAATTTCACCTCCAGAACAGCATGGTTATCCTTAAACCAGCTCCAGTCCCCTGGGGAATGACAGGCCAAGCACAGGGGGGCCAGAGCTCCAAGCACTGTTAGTTTTTTCTCCACTATTTGTGGTATCATCTGCCTGGGGTTTTGTTTGCCTTCGTGGGTTTCCTGCTGCTTGGCAGGAAAGGGAATTCCTGGGCTTGGGGCAGAGATGGGGGGGTTCCACCTCATCGCCCTCTGTCTGAGTCAGAGGAACCCCAGGATGGTGAGTGCAGAAGGGCCGCTTTTGAGTTTTCAAAATGCAGTTGCTTTTTGGTTTCTTTTCTTCCTCTGACTAAACGTGATTTGTGGAGTTCCCTGGTGGCTCCGTGGGTAAGGAATCCACGTTGTCACTGCTGTGGCATGGGTTCCGTCCCTGGCCAGGTGACATTTCACATGCCCAGGGCACAGCAAAAAAAAAAAAAAAAAAGTGATCCATGGCCACGTCACTGGGAATATTCGGAGAAGACGCAGAAGCAGAGGAGCAAAGCGGGGCTGATCCACCTGGTCCACTCTGAGCACCAGCTGAACGCGGGTGGGCGCAGGTGAGCCGGTGTGCCCAGGACGGCCCACATGCTGGGCCACTGATGTCTCTGCTTGGGTACTGCCCCCCTTTTCCTGGGCCCCCCCAAAACAGGTTTTTCCTCCCAAGCTGGCTCTCTGCAAAAGCAAAACCCCAGAGGATCCGCTGGTTCACACAGTGTGACCCCAGTGATTCAGAAGACTCTTCCCAGAGGGGGTTTTCTGACACCCGCAGACGGAGAAGCCAGAGCGAGGGAGGAGGGCTGGTAGTAGCGATGTCTCAGACAAGGGATGTCTTGAGCCCATGTTGGGGAGAAGATGCGGCTGTCTTAGGCTCTCAAAGCCCATTTCCTCTTCCTTTCAGAAGAGAATGACAGTGGAAGCGCTTCATAAGGTAGTTGTTAGGATTCTATGCAGTAGTTAGTCCAGGGGAAGCTCTCAGAGGAGGCCTCGGCATGGTCCAAGCACCAAATAATGGTATTAAAATTGATTTCTGTTATTATTAAAGTGCGTTTTAAGACAAAGCCTCTGGAATTGGAGCTACAGGAGGAGCAAATTCCCACGGACCAAAGTGATTTCCAAAGTGCTCTTTGCTTTTGCTTCCTAGCCTGGAGCTGGCGATGCTGGAGGAATTTGAGTTGACGGGCTCGTCCTGCAGCACTGGTCAATATCCGTCGGCCCTGCTGCCCCACTGGCTGAAGCCACTCACAGGCGGGAGGGGGACTGCCCTCTGGAGACCCCAGGGCAATGTCACTGGGTCACTGCGTACCTGCAAGAAAAGGCCAGGGCGCCTGAGAGGACCAGGAGCTTCTGGAAGGGCAGAAAATCTCAGGACAGTTCGGCAGCTTGGGCTGAAATACTTCTTTTTTTTTCTTTTTGTCTTTTCGCCTTTTCTAGGGCCGCTGCCGCTGCATAGGGAGATTCACAGGCTAGGGGTTGAATCGGAGCTGTAGCCACCGGCCTACACCAGAGCCACAGCAACGCAAGATCTGAGCCACGTCTGCGACCTACACCACAGCTCACGGCGACGCCGGATCCTCCACCCACTGAGCAAGGCCAGGGATGGAACCCGCAACCTCATGGTTTCCATTCGGATTCGTTAACCCCTGCGCCACGACAGGAACTCCTGAAATACTTCTTGACGGTCATTTGTTGGTTTGGGAAGAGCTCCAGGAGCTAGAATCTTCTAGACTGGGTAGCATAAGAGGACCGCTGGACTGGGAGTCTGGGGTGAGCAGATGCAAGCTGCTGCATTTGGAGTGGCTAAGCAAAGAGGTCCTGCGGTATAGCACGGGGAGCGGTATCTAATGGCTTGCGATGGAGCATGAGGGAGGATAATGGGAGGAAAAAGAAGGTACATACACTTATAACTGGGTCACTTTGGTGTACAGCGGAAATTGACAGAACTCTGGAAATCAACTCCAACGAAACAATTAAATGAATAATAAATAAATAAAAAGAGGACCGGGAGGGCGTGCACACGCCCTTTCACAGAGCGAACAGTTACAGAGCCCTGCTCTCGCCCAGGGACGCCAGGACCCAGTGAGCATCACGGAAACTCCCTTGCCTTCACCGGACTTACGGGCCGTGAACAGCGTGAATGCTGGACGGAGGTCATGGCGGACGTGACATGAAAGCGACGCTGCGCTGGAGAGGAAGCTGAAGGGCGACCGCAGAGCCCTGGGCGGGGGGGTCCTGACAGCAGGTCACCTTATCTACAGCCATGGGGGTGATGGGCTGACGACAGCCTGGTGGCCCTGAGGGTAACAGCGATGGCACACGCCCGGCTAGAGCCTGGCACATGGTGGATACTCACACGCACAGCTGGATGCTCTCCAGGTTTGGGAACAGCCACCTTACCCGCTGCCTGCCCTGCCGCAAAGACACACGTGCACACACGTAGGTGACGCGTTTTATTGGGAAGAACTGTAAGATAACGATGCACGGTGTTTTCTCAGCTGGGACCCACGGGCCTCGTGGCAACTCTTCAGGTGGGGGTGACGCGTCTCAGGCTGCCCTGGGGTGGGGGCACCTCCCCTGCGCTCCGAAGATGCTGACCCACGGGTCAGCGGCTTGGGGTAGGGAGGACGGGGTGGGCACACACACAGCGGTTGCTTCTGAGAATGGAAATTGGGGCGGGGTGTAAAATGACCTGAGTGGTGTCTCCTCGTCCCCGGGAGAGTGCACGCGGACGGCAGGATTTAGGCAGGGGCCGGAGCCAGCGAGATGCCCGGGGCCTCTGCTCCCTTAAGCCCCCGCCTCCTCCTGCACAGTTCCCAAGATGCGCTTCGCCGCGCTTTCCTGGCAAAACCTATCATTTCTCGGCTCCTGCAGGCTCCCCAGAGGGGCCCTTGCGGGTCGCTGTTTAAACGAGGAGAAAATTGGTTATAAATCAACTTAATTTTCAAAGATACTAATCCAAGGAGAACCCAGTTTTGTGTGAGACGATGGCTCCATTAAGAAGTTGCTGGAACACGTAAGAAAGAGACAGAAATGGACACTAAAGTCAGAGAAACATTTTCAGCTGGGACACTGTTATGTTTTGAAATGTTTCTCCAGGAGTTTCTGCTGTGGCGTGGTGGGTTAAGGACCTGGCATGGTCTCTATGGTGGCGCAGGTTCGATCCCTCACCCTGCACGGTGGGTGGAGGGTCCTGCATTGCTGTAGCTGTGGTGTAGGTTGCAGTTGCAGCTCGGATGTGATCCCTGGCCTGGGAACTCCAAAATACGTCTCCAAATTCCCTCCCTTTTTGGATTCCCTTGATTTTATCAGTTTGGCACAATGAGGAAATGGTGCCGGCAGCAGGAAATGGCAGAAAGGTCGGTCCTGTGTCGCTGAACCTGGAATATCTGGGACCTCTCAGCTCCCTTCTTCCATCACTGGGTGGAGACCCTCGCTCTGGGGCTGGGGGCTCTGGGCAGAGGACATACGATGGGTCCCTTCAGCGTGTTCCTGGTCTATGCTGGAGCTGCTCTTGCAGCTGACTCGTCCTCATCTCTTTAGATCGTGGTGCTCCAGAATTCTGGATGGCATGACACAGGGCGTTTCCAAGACACCCGAGACTCGCTGGCCTTGGCCGACTGCTGCTGGCACACAGTTCCACTCTCCTCAAATGTCTACGCCAAGGGCGGATACAAACCCACGGGATGGATCCAACTGTCCGCAGCCGGTCCCCAGTGGCTCCACCTGAGAGACGCGGGTCTCCTTCTCTTCCAGCCGAGCCTGAAACATGGTCCCCCCAGCCCCCTGGCCCCTCCTCACCTTTGTCCCTCCACCTGTAATATGGCACACATCGGAAGGTGTCAGCACGTAGGGATGTTGGTTACACAAAAGGTATCATTACGGGAGATTGAAAATCAAACCGCAGTTTCATTAATGGACCCGTTATCAGGGAACGCTGTGTTATTTGAATACCTGCCTGTGGTTACTATAGATACTCCTTTCCTCGGTTGCACTTCAAACAAATAATCGGCACGGCATTTCCTGGGCTTTGTACGCCCGAGAGTGCTCTCTGATAGACTTAATCACCCCAGCTATAGGCTAGACGGTCTTTATTTGAATGCTTCGAATTGATGAAAAATGCTGCAAAGGCAGATTGTCAAGGGAGAGAGAAGAACAGTATAATTCACATTCGAGCAGGTGTTCTTATTCCTTAAAAAATTAAAACCAACAGGGCCATTACCCGTTCCATATTCTTGTTTGGCACCAGCTGCAGGGGGCTGCATGCGCTCGGCTCTCCTGAACATAACCAGGGGTCAGGACACCCTGAATGAGGCGCCTGGGGCCCCGGGAGCAGCTGTGATGACTCTGAGTGTGAGATGGCCAAAGGAGAAGCCACAGCTGCCCGGGACTGGGCTGGTTAAGTACCTGTGCAATAAATGGTCTCGTGTATTCTCGGCAAGGGGGCTGAGACTAAGCCGAGTCGGGCCCAGAAGTGCCGTGAGGAGGTTCCACAGTGGTGGGACGGGGCAGAGGCAGGTTTCAGCGCAGCCCGTCCCAGGTTCTGCGCTGGATCCTGTGGTTCGGACCCTCCCCTCCTGGGCCTCTGCCCTCTCACCATGGAAGGGCAAGCTGGGCCCACAACATGTGTGTGTGTGTGTGTGTGTGTGTGTGTGTAGGGGAGTGAGCAGCTTTCTCCTGTTGGGGTTTTAAAAGCAAAGCCACCTGGTCCATGAGGAGCTGGTCCCTGGGCTCAGGTGTGTCCCCAGAGGTGACAGGTGGTTCTAACGGCAGGTGGGAGGAGCCTCACCAAGTCCCCTGGAGTGTGATGTCAGCCCCTCTCCCTCATGCCTTGAAGTCATATTAAATAAATGAGGATCCCCAAAGTTTGACATAATTTACCACCTCCTTCCAAGATTGGGGACCTGCCACCAGCCAGCAAGTTGGCCTCTCTGAGGGAAGAGCTTGCACAGTCTGCTTTGGAGGGTCTGAGTGCAGCAGGTCATGGGCTGTGAGGGCGCAGACTCTGGTGTGTTTAGATGGAGGCGAGACACACAGGATGTGCGGGCTGCCCTCTGTGGAGCCCACTGCCAGCAGGCTGGGCGTGGCTGCCGGGAATCCCTCCTTAGATCTGACACCAATCCTGGGTTCAGGATGTCACATGGGTGTCTTGTCGCGTTGGTGGTAGGAGCTTTACACCATGGCAATTGGCAGAAGCTACAAGTCAGAACTTATCTCTCATCCCCTAGAAACTGGTGGTGAAGCATCTGCTAACACCCCATTGATTTTGGAGCTACAAGGACCTAGGGATATTCCCTCATATTTTGGACCCTCTTACAGGCAGGCACTGGGCCTGCTCCTCCCCTTCAATCCCAACACTGACTTCAGCGTGAGATACAGATATTAATGTCCCGACATTTCAGATGCAGACAGAGGCTCGGAGGAGTTTGGTGAGCTCAAGGTTGCAGTTAGGACGTGTCAGGGTTTCAGCGAAGGCCTGGGTTTGTAGTGCTGGGTGTTCCCTCTTGGGGCGGGGGAGGAGGTGACCGTGGGGTGCATTGGTTCCGCTCCAGTCCTTGGGGACAGTTTTGAGCTGTGCCCCATATTCTCTGGAGCTTCATCCAGCATCACCCTGAATTCTTCCCTTTCTCCCCACCTGCCCACAGCTCTGCCTGGACGTCACGTCATTGAGAAGCTGCAATGCGCTAACTTTGTCCATCAATGCTCTTTGTCGACCAATGTTCTCCCACAGCAAAGCATCGTCACTAAGGGCCAGAGGGCCGATAGTTCCAGATTCAAAGCCATAGAGCTGCGTCGGCTCCTCCCTCTGCCACCACAGTGCGGAAGCGGCTGAGGATACAAACAAACGACTGTGGCTGTGTCCCCGCAAGAAGCCATCACCTTCAACAACAGGTAAAACCCCAGAGCAAAAGCCGAAGGGTGCCTGCCGGCCATAGATCATCACAGCCTGCCTAAGATACAAACATGAGGACCCAAAATTTAAAAATAGACACCACATCCACAGAGCTCAATGACGTTTCTACTTGTTTCCACTTCAAATGAAAACAGGGGACTGGTAAACAATTTCCTCTTAAACTTTCTTCCTCCTTCCACCAAATACCGAGATCAGTGATGCGGTGAGCAGCAGCATCTGTAACATGTTCGATCGATTGGGAACGTTCCAGTCAACTGTTCAGCCAGTCTATCCTAATGTCCTGCTGTGCCAGGCCCCAAGGACGGCAGAGCAAACGGGACATCAAGGCAGAGGCTGCGCTGGCGTAAGGATGTGGTTTGGTGACCACAGGAGGGCCTCTGCAGGTTGACGCTCTCCCTGGTGGACTCAGCCTCCTCCACAAACGGGACGCAGAGACACATCCCGATGCAGAGAACTCTGGGTCCCCGGCTCTGCTGGGGGTTCTGTCCGCGGGACCTGGTTCAGCTCTTCCCTTCGTCTTTCTGTATCTGAGCGGCCCCAGTGCCTCCCGATAAACTCCAGCCTTCTCTCTGTACTCCAGATTGTGTCGGGCCGTCTTCTTTTCTCTATTTGCATCCCAACCTGAGTAGCCCAGGACCAAGGGGTCTTTGGCAGAGGCCTTTCATCCAAACTGCACGGGGCACATAGCAGTTGCTCACTCAGTTCTTTCATGAGGATGGATGGCTATTGGGTGAGGGTTCTCAGGAGCTGGCAACAATCATGAAATGCCTGTGTCCCAAACCCACAGCTCCCTGAGCGTCGTACCCTATGTCATGGCCTTTTTATTTTACCTCCCCATAGAAAGCAGATACCGTGGGGTGACTGCTGTGACACACGGGCTGGCGGCATCTCACAGGGGTTGCCAACTGGCTGCTGGGGTCGGGGGAGGCATCTTTTGTTTCCCACTGGCCAGTTCAGTGACCTTTTCATGCAACTTGTAAACCAGGTGCCTGTGTCTGGTCAAAAGTTTCAAGGGAGCACATGGGGATAATTCTCTCACAGACGCTTCAGAAGGGACAGTGAGGGTCTGGTTAGACTGTGTCGCAGGATGACTGGTGCTTTTAAATTTTTTTGACTGCACCCTCGGCATGCAGAACTTCCCAGGCTAGGAACCCTTGCCACAGCAGTGACAGCCCTGAAGCCTTAACCACTAGGCCACCAAGGAACTCGAGTTTGAACTTCTACAGCAAAGAACAGAGAAAGGGAACAGGGTGAGGGGTCAGCATTGCTGGCTGGGATCTGACCTTCGCTTTAAAAAGAAAACTGGTATCTGGGAGACGCATTTGGCTGAGGCCAAGGGGGCAGGTTTCAGCAGCAGAGACCATGCTGGTGAGATGGCCTCAGCATCTGATGGCTCCTTCTTAAGGAAGGAGCGAATGTGACGCCTTTCTGTCCGCTGTGGCATCAGCTGTGTTCTCCTCTCACAGAGCAAGGTGGGGGCCAGGGGAGGCAGGTGCACTTGGTTTCCCTGGAAGTTCTCAAGGTCACGGCCAAACCCATCTCCCAGGTTGACTGGCCTTATCTCTCGTCTCCAAACAGTGCGCATTCTGTTTTGGAAAAGGCTGAGCTAGTGTCTCCCTACTTGGTCAAGGACACTGTTGCTGGCTTTGCTTGACTTCCCTCCTACCCGCCCCCCTGCCGCAGCCCCAGCGCCCCCACCCAGCTCCCCACTCCAAGCTTCTGCAGAGCTGGCCGCCGGGCCCCACTGACTCCAGACAGCCCTTCAGGCCCTTCAGGCCAACGCGTTCTTCAAAGCGTGAAATTGGGTCATGTGACTCCCTTTCCTGAAACTCCCCCAGGGGTCCTGGGACTCCCCCAGCACTCCATTATCTGGCCTTGTACCCTCCCCGCATCCTCTCCTATGCTGCCCCTGGCTTGGCCCCAGGAGACTGCACCTCTGGCTGGGTCCTGGGCTGCAGCAGCATCCTAACCCCGGCCCCGGCCCCTGGGGGGCTTCTGTCGTCTCCCGGGCGCCTTCCAGAGGCCCTTCCCTTTGCTAGGAAGCCTTCCCCAGGCCCAGGGGTCAGGAAGGAGCCCCTGCCAGGGCCCCAGGGTACCCCGACGCCTCATCCACTTTGGGGCCGACGTGGACCTTGTTGGCTCCAGGCCCTGTGGCAGCTGGCGTCGTGACGCGCCGTGGTCAACCTCCTTCCTGCTGGGCTTTCTGGGACTCCCTCCAAATTACCTTCTCACACTGGAATCCTTGCCTCAGGCTCTGCTTCCGGGGGACCCTCTGTCCTGTTGTAGGACGTCCACCTGCCACGCCGACGGTCGCATCCTCGTCTGGGGCCTCCTGCTGGCACATGGCAAAGCTCCAACCAGCACAAACGAGGGACGAAGACACGTGCTCATGTCACTGTTCAGCCAACCAGGAAATTGAAGGAAGCTGGTTGGCCCATGGGGCCTTCTGGTTCGGGGCCCAAATGTGACTAATTGCTGGCCTGTCAGCAAAAGGATGGGCTGCCGTTTCTGAGGAGACGGTATTATTTTCTCATCCTTTACGACTGTGGGTGATGTGTGCTAAGACGTGCGCAGGACTCACGAACTGGTGGGGGGTGGATGCGGGGCAAGGTGGGCGGCTCGTCTTTAAAGCGCAAGGTGGTCTTTGCCCGTCTCGTGTTAGAGAAATTCACAAGCTCCTTAGCACTGGGGGTCCTGCTAGAAAGACCGCCCTGGAGCCAGGCGTTCCTCTGACTTTAATAAAATTGAGAGTATCTCACCTTGGAAATAAGGCAAAGAAAGAAAGAAAAGAAAGGAAGAAAGGGCTGTATGATGTCTTTTACTTGTTTCTTTCTGCCTTAGATCTGCTTTGCGAACATTTTTAAAGGGGGAAAAATCAGTACGACTTTCTGGCCTTATAAACAATTATTCTTTTTATTTCAGAAACAGGACCCAAACCAGCAGAAATCACTTGCAACTTCCGTGGTCAACATCGACTCAAGACCGGGCCGTTGAAGTGAGTCCCCGGGAACGCTTGCAAACCTGTGTAATTACTGACAAACTGCGCACGAACGGCTCGAAAGCAAATGGCTTTGCATTTCTCTTGCCGTCTTTGACCTCCCGGCAAAATAATCCCAGAGAGAGACTGCAGCCACTTTCTCTCTAATGGGTAGGGGTAACTGCTGTGAGATTCGAGGCCATTTCTGACAAGTTCGGACAATTAATGCTCTGAAGTAGAAGCGAGCGATGCCGTGTAAGGATAGATAGGCAGATAGACCTGCCGAGAGGGATGGTGTCGCGGTCTGCTCAGCTTAGGCAGCGTGGTTATGGGGACAGACGGGTGAGGACCCGGCGCAGGTGGATTTGCCCCTTCTGTTATTGGGGAGTTGGCCGGCGGGATGGGAGAATAGGGGTCTCTGCTTCCTGGCATCACACGCAGGACCCGTGGGCTGGCGCGGCTTCTTTCAGGGGTGACGGGGAGGCGGAGTTTGCCCAGCCCCGCGCCGTCACTGCGGCAACGCCATGTCCGGAGCGGGATTGGCGTCCATTGTTGCTCCTTCCTTTCCTTCTTTTTTTTGTGTTTTTTCCTTTCTTCCTCTCCTTCCCTTTTTTGTTAAAAGAAACCAAACTTTGCGGATCTGTTACTTTCCTTTTCCCCAGATGAAAGAACAGGAACCCAAACCTGAAGGGAAACAGCGGGGATGGATTTGTTCCATTTTTGAGACTCATATCTTTGCAAATTACCCCGGCATCAAACACAGAGTTTAACATATAAAAGGTGCCTCAGTGAAGATTACTTTATCACCTTCGAATACACTATTAGGGGAGAAAAAAACCTCAACATTCACCCGGCACATTTGCCCAGCTGTCAAATGCATGTTTGGGGGGCGTGCGGGGGAAGGACGTGGGACGGCAGAGGGGCCAGGGTTGATGTCATCTGCAATTAAACATCAGTGAACAAGAGTTCCTTTGTGGTGCAGCAGGTTAAGCCTCCGGCGTTGTCGCTGCAGTGGCTCAGGTCCCTGCCGTGGCGCGGGTTCAATCCCTTCTGTATGCTGCCAGCATGGTCCAAAACAAACAAAACCTGTGTATGCTGCCAGCATGGTCCAAAACAAACAAAACCTGTGGGTAAACAGAAAAGCACGCGACGTACCAGAATTTAGGGAAATACAATGTAAGCAGAAGTGGACACAATTTCATACCAATAAGACTTGCAAAATGAAGAAAGGGGGCGAGTTCCCATTGTGGCGCAGCGGTAACCAGAGGTCGTGGGTTCCATCCCTGGTCTCGCTCAGTGGCTTAAGGATCTGGTGTTGCTGTGAGCTATGGTGTCGGTCCCAGATGCGGCTAGGATCCTGCATTGCTCTGGCTGTGGTGTAGGCCAGCGGCTACAGCTCCAATTGGACCCCAAGCCTGGGAACTTCCATGTGCCATGGGTATGACCCTAAGATGACAAAAAGAAAAAAGAAAAAAAAAGTCTGAGAATGCCACATGCTGGCAAGGACACGGGGAAGCAGAAGGTCACACGTGATGGGTCTTCAATCTTTACTCCTCGGAGAGCAACTTGCAATTTGAGAACACCTGCGAACACAGGAGAAACACAAGCCTGTCCTGAGCGATGCCACACCTAGTACCTACGCTAGAAAGATGTTCTGCCTGTCCTGCCAGGGAATGTCAGGGAGGGAGACAGCAGGAGAAGAAAGTGCCCTTCATTAAGGGAGGAGGCCACGTCAGGGCCACAGGACAGCAGCTGACACAAACAGACCAGCTGACCTATGGCTGCGTGATAGGTGTATAAACTTAGTGTTCAATTGAATGATTTAAGATGCAGACAGATTCTCTCTCTCTCTCTCTTTTTTTTTTGGCTGCACCTGTGTCATGTGGAAATTCTGAAGCCAGGGATGGAACCCATGCCGGAGCAGTAGCCCAAGCCGCTGCAGTGACAACACTGGATCCTTAATGCACTGTGCCACCTGGGAACCCCCTGGCAGATTCGCACAGTATGATACAATTTGTCTAATTAATCACAGCACATATACACACACCCTATATAAAAGACACGGGCTTCAAGGGAATTCGGTTATATCCTCAATGAGCTCAGTTTCAATGAATAAATAATTAAAATGGGAATAGGGTGGAGAGTATTTTAGTAGCAGGCCGAGTCTTTCTGCAGGCCTGATGATGTCGTCAAAAACCTCCCTTTTTACAGGTTGAAATCTACCCAAGGCACGACACACCTCTGTGTATACGAACCAGCTGGTGATGAGAGAGGGGAAGTATTTAGGACTCCCTTGGCTTCCTGGAGACAAAAATCAGCTCACATATTGTGTCGACTTGAAGGAGTAGAGATTAGCCCGGGACGTCCGGGCACAAGCCAGTTCGTCACCAGCCGTTTGGTGGTGGCTTGTTTTCAACTACGACGACAGAAAAGAAGCCACGGCTGGGCGTGGTTTTTGGCGGAGGGGGTGGGAATGGAAGACTCGGCCTCTCCTTGGGGCTGCCAACTGAGGGCAGGATGCCTGCCTGCTGTTCAGCACGTACTCTGGAGCCAAGAGGAAGTCAAACGCCGGTTAGAAGAACAGAAAGAACCTTCTCTCTTTAGTGACTGGAGAGCCTCAGAAGTGAGGGTGTGGAATTAGTGTTGACCCAGAGTCGCTTCAAGTCGAGTGGGAAGGGTGTTTAAATAATAAGAAGATACTACGTGAATGGGAAGATCCATTTGTGTATTGGATTCTGAATTGAAAGACGTGGACTGACTTGCCTGTAATTGCTGTCAGGTTTTAAGCAAGCCTCTTTTCAGAACTCTCCTTTTCACGCGGCTGTGAAAATGGTTACCAAGCAACCAAGCAGGTCTGGGGTGGTGAGAATCCAGGAGTGGTGGGGGTGGAGGCCTTCCAGCCTGCCTGCCAGCGGGCTCCCTCCGGGGAGGGGCAGGCAAGCGGTTCAGGCTGGGCTGGGAGGGTGGGCGGGGTGCGGGCGTGAAAGGCCATGAAGTGAAACACAAGCAAGTGAACAGGTGCAGCTCTGTCGTGGGACAGTTGTGTCCATTTTGCTCTGGACCACCAGAGACCCCCCGGTGCAGGCCCAGCAGTGAACTGCCACAGAGGCCTCGGCCGGCTCCGTCTCCCTCCGCGGCATCTGGAAGTGGATGGGCCGGGCCCCTGGAGGTCCTTGGGGCCGACCCATCAGTGGCATCTGCTTTGGGGAGTTTGAGGGGTGCGCTCTGTTATTTCTCAGCTGTAGCCCCCTGGGGGGGGGGGGTCGGTTCCAGAACCTGCCTCGGATTCCAGAATCCAAGGCGCTCGCATCCCATAGCTGAGCCCCCTCATCTGACGGTCTGCTTCTGCGGATTCCACCACCTGTGGATGGTGTAGTCATTAACGAGTGTCTCGGGGAAAATCTCTAAGTGCACCTGCACTGCGTACACTCACGTGGCTCAAGGTCAGCTGTACACAGGTGGTAGGTAGAGAGAGGAATGACGACTGATGGGTGATGGGAGATACAGATGATTGACGTGATAGGGGGTCGATTAGCTAGTAGCTGGACGGGATAGATGACGATACAGAGGAAAGATACAGATGATAGACACATGTGATACATGGTAAGATACGATAGATACTAGATGAGAGAGAGAGAGCGAGAGAGGAAGAATGGGCCATAAAGGCAACGCCGACTGATTAGGGCCCAGGAAAGTCCACTGCATCCCCGATGGCTCTCGGCCTGGCCGGGGGGATGGTGGCCTGGACCCGGGCAGTGAGCGTGGACGTGGGGAGAAGGGTTGAGGGTCTCCTCGTAGGTCACAGACAGTACCGTCCAGATTAGCCGATCCCTCCGAGGTGGGGAGGGATCAGTGCTGACACGGGGGGACTGTTCCACGGTGAACACTCAGATCTTCTCCTGCCGCATCACGCGCCCGTCGGCTTCCAAGACCCCAAACTCTGGTGAAAGCAGCTCCTCCAGGAGGGGCAGAGGCCTGGAGAGAAGCAGCAGAGCAGATGCACATGGGTGGGTCTCTGGCCTCTGAGGAGCCCTGCCACCCTTCAGGGCGTCAAGGAGACGCACGCCGTGACGTCCAGACGCGGCGCCTTTGACCTCAGCTCTGGGCAGGGGGCGGGAGCAGGGGGAGGCCTCCCCTTCTGAAGCAGGTGAAGCTGGTGAAGCTCCTTGGAGCCCGATGCCAGGACTGGCCTTGCCGCGCTGGGTGGGGACCACAGAGCCTGGGCGCATCCTGTTATCCTGAGCTGTTTCTCTCCTGCCACTTGCACCATCTCCCAGTTGTTCCGGGCACCTTCAGAGGAAGCCGCCTCTCTGGCTTGCAGGGAGCAGCTCAAAGAGAAGTGATTTAAAAGCTTCCTCGCCCGTGCACTGTGTCGCAAGCGCACCCTGCTTGCCTGGGCGCCCGGCTCGGGCCTGCCACTCAGATCCATCTCATTTCCAAGTCCTTTGTAGGGACTCCTAGCAGCCGGCTCAAATGGGAGCAATTAGCTTTGGTGGGTAATTAGGCTTCTTTGCTGGCACTGGACTTGGGCTGTGGGGCACAATTGGTGATTTTTATTTCAAGTCCGTTTTGTATCACTTCTCTTAAGTCTGAATCAGCTGGAGCGGTGTTTAGAAAACCCAATTAGATTCCAGTAGCTTCCGAAACGTTCACAATATGTTCCGATGCAGCTTCTCACGGTGCTGCTTTCAAAGTGAATCCCCTTCTCGTCTTTACAATCCACCGTTTGCCTGCCTGTCAGGAAGAAACACCTCTTGGCTCCCGTCTCTTGAACTGTGCTGGAAGGCGATTAGGGGTCAAAGAAGAGGCTCCTAGGAATCCCCACAACATCACTTGCTAAGATTTAGTTTCCTACAGACGTCACACTGCTCTGAAGGTCAAGTGGCCATCCAGGCTCTGCCCGACCGCCTCCAGAGACTTGGGCCCCATTGACGTTAGAGAAGGGTCTGTGGGGTCAGGTGCCCCCGGGTCTCTCTCCCGGACATTTCTGTTCATTGCTCTTAATTCTTGTCCCTACAACACACAGGCTGGGAACAAACTTTCTGCAGAGTGAGAGCATTTGAACAGCCCGAAGGGACTCCGTGACCTCAGGGAGCCTTCCTCTTGATGGTCACCCCCTCTGAGGACCTCCAGACATCCTGTTCACCCGTCTCCCCAACTTGGACAGGATGGCCACCAGCGACACGTGGCTTTGTGCAAGGAGCAAAGCATCCCTCTGGGTGGGCGCAGCCCTGTGGGAGTGGGGGGGGGCACCAGGCACCCCTCTGGGTGGGCACAGCCCTGTGGGGGTAGGGGTGCACTAAAGGATGGCATTCCTGTGCAGAGCACGAGGGAGGCCGAGGATGTGAGGTCGCCTCTCATCCCTGGCCACCCCGATGGCTGGGGTCTTTGGACAATGCCTGGATCTTGCCCAGAGCAGGCACTTGTGTTTTACAAAGTAACAAATGGGTGGGCTGGTCTCACACAGCAGGGTGTTACTCGCTGGACCACCTAGCATCATGGGAGTGGATTCGAGGAAAGAGCGTCTAACGGCCACTTGCATCTTGAGGTTCACGTTTGTATAAACCGGAAATTTTACACGTGGTATAATTTAGGAGGTCGGGAGACCCATAACTCGTGGGAACTCCATCCTAGGCAGGAAGGGACCCCAGCTGCCACCATGGGAGCCGTCTGGAGTCCTGGCTCCATTCCCCGTCCCTCTGAGTCTCAGGTGGCTGGTCCATAAAATGGGAAGGGGCCATACACCCACGTCAGAGAGCTGTTCTGAGGCGGGAAGGCCATGGTGTCTGTAGCACCACTTGGTAAACTACAACGTCGCATGTGCACTTGAGGTAGGATTATGTCGTCTAATTCATGTTTGGCCACGATTCAAAGTATCTTGAGTTCGCACGGAGGAAAAGCACTCAGGTCCCTGGTGAGAAAATTGAAGGGCTTTCTTTACTTTCCAGGAAACCATCCAGAAGCCAGGTGGATCTGTTAGGGCTTCAGCATGGGAAAGAGAAACCACTCGAGGCGGCAGGAGAGAAAGTGACTTACTGTGGGGAACCAGGTGCTGCTGAAAGAGCGGGACTGGTGGGAGGAGTTGGCGGTAGTGGCACCCAGACAGGCTGGCAGGCCAGACGGCGCGTCCTGCAGAAACCACCTGCCTGGGGCCACCACCCATCCGCTGTCATGAAGGTGGGGGAAGTGAGAGACCAGTGACAAACGAAGACTATGATTCCTCGGCTGGGCAATAGGCTTGGAGATCTGAGCTGCCATCATAATTGCAAGGACGCTCAGACTGCATCCTGGCTCCACCATTGCTGGGGGGCAGGCTGGTGACCGCACACGCACAGGCTGGCTAAAATCAGCCAAAGGAAACCAAACGAGGCTTCCCTTCTGCGACAGCATCTGATCTGCAGAACTAAATATTCGTCACTGGTTGCTGCTTAACAAGTTACCCATGAATTTAGCACATGTGTATTAGCCCACAGTTCCCATGGGTCAGGGGTCCAGGTGGTTTGGCTTGGTTCTCTGCTTTGGAGTTTCTTATGAGGCTGAAATCGAGGAGTCAGCCAGGACCAAGTCTCGTATGAAAGCTCAGCTGGGGAAGCCTCCGGTTCCAAGCTCACTTGATTGTTGGCAGAGTCCAGACCTCCAGGGCTGTTGGACGGAGGCCACCCTCAAGGGACTGTTGGGGTCACCTGAGCGTCAGCTCTCTGCGCAAAGGACGCTGGACAACGCAGCTCTCAGCTGGCCAACTTTGGCAGGACAGGAAGCACTCAAGAGAACGAGATGCGAATGGATGCCAAGTGCCAACCGACCTTCTCAGTGGGCGAGAGGGAGACCCTGGATCTAGTCAAGCAAGTGACCAGAAGGCCTCTGGGCTGGGAGGTGGCTCAGAGGCTGCTTTCCACCAATGCCACTGCTACCTCGTCCATAGTGAATGGATTGTAAGGGGCGGACTGTCAGCTGAGGGTCATCACGCCCCAGCGCCCGAAGGGATCCTCCACAGGAGGGCGGAGGTGGGAGAGTGGAGTCAGCAGAGCAGCAGTGACCCCCAGGCCCCTCCCGGGTCCTGGGCCTCCACGTGGACAGCACTCACCTCTCCGGCCCCAGCGTCCTGGCCTGACAAACGAGATCGCGAGAGGCTCCACCCTCCAGTGTTGGGAAGAGCAGATGGTGACATGTAATTGCCCAAGACTGTTAAACAATTGATTCCTGAGCACATTTCTCAGGACACGGTGAATACTCAGAAAAACGTGGACTGCTTTTATTTCGCCATCCAAAGGCCTCTTTTCCTAGATGAGGAAACAGGGCCAAGTGGTTTGTATGACTCGGAGATTTTCAGTGGCCAAGGGGCCCTACAGCTGGTTAGTGGCAGAAGTGGGCCTAGAAGCCAGCCATCCAGACACCACTAACCCTCGAGAGAGGTGTTCCCAGGAAAATAGATAATCCTCTCCCCTGTTCAGGCTGAAATGCATGCGATTGCTCCTTTAGCCATTTAAAACCGTACTGTGTTGACAAGTTCACTTGATGGGGGAGCCGTGCTCCCACTGCAACACCTGATTGCCTGGCACAGGTAGGGCTGGCCATCTGGTGTCCATGGAAGTCCCTGGCCCCTTGGTCAAGGACACAGCCATGCCTTGACCTCCGCCCCCTATGGCCACGGATCTGACACAAAGGGCCCTGAAGCTCAGGCTGAGCGCCAGCTGGTTCAGGTGATGCGTCTGCACTGGAAAAACACAGCACTTCTTATTTCCTGATTTACATGAAGTTCCTGCTGCAAAACAGGGTTTGGCTTGGTCTCTCTATCCTGCTTGTCGGTGTTTTTCTGACAGATAAAAGCGGGCGTGACTTGGATGCTTCATTAGCTAGGCTGAAAAGGAGCAATGTTCATCACCATCCTGTGCTGTCGGAGGCAGATAAGTCCCACCGCTGCGGCTCTGCTCTGAGATGAGCAGGTCGGCAGGCTTTTGGAGAACGTGGCCCTTGAGCTTGGAGCCAGCAGTCCCAGCATCTTGAGACGCTCTCTAGGGCTGGTGAGAAGCAGAGTCGGTGTACAATCCCCGTTGGGGCTGGGGGGTGTTCCCAGCCAAGAGGTGAGCAGGCAGCCCCTTTCTCAGGCCAGTGGTCCCAGCTCCCTGGTGACCCCCAAGGTCATTTCAGGACCGAGGGCGGGAGGGCTGCTTCCTTCCACTCACGGGACGTTGGGCTGGGCCCCTTCTGGGGACATTCTGCAAGAGAGACGACATCACATCATGAGCGTTAGAAAGGAGTTGGCTGAGACTCTGTGTTTAAACTAAACTGTGTTGGGGGGTGGGGACGGTGTTGGGGTGGGCGTGGGGCGCGTGCAACCCTGGATGCATATCCAACTCAGCCAGAGAGAATTAAAACAAAAACCTTCCCCTGGCATCTCCCAGAGTCTCTGTTTAACTGGTCCAGGGCGGGGGCTGATCCTTTGTGATTTTCAGAAGTCGCCTGGGGTGATTCTAATATTCAGCCAAAGTGAGGAGGCACTTATATATACAAATAAGCTTGTGCTTGAAAATCTCCCTGTGTACATTTCCTATTCATTCATCAACAAATATTTACTCATCTATTACATGCTCGATATGCTGACAAAGACCAGCATTAGGTCCGTGGCCCATCGGGGGACAGGGCAGATTTAGACGCCTTCATATGCAGCCAAAAGGGGCTGGCGTCTGCCAAGGAGGCTGTGGAGAAGAGGAGGGGCTGATGAAGGTGAGCCCTTTATGTCACAAGGTGAGTGAGTTCAGCAGTGGAGAATGACAGCCAGGTGAGAATCCCCAGCTTCTGAAGGGCGCGGGCTGGCTTAGGCATCCCGCATGCGGGGGTGTTTGGAGGGATCCTATTACACAGCCTAATGGGAAGATGAGTCGAGATGATAAAACACTGAAGACGGGCAGCTGCAAATAGAGCGCCTGGCCCCCGTGTTTACTCTCAGACATGCATTCACAGCAGATTCCCAGGGGACCCTGAACCACGCACTGGTGATTCAGAGGCAAAGTTCGGAGCCTGGGAGTCAAATGGATGGAAGCTGATCCATCTGTTCATGCTTGGAGGGAGCACCTGGCAGGTTGGGGACAGCTGGCTTGGGGGAAGCAGGGAGACTCTAGTGGCAGACTGCTCTGGGTTCAAACCCAGCTTCTCCTGCTTATAGACTCTGCTGTGTAAAGCACACACCCTTCTCTGTAAAAATAAGCATCCTGACACCTGCCACGTTATGGGTAGGCGAGACCTGAGCCTATAAAATGCCAGATGCCCACGCTGACCCACAAGAGGTGCTTAATGAGTGGTAAATGTGCTGGGTTTGTATCAGCTACCTACTGCCTCAGCACTGTGTAACAAGCCATCCCAACATTGGAAGCTGGAGAGAACAGTGACACATTATTTCCCTCCAGTGTATGGGTTAGCTGGGCTGCTCAGCTAATCAGAGCCTGCCTCAGCTGACTCCCCTGGGTGGGCTCCTTCCATCTGGAGGCAACTGCAGGAGGCTGGGAGCTGCTGGTCCAGGATCTTCTGCTGGCCAGCCCCACTCTCTTCCAGGAGGCACTCCCTTTTTTATTTCTGGGAAAGCTACCCTGACTCTGTCTTCCAGGGGGTGGCTGGGGTCAAAGGGTGAAGGGAAATGCCTGAGTGCCTTTCAGGTCTCTGCTGAATCACATTTCACCGATCAAAGCAGTCACCTGGCTGAGCCCAGAGTCAGCGGGGACAGAGAATGGGAGGGGCCAAGGTGGCCTCTAGATGGACCACAGAGGCAGCCACTTTTCCATGGAACTTATGGAAGAAAGGACTCGGATTTGGCTGCTATTCTACGAATTTCATATGATGTCTCCTTGTCCCGATCTGAGGAGCTGTGATACTGAATTTGGTGACAGGGTGGCAGGTCATTGTGACACTGAATATAAAATAACCACCCAGACCAGAAGACCTTGACACTGGGAGAAGCTGGAAAGCAGACTCAAATATGGAAGCCAGCAGGTTGCAACAATTAAAAAAAAAGTGAAATGATAGGACTTGCCTTGGAAACTGCAGAAAAGCCTCGTTCTTATAAGACCTTCCAGAATGTCTGTTGAATGTACATTTTCTTTTGCTGTTTTCTCAACAGTAAGCACTGAAATAATTGAATGTTTGCTGTTCAGAGATGCCTTTTCTGTGAACTAATAAATGTCTTTCGGTCTTGCGTTTAGGGGAGAAGTTAAATGAAAAGCATCAGGAATGATTCATTCCACCGTGGCCAAGATGTTAATTGCTTCTCTTTCCCTCATTTCTGAGTCTGGACAATGGGTTTTCCTGGGCAGCCCAGCCCTCCCGGGACTGAAGGGCTAATTGGAGAACGAGGGCTGATGTGGTGCTGACCGGTTGGTGGCCGGTCCCCTAAAAAGAGGAGGAGCTGGAGGAAAGGGGGAGGGGTCCTTCTTAGCGCTGGTCTGGACCAAAGCCCCTTCCCCATCAGTCTTCCCTCTCTCCCTCCGTGGAGGCGCTCACCGTGGGTGGTTTTAGGGGACAATGTGTTGACTTTTGCCCACAGGCTAGTCCCCCGATCACTTGGGGAAGTCATCCTTCTCCCTTGTGACGCGTTGCCATCTCTGAGAAACATCGCCAGGTTGGTCCGACTAGGAACCTGCTTCCCTCATCTTGGTTCCCCCCCCCCCCGGGGATGCCCTAACGTGTATTTACTTTCACTTAAAAGAGAGCAATTTCTTCTGATGAAATTAACATTTTCCTCTGTGTGCTGGGCTGGTTTTGTGTTATTAAACATTAAAAAAAAATTATGAATGCACCATGAAGCGCCGATGGGTGATGAGTTTTTTTTCTGCATGTTTTAAGGCTGTGGGGATTACTGATTTGAACCAGACCCAATTATATTTCTTGAATCTGCAGAGAGTGGAAAGGATTTGTCCCCAGCCTTCTCCCTGTGAGTGGGTGGCAATGCAGACTCCCACGCCTGGCAGCCACCTGTGCCACTGTGGTCCCAGGGGGAAGATGAGAAAGATGCAGGGGTTAGAGGGAGCCCTAGATGCCACCAGTGCCTGCTTTTCACTCTTCCAGGCTGGTCAGTTCCTGCCCCCTGCAGCTGCATGGCCCTTCAGGGGCCCAGTGCCTGAGTGGGGACGTCTGTGTTGGAACCACTTGCCCTGCTGCTTCTGGCTGTGTGATCTGGAGCTTCCCAGAAACTCCTTAGGCCTCAGTTTCAACTTCTGTGGAATGGGCAGTTGCCCACCTCCTGGGGGATGCCTGGAAGAGCCGGAAAGGGCCTCTGAGGACCTGGATGGTCTCTAGACTTCCTGAGCCCCTTGCATCCATCGGCCCAGTCCGTGCCAGCTTCCCGGCCTCTGCCCTTCTTTTGCTGGCCTCCCGAATGTGCTGCATAGCTCGAGCCAATTTTTTTTTTTTTTTTAATGGCCCAAATGGAAGGCTCTACTGCGCTAGGTAACTTGTCAAAGCTCAAAAGCAGAAGTTGGAACAGCGGGTCTAACGCCAGAGTTTGGACTCTAACGCAGATGGTCACCGTGCTGGGCCCACGGGGCTGGAGGCCAGGACTGTCCTTTTCTCGCCCTAGATGCCCACTGGCCCTGCCATCATGGCGTCCCTGGCTTTGCTAGAGCGGCTGACCCTGAGTGAGATGAGGCTGCTGGTGGCTCCAGGAATCGTGCCTCTCTCGGCCAGTCCCCCAAGGATCACTCTCCTGTGTTTTCAAATAGGGGTCCTCAGTGGTGGGGGCGGGGGAAGCCCACACCACACAACCGAGATGAAAAAATGGAAAAGCCGTTCGTTTTGCTTCCGTGTGTATCTGATGCCGATGGAGCAGCAGCAGGTTCCAAATTCACAATGATTTCCCCCGACGCACTGATCTCCGCTTGGGAACATGTCCTGCTGCCCATCGGAGCCTCTCACACACCACGCTGTGGAGTGGGGCCTGCAGAGGGGCACGCCTGCTGCTCCAGGAGTGAGGGAAAGAGGCAAATCCGGGCCCTTGAAGCCATAATCCTGTTTGAGACATGGCCTCCGGTTGCCATGGTGATGATTATGTTATCAGGGGATTATTATTTCCTGGGAAGGATGGGTCTGGGGAACCAGACCAACCTGGAAGGAAAAAAAAAGAGCTTGTTCATAAACAATCATTCTGGAAAATTAAAACAAAACATAAGAAGCAGCGTATTGGCTGGCAAATGTGTGACACCCTGTATTCTTTTATTCTACATAACACGGTTTTCAGGTCTTCAAGTTCAAAGCCTGTGTGAGGGAAAGAAAATAAAAAAGCCGTCGTAACAAGTGAATAAAAAGGGGAAATTTAATGAGAAACATGACAGAAGAGCAGAGGAAACACAAAAGTTGGAATATAGTAGATAACAGAGCAGAAAAACATTAAATGGCTTCTAATGAAAGGATTACCCAGAAAAAACACAACCGGGAAAGCAAAAATAATTTAATTATTTTATTACAAGGAGAAAGCAGATTAGCGGCCACCCGTAAACAAAATTAATCCACATAATAGAGCTGAACTGGGAAGAAAGTTTCCAGTGGAGACTGACATGGTTGGAAGGGCTGCATTTGCTACTTGATTTCTGTGTAAATTGGGTATTTTCAATGACCCTATCAGCTGATCAGTTGATATGAGCAATCTCAGCATCAGTTAAGCATTAGATGTAAACCAACCCTTTCAAATGTTGAGTAAGATTGAGATGTGTGTTTATCCACTTCCAGTATTTCATTCAAAAGACCTTATCCGAACACCGTTCCATTTTCTGTCCCAAGTTCACATTGCCCTTTGTAGTTGTAAAGAGCTTGAGCATTGGTTTCTAGTCAGCATGGAGTCATCTATTTCAGATTTCAATCTGTGCTTTCTTTCTGAATCAGAAAATGCTCCTCCTGTGTTAGTTTTGAGGTATATTCCCTATTTGTTAACTATTCAGGCTTAGACCCATTTGTATCAGTCAGCAGCTGCTGCAATGATGCTAAGTAACAAGCCTCCCCAAATGCAGGGACTTGAACAACAAGGATTTCTTTCTCACTCATGATTTGGCAGGTCAGGTGCCTGGCTCCTTGGATGGGTGAAGCTGGACTCATCTCCCAGCTCCTGGCTCCAGGCTGCATCCTGGGTCAAGTTCTGCTCATGGCTCCTCTCCATCCTTGAACTCCTGGTTGCCAGGGGCAAAAGCAGAAACATAGCAGGCCATGAGGAAGCACCAGATGCCTTCATGGCTTGGCTCAGGAACGGCTCCTTGTCCCTGTTTATGTTTCATCAGCTTAAGCCACATGTCCTAGCCCTGCTGCAGTGAGGCCATGTCATATACTGACCCCAAGAGACAGGGGAGGGAATGTTTCTGAACTATAACCCAGCGTTTGGTACCGCCTGACCCCCCGGCAGTTCCACCTGCTATAGGCCCCAGGGGAGGATGGGAAGTAATAGGATTTTAGCTCTGTGTCTGCTCTGTCTGCCACTTCCCAGCCCCAGAGCCGCTGAGCCTCGGCCCTCCTTCTGCAGAAACAGCTCAGGCAGGGGAATTGGGAATATGCCCTACAGAGCTGCCCAGACTTGAATTCTGCAATTTGCCACATGCTGGTCCTGTGTTCTCACCCTCAGTTTCCTCACCTGTGAAATGGGGATAAAGCCCTCTCTTTCCCCTTCTGTAAGTCAGTGCAACTCCCAGTGGTTGGGGAGCAAGGTGGGGGGGTGGTCATCAGCTTAAATGAGCCAGTAGAAGTAAATTGGGTACCGCCATTCCGGGCACACATATCTGCATTCACTGGACGTCAGCAATTGTGTTGGCTACAATACCACGTATGGTGACCCCGCAGAAGCCAGGCTCCCATTCTAAGCCCTTGAAACTTTAGGTGTGATCTGATTTGGGGAAAAAAAGAAAAGAAAAGATCTTTGCAGATTTAATTAAAGGTTTGGAGATGAAGTCACCTTGGGTTATGCAGGTGGACCCTAAATTCGGTAACAAGCGTCTTTATAAGCCGCACAACAGAGAGACAGAGGCTAAGGGGAGGTGCTGTGCAGAGGGAGGTAGAGATGGAAGCCACAAGGCCCAGGAAGCCAGAGGAGGCAGGAAGCCTCCTCCCCTCCAGCTGGGCCCTGCTCACACCCAGATTTCAGCCCTTTATCCTCCAGAACAAAGGGAGAACTCATTTCTGCTGTGTGAGCCCCCAGTCCGTGGCCCCACCTTACGGCAGCCCCAGGACACACACAGGCGCTGTGCAGGGCGGCACTCGGTCCTGGGGGGCTCAGCCATGGCACTGAATCCTGCCTGTGTACCTGGGGACACAAGCTGGTCAGTTACAGGAGCTAGAATGACCCGCTCAGACCTCCTCACCCCTCCTGCCTCTGGAGATGCGCACACGACGGGGAGAAGGTGCCTCCCATGGACGCGGGGCACAGGCAGGTGCCGAGGAAACCAGGTGCAGGTGGACGGCGTGGCATCCTCCATCACTTAGCAGGTACCGCGGGGCCATACAGGTCACAGCCAGCGGGGCGGGCACAGCCAGCGGGACAGACAGGCACAGCCCCCAGCCGCTGGAGCTGGTGTCCCAGGGAGAGGAGAGCAGCAGTAAATGCAGTAAACAGGAAAGACGCCCGGGTGAGAAGCGCTGCAGGGAGCCAGCCTGGCCTGGAGGGCGTGGACCGGCAGCTGTGATGGCCCTGGGGGACCTCAGCGACAAGGCAATATCTGAGCAGAGACTCCAAGGTGGGGCCAGCCGTGCGGGCATCAGACCCAGAACGTTCCCGACAGACGAAAAGAATGCAGGCCGCAGGGCCCGGGACGCTCCCTCCTACACACCGAGAGGGCCGTGCAGGACGTCTTCCCTAAGGTCGAGTGGACCCAGGACGCCCCCGTCCAGCCACAGGAGTCGGTGAGTGAGTCCGAATCCCCGGGAAGGGCTATTCCAGGGCCTCGCCTGGTCCTCTGCGGTCTGTCGGCGGAACCTGTGCGGCTGTAGTTGAAGCGGCTCCCGCCGTGAGGAGTGTCCTTGGCTGCGACTATCATTCACTGAGGATGAAAAACGGAAAGAAAACGGGCCGAGAAAGCGCAGGGTCACAGGAAGAAGACAGACTGTCACCGCGAGGAGGGGAGGGGACACCGCATTTTCCTCTTCTGATAACCTTACCTAACACGCAGACATCAATCATGCCGTCACGGGCTTGTTAGTAGCTCCCCTGCTTATCGATACGAGGCGGTTTAAGCCTGATGGCTGTGGCAGGTTCCCAATACAGCCTAGAAAGGGTGGGCGTTACTCACCTCTGAATGCCTGGGTCCACGAAGGCAGATCAATGCCCATCAAAATACCCGCCGCATCCTTCGTGAAACCACACTCTGAAGCCAGTGATTAGGTCGGGAGGGCTGGCCTGGCCGAACTCAGCACTGCAGCTGCTGCAAACACATTTCTCATTGATCAAACGTATTTTGTTTTTAATATTCATGGATTAGCCAGGCTCGCAAAGCACCTCCTTACTGTGTGCAGGTGAGATGAGCGCTTCCCAAGACCCAGGGATGGTGCCTCTTCCCATCCAAGAGCCCGCGCTCCTTCAGGAAGGAGGGTTTGGGTGCGGACCAGATGCTGGTGGGAGGCAGAGGCCGTCACCTTGACAGAAGCCCCGAAGGAGCTGGGGGCTTTGCCTGCCTGCGTGAACTGCACCCCGGAAGCCAGCTCTGCCCGTGGCCCCCACCCTGCGGTCTCCTGGGGGATGGAGCTGCTCTGGTGAACCAGAGCCCAGGGTGGAGGCCACAGGACCCCTGAGACCTGCCCTCACCCCCATTCTGTGGCACCCACCAGGCTCTGCTGGGCAGTCAGGTGCTGGGAGCGTGTGGACATCCGGGCGGGGGAGGGGGTCGCAGATGCTCCTGCCCCAGGCCCATCATTAAATCAGTCCCCCGGTGCCTGCTGGGTCTCTTACAAACCACCTGCTTTCTGTGAATGGAAAGCCCTGCGGGGCAGGGGCTGCCCCCTGGGAGACCTGGCATTGCCTCTTGCCCTCTGACACTCAAAATGTGTCCTCTTGGTAGACCTACCTTTTTTCTTTCTTTTTTAGGGCCACACCCACGGCATATGGAAGTTCCCAGGCTTGGGGGTCAAACCAAAGCTGCAGCTGCCGGCCGAGACCACAGCCCCAGCAATGCCAGATCCCTGACCCACTGCGTGAGGCCAGGGATCAGACCTGCACTTTCGTGGACACGAGTTGGATTGGTTTCTGCTGCGCCACAGCAGGCCCTCCCTTGGTTAGATCTTGCTGAGAACTGCCTGGTCACCTAACTGAGATTTATTCCCCAAATCCCAGTTGGAAAAATTAGGGAGATTATTTCTTGGGGAACTATTACACATTACGGTGAGAGTGTGTTGTATTTCAAAGAAATGCCTCTTTCCTGTTTGATCTGCCTTTAAAACACCCCCGTTGGAGCCCTGCAGAGATGGCCTTATAATGCCTGCTGGAAAGTAGGGACGATGCCAGGTGTGTGCAGCATCCCGGGGCTGGGGTCGGATCAGAGCTGCTGCTGAGGGCTGTTGATCCGGTCAGATCAGCCCTGGAGCTGAGCCACCTCTGCGGCCTACACCATAGCTCACGGCAGCACCGGATCGAGGACTGGATTTTGTCACCTTTTGGCTCTGCCTTCCTGCTATTGTTAGTCCCCAGACCTGCCCCTCCTGGTCACAGGGTGGCTGCAGCAGCGCCTAGCTTCTCATTCTTAGAGAACATCACCCCACGGCAGGAAGGGAGACGAGCCGCACACCTCTCCTTAAGAGGTAACAACCCCTCTCCAGCAGCCCCGCGGCAGGCGGCGCTTCGTGCCTCAATCCCAAACCCCTGGTCACGGGCCAATTCTTCTAGGAACTTCTACACTGATTGCGGTCCAGAGGACAGGTTTAACCAAGATTTATTCCATTGCCAGGGCTGGAGCCTGCCCCCATCTCCTCTAAATAAACAGGCATCTGGTACATGAACAAAATAGGTGGGTTTTTTTGGTTGTTTTTGTTTTTTTCTGAGCAAAGCAGGAAAGGATTCAGGTCTGGGGTCTGCCAACTTGTGGGTTTTTTTTTTTTCCTTTCTTGGCTGCCCTGCTGCTGTTTTTGTTGCTGGCGGTAGGATTTTTTGGCCACACCCATGGCATGTGGACATTGTATCTGAGCGGCAGCTGAGGCCTGTGGCAATGCCGGATCCTTAATCCACTGCACCAGGCCGGGGATCGGCCCTGCACCTCCGCAGCGACCTGAGCTGCTGCAGATCCGGCGCCAGATCCCTACCTGCTAGGCCGCAGCAGGGACTCCCTGCTGTGCTGTCTACGAAGTAAATTTCCTAGAATTACTTTGGTCTTTAATGTGGCGCCCTCCTCCACATTCTCACCGAGCACTGGGTTGCAGCGTGACGGGGACGGTCGCCTCCCACTTAGGGTGAGAAGCGCCCGACAGCCTTTGATCCTTTAGGAGGAGAAGCGTGTAGCAGGTGACCGTGGGTGGCATTGAGGGGGTGCGGACGGCCAGGGAAGGCACCTGTCCTGAGAAGCAATGACCAAGAAGGCTCCTCAGCCACCAAGGAGAAGGTCAGTCCTGTTCATTCTATGACTGTTCCTAAGACAGCAGGGACGCCTCTGTTTAGAAACACCTTCAAGAATGAGGATTTTCACGGCAGCCAGAACAATGTTTGCGGACTACCCTTCCGTTGACTTTAATCTTCCTCTCACTTAGTTAACTCGAACATCTTGCCAAGCCCCGCAGGTAACTGACGCGTCCCACTGTGGTTCTTACACGGCAAGACACGAGAGAAGAGGCCTCTGAAAAAGACACGAGAGAAGAGGCCTCTGAAACAGACACGAGAGAAGAGGCCACAGTCCCGGAGAACAAGACCCAGGCGGTGCCGGGAGCGCGCGGCAGTCAGGTGCACCAACGAATTCTTTCGATGGGTGGCTTTGAATTTCTCGCTGCTTCAGGCTCTGTGGGGAACACGTCTGTGAGACAGAAAGATAACGAACCAGAGTGTGTTTTAAAATCGCCTCATCTAGCGGGGGCGAGAGGGATACAACTACACCCACAATCATAATGCCTTGCATTCGTGATCTGTGGTTGAAAAAAATCGTCCAGTGGATTGAACGAACTAAGAACACCTCCCTGCCTGGGGCCGCGGAAGGCTTTGGGAGGGGCCGGCATGGGAGCCACCGTAGGTTTGTGCACAGTTGTGCGGATCAACATGCGATGAGTGAAAGCGTGAGTGTTTCTGGACATTTCCTGGAGTGGAGGCGACTGCTGAGCTGGACTTGCCTCACGAAGGAGTCAGAGAGCGAGTCTGCGACACTTTACAGTTCAGGCTGGGCTGCGTGTTGAACAGACCGCTCACCAGCTGGGTGGACCACTTGCCACCAGCTGGGCCTCGGGTCAAGCATCCCTCCTGCTCCTCCGGCCCGGGACACTCACACCTCCGGGGCTGTGTTCAGAGCGGAGCTTGGCCTCGCTGGACTCGCCATTCCACAGGAAGGGCAGGGGGTACCAGATTATTATAATTTTGCCAACACAAACAAGGAAAGCTCTCCTGGGTGAGGCCAGGAGGCCGTGTGGAGGTTAGTTTCCCGGGAGAAGTCCCTTCTGCTCTTCTGGAAAACTTTTTCAGCTCTTAGGGCATCACACACTGAATCGTTCGTGGCCCCACCCCTGGGAAGGAGCTGGTCCAGATCAGCGCGGCGTCAGGTGGGCAGGGAGAGGGGTCCATTCACTCACCTGGTCCCATCTTGCAGGCTCCTGGTTCCTTTTGCGTAGCCAGCCCCCTAAAACACTCCCAGTCTTGAGTTTCACTTTAGATTTAATGAAAAACACCAAGGGCATTCACGGATGATTCCAGTTAGTACAGAGGGCTGTTCGCGTTTTATGGAATCTCATTAAAGTTCACTGCAGATACATTAAAAACATTCACTCTTCCACAGGAAGTTTAAACCCCTTTATGTGACTTTTGTTGTGTAGGACAAGAACCTTGGAACCTCCAATATCTCCTCAAACTGAAATCAGACAGAGACAGGGTCCAAAGCTGGTGGTGGGACCCCCCGGGCCGCCGTGAGGTCAACGGGCAGGAATCGGTTCCCAGGAGACCCAGCTCCTCAGGCCTCTGCTCCCCCAGGCCCGAGCTCAGCCTGGGCCTTTGCTGATGTAGAGGCAGCATATCCAGGGCCGGGGCATGCCTGCGTGCTGCACAGTAGGGTGGCCAGTGGCCACAGGCAACTGTGGGACCCTTGAGATGTGGCTTGTCCGGACTGGGATAGAGCACACACTGGATTTTGAAGACTTGGTGCAAAACTCAGCATGCCCAGCATCTCACGGGTATTTTTCACAAGGAAGACGTGTTGAAGGGACTAATTCGTACCTACTGGGTGAGAAGAAATCCACTGCCTCTTTCTTCTGATCTGATTTAATGTGGCTGCTGGAAAACAAAGTCCCCCTTGCTCTGAGGTCCTCCCAGCAGCCCCCACGTGCCCCTCCCCACCTCTGTCAGCTCCGGGAATGGTCCAGTTTGAGGCGGGACGGAGCCAGCTGTCCCCTTGGACATTTGGACATTGTTCCTGCTCTGCTCCGTCCCCCTGTGCGGGGGTTTTGGACAAAACCGGAAGGGGACACCTAGGGCCCTTAGCGTGGGCCTCCTTTAACTTATACCACCAGCCACAACCCGGTGGCTTCCTGGATCAGGAAGTGGGGTTGTCCCCACCGCGAAGGAGAAGGGTCAGCTTCTGTGTGGCCCTGCTTCTATCGGCATCCTAGTTCCACTGCACAGATGAAAAGAGAGACCTAGGTGGTGAAAGAGCTCTAAGTTCCCAGGTCGCTGGGGGCTGGGCTTAGGGCTGTCCCCACGCCTGGTTGCTTTCGGTTTTAAAAGAGTGATGTTTACTGAGCAGCCCCCGATCTGCACAGCGGGTGTGTGTTTCCTCTGCCTTCTCTGTGGATTTTGAGCTCCGGCGGCGGGTGAGCAGGCTCACCTCCTTCTGCTGCCCGCAGGCAAAGCCACAGTGGCCACCTTCAGCCCTTCTTTCTTTTTATTTTTCTTTTTTGTTTTTAGGGCTGTACCTGCGGCATATGAAGTTTCACAGATTAGGCGTCGAATCGGAGCTACAGGCACCGGCCTATACCACAGACACAGCAGTTCAGGATCTGAGCCGCTCATGGCCATGCCGGATCCTTGACCCACTGAGCGAGGCCAGGGATGGAACCCACAGCCTCATGGATCCTGGCTGGGTTTGTTAACTGCTGAGCCACAGACGGAACTCCCCATCCCTCCTTTTTCAAGGTGGCAAGAGAGAGCTGCCAGGTCACTCTCTGCAAGCTCTTCAGGGATTCGTGTCTCCCCGTTTCTCAAGGTCTCTTTGGTCCCTGCCTTGTCCTGGGAAGGGGTGCAGGCAGCAGCATTTGGGTCCTTGGTTTCTGTCCCTGTAGGAGGCACAGAGCCACTCCCGGCCCTCAGGCGGTCAGTCTTGGAGCCCATCTGCCAGCCTCGCGTGGCTTCGTTCAGAGGCGTCTGCGGCCCTTTCTGACCTGGAGGGGCACGGCCATCTCACAAGGGCCTCGTGTGATCATCTGAGAATGAGCCCCTGAGCTGTGGGGCCGGCCTCCCAGCAGGCAGGGAGCCAGCACCTGAGAGGCGCTCAGGTGAGGGGCAGGTGGACAGAGCAGACCGTGCTGGGACTCAGAACCCATTTCTAGAGTCTGAGACCCTGGCTCCGGTGCCCTGAGCTTGAGAGGTTTTAGACAGTTTGAGGTGGGGCCTAGCCCTGGGCTGGCCTGGCACCGCTTGCTGCCCCGGGGTCTCTGGGTCCAACAGGGCCTGGCTCTGCTTGGCTTCTCCCCTGCAGAGGGAAAGGCCTGGGTGGGCGCCTGCATCTTCCTGCTGCGGAAGCCGAGGGCTCTGCTGGCAGCTCCTCATCCGTCCTCGGGGCGGCCACTCCCCTTGGGCCCCTGAGGAGTCATCCTTGCCTGGAGCCCCGCACTCACGGGTCCCCTGGGCCCCTCCCCCTCCAACAGGCTTGCTCAGCACCTTCCTGCCCTCCTGCGTCCAGGTCCAGGGTCTGTTTCTGCAGATGGGCTGTGAGCCTGGCGGGAGGAGCCCAGCTCGGAGTCAAGTCTCTAACCCGCTCAGCTGTGTCACAAGCCCTCAGCCTCCAGGCTGACACTGGGGGCTGTCCTGCCTGTGCACTGTAGGATGTTCGGCTTGGCCTGGCCTCCCCAGCAACGCCCGCCAGCTGTTCCTGGTGGGGCCACCTGTCCCCTGGGGAGGCACCGGTCTGGATGGCATCCACATGTCACCTTAGCTTACCTGTGGGGAGGTCTATCCCTTGTTTAGAGGACCCGCCTACACAGCCACAATGTAACCCAGGGCTCAGGGACTCCAGTCCAGGCCCAGATGCAGAGCTGGGCTTCACCTCCGTGCCTCCCTGCTGGGCAGATTCCAGGGCTAGGAGGACCTCTGCCTCCTCTTCTGCCCACAGATGGGGGCCTTGGCTTCCCAGCACAGGTGAAAACCCTCACCTTTCCCAGCAAGTGGTCCAGCTCGGTGTCACTTCGCATGTGTCACGCACGCTGAGGCGCAAGGACAGCCAGGACCGTCTCCCACTTCAGCCTCGGCCGTGGGGTCAGGGCTCCTGGGAGTGGGCGGGACCCAGAGAGATGCAACCAGCTCCGTCTGCATCACCGTTTCTCCAATCCTGGTCCCATCTGTCACCGTTTCTCCAACTCCAGTCCCATCTGGATGTCTTCTAACTCCGTTTCAGTCTGGGGGTCAAAGCAAAGCATTTTGCTTCCCTAAAAATAACCAGGGCTCAGCAATACTGAAAAGAGCCACTTGCATGTTTACAGTTGAAACCACATGGAAATTAAAGTTCCATCAATGACCGCACAGAAACTCCCCTTCGAAGTCAACACCCACGCACGATTCCCTCCAGGCGCGTGTGTGCACACTACGGTGCCAAACAGCGTTGAACGATGGTTCGGACAGACGCCGAGGCTTTGGCCGGTGCCTCTCCCGCGTGACGTTGGTGTGTCCAACAGTCACAGGTCCCATGCTCCCTCACGCGGTTTCTGGATCTACCCAGAGGCACCAAGGTCCTTGCTGGCTGGAGTGATGAGGCCAAGGCAAGGGGACCTCCCCTGGCTGGTGTATTTGGTAAAAGATGCCAGAGACACGCTGTCCCTCACGTCCGCCGAGCGGGTCTGAGGATGCTGTAGCCAAGGCAGCAGCTGCCCCCCTCCCTCCCTCCCTCCCCGCCCTTGCTGTTGGTTCCAGACCCAGCTCCACGTCCTGAGTCCCCAGGCCGGCTTCCTCAGCCCCTGCCCCCGGGCACTGGAGCCAACCTCGAAATTCCCTTCTGTCACAGACACCACCTTTATTGGCTTAGGAGATCGCCTCCCGGCTGTGCTGGCAGCACGTGGTCAGACCCAGGGCTGGCTGTCCCCCTCCCTTCACTCCTTCATTCAAGAAATGCTGCTGGACACACACGTTATTGATCTACAAGCGCCCTTCATGCACAGAATTGAAGTCAGGTGAGGGTGGAAACGGAACAGTGGAGAATAAATGTCCCAGTGAAAAGCATCGTGCCCCCCCCCCGGGGGGCGGGGTCAGTAAAGGCCTGTCTGGGTGGTGGACCAGCTCAAGCGGAAGGATGCTCAGAAAACCTGTGACCGTGGTTTATTTAGCAGGGAGTAAGCACCTGACCACCTGCGGTCCTCCACCCGCTCTGGCTCACATCATGCTCTCCCCGAGCCAGTGCCTCTCCTTTCTCTCAATTGGGAAATGAAGGCTGGAGTGGCCGCCGAAACCAGCTGGTCAGTGGGGGAGGCCAGGGCCCAGGGCATGGGGATGATTCTGAAGCCTGAGCTCTGGGCAACTGGGGGGCTTGCCCTGGGTTTCTCCATCCAGACTGCCTGTCACCTGATGTCCTGGGGGCAGACTGGGTCCTCCCTGGGGTGACCCCGCTGGTGTCCACAGCAAGGCGAGGAGGGGGGTTGCCTGGGGTGACAGTGGCCTCCGCTCTCTGTTTGTCGTAAGGGGGTCCTGCCACCGTCCGGGGAACTTTGATGAAGGGTTAAGGAAACAATGAGGATACGAACGTTCCTGGGATGAGCCAAGGCCAAGGCTCAGGGGGGCGGCATAGGAACGTGCATGCCTTTGGCTGTTTGCTTTCTGTTTTGCAAACCCCCTGAGGGTGCGGTTTCTTGTCTGCAGCATGTCCACGGGCTGCCGTGAACCTCCGGGACCCGCGCAGCCCCCACCCTGGCACCAGGGAAGCGGGCAGAGGGCAAGTGAAACATTTTTTTTTTTTTTTTAATTTAGATGAGTCGTAAACGCTTTGCCTTCCTCGGCACAGTAGCCTCCCTTCCTGGACCTACCTTCCAGGAGGCCATCATTCCTCTGTGGATTATTTTGATAAAACCCCCAAAACAATATTAAAAAAAGGCCATTCCAGACAAGCAACGCCCTTGTTTATTGATTTGCCCTGTCAGGCACTTTTGTGCAGACATATGTTTAAAGCTCCAGTCTTGCCTTTTATGACAATAAATAATGCATCGTGTTTGTGGAGTGACCCCATGTCCGCCTGAGGTCCACGCCGGCTCTGGCCTGAGGTTCCTGGCAGACCCAACCCCTGGCGGTCGCCTGCCTCCGCAGTTACGATCAACCGTCTCCTTCTGAAAGATGAGCTCAAGATGACGGGCTGGAAACCGCCGTCTCCAATTGCCAATTAAACGCCACGGGGTGCTTTTCTGTAGCATCTCTTCTCGGCTGAAGGCTCTCTGGCAGCAGGTGAAACAGCAGCCCCGCCTTGCCCATCTCTTTGGACCTCAACACCCCTCCCTTCCGCCCTATGACCCCCCAGAAGCGGGAGCTGTGGTGGTTGAAAGGGCAACGTGTTTTCTGAGAAGGATAATTACGGCTGAGCCCACGGAGGAAAAGATGCTGCTGGACCGTCTGCTCCCCCTCAAGGTGTCTGGAATGGACGGCTCTTTCCAGGTCCGGCCCACGATGCCTGAGCTCGGGGTTCCTCTCGCTTCCTGAAGCTCTGAGATCCTCTGATGGCTGAGGTGTGAAAAAGCAGTGGTTCCCAGGCTCTGAAGTCTGGCCTGCCCACTGTCCATGCAGGGTCCAGGGTGGGAGGGTTTCCCGGGAGAGCTGGAAGGTGATGGATGGGCAGAGGCTGACTGGGGAGGAATATTTGAAGATGCATCCGAGGGCTTGTGGTTCCTAAGGCACCCCCTCCCTCTGGAACTCCCGCCAGGGATGGCGAAGCCCAAATCCATCTCCATTATGGCCAAAAGCCTCGGTGCCAGCAGGGGGATTAGAGCTAATTAACGACTTCCTGGCCTCCGAGCTTGTGTGGAATCTCGCCTTCAGCACCCCCCCCCCCCCCGCCCCCGAAGGCCAGGGAGGACCTGGCCAGGTCTTGGCTTCATGGTGGACCCGGAGCGGCCACTGGGGGACCCCTGCACTGCCTGGTTGAGCTGCGCCCACCTGGCTGTGTGAACATAGCCACGCAGGGCAAGTGCACGTTCTCAGGCAATGATCGCAAACTTAGTGGCTCCCTGGACGAAGCCATCTCTTCCTGCAGTAGTAAAATGAACAATTCATTGTAGATTACTTGAAGGCAAATCACTTTAAGTGTAAGAAATAAAAAGACAAATTGGCAATTGGATTTTGTGGGAGGACGTGAGTGGATAATTTGCAGGGGTGAGCCTGCTCGGGGACTGAAGGGCATCGGGGGAGAAAACTGAACCGGGGTCCGGGCGGAGACCTGGCCATGTCAGGACTTCTGCACGGACCCCTGGAGGAGGCTCACGGTCTGGGGCACGGGCTTCCTTGAACAGCTCTTGGGGGAGCGCTTTGCCGGAGCAAGACCGGGTTTCATAACCGGATTAGCCTGGCAGGACCTGAACAGCTTGTCAACAATGTAACTGATCTTTATACCACACTTTTTAATGGGACAAATATTGATGTCGTCCAGAATAAGTCTTTCTTGGATTGTATCCAGTTCCCCAGAGCAACTTCGATGGAGACAGAGGCTCTATTAGTTCCAATTTTGCAGGGCGAGCCCAAGAAGAAATTGCCTCTTCAAATTGCCGAGGTCTCCGGGGACAGAGCGCTAGAGCGCTGTCGAAAAACATGCACAGAGAGCCTGTCCCGCCCCCGACGAAGCCTCTTCTCCAGGAGGTTCCGCTGTATGCACAAGAAGCTCTAGACGGCTCCTGGATGGAATTTCCTCGGACCCCACTCCACGCGGGCAGCGTCACGGGAGCTGAGACTGGTGCAGCCTTTCCAGCTCTAGCACCGCCCCCCACCCCCACCCTGCCCTCTCTTCTTTCTCAGACAAATACCTTTTCATTTTTCTCTTGGCTTGGTGCCGGAGGATTCGCTGCACGCCCGACCCCATCTAGTTTACAGTCCAGCAGGAGAGAGACGTAGTTATGGGATGCCGAACCCGAGGAGGGCTGAGATGCTGCAGGCGGGCCTGGAAGGCTGCTGGACCCGAGAAGAGCGCCCTGCTCTTCGCCTCCTGGTCTCAGTGTCACACTCAGTCCCTCACAACACTGCATCCCAAACAGGCACCGCAATCACCAGCACTTTGAGTCAAAAAAGAGCTCCCGTCTGAGTAACGAAGTTTTCATCAAATGTATTTGGTTCATACCAAGTGTAAACCCAGGAAACCAGGTCTGTTTGCTGCAGGACTTCTCAGAGCCTTTATCCAGCTGACATGTACATCGCAAGTCTTCCAGGGAGGGCAGAGGGTGCAATGTTTCTCCAGGGACGTCATTCACAAGAAGCCCTTTTCTCACCCCCGTTCACACAGGGCCTCTGTACCTGGTGGTCTGCCGGGCGGACGCGTGAGACAGATGCTCCTTTTCTGCCCCGACCTGCTGGCCCCCCAGCTCCGGACGACCCCCTCTGGCAGTGGGGACCCCTCCTTTGACCCACATCACCCTGGCCAAATCCCCCTGCTCTCCTGTTCATTCGCCTGAAAACCGTGTCCTGGGAGCCCAGGCATCTGACAAATCACATCCGATCCAGTTCCTGCTGCTGTCCTCATGTCCCATGACCCCAGTCTCCTCGCCACCCTGATCGGGCCCTTTTGGATGCAGGCCAGCTCACTACATCACAGGGGCCATTTTGCATGGACCTTCGTGGGGTGTCCTGGGGATACTGAGCAAGCCCCCAGGACAGCATGGTGGAGACGAGGCCGGAGGGGGTCAGGCTGGCAGCATAGCGGGTCGGCGATGCTCCAGTGCAGGAACAGGACAAGGACTCCCCTGGGGACAGGCGCCTGGGGAGGTCCGGGGAGGCCTGGCCGATGGAGGACAAAACCCAGGGCTGGGACGGCAGTTTCCACTCTTGTCTGAGGCCTGCTGATGGCACCTCAGCCCGGGCAGCAGCCAGGCGGCACAGGGGCTGCCCCCACTTTCTGTAAGATGCCAGCAGCATGTCGGGCTGAGCCATGGAAGCTCTTAGTGTGGGGGGGGTGCTTTCTCAGCACCCCACGCGACATAAGTGAGCAGAGAAATGGTACTCAGAGCACATGGCAGCGCCTGTGGGTCGGGGTGGGGGGCGCTGTGCCTGCATGGGTTGAGGTCTGCTCCTGGGCTCCCCGCTCTGGTTTTCTGTCCACCAGCACAGGGGGGTGGATGGTTCTGGGCTCCTCCCTGGCCTCCCGGCCCCCACCTGGCTGCCGCCACTTTGTAGGCCTTTCAGGAGCAAGTTTTTAGATCAGATCACACAGAAGTACCACAGAGAAGCAAGGGGAGTCTGCGAGGCCCCCAGACCTCCCACTGACAGGAGCCACAGGGCTGGGGGTCACTTTGGTACAATTTCTGAGGTCGTGGTGGGAAACAGATTTTGCTGCTGCGAAACACCCAAGGGACCTGTCCAGTTCCTAGCAATAGGGCCCATTCCCCCCTCCTCCCTCTGCCCTGTGAGGGCCGGGTCTCCAGGGCGGCGGGCCAGTGGAGCTGGGGAGGGGGCTCTGGAGATGGATGAGGAGGGTGCTGCCCCACCCTCAGTGCCAACCGCGACCTGCTGCCACGCTGGCGGTCTGGGCTGCAGACTGGCTGGTTACGGAGAGGATGAGCAGAGCCCACAGCCCCACCCAGCACCGTGAGGGGCTTTGCGGGGGCAGCCGAAAGCCAAGCTCCAAGGCCAGCTGCCTCGGCCTGACGGGACAAGCTCGGCTGAGCCAAGCCCAGGAGTGCAGTCTCCTCCCTAGAAGGGGTGTGTGTGTGTGTGTGTGTGTGTGTGTGTGCACGCGCACCTGTGCATTTTCTCTTTTCAGGTACCGGTTCGCTTTACTGGCCTGGGCTTGCCAGGCGGGAAGGGATGCGGCCGTGTGAACGTGCTGGCCGCGGGCAGCCCCTGGTTGTCAGGGACGAAATCCGCTCTGATGTGGCCTTTTTCTCAGCCAGGTTTAAATGGACCACCTCACCGTTCAGCCCCAGTATGTTGGACGGGTGCATCCCCTCTGATGCTGGGTGGATGCTCACTTTCCCTAGCCCCGAAGAAGCCCAGGCACCCTGGTCCCTCTGGACGAAGGCCCTGGAGTCTGGACTTATCCTGTCACTGCTAGGAAAGGACAGCGGGCCCAGAGCTCCCGGGCGAGTGGAGGTGCCTCCCTTGCAAATATGGGGTCTGCATAAGACGAGGGCAGCTGGGCAGAGCGGCTGGTTCACCCCAGGAGGGTGGGCTGTGGCAGGCGCTGTAGATGAGGCTTGGATCCGGTGTTACCATGGCTGTGGAGGCGGCCAGCAGCTGCAGCTCTGATGCGACCTCTCCAGCTGGGAACCCTCCGTTCCAGTTTTTTAAAGCAAATCAAAGGATGCACATCCTGTGAGAAACGCCCTCAGTCCGAGCAAGTGTCTGCTATTTTTTCCGACCAGAGAGGAGATTTCAAACCACTGAGCCGCGGGGTCACCGTGCGTGTCTGCAGGCTCGGCTGAGGCAGGGCCACCCTCACTGGGGATGCGGGGTTTCTGGCAACGTGCAGCCTCGCTACCTGTTGGCCACAGAGTGGCCTGTGTCTTCGAGTGGGGACACCAGCAACGTGAGGGCCACAGGGGGCGCCACCCGGAAGAGCTCTGAGGAGAACAAACAGCATATTTCTGGACAACACATGGGTCGGAGAAAAAAATCCCAAGAGAAATTAAAAAATATATGTTTTAAACCAAACAACATTACGAATATGACATCCACCTTTGTGAAATAGAGAAAGCAGTGCTCAGAGGAGAACCTGCAGCAGTGGAAGAATGTACCGGAAAACAAAAGAGAGATTGGAAATCAATAATCCAAAAGCCTCCACCTCTGGAAAAAGCAAGAGAAGGAAGAGCATTTTAAGCCTAAAGCAAGGAGAAGAAAATAAATAATGCAAAACTAGAGGAGACGTTAATAAAGTTTTTAAACAGGAAAAAAGAAAAAGCAGGATCCACAGCAGCCAAAGCTGTTGCCATGAAAAGGGTAATAAGATGGATAAATTCTCGCCAGGCTAACGATGATGACGACAGAAAAGTTACAAAACACTAACATCAGAAAAGAAAGAGGGGCCGTCATTACTGAGTGCGCGAATGTTAAGGGCATTAAAAGAATTCTGTGAACAGCTCTATGCCTACAAATATGATTTTTAAGATGAAATGGCCCAATTCCTTGAGAGGCCCAAAGAATCAAAACTCACAGGAGGGAGTTCCTGTTGTGGCTCAGTGGGTTAAGAACCCAGCATAAAGTCGATGAGGATATGGATTCAATCCCTGGCCTTGTTCAGTGCGTTAAGGGTCTGGTGTGGCTGTGGCTGTGGTGCAGGCCGGCAGCTGCAGCTCTGATTCAGCCCCTGGCCTGGGAACATCCATAGGCCACAGGTGTGCCCCTAAAAAGAAAAAAAAATCACATGAGGATGGACTGGTCATATGAATAGACCCGTATTTATAAAAGAAATTGAATTAATAATTCATATGTTTCAAAAAAGTAAGCCACAGGCCAAGATGGGTTCTTTGGTCAACTAAGTAATTAAGGGAGAAATGACGCCAACCCTCCACAATCGCTTCTGGAAGTAGAGGAAACCCTTTCTAACCCATTCTATGAGATCAGCATCATCCCACATCAAAACTGGACAAAGACACCGCAAGAAACCATAGGCCAAGTTCTTTTGGGAAGACAGATGCATCAATCCTCGATAAAATGTTAGCGAAATGAATCTAATAATGCATAAAAAGAATTGTACGAGTTCCCACTGTGGCTCAGTGGTAACAAACCTGACTACTATCTATGAGGATGTGGGTTCAATTCCTGGCCCTGCTCGGTGGGTTAAGGATCCAGGGTTGCCGTGAGCTGCAGGGTAGGTCTCCGACTCGGCTCGGATCAGGCGTTGCTGTGGCTGGGGTGGAGGCTGGCAGCTGCAGCTCCAATAAAACCCCCCGTCTGGGAACTTCCGCATACCTCAAGTGTGGCCCTGAAGAAAAAAGAAAAGAAAAAAGAAAAAGAAGAGAAGAATTGTATGCCATAACCAAGCGGGGTTTATTGCAGGAATGCAAGGTTGGCTCGACATTTGTGGCCAATTCTTGTCGCTCATCACATTGTCAGGAGAAAGAAGGAGATGATCCCAAGATCTTACCAACAGATCTGGAAAAAACATTTGACAAAATCCAACATCTGGCCTAGAAAGATCAATTATCATTTAGGGCTGTGGTTTGAAATGGCATGTACACAACCTCTTGTATTTAACAAATCCATTGAGAACCTGCCCAGTGACCATTCCTGCAGGTTTAAAGGTCCACAGCATGATAAGTAGACTGTGGTCAAACTGCTGCTGCTTATTTCATCGCAGGACACGCTGCGACTCCAGAGAGGGTGGAGGAGCAGTAAAGATGCATGTTCCTGGGCCCCACCTCTGTAGACTCTCAAGCAGTGGGTCTGGGGTGGGCCAGGGCATGTGCCTTTTAACTCAGAGGACAGGCAGCTCCTACAATAGATCATGTTTGGCAAGTACACGAACACGAAGGGAATTAAGTCAGGGACAAAGGCATGTCCGGTTGGCAATAAAGACCCAAAGAGGCATCAAAATAAAAGCCAGGGGGGAGTTCCCGTCGTGGCGCAGTGGTTAACGAATCTGACTAGGAACCATGAGGTTGCGGGTTCGATCCCTGCCCTTGCTCAGTGGGTTAACGATCCGGCGTTGCCGTGAGCTGTGGTGTAGGTTGCAGACGCGGCTCGGATCCCGCGTTGCTGTGGCTCTGGCGTAGGCCGGTGGCTACAGCTCCGATTCAACCCCTAGCCTGGGAACCTCCATATGCCGCGGGAGCGGCCTAAGAAATAGCAACAACAACAACAAAAAGACAATAAATAAATAAATAAATAAATAAATAAAAGCCAGGGATGTGCTACCCAAAATCAAAATCAATAGCAAGTTCTCAAAACTCACCCATTCTAAGCTAGAATGATGGGTCTCGGGCACAAGTGCGTTTTTATTTTCAATTGGGTAAAGCAACAGAGCAACATAGCAGGTGTCCATATACCATCCTAAAGTCAGGATATTTCCCACAGACATTACTCAGAATGTTCCGTTCCTTACACATTCATCAGCTGCCCCTGGGGGCCCTGGTGCTCTCTGTGAGAGGCGACGTCAACCCACGGTGATTTACTAAAAGATTGCGATAGGAGCTCTATCCCATTAGGTGACATCACAATAGTTATCACCATTCATCCCAATGATGGGAGCAAAACCAAAGAGGGATTGGATTAAACATATCAGCACAGGCCTTAGTCTGGGGTGTCCTGCACCTGCTGTTGTTGGGAGACACGTGGAGCCCCAGGCGTCATGGACTTCCAGACAAAGGATGGTGAGAAAGGATGCCGTGGACCCAAGGAAGGGACAGGGCCACTCTGAGGAGCCGCTGCAGAGGGTCTCCTGGGGCCTGGACCGGATCTCTTCGAGGCGGTCAGTGCTGGCCCGTCAGGCAAGAGCTGCTGGGGTCACTGCTGCTACTGTGCAGAGATGTCTCTTCTCGGCCGGTAGGAGCTTAGGGTTAGAAGCTGGCGGGTACCACCTCCCCTGGGGTCACGTCTGGTGGATGAAAGGCTCACGTGACCCCCTCTTCTTCCATCTCCTTCTCCCTCCATCTCTCTTTCTCCCCCCACAACTCCCACTTCTCAGTACTTATTGGCATTTTCAGCAGAAAAGTCCAGAGACGAGCCAAGAAGAGGTGGCCAGCGAGGGTCTCTGGCTGTTGCTTCCTTTCCCTGTGGCCTCTGGAAGCCAACATGGCCCTGGGACCCCGAGGTCTCAGTCTGAAGTGGCCATGGCTGCGCAGGAGCCTGGGCTCTGCCTGGGGCCCACGCCCACCTGTGTGGGGGGGAGGGGCGGTCACTTGAGGGACACCCCACCAGGTGGTGATTCTCCTCGGAGAGGGTGGGGTCTGTTACTGGGATCCCGGAGAGGAGCCTGGGCCTCTGGGGGGGTCCTGAGTTAGACACCCACCTGGGATGGCCTGAGGGCGGGGAGGGCAGACACGCAGAGACTGTCCCCTTTGTCATGGCGCAGCAAGCCCCCGGGTGCACCCAGTGCCTCTTCACAGGCTCATTTGCTGGGGTTTGCATGTGGCTTCACTGAGCTCCCCTTGGGGACTGGAAGCAATGGGGGTCAGGCACGGGGAGGGGGGACCTGACTTCCGGCTCCGGGATCAGGGCAGCTCCAGTCCTGCTGCTGCCTCCCAAGCACTGCTGCTGCAGGGCCTCTGAGCACAAGCAGCTGAGAGACTCAGGGGGGTATGGATGGCTTCCTGGGGGAGGTGACACCTTGTATCAGCACGAGAGAGGAGCGGGAGTCAGCCAGGCAAAGAAAGGGGACACGTCTCGGGGCAGCAAGGACGCAGATGTAAAGCAGAGACGGGGCTGAGGATGCTGGAAAGAGCCGGCCTTAGTGCTCCGTCCAGGCTTTTGCCTGAAGACAGGACGGCCTGGGAGCAGAGGGACCGTGCAGAGGGGGAGTGCAGAGAGGACGACCAGGCCTCACAGGCCACTGCCAGGGTGGCGGGGGGACCTGGGGCATTGTCCCGGCTCCCTGGGGACAACCCAGGGGGGCACGGAGACCAGGTGTGGGGGTGTCCAAGGTCTCCCCACTCTCAGGCTGCTCAGTAGCCTTGAGATTTAGCCAAGGAGCTACTTCGAATTTTCTTGCTCTTGAAACATCTCCGCTGCACGAAAACCAGCCCTGGGACTGAAGAGGCTGCCTGTCTTCAACGTGCCGGGGAGTCGGTAGAGTCGAGGCCGTCCTGGTGGACGTGCCATGTGTTTTCGTTTCTGGGATTTTTCCCGTCTTGCATCTGGGAGAGGAGAGGAGCAGCGGTGCCGGGGTCCCGGAGAAACCCCACCTTCCTGTTAGGACAAGCGGGTGTGATGCTTACGGCCAAGCCGAGCCGTCCCGTCCTGCTGACACCTACGCGAGCACAGACCCCATGGAGAAGGTGACAAAACACGGGAGGTGGGGGGGCGGCTGCCCCTTTCCATGCACAGCTTCACCCTCCCGCTGGGTTTCTCTCCATAGACGTGACCCCCCTGAGAGCCTTATCCCGGAACCTGCCCCTTTCTAATGCCTCCCCCCCCAACCGTGCAAAGGGAGACCCCGGTCCCTTAGGGGAGCCCCTCAACACCCCCCCGCCCAGGTTCCTTCCTTCATCTCCTACTGCGATGTCCCAGCTCCCCCGGGGGCTGCGGCAGGTGACAAGCCAACGTGTTCCTCTGAGTGTCCTTGCTGCTGGGACCGCACATCCTCCGGCCCGGGTGGAAATCTGGCCCGTGAGTCTCTTTCCTCAGGACACGCACACAGAGGCGGAAGCATCGTTATGGGCTCTGTGGGGTGGACCAGGGTTGAGGGGTGAGGAGAAGGCAGGGAAGGAGGAGGAGGTGGGCGAGTGATACACAGAGGGTGTGAACTAAGCTGGGGGAGGCGGGGAGACCTCGCCCTGGGAGGCGGCTCAGACCTGAGGGCCTGAACCACAGTGCGTGGGCAGTGGGCAGCACTGGCAGCTGGACTCATGGGGTTTGGAAGACCCCTGCATAGTGCCTCCCATCCTGGCCCAGTGTCCCCACACCACTGTCTCCTGAGGGGCACAGAGGCGGTGGTACCCAGGATTTCATCTCTAGGCGTGGATAGAGAGCGTGTCAGCGTGCAGCAAAAACTGAAGACTCGGGGGGGGGGTCTCCCCAGTTTCTTCAGTTTAACCTGGGACCCCTGTGATCTTCGAAGGGCACTGGGGCCTGGAGAGAGACCACAGAATGGCTGAGCGCTAATTTGATTAAATTTCGTGCACATCGAGTTTGCGTTTACAAAGTGTTACCGCCACCTAAGTTGTGTCTGGCAGAGGAGTTTTAATAGGCGGTGGAGCCAGACATCCGCGTAGCTGCCATCTTTCAGAACAGAAACCTTGGCTTCCGTTCTGGGAAAGAGCAGACTCTTTTCCCAACTTGTTGAAACGGTTTTTGACTCAATCATTACATCTTAAAATTAATCCATCTTCTGAGCAAACATTTTGTACCAGCAGAAAATGTGTGTGTGTTGCTAGGAGCAGGAAGCCTGCATCTGCGGTGTGGTTCCCGGTGGCGCTCTTAACACAAAAGGAAAAGAGTCAAAATCAGTGTGAGCTCGATAAACCTTTCTTGTCAATGAGAGAGCCTTGCCTTTTTAAAAAGAGACACACAGCTGGCTTTCCTACCTGCAAACCTTTGAAAATAGCAAATTCATAAATAAAGCCCAAAATAGAATTTGAACACCAACTGCCTTACCTAGGGTGTGAAACACTTAGCACCCAACAAATTCCCTCTCATAATTGTTACGTAAATAGTGCGATTGAATACAACCAGGGATGTAGAAAGAACTGGCAAACGGCCTGGGAAGGGGCTTAAAGACAGAGCACTTTACAGTTCTGCTCAGCCATTTAGGTCCAGGGACAGTGGCCTCAGTATCTGGAGTGTCAGCGTTCTTCGCCATGCTGGCCAGCATATGTTGATGGATGGATTTACTGGGGCCCCACCTCAGCTTCTTTTGCCTCTAGAGTGAAAACAAGAAAGGACCCTGGAATCTGGGGATGTCACAGCGAGTCTGAGAGACGTCCCACCTGCCACAGGACCCTCCACGGGCAACTGCTGTAAAAAGCCTGGAAGTTTTGTCCCACGAATGTGTATTAGCACCAGCAACGCGACAAACACAAGACCTTATAAAGCCTTTCTCAGTTCTGCAGATAATTAAATAACTACGCTTGAAAAGCACAAGTGCTTAATATTTGGGGGGACAGGGGAGAGAGAGAGAGAGGTGCCAGCTGAGACCCAAAAGCCTCGCTTAGATCAGAAGTTCCTTATTTCCCCATAAATAACTCATATGCAAGGTTTTTTTAATAGCAAAGGAATAAATTTACACTTCGACTTTCTAACACATTGGTTCGCTCTGAAAATTCATCTCCACAAGAATAAGCAAGCGTGTAATATTGAAACATGTCGTTAAAAGGTATTTCGAATTGCCATTTTAATTCCAAAGTCTTGCCAGAACCTTTTCCTGTGCTCGCTCCTCACCAATAGCCTAAAAAACCTGCACCTCTTTCATCTCTACCAACCCCCCAGCCACCGGATGCCAGGTCCACGGAGAGTTTTGTGCCAGGGAGAGCTAGAAAGCATAATTTGCTAGCATTCAGTTCTTTTGTATTGCATCCAAGTTTCCACATTAAGCAGTTTGCACCTCAGAAGGCATTATTGGGTTTATGTTTCTGGAAGTACTTTTCATTATTCATATTTAAATTACGTTCCTTTGAGAAGGAGATAAAAGCTGGAAATTTTTATCAAGAGACAAATGATGTAGGTAGTGAAAAATCTCAGCCTTTTACTGGTGAAGGCATAAAACTTTCCAACAGGAACCAAAATACTGAGGCAGCTCAAGGTCTGACTGTAACGGGTTTAATGAGGGGAGTGGTTAATAAACGGACTCTTTTAAAACTCGTCCCACTTGATCCGGTTGACCAGATGGTTGGCTCTGAGTCTTAGGGGATGTTCCAGGGCCTTGGGGGGACACTGTTGCTCAGGTGGGCTAGACTCAGGCACAAGGTGTGTCTCACCTGCCAGACAACTGCCCAGACCCGGAACGCACATCGGGAAGGTATAGCTTTCTTCACGGGAAGTAAGTCCCCTGGGGAAAGGGAACAGAATGCCAGGCAACAGTGCTGGTACCAGAAAGAGAGTATTGGGTAATATTTCATTAAAAAAAAAAATGAAATACGTAAATATGTAACTGAGCAGGGCCCTGTGGGGCTCCTGGGCACACAAGCCCCCCATTGCTTGCTTTTAGGGGCCAAGCTTCAGGCTCCGTGACCTTCCCTGAGTTCCAAAGGGCCGTGGCTCATCAGGGAAGGGAGGGGACGCGGAGACCAGGGAGGAGCCGTCAGAGACAAGAGCGCCGCCTTGGGGCAGGTCCCGGTCCCTCCTCAAGGAACAGAGATGACAACACCTTTGAGCCTTCCTGCAGAACGAAAGCCCCCAACTAGTGGAAGATGTTAACTACTTGGTGGAGCATTCTTCATTCTGGAAAGGAGGACCCCCAGAACCAGTCCCGGGGCCGCTAAACACCAGCTTTGAGAAACAAACTGCAAGCTCGCCTCTACCCCGATCCGAGGGTATTTTCCATGCCCCAAACCATAAAACCACCTCCTAACCCCTTCCAACAGGGGCGCAGTCTTTAAGGCCTTAGCCTGCTGTGGCCCCCTTTGCCTGGCCAAGCAATAAAATTATCTTTTTCGCCTTCACCCAAAACTCTTTCTCCATGTTTGCATTCAGCACTGGTGGACAGGGGCCAAGTTTCAGCAACAAATGCATAAAAGCATCACTTTTCTTTCAAAGTCTTGTAAGAGCAGTAACCCAGAATAAGTTCATTTTTAAGAGAGTGTTTTAAAGGAGTTGAGTTTGTTACTACAAAAATAAGTGCAAACTGGAGTGTGAAATAATCCTTCCTGGAGCTTCACCCTGGGGGGGTGGCCACGTTGGTCTTCGGTTTGGTGCAGCCAGGAGACTCTGGAATCCATTATGGAACTGCCTTGGGGACCGAAGCCACTGATTTGAGGCTAACCAGGTACCAGGCACTGTCCCGAGGCACAGAAACCACCCAGGAATCTTTGCCCTCACACAGGATCTGATTCTGCACCTCTGGGGCTGGCCGAGGGGCTGTCTTCTTGGACGCTGAGGTGATGCTGAATCTGTTTGCCTGTGAAGCACATTTTGGAAAGTGACCTTCCAGGGCTTTACAGACAAGATTCTCATAAACCTCATCAGATTCCGTGAGGATGGTGCACGGTTGCTTCCATTTTTGAAATGCAGGAAAGAGGGCTCAGAGTGAAGTCGCCCTCTGTCGGGGGTTGAAAGGTGCCTGCCCCCCAAAGATGCATCCACGAGGACCTGTGAAGGTGATCTTATTTGGAAAAGAGGTCTCCGTGGACGTGACACGTCAAGGATCTCAAGAGGCGCTCGCCCCGAATTACCCAAGGTTCTTAAGGCCAATGACTGCTGTCCTTATAAAGGACAGCAGAGGAGGTACGCGCAGGAGGAGGCCGGGTGAAGGAGAGGCAGAGATCGGGGTGATCTAGAAGCCAAGGGATGCTGGCAAGGATCACGGAGACCCCCCAAAGCTGGAATAGCCAGGAAGTAAGCTCCCCTGGAGCCTCAGGAGGGAGCCTGGCCCTGCAGCCCTTGATCCCCTGATTTCAGACTCCGGTCCTGCTGCTTTAAGCCCCTGGGTTCACGGTGCTCTGGCTCAGCATCTCTTGGGGACACCTGCCCCCAAAGGTGCCAGGTGAGGTGATGCAGCAGGGTTTGACTGGCTGGCCAGCCCTGGAGGCTGGACTCCAGTGCCAGGCTCTGTGCTGCTTGCCAAGTAGGTGGGACCCACCTCGCCCATCCGTGGTCCAGCCGGGAGTCCCTCCTCCCTGACTCTCAGGAGCCCCCGCCCTCTCTGTCACACGCGTGGGCTCTCTGGTGCCTGTGTGCTGCTTCTGCAGATCATGCGGGCTTCCAGCCTCCTCCCCACTCCTGCCCTGCGTTGGGTGAGCCTGAGCCCGGAGGGGAGGAAGGAAGGGGGGTTTTCTATGCACTTGAAGAGGTGTTATTGCTGCCAATGGCATCACTCAAAAAGGCTGGGCTCCTTGGATCGCATCTATTCGGGAGATCAGACAGAGGGAAATGGGAACAGAGGGGCATTTCTCTAACTCCACACCTTTCTCCCAGCTCCCAGCTGAGCTGCGGCCGTGGATATCCCCCTCCTGGTGGCCGATGGGTGTCTCCCTCCTGGTGGCTGTGGCCAGTGGGTTTTCCTCTCCTGGTGGCTGTGGCCGGTAGGAGTCCTCCCAGCCATGGCAGGGCAAGCTTAGCACGTGACCCCTCCCAGGAGCCTGTTTGTGGCTCTGGGGTGCAAAGTCTGCTGCATATCCTGGGGCTCCTGGAGCCTGTGGGGGACCCGCACTTTCAGAGCACCTCTGTCTTCTCTCTGCCGGGTGAAGGGCCTTTCTGGGGGTGAGCCCCATGGCGGCCGTAGACGTGTCGGGGGTTCTCAGGACCCTGTGGCTTGGAATCCCCTTCCTTCCCCTGACCCACCTGGGCTGCAAGGCTGTGAAGTGTCTCATTTCATCCTCCTTACAGCAGCCCCCCAGCTGGGTACTGCCATGATGCCCATTACACAGATGCAGAAACTGAGGCCCAAGAAGCTGAAGTCACCCTGTGAAGACTTTCACGACTGTCAACGGAGGCCTGAGGACCCCAACCTGTTTTAACCTGTGGTCTAACCCCGTCACCAAGGCCCTCCAGAGCTTGCGATGATGTGTATGAGGTTTTCACATCTAGGACTACACAACCGCCTCCAGAGGCGCTTAGTGACAATGTACCGTTTGTAATTCTGTAAGCCCCTGCTGGAGGGGCTGGGCCAGAGCCACCCTGGGGATTCGCTGACCAGCTGACCCCATCAGGCACCTGGGGGAGCTGGCTGACCCATGGCCCACCTGCTGCTGCTGTCGCGGTTGGGGACCCAGTCCAAGAACACCCACCTCAGTGCCGCCTCCTCTTCCTGGAGGTGTGAGCGCCACTGTTGCCGCTGGGAAAGGAGTTACATCCGACACAATCTCAAGGCCAAAGCCGGGGACTGAGGTACCCAGAGACCCAGAAGGCACGTATTCGCTGGGGAGAAAAAAATGCCAAGGGCTGGCACTCTTATGAAATAGTGTTTGGCTGCAACGTGCAGGGTCAAGACAACACAAACGGTTTGGGGAGCCAGGTGGGAGCAGGGCTCCTTCCAGAAGGTACACTCCACCTCTGTGGAATGTTTTTTTTGGCCAGGAGGCCTTGTGGCGGATAAAGAGCCCTCCGAGGTAACAGATGAAAAGCACGCACGTGCAGGTAAAATGCTCAAGGGGATTTCACCAGGGTACCAGGAAAACAAGGTTAAAACACATTAAATATTCAAAATGGAAAAAGGACAGGAAACAAAGAAAGGAAGAGTGTTGGTTTCACCGGGAAATAAAACGTGGCTTCTGAGAACAAGGACCGTCATGCAAGGCGGCATTTCCTTGGTTTTAAAAAAAGCCAGGAAGTGCACTGGGGATAAGCTCGGAGGGATTTGAGGTCACACGTGGTCCAGGATGCGAAGCTCCACGGATTCCTCCCAACCCTCCTCAAAGCAGGCGCTGTCCTTCCAGAGCTGTGGGAAGCTGGCGAGGCCAGGGGTCCCAGCGACGAGGGGGGCTGGGGCAGAGGGACGCCAAAGCCAAGTGACCCGTGGTCCTCTTTGTCGGTCAGCCTCATCTTGTCGTCACTGCCCGTTTTCTACCTGCCTCGAGGCTCAGTGCCCACAGGCCACCAGGAGAGCTGGTAAGAGGGGGTTTCAGGCTTCGGGGTTCGTCTCCCTCCCGTGGGCCCTGCTTGGTGCCTTCCCGAGTCCTGTGTCCGAGATGCCACCTTTCCAGATGTTCACTCTGGGAATCGCACCACATGAGGGTTTTATGTCACTTGGGCCACCGGCTCCTGCATACAGGGTCTGACATGAGAACAGAGAAAACCCTCACTGCGCCAGGGCTTAAAAGCCGGGCTCCTCTCCCTCCTGAGAAAGCTCTCGATTTTATTGCCTTAAATCTCCTCCTTTATTCCCCACTGGCTGGACTGCTTCTAGGGTGCTGGTAGCTACCCCGGCAAGGCCAGAAAAGCTGACCCCAGGGAGAGAGACGAACCAGGCCCTCCGCTCTCCCCTAAGCACATTGTTTTGCTTTGCACGAATCTTTTCTCTGAGTTATTTTCTGCCCGTCTCCCCATCTATAAATGTTATAGATCCTTGGGGCATCATTTTGCGGATTAAATGCCATCAATCAAGTTAAGGTTGAAGGAAGACACAGGTCAAGAGAGTTTGATGGTGGCGAGGATGGCGTGTGTGCGCGTGTGTGCGTGTGTGTGTGTGTGCGCCTGTGTGTGTGCGTGTGTATTTCAGATCATTTTGACTCAGATTCCTTGTTTTTACTGCCCCAGACGGATCACAGAATTAGGCAACCCGTTGCTTGCAAAAAGATCCTATTTTAATCCTAATTTTATTTTAAAAATCAGTTCCCTGATTATACGCATGAGTAAAGCAACTTTTAAATTATGAAACAGTTTGTATTTTCTTTGGAAAGTCACGCTGAGGGCTGTCTGTCCAAAAGAAAAACATACCTGCCCTCCGTGGTTTTTACCGGGGGCGGCACTCGCTCACCGGAGGGAGGTTGCACACGTGTTCCCCGAGGTTGGGGGTGCTGCCTGCAGGCCTTGGCTGCTGACAGCGCGGAGGCAGAGGGTCCTATCACAGGCATGGGGGGGTGGTGACTCCTGAGGGGCTGTGGGGTCCCCGGAACGCAGGAGGGCAGAGGGGACCTCGGAACACTCGTGTGTGGCTGCCTCGGCTTCCATCAGCCCCGCAAGCCCTGCGAGGGAAGCAGTGGGCTTGACGCAGAGACTGGTCAACTCAGTAGGTCTGGACCTGTGGTTGCCAGGGGCGGGGGCGGGGATGGACAGGGCGTTTGGGGTTGGTAGATACAAACTCTTTCATTTAGAGCAGGCGAGCAGTGAGCGCCTCCTATACCATGCAGGGAACTGTACCCAGTCTCCTGGGATAGAACACGATGGAAGATGATACGAGAAAAAGAGCGACCTGGTCCCTCTGCTGTGCAGAAGGAACTGACACAAGATGGTAAATCAACTATAATTAAAGAAATAAAAATAAAATATGTCTGGGCTTCTGATGTGGATTCTCCGTTCATTAACCCCACAGGCTCTCAGGACAGGGCAGGACCACTCCTGAAAAGAGGAGCAGGGAGTAAACGGGGGGTAACGAGAAAGAACATTGGCCAATCGCCCCCTCCTGCTGGGCTGATGGGACAGAAGGAGCATCCCAGGCTCTGGGCTTTGGGACAGTCCCTGGTTCTCAGCCCAGCAGATGTGCAGGTCTTCTCCCCTGTGCATCTGTTGGCCACCGGTGCTGTCCTCTCTACCTCGGAATCTGTGCAGTGCAAGTTAGATAATGCAGGTGAAACAGCTTGAACAATTCGAGGAGGTGCGTACACATACGGCCGGAGCGCTCATGGCTACCTCAAAGCACAGACCACCAATATCTCCTCATCAAAGAGATTTTGGAAGAAGGGGAAGAAAAAATCCTAGCAGGGGACTTTAATATCTTCCTGGCAGTAACTAATACAAAGAATGACAATAATAGCAAAACTGAGTGCCTGCAATGTGCGCTGTGTGATAGTTGGGGGGGGGGTTGTTTTGTTTTTTATAAAGGTCATATGCCATTTAATCTCTACAAAAGTCCATTGAAGTAGGGACACCTAGCCTCATTTTAATATGGACACACGGAGGCTCAGAGAGATTCATGAACTTGCGGGAGGTCACAGGACTACAAAGCCTTGAAGCCGGGATGTAAACTCAGGACTTTAGAAAGATAGCAGCTCATGTTTCTACACACATTCTCCGCTGCCTCCTCCTGCCTCTGCTGCCTGCAGGGGGTGGGGAACCGGGGCCCAGGCGTCCATGGCTGCCTGGGCAAGAGAGGCCTCTGCCTACTTTAGGGACATCTCAGGGTCTATAGCCAGGCTTCTGATTTTCACATCTTCAACCTTCAGGGGGTCAAAAACAGGTGATCAGAAAAGGCAGAGTCCTCTATCACCCTCCAAAACCTCATTCGACGTGGCTGCGGGGCTCGAGCGAGCTGGATGAGGCCATGTTTCAAGCAGAGTGGAGCATCTCACTTCCAGTGATGCCTACCTGTTAAGATGAGCATCTGTCTCAACAGGGTGGCAGGCAAAAGACCTCTGTCTTCTGGGTGGAAGGTCTCCTCTGGGGTTGGTGTTTAGACATAACAGGAGTGGATGCAGCATTTGTCCTCCTCAGCAGCAGGCTGGAGCAGGCAAGAAAGTCTCAGATGTCTCTTTTCAAGTGGAAAAAAAAACCAAAACATTTGGTACCTGTGTCTATTTCTTTTTCTACTTGTGCTATAGAAGCACAGGCTCTCAAAGCCTCCGGTTTAGAGACAAAGCCCCTGAAACCTCAAACTGAGTTCAAAAACGAGGAGCATTCGACATTCGCCTACATTAACCTCCAGGCCATTTATTCAGCACGTTGTTTTATTGGGGGCTCACTGTGGTCAGGTGTTGGGCTACATTCTGGAGATGTAAAGAAAGCCAATCAAAAGGGGCATAGTTCTTACAGTCACGCAGCTTTCTGCCTGGTGGAGGCAGTCGTGATTCCAATAGCCACGCAAACAACGAAACACTGAACCCTCCCCTCCCGGATGGGAACAAGGCGATGGCGTGCCCCTTGCCCCTTCCATTTCAACCTTGTCCTGGGCGTCCCAGCCGGTGAAACAAGCCCAGGAAAAACCCACAACCAACAAACCAAGCATGCAACACACGCAGAGTGAAAATAAAGAAGTCACACTGTTGCTTCAACAGTTGACGTCGTCGTGTACCCGCCAAAAAACACGGCGTCTACGAGAGCAATGAGGAGACTGGAAAAGGAATGCCGCGCAACCTCAGGATAGGACGTCAACGCGGGAATGTTCTGAGATGCCCGAAACCAACTTCTCTCCTTCCCGTGTGTGCACATGGCAAGGCCCCCCTTGAGAGGGCAAGTCTATGGCTGCCTGCCCCTTGGGTGAGGCCGGCCTTCGTGGTTGGTTGACCAATAAGGTGACATGGAGTGACGCTCTGGGGTTGGGTCGGGCACCATGTAATCCATCCGAGTACCCCAAGGCCACCACGCTGTGAGAAGCTCATGCCACCTGGGGGTGCTATGTGGAGGATGAGCCACCGTGGGGAGAGAGAGAGAAAGAGAGAGGAGGGGAGGCCCTGGGAGCTCCCAGAGGCCATGCCAGTGAGGAGACTCAAGCAGATAACATGTAGATCGGAGAGGAGTCACCCAGGGCAGCCCTTCCTGGATCTGTGACTCACCAAAGCGTGAGTGAAATGTGATGGCTGCCGTAACCACTAGACTTTGGGTGCAGGCATGGAATGTGCTAGCGGCTGCCTCGTTGGACAGCAGAAGTCTGGAGAAAGACGTGGGAGAATAGCTTCGGGACATTGGTTGGGCAAAGATTCCTTAAGCAGGACACAAAGAGCTCTGGCCACAAAGAATAACTTGATTTTAAAAATTTCATCAAAAGGAAAAAAAAATCCGCCCATCAAAAATACAGTTAGGAGAATAAATAAGCAATTCACAAAGAGAGAGAAAAAATGCAAACCATCCACCTGACAAAGGACTCATATCCAGACTATACACAGAATTCTCTCAAGTCGACAATCAAAGGAAAAACAACCCAATAAAAGTGCGCCCCGTAGTTTAACATCTGCTTCATGGGAGAATCTGTGTACGTGGCTGCCGGAGCAGAGAGAAGGGCGCCCAGCATCTTCAGCCATCAGGAAGAGACAAATTAAAGCCCCAGTGTGACACTGTTCATCAGAAGGGTTAAAGCTGAAACAAGTGGCAATGCCAAACACTCGAGAGGACACAGAGCCGATGAAATTCTCCTACACGCCAGGAGGCGTGAACATAATACAGCTGTGCAAAATAACACAGCCCCTTGGAGAAGAGGGTGGCAGATTCTTGTAAAGTTAAATATATGTCATCCTTACGACCCAGCATTTCCACTCTTAGATATTTACCCACGAGGAATGGAAACACATGTCCACAAAAGGACTTTTACACCAATTTCTATAGCGGGCTTCTTGGGAAGGGCCAGGAACTGGGAGCACCTGAATGCCCCTCGGTTGGCGGCTGGGAACGTGAACTCTGCCGTGTTACACGGTGGGGCCGGGCTCACAGGAGAAAGGGTCGGCTGGTACATGACAAGCGTAGATAAAGCTGAACGCAAAAGATGGATGCGGTGTGGTTCCCCTTGTGTGAAATTTGAGAAGAGATGAAACCGGTCCATGGAAATCAGAACAGGCATTGCCGCTGGGGGTGGGGCTTGGCTGGAAGGAGGCAGGAAGAAAGCTTCGGGGTGACGGGCATGGGCTGTGGCTGGCCTGGGCTGGTGGGTACCATTCAGGGGTCTAGACAGCTGCCGAAACACATTGGATGGGGCACTTCAGAGCTGCACACTTTAACGCCTGTAAGTTAGAGCCGGATGAAAGAGACAGCCGCACACGCACACGGGCACCTGTGGGTTTGTGTAGGAGGACGGTGGCTCTGCAAGTCTGTGGCCGAGGCATCTGGCTCTCCGCTCCCTGAGCCAACAGTCTTCGTACTGAAACGTGGAGGAAGGTTAGACCTTAACTCAGAGGTGGGTGGGGCAGCTCTGAAGTCCCGCTCCGTGCATTTGGGGGAGAGAACGGAGGTCAGCCTCGCTGACTTTCACCACGCGGGATTTTGTGACACGGAGGGTCTGTGGTCAGATTTGTTTGTTTCAAAGATCGGCCTGGCAGCCAAGAGGAGATGGCCTTGGGGGGGTGGAGCTGGAGCAGGTAAGTCCTCCAGGGAGGCCGCCCAGGTGAGAGGAGATGGGTGATGCGGCTGTGCTGGAAGGAGAGGGAAGGGACAGGTGCAAGGGGCACGCGGGAGGTGCCTGGATCAGGGATTTGCTCAGGGTCTGCAATGGGGCCGCGTGGGGGGAGCACAGGGGATGGCCTTGGCCTTCTGACGTGTGCAGAAGAGGACAATCCTTCTAGAAAGAGGAGACACACTTAGAGGACCAGGTTTGGAAGGAAGAGGTGACTTGTGTCCTGAGAATGAACTTCATGCGACCCAGGAAAGTGGAGGGCAGTTGGTAGCATGTACGTAGGTCTAATTCAGGCACCTCGGGGAAAAATGTGTGCATCTTCCCCAAACTTCAGAACTATTAGTTCTACCATATTAAAGATTGATATTTTTCCAGAAAAATGTATATTCCTTTGATATATATTTACACATATGCCGTTATAAGAAAGACTAGAGATCCCATATACCCTTCACCAAGTTCCCTGATGGTAACGTTTTGTAAAATTCTAGCATAAGACCTTGGCCAAGATACCAATGCAAATATAATCCACCAATCTCATCCTGATTTCTCCAGGTTTACCTGTATGCTTGCATGTGTGTGTGTGTGTTTAACTCTATCCAGTTTTGTTCTTTATATTTTGGATATCCTGTCTCTATTGGAGTTTTACTTTCCTTCTACTAATTGTATAAATTACAGGAGAGGGAACTGACAAAGAAATTGCAGGCTCATATAAGCTTTCCCACTAAATTAACGATGTGGGACCCACCCATTGATCTGTTGTAAAACTTGAAATTTCTAGATGGAAACGGGGACCAGGTTTGGGGGGGGATATAAAAACCCACCATAAAAGCGAATGGTATAAATGGATTTCTAACCTCCAAATTATTTAGAGCCATGATTAAATGAATGTGGGTAAAGAGCTGCCATGAAAATGGGTTCTTTTTGCAGTAAGCGTTGGTGCCCCGATTCCCGTCTTAGTGACGCTGTCTGCATCGGCGCTGTCCCAGGGACAAGGAGGGGCAAGGGCCCTTCAGTTCCTGTTATTCCAAGAACAATGCTTTTTTCCTCTGGGGACGTGAGCGCCTAAATACAGAGTGTGCTTCTCAGGAGTGAAGTGTAAAGGCGGAGACGGAGACGCTGGTCTGTCTCGATGGAGCACTCAGGTCGGAGCACCTTCCTTAAGGGAGCTCACACAAGGTCAGAACCACCTCACAGTGGAGGAGAAGGAGGCCCAGGATGCTGAGGTAGTTTCCTAGATCTCTCGGCGATCAGCGACAAGGGCCGCTTTGCAAACCCAAGTCCGGAGAACACGTGCGTCTCAGAGCATCTGCCTCGAGGCCATTAATGTCATGGAGACACACCCTGGTTCAAGGTTGTCTGCTCTTTTTTTTAACCATAGTTAATGGATGTTCAAATAATATCCTTGTCTGAAAGTGGGAGAGTTCCTTTACCTGAGGACACCCCCGGGAAAATGCACATCCAGAGCCCACGCTGGTATCTCAGCTGTAAGTGTATTGTCTCACAGACGATGCCGGCCACAGAGCAGGTGCCCCGCGAAGGCTGTGTCCCGGTCCCTCACCACCGGGCTCTCCACGGGGAGACTTAGGCTCCCTCACCATGTGGCAGCGGGGCTCCAGGAAGGGGACTAGGCAGAGGATGGGGTGGGTGGACGTGCCCTCCGCAGCCCAGCCTTGGAACTCACAGAGCATCGCTTCCTCTGCTGCGGCTCATCTGCCCGAGTCAGAGGGGGACACAGGCCCTCCTACGCGCTGGGAGGAGCCTCAAGGTCCCCTTATAGAAGAGCCGGCAGAGCCACGCTGCAGCCGCTTTGGGACAGTTCCATCTGCCACGCTCCTCCAAGAAGCCTCGTGCCCCCCACCCCCACCCCAAGGCCTGTGACCGCACCTCCCCGCAGCTCCCAGGAGCCCCCACGCATCCACCTCATGCCAATGGAATCATCTCCCTATTCCCGTTTCTCACCCTGACCTGCCCCCACTCCCAGGCTGTAAGCTGCTTTATTTCAGGCTTTGCAGATAATTAATTCATCATTATACCCCCTCTTAGTAGTGCTATACCTGAAATAGCAGGTAAGCAAAACATTTTTTGATCAGAACGCATACTTGAATAAATGAGTGAAACACGTCTTGTTTTTCTTTTTTTTTTTCTTTTGCTTGACTTTCAGAAACTTGTTCAATGACCTTGATCGGCAGGTTCCCCATCTGTACAACAGAGAGGGTCATGTTTAAATGACAAGTTTGGGAAAGAGTCAAGGCCATGCCCTTGGAAAAACACTTAGAACAGAGGATGCCCTGGGTGGGTGTGGTTTAGACTTGAGAAGGCAGTGAGGGTGCAGAGTGTGACAGATGGCAGAGAGTTACCCAGTGTCGGATGGGCAGGAAAGGAACTATACAGGGCTTCCTTGGGGAGAGACCAGAGCTCAAACCCTAACTTAAAAAAAGGGCAGGAGATCTTCAAACAATCATCATTTAGAGCAAGCAGGAGAGACGTTAAGATCTAAACATGCTCCCCATAATTAGTTCTCCACTTGGCTCAATAAATTCCCCTGTAAGCATGCAATTCATTATAAATAAATATTACCATGGAGATGCAATGATTATAATAATTTTTAGAGTGTTTACTCTATATGAATGCTTATTAACCATATGCATTTACCATTGTGTAGTAAATGCTGGGCTTTCTAATGAGCAAGTCTTTCCATGTTTATACTCTGATTATCATCTTCATAAGTAACATTTCACGGACTGATCTGGAAACTGCGTGGGATCTTGGGCACAGCACTGAGGCTGGTCTTCCTGATCCTTTTATTTCAGTTTGGGTCAGAAGTTCTCCAGGGTCTGTGACGAAAGATCCATTTTTATAACAACACTAAAGGCTCTTCATCTCTCTCACTCTGATCATTAGAGGTGAACAGTGAGTTTTCTGGGGCCATGATAACAAGAATGACACCACCAGTGTGATGGTTAGGGGGTGATTGCATTTTCTTGAATTTTTTTAATAGTTTTTTTTGGGGGGGGCGGGGGTGCACCTGCTACATGCAGAAATTCCTGGGCCAGGGATGGAACCCATGCCATAGCAATGACCTGAGCTGCAGCAGTGGCAGCTCTGGATCCTTAACCCACTGTGGCACCAGGGAACTCCTGTTTTCTTAATCTTCTCAGCTTTACTTTCTAATGTGGTAAATACTAATGGTCAAAGTGCTTTGAAGTGCTTTGGGATTTTTGCTAATTTTTAAGGGTGAAAATAGTTTCTGAGACTGTAATATTTGACAACCCTGATCTAAGTTGCGTCCTCCAATCTCATGCCCAGGTAGGGCCCCTCCTCCCCCCTGGGGTGTAGGGGCAGATGGGGGCATCTTGGCCAGATTTAGGACACTGTGTAACGAGAGAGGGAGGTGGAGAAGGTGATGGGGAGACAGAAATTAGACGAGCCAGCGACAGAGACAGAGACAGAGTGACGCAAGGGAGAAAGAGAGGGGTGTGTTATGGGGTCTACACTGGCCAATTCTGTAGAACCATCCACACGAAACCTTAAAACACTGGCCTCAGAAGCTTGACACTCATTTTTAAGCCTTGATTCTGAGGTGTGGCCATTTGGGCTGGACTGAGTTCAGTGGTTCATATGCTCTCATATGTTCATTTCCTCTTCCTTCTGAGGTCCACTGTGGTTGCCTAAGCAACCCTGTCTCTAGGGCTTGGCTGTTGTTGGCCTTGGTACACTGGCTCTTCCCCATGCCATCTCTTCTCCTCTAGCAGGCCGGCCAGGCTTGCTGTGATGGCTAAGGAAGGTTCCAGAAGAGCGAGCAGAGTGTCTCCAGCCTTCTGAGTGGAACTCCTCTTGGCCCAGCCAGGCACAATCCCAGTCCACATTCAAGGGCTGGGTAACAGATGCCACCTCCATGGGAAGGGCTGCAAAATCCCGCAAAGCGTGCCCTTACAGTGCCAAGGGTGTCACTTTGCAAATTGTCTACCACGGGCCTCACCCTGGGCCATTGTCACAGTACCACTTCCTGTGCACTCCGTTCCAGCCCAGCCCTCCTACAAAGAGGTGTAAATTGACAATCACCCCCACTGACAGCCGTTTTCTGTGAAGAGCAGAAGTTTGAGGCAAAAACATCAGACTTCGTCTTCAGACTGTGACTTCTGCACGTCTCACTTAAGTGGCATTATTTGGAAGAAGCAGATGTTTGGAATTAGGGCCTATTTTTCTCGGAATCAAAGACAATCCAGGTTCCCTAGATGGCTCCCTGAAACAGGCATTGTGTTGCTGGAATTTGGACGTGACCCAGGAACGTGCACCTGTGTGCTCTGATTCACAGCTTCTGACGGGGACGCCCGCAGAGTCACAGCAGCATCCAGTCTGACGTGCATCAGTCCCTTTCAAACGATTTTAATACTTCAACACAGCTGGAAACGTGGCTGGGGGACGACAGCCTCTGACTAGCAGATTGGTTCTTTTCTCAGTGACAAAGTGGGCATTTAAAGGTAATGTCCACACCGCAGGAGGCATTCGTTCTCAACCAGATGAGAAAACCCAAAGTGACTGTACTAGAGAATACACAGAATCTCAAGGAAAGGACATGATTTGTCATTATTTCCATGCATTTATTTTATTTAGCATTTTTTTGGAAATGGCAACGTTTGAATTTTTAAGTAGATGTTAACACTTGCAAAGGTAACACAGGGTCGGCTGACATCAAATGTCTTTTTCCAATTCCAGGATTATGGGGAGGGTGAACCCCCAAGCCCTTCTGTGCCATCATTCAGCTCCAACAAGCACCCCAGGTCCCAAGGACAGCAACCTGGATGCCTACTGCTGAAGCATCATTAGGCAATTTCATAAAAAACATCCTGGAAAAAATGAACTGTGTCTCAAACCCGTAACTCAAAGAAAATTCCCCAAAGGATTTTAGTGCACAGAAAATACAAGCTGGTTCGAAAAGAGTGTTGCTGTACCTATGCTTTCCAGAAGGCTCTCTTGGACTTGTGAGTCATGCTGAGATTAAGGCGGATTAGCCGCATCAAGCTGTAAGTAGGGTGAAATATGATTTTGCATCTTGAGGGACCATCCATCTGAGTTACCGCTTGTCCCATCCGTGGCTGCCGGTACATTCATCACATGGGCAAGAAATCCCGCCACACCTTGCTTCCGTCCCACTGCCTGACTCGTAGTCAACAGCCCGCTCTTGGAGACTGTTGGACGCCTCACCAGGCTATGCCGATAGATCTGAGTGAATACTGCTTCATTTGTTATCAGTGTCCCCAGGGACAGATTTGAGGCTGCATTCCCCCTGCTAGGTCTTCGGAGTGGGAACGCAGGGCACAGGAATACTTCGCCAAGAGTGGGGTCACTCGCTCCTCCTCAGGGAACCCTCATTATTAGAGTGGATCAAATTTTGTTGGTGTAGCTGGGGGGGACGAAGGGAAGGTGTGCACGGAGGGGAGAGGAGTCTGGCCCCAGCCCCAGAGCAAGGCTGCACATTGATTCTGCTGTTAGGAGTCTGTGGACACCAACGGATGTGCATTCACACAGCTCCTTCCACATTATATTTTTTAGGTCCACATATTTTTATGTGTATTTTCCCTTTTCATCATTGTTGATTTACAACGTTCTGTCAATTTCTCCTGTACATGAAATTGTTCCAGTCATAATATATATATATATATATGTTCTTTTTCTCACATTATCCTCCATCGTATTTCATCACCGGGGACTAGATATAGTTCTGTGTTATACAGTAGGATCTCTTTGCTTACACTTTCCACATTATTCACAATTATTATTGATTTTGCTTCAACTTATCTCATTGCACACCAAGGTCCCATCAGTGAAAAATTCCAACCTATAAGCACAACCATGTAGACTGGGTGTCGGGAAAAACTGGAATCACCCCAGAGCATTCGGAGGCTGATTTAGCTTTTCTAGGATTCTGGCCTGGAGAAATTTCCGAGTTGGAATTTTTAAGGTCAGGGGATTTTAGCCTGTGAGTTCTGTTTGGAAATGGGTTGTGTTGCAAAATTAGAGTGAAACGGATCCTCCAAGGGCAACAGAGACGGAAGGGATGGAAGAACTTGAAATGCTGTCTCCCCGGGGGACTGGCAGGTGTACTGTTCCAATGGCATCATCAAAAGGAAGCCTTACACAGAAACATCAGCTTGGCCACGCTTGGTTTTGCTCACCAGCCCCATCCACACGCCTGTTCTTCTTCATTTTTTTTTTCCTTTTTTTGTCTTTTTGCCATTTCTTGGGCTGCTTCCACGGCACATGGAGGTTCCCAGGCTAGGGGTCTAATCTGAGCTGTAGCTGCCAGCCTACGCCAGAGCCATAGCAATGCGGGATCCGAGCCACATCTGCGACCTACACCACAGCTCACAGCAATGCTGGATCGTCAACCCACTGAGCAAGGGCAGGGATCGAACCCGCAACCTCATGGTTCCTAGTCGGATTCGTCAACCACTGCGCCACGACGGGAACTCCCACGCGCCTGTTCTTACTTGTCAGACTTGTGTTGGCAAGTCCTTATCACCTATCTTTTTACTCAGTGGATTCTCACACGACTCTCTCATTTCTGCTTATAAAAGAAAACCTTGTTGAAGGAGTTTGGAAATCTGAACAACAAATTGAAGTTTGTTTAAAAACATAGTTTCGGCAGAGAGATTTTGGAGATCTACACCCAGTTTCTCAGCTGGCACAAGACTGTGTTTCCAGGGGCCCCAGGACCTGCTTCCATTTCTGAAGTTCTGCGGCAGCCTCCTTCTCCTCGGCACACGTGTCCTCCATCCTGCTTTTCTGAAGCCCGACAGGAGAGCCCTTTTCCAGGCGATCCGAGTGCTGTGTAAGAGGCCACTGGAGCTAAAAGACAACGTTCAGAGATTGGGAATTTTTTTCATATCTACTATTAAATACCCATGGGATATTCCGGGAACATATATTTTAAAAATTCATAAGACATAAGGGTTTCAGAACTTTTAGGTTGTGGCATTCTGGAAGAAATGGAATTTTTTTTTAATGGCCGCACCTGCACCATATGGAAGTTCTCAGGCCAGGAATAGAATCTGAACTGCAGCAACGCCAGATCTTTAACCTATCGCATGGGGTCAGGAATCGAACCTGGGTCTCCCCAGAGACCTGAGCGGCTGCAGGCGGATTCTTAACCCACTGTGCCACAGCAGGAACTCCAAAAAATGGAATTTTGAAACTCAGTCATGCTCTTGGTGTGTGCAGACAAAATGAGCCTATAACCCAATTCTCAGAGCTACTGAGCTTTTTTTTTTTTTTTTTTAATCAGGCAGCGTTTGCTGATAGAGACACCACGCTGCAAATCTCCTTCCTTAAAGACTGCCTGCCTAAAAGAACTGGAAGGAAGGAATCGCCCATGTAAACCTCACTTCACCTGGCGGCAATTTCATGGTGTTCCCCCATATTCCTAAGGCTTCTCCAGCCTAGCCTCTGTGGAAGGAGTGGGCTTGAGTGAAGCAGAAACATACATTTGCATATCAAAGGGGACCTTGGGGAGAGCCATCGTTTTTGCAGATCACTTATTAGATGTTCAGGTTTGTAGATAGCAGTGAAGATGGACTGGTCTCTAATTTTGGTCTTTGGCAGCTTCTGAAAACCTCTATACTTCTCAAGATAAAAACCTCAGTTTTATGCACTTATTTACGGATAGTTCCTGCCGGGCACCGATCGGAGGTGTAGAAATATCACTGCATATCCCTCGGGGCAGGATTGTCACTCTTCCTGTTGCCAACCCTCTTTCTTTTGCAAGGAACCAAGCTCTGCCAGAATGTGTTGGAAATCAATATTAAAGGTGCTTTTTAAAAGTTAAGGGAAAAGTTTTCCTATCTTTCCCCTCCCCTTTTCCCAGGAGTGGGAGGGCAGAAAGCGCACGGAGTTGAGACGAAAGCAAATTTTTTGTTTTAATGCCAATGACTCTGTGACTATCTATCAGCTGCTGCTTTGAGCTGGGCACACTCTTTTAGCTTCAGTTTTCTCATCAGAAAATCGGGCTGTAATGAGAGTTACACGGCAGGGCTGCAGATTACAGGAGCTCTAGCCCCATGTCCATGGTAGGAATAAAAGAACAGGCTTTTCTTGATTTTTTTTTTTTTGCCTTTTTTTTGCTTTTTAGGGCCACACTCACAACATATGGAAGCTCCCAGGCTAGGGGTCAAATGGGAGCTGCAGCTGGCGGCCTCCACCAGAGCCACAGCAACACCAGACCCGACCCACGTCTGCGATCTACTCCAGCGTGCACAGCAATGCCGGATCCTTAGCCCATTGAGTGAGGCCAGGGATCGAACCTGCGTCCTCATGGAGCCCAGTCGGGTTCGTGACCATGAGCTGAGCCACAACGGGAACGCCCAGATTTTTCTTGATTAAAGATACCGAGGGGACATTACAACCAAATGTGACCTGTGCATGTTTTCTGGATTCGATTTGGATGCACCGTGTATAAGACGTGAGCAGTGCAGCTGGAGAAATCTGAATATGGATGTGTTACTGGATGATTTCAGGAGAAGATGCCTCTTTTGTGAAGTCTGAGAATGATACTGTGGTTTAGAGAGAAATGGCTTTTGCTTTAAGAGACCTGAACTGAAGTGTTAAACCAGAGAGGAAATGTCACGACGTCAGGAATTCATTTTTACAGTGCCGAAGCCTAAAGCAGTCGAAGCAAATGCGGCTACACGGTAACAATCGTTCCATGGAGATGACATGTGAAGATGCAGTAAGCCACTCTCTCTTCTTTAGCTTTTTCACAGTGAAAAGGTTAAAAAACGATATTATACGTAAAGTTGCTCACACGGGAACCTTCGAGTGCTCCAGGCCCCGTGGTGTCTGGTCACCGTTATCAATCAGTAGATATTCATTGATTTCTTTCCTGAAGAAAGGCTTGTGAGCAGGACAGGCATCGTCTGTGTCCTCCAGCAAGAGAAGCAGACGTCCCCCTTGCAATTAACCATACAGCTCGGGGAAATCTATTCAATACTCTGTGATAGACTATCAGGGGAAGAATCTGAAAGAGAAATGGTGCTGATTCTCTTTGCTGTACTCTGGAAACTAACACAGCCTTGTAAGTCGCCTAGACGCCAATAAAATTTATTTTTTAAAAAAAGGGAGAGGAATGAAGGGCTCCATTCTGTGGCTCGATCGGGTACAGTTTTCCAGAAAGTGGTGCGTATGTGGGTCTGATCATAGGCAACATTTAGATCTGAGGGCATTACAGATTTTGCAGAGTGCCTACTGTGTGTCCTGGGGGAGGACAGAGTGGCCCCCACGCCTCATCCCTCCCGTGGCTTGACTCCCACCTCCGACAGGTCCATGCCCCGTTCGCAGTGCCCAACCCAGACTCCCATCGTGGGACTTGCTGCGGCCGTTGGATGGGAGCAGAAAGGACGTGCAATGAAGCTGGAGGGTGGGGCGTGTTTGCACCCCTGCCCCCGCAGGAGGACACCTGGTCAGGCAGCAGAGGATGGAGAAGTGTCGTGGGGGGGGGGACCTCACCACTGTCTATCAGCTGATCCCCACCTCCAACTCTCTGAGCAGGTTTCCAGGCAGGTAATTAACTAGAGATAACTGGTACGGGGGAGGCCGTGAACGCTGTCTCTCCATATGACAGACCAACTATCTTCCCAATCAGCGCCCGAGGCACTGTGAATAAAGACACGATGAAATGCAGCGGGAGGGGCGTGCAGGCAAGTGGGGCTGTGGTGACCTGTCCACTAGGGTTTCAGAGGGCGTTGGGCTCGGCTCCGTGATTTCAGTGTTTAGGTTTCACAATATTCCAGCGCCCTGGGCTCGGGCGTAATTGTGCTTCCTTCCCACGAAGGGGCTTAGTCGCCGTGTGGACGGAGCTCAGGTCCCTCCCGGGGACAGGGGGGACCATCCTCCACCCCTCCCCCCCGGCCCCCGTGTCCTGGGAGCCGGTGCGCGGGCAGGAACGTGGGGCTCATCCCGCGTGGAGGCGGCGGCTGCACCCTGCAGGCCCGTTAGACGCTGTGTTCCTCCCCCCCATTCTCCCGGAGGTGGCGGAAACCACGGCTCATTGAAAGAGAAGGGGGAGAAAAACCCTGAGAATTTTCAGCTGCGGAATCACATCGGGGCGTGTGGTGTCGGTGGCATCAGTCTTGTCTCATTACGAGGTGCAGCCCCGCCGCGGGGGACATGACCCGCCGTGGCAGCCAAAGAACCCAGAGAGAGGAGGAAAAACAAACCGTTCCAGGGTGGCTCGCGGCTGCAAAAGGAGTTTCTGAGAAAAACAGAATTTTCTTCATGTACAGAAGAAGGTGACCACGGATATTTAAACACTCCAGGTTTTCTGGCTGGAGCTGAAGGCTGGGGAGAACTAACTAGAGGGATTCTCACGTTTCCTGGATCTTGAGCTTAGAACAGCACACACACACACACACACACACGCACACACACACACACCTTTTCTTTTCTTAATGAAAAAGAGTTCAAATATATGGAAAAGTAGGGAAAATGGTATCTTGCACCGCCACACGGAGGTTTCAAAATATTCAGCAGGTCTCATACTCATGTCTCCCCCTGTCCCCCTGCAGCTTGTGGTAATTCCCACACGGAGGGTCGAACCTGCGCTGGAGTGGCCACCTGAGCCCCAGCAGTGACAACACTGGGTCCTTAACCCGCTGAGACACCAGGGAACTCCCTCCAGTGGTATACAAAGGAGCATCACAAGAGCCATGATATTTTGCCCTTAAATCCCTCAGAAATGCAGGATACTTTCTAAAATAACTCTAACAGCAATGCATGGCACTGTTTCCTCTGGCGTCTGCGTGAGAACCTCGGCGTAATTGATGACAATACCGGTTCCAGGAGTTCCCATCGCAGCTCCGTGAAAACAGATCTAACTAGTATCCATGAGGACGCAGGTTCGATCCTTGGCCTCGCTCAGCGGGTTAAGGATCCAGGGTTGTCGTGAGCTGTGGTGTGTGTTGCACACAAGTCTTGGATCTGGCGTTGCTATGGCTGTGGTGTAGGCTGGCAGCTGAAGCTCCAGTTCGACCCCTGGCCTGGGAACCTCCATATGTCGCGGGTGTGGCCTTAAAAAGACAAAAAAAACCCAAAAAACAAAAGATACCAGTTCCAGGGCCCAGTGCTGAATCCACTGGGAATCAGAATTCCAGCTTGGATACCCAGAATGTGCATTTAACCCACCTGGCCTTCAATGTTTTGCACCATCCTCTCTAAGAACCCCCGGAATGCCTTCCTCTCAGATCGCTGTGGGTGGAGCCCTCCCCCCACACCCAGGGCTGGGGTGAATCGCGGCTCTCAGCTGCTGGTCCCTTTTGAGTCTGGGGGATGTGATGCTCGGCTGTGAGATGGTGCACGATGCGCCTCCAGTAATTACATCCTACTTTTTGTTAACATGTTTCCAAAGTTTTCCCGAGACCCGGCTGCCCTCCTGGGCGGGAGGACCACAGCTGTGCTGCCCATAGCCTCCGTATTCAGCTGGGTGTTGGACCAAGGAAGTTGGACCAAGCCCTGGGGGAGGATTTGGAGAGAGGGACCACTGTCTGACCCATGGGGACAGCACGGGCCACCCAGGGCTGCGTCTTGCCTCCAGCCCTTCCTCCAGGAACTGCCAAGTACCCCCTTGGAGCATCTCAGGAAGAGGACCAGCCTCCCAGCAGCTTCCGGGAGCAGCAGCCCAGATCCAAACTTGCAATTACTGTTAATAAAGAATGGGGCCGTGTGACCCAGTAACCAGATCGCTGGTTGTTGTCTACTTAGGAAGCTGGTTGTTGTGCACTTAGGAAGCGTCAGACGCAGAACTAAGCTCTTATGTGCGGTATGTCATTGAATCCTTCCGATGGCCCTGTGAGAGAGAATGTTCTCGTTTCTGATTTCCAGATGAAGAAGCTGAGCTTCAGATGGGTTCCGTAAGCTGCTCAGACTCCCCCATCGAGGAAGGGGCAAGGATGCCGGTCCCGTGTCTGTAGCTGTTAGCCAGGGCAGAGGCGGGGTGATTTTTAGCCTGAGATTATTTTTCTTTTCTAGAATTGTACATCGTGTGCAGGGCACAGCCATCAGCTTCAGAAAATGGCATGAGCTTCTGCAGCACAAGGTAAAAAATTTAAATCAGATTAGGAAGCGCGGTTGCTATGGTACCAGGAAAGCACACTTTCATGCAAAGCAATTTAATAGATGTGAAAATGTGTACCTTCTAACAGAAACACTATATTTTAGAGATAAAAATCCTCCAGCAGGCAGCGGGCTAATAGACAGGCCTCTCATCCGAGGCTTGGTCCTCTCCCACATTGCTGCCTGCCTCCTGCCAGGAGGCACGGGCCGTCCCTGCGCTGTGTTCCCTGGGCGGGTTCCCAGCGGGAGGTGGAGAATGGGTGAGCCCCGTGCACCCACCCTCTGCCTCCTGTGCTCAGCCTGGGCCTCAGCCCAGCTTCCTAGGACCCAAGGGACACGCTGTCCAACCCCGGACGTGCACCCTTCCCCACCCACAACACAGCTGCCCCAGGAGCCCAGGCACAGCTGCCCGAGGTCCCCTTGTCCTACTGCGTCTGGAGTCCAGCCACGCACTTTTGCAAAGCCGGTGGGAGGCGGGAGCATCGCTCTGTGACGGGCTCTTTTTTGTGCCTGGAGTTGGCACGTTTCATCTGCAAAATCTTGGGCAGCTGACTTAACCAGCATCTGCTTCCTCATCTGTAACATGAGCCCAGCCATGACTCTACCCCTCTCCCACAGTTTTCTTGCAATATTGTTGACGAGTCCATGCGGCCCTTTGATAGACGTATACATTCCAGAATGATGACCTCCGTAGGTCTGGTTAACACGCATCACCTCACATGGCTACAAATTACTTTGTGTGTGAAGAGACCTACCCTCTAAGCAACTTTAAAATACACGGTGGAGAATGGTTAACCTGGCTCGTCCTGCTCTTAGGATGGTTTAAACAGACCAGCTCTGGCCTCGGTCCATGACTCACGAAAGCTCTGGGCGCACAGTTCCAGTGCCTGGCAGGTTTGCTGAATAAACACGGCTCACGACTCCTGGCCTGGCCCGTCCTCCTCACTCTGCCCCAAGCTTACTGGCTCGCCGTTCCCCACAACACACCAGGCAGCATCTAGTAAATAGCTCACGGCTCCAGAAGGAAGCTTACCTTCCAGCCAGGGCCACTGTCAGCCCCTCTGTACTCCTGCCTGGGCTTTTGAATAAAAGCTGTTCTGGGAATACTTTCCCCTCTTTTCTTCCGTACTCCTGCCTGGGCTTTTGAATAAAAGCTGTTCTGGGAATACTTTCCCCTCTTTTCTTCACCTTTCTCCTGATTCTTCAAATCTCAGCTCAAATGCCACTTCCTCCAGGAAGCCCTTCCTGATCTCTCCGACTAGGTCAAGTCCACATGACGTGTCCCCGGGGCCCCCCGTCCCTCTCTTGGGTAGTTCTTGTCAAAGTCACTCTGTGCCTGCGGGACCCACGTCTTTCTCCACAATCGAGAGCATTGGCTCTGTGAGGAGTCTGGTGTTTCTTCACCATTTTTTGCTGCAACTCCTGGAAGAACTGACCCCTCAGCCGGCACCCATGACTATTGCTGAAGGAATGGATGGATGGGTAGATGGGCGGATGGATGGATGGGTGGAAGGAAGGCTGAATGTGAGCTGGGAATTGTATTCGTGCCAGGGTTCTCCAGGGAAGCAGAACCAACAGGACAGCTCTCCCTCTCACCCCCGCCCCCAACTCCCACCTAAAGGGATTTCCTGTGAGGAACTGGGTCCTGTGGTTACGGAGGTGGGGGAGCCCCGCCGGCTCGCTGCTCGCTGGGGCTGCTCGCTGGTTGGGTAACTCCGGCCTGAGGGCAGGAGGGTAGGGTGTTCCAGGTCAAGTCGGGCAGAAGGGACCACCCTCCTTGCCCTGCTCTCTGTTCCTCCCAGGCCCTCAGGGGCCTGCACGGGGCACCCACACTGGGGCTGACCATCCACTTTGCTGAGCCCCTGACTCAGATGCTAGTCCCCCTGGGGACCACCTCGCAGAGCCCCCATGTGCTGTCTAGCCTGGGCCCCCGTGGCCACCTAGGTTGATGATGGACCATCAGAGGGGTGGATTCCACATGCCCTGCTGGTCTGTGACACTCGAGTGTGAGCAGCACAAAGCCTGTTAACATTGACCCGAGCTCTGACAGAGGGCAAGGGGCACACGCCAGGGCACACATCCCCGGGGTGGGGAGCTCTTGTGGCTGGGCCATAGGGCACAGAGGTGACACCTGCCCTTTCTGTTCCATCCCTGCCCCTCTCAAGTCTTGCCCTTGACGGAGGCCGCAGGACTGCCTCTGACCACGAGCTCCAGGTGCTTGTGAGGTTGAGGGTCACCTGGGAAGGCCAGCGTCACCCGGGCTCCCTGGGGAGAGAGGCAGGCCACCTCCACCCCCTGGTCTGGGCAGGTGGGTGGGTTCAGGAGGAAAACCACAAGGCGCTTTCTCAGGAGGCCCCGCTGTCACTGCAGGAAGTGTCACGACTCCAGCTGAACACGAGAAAATGTGATTAAAACCGGGTCCCCCTCCCTCCATAAATGAGCAGCAGGCAAAGAGCACGCTGAGGTGGGGCCGCGATTGCTCACCTGCGGTGGGAAAGCTGCACCGCAGTGGCCTCCAAGCTCAGAACTGTCTCATCTACAACGGCCTCGTGCATGGACGTGTCGCTTGGGCTGTCACGGCCCTTAAAAAGGAAACACACCTTAGACGGCGTCAGCCCTGCGCTCTATGTAGAAACAGATGCATAGCAAAGGATCAGCGCCTGTGTCTTCTGGGCACTTGGCTATCACACGTGCATTATCCCTTTTAATTTTTATCACAGCCACTCAGAGAGGCAGCTCTGATTCCTTTTTCCATTTTCCAGATAAGGAAATGGAGTTTCGGAGAGATGCTATTCCAGGCTCAAGGTCATTCGCCTTGGACATGTGACGGTGACACCCCTCGGTGTGGAGATGGATATGCTATCAGCCAGGATGGGTTTTCAGGCTGGAGGAGAAAGCTCCACCACCGGAGGAGAGCAGGCCTGTTATCACGGGCAGAACACGGGGAGACACGTGCAAGGCCTGGGGGAAGGGAGCCTGGTTTCTCGGGGCCAGGGGCTGAGGAGGGACGAGGCAGAGACGGCCTTCGACACGTCACCCGCTACCCCCCACCCCGCCCTGTGGCAGTTCAATGGCCCCTTCATTCCCAGCGCCCGCGGACGCTGAAATCGTGTGTCGGTTTGTGTGATGGATACGGAGGGACAGCGTCTCTTCGTGCCTGTCCCTGGGGTCCAGGACTTAGCAGGCAGGTGACATTTAGCGTCTACCATTGGCGGAAGGATGGAGAGACAGAAGGATGGACGGACGGCAAGGGTGAGGGCGGAGTGGAGAGGATCTGGAACGTGGATTTTGGGGTCCACACAGTGCCACTCCAGGACTTTGGGCTGAGCTGTGCCCATGGGTTGTGTTTGGAAGACCAGTTGGGGTCAGAATTCAAGATGGCAGAAGTTAAACTTGAGCATAACTGGAAGAAGGATGGGTATTTCTCGTTCGCTCTCTCTCTCTCTCTCTCTCTCTTTTTTTTTTTTTTGCAAGCCTCCCAGTCTTTCCAAGCCAAATTCTCTCTCCCCGTCCTCATTGTTCAACCAGCCCCCAACTCCTGCCATGTCTGTTTCCCGGCCACCCTGGAACGGCACCATCCCCCTCCACGGTTCTCCACACCCGTCTTCTCGCCCCCAGACCTCAGCTGCCTCCCAACAGGCCTGTCCTTTGATTCATTCACTGGCTGCTCCCCTGACTCATCTCCTTTGAGGCAGCCGTTGTGACTGCCCCCCGCCCCCCACCGGCTCACGACTCACCCGCGTTTCCCCAGAACCCTCTCTTGGCTCCCAGTCCTGGTCCCACAGACGGCTCCTGTTCCTGCCACGGGCTGCTTCCTGATTCCGCGGTGTTTCCAGCACCGTCAGACGCTGCCCCTCGGCCTGGAACATTCACTGCCTCCTTCCCCTTGAAGGTCAGCTCCCCGTGGGAGCTGCTGTCTCAGGAAGGTGTCCATGGACCTGCCACGTGTGCCCGTGGGACCGGGTCCCGTCTTGCAGCTCCGACCCCACAGCCCTGTGATAATGTGTAAGCGATCTGCTTCCCTGCTCAGCTGGGGATCCCCTGAGGCCAGGCTAGTGCTGGCCTGTCCACGGCTATGTCCCCAGCAACAGGCCCAGCTCCCACGGGAGACCGAGGGGTGGGTGTTGAATGAACAAGTGATGGTAAAGGCGGCGCCACGTTTCTGTGGAGGGATCTGGCTGCCTGTTGAAGGCACAAAGTGTGTGGTTCAAACCCCGGGCTCTCCACTTATCACTCATTACAATTTCCTCTTGATAGAAGGGGGTGGGGACCGGGGGGGAAGAAGAGAGCTCCTAAGGCAGCACCTGGCACGTGGAAACCTTCCTGTAAACCACCTGCCAGTGTCATCAACTCAAGGGAAGAATGGGCAGGACGGGCGGAGGGGACGGCCTGGATTCAGATCAGAGCTGGGGAGGCTGGTTATGCTTTAACTGTCCCCACATTAATCTAGGCATGAAATCCTGTTTTTCCGAGTGAATGCCCACGTACCATGTAGCGATGTTTGGTCTGTCCAGTGTTGTATTTCTTTTATATGTGGGCTTTTTCTTTTTTCTTTATTTTTTGTCTTTTTATGGCCACACCCATGGCACATGGAAGTTCCCAGGCTAGGGGTTGAATCAGAGCTGCAGCCGCCAACCTACGCCACATCCACAGCAACGCCAGATCCAAGCCGCATCTGCAACCTACACCCCAGCTCACGGCAACACCAGATCCTTAACCCACTGAGGCCAGGGATCGAACCTGCACCCTCATGGATATGAGTTAGATTTATTTCCCCTGAGCCACAATAGGAACTCCTATATGTGGGCTTTTAATCAAAGCTAGAAAGAATCTAAGTGAAAAACTCCTGTAAATGATGACTTTTGATAAAGGCTCAGCGTCTGATAGGAGTGAGTTTCTGGCGTGTTGGCAGGACTCCAGCCCAGAAGGCTCCGCAGCCCTGTTTACATTCGAGAGATGGGGGGGGGGAGGGGGAGGGGCAGGGGTGCTGCCTGATGGAGAGCTGGGGGCTCCTGGCCGGAATGGCTGGACTTTGGGCCCTGGTTTCATCACTGAGAAGCTGTGCAGCTTTGGGCAAGTTCCTTAATCTCTCTGGGCCTTAGTTTCTTCATCTATAAAAAGAGACTAAAGAGAGTGCCTGTCTCCTCGGGTCACTGGAGGAGAGGGTGACAATGGATGTGGGGCTTAGAACAACGCGGGGCACGAGGTCCGGGCTCAGAAAGGGTTTGCACTGTTGCCGTCGCTGTTCACCGAAGCAGCTCTGATCCACCGGAGGCCGGAAACGCTTCTGCACGTCTGTGCGTCCGAGGCCCTCCCTCAGCGTTCCCGTTTATGGGCTCTTTGTCTCTGCCTCTGTAGGTCAGCTCCATCAAGTGGATTTGGAGTGTTAAGTTTTAAGATCTTAGCATACTTATCGCTTTTATGCAGTATTGGTTTTGACACGAGATAGAGGCTGAAATTCAGTTACTTAAAATTAAAAAAAAAGAAGAAGAAGAAAGAAAAGCCTGGCTGGCCTTCTCTGGTAAAAGGCAGAACAGCAGGGAAAAAGGCTGCAAAGAGAATGCAGGTTTCTGTTTAAGGCCTCACGTGAGGCGGGGGGGGGGGGGGGGGGGGGGGGGGGGGGGGGGAAGCAAAGCGAAGGAGTTAATGGAAAGGGACAACAAGGTGACAACTGACCAAACAGCTGAGGAGGGACCCAACCATGACAAGGAGGGACCAGGCCAGAGTGATGCCGGGTGAGGGCAGAGATGGGGGGTGGGGGTGAGCCCCTGGGGGGGTTCCTAAGACCCAGGAACCTCCAAATTCATGGCAAACAAGGCAGGAGTGGGCATTCTGACTTGGGGGAGCAACATGGAGCCATCAAATAAGATAAGATAAAATAAAATGAAGAAAATAAGATAAAATAAAAATGCCATGGCCAGGGAGCTGCCTTCCTGACTCGGTGGGCAGCCCGCGTCTCCACATGTGGCTCTGAGAGTTGAGAGCCTTGCGACAGGTTCCACAAAGGAGGTGGCGGACACCATTTTCCTCCCTCTTCTCCTTCCGCCCCCACTTCTGCGCCTGGCGCGCCTGGTCATCGTGACGGCCTGGGCCCAGGCACCTGCTGTGGGGTCACATGCTGGCTGCTGCTCTCCCTTCGTCCACAGGGAACCAGAGCCAAGCTGCCCCATTTTACAGATGAGGACACTGAGGCTCAGAGGGCTGCAGAGCCTTGCGTGAGCAGACCCTTGCCTGCAAGGGGCCAGGAAAGGATTCAGACTCGAGCCCATGCCCAGGCTGAGGGCCCTCTGGAAGGTCAAGACCTTTGACACAAGGGTTCTACGTTTGCAAAGCAGCCTCACCTGGTACGACCTAGAAATTCCACCCCTGGGTGTCTGCTCGAGACACAGGAAGCAGGTGTCTAAACAAAGACTGGTTCACAAACTTATAAGCTCCTCCCGACGAGAAACAGTTCAGATGCCCCTCTGCTGGTGAGTGGGGGGCACCCCCGCGGTGGGACAGCGTCTTCCATAAACAGGAAAGAAGCTCTGACACGCGCCCCGTGTGGCTGAGCCTCGGAGATGCTACGGTGAGTGAAAGAGGCCAGGCACAAAGACCACATAGTGTAGGATGCAATTTACATAAAATGCCCAGAAAAGGCACATTTACAGAGTCAGAGAGTGAATGGGTGCCCGCCTGGAGCTGGGGTCGGGTGGCGGGTGAGTGCAAAGAGACTCTGGGGTCTTCCTTGGGAGGGGACGTCTGACATGGTTTATGGTGACGGCTGCACCCTGGGTAAAGTCACTAAACCCACTGACGGGTGCCCTTGCGCCGGGAAAGTGCAACGAGGTGTAAACTGTGTCTCTGAGAGCTGTTTGAGGAAAAGCAGCAGCGATGCTGTTCTGTCCTGGGTGAGTCCCTCCCCACCTTCTGAAATGAGGTGGGGGGGTTCCTGGCACTTCCCGATTGCCCGGAGGAAGCTCCCAGAAGATGAATAAAACATAGCGCTCCTTCCCTGGCTGTTCTCTGTGACATCCTGGGAAGCCAGGCCGGGAAGGCACAGGTGACAAGCCAGCCCGCAGAGCAGGGGGAGGCTGGGGCGGTGCGGACGGGGTGTCCCGTGCATGGAGCCTCCGTGGTTCATGAGATGATGGAGGCACTTGATTTCTGGCAGGACCTGGCTAAACAGTGTCTGAAGGTCGCTGGGCCCCCGATGGTGGTCTGAAGTAGCTGGAGAAGGGCCAGGAGGTGAGAGCAATCACAGGTCCTCTGGTTGGGGTGCTTCCTCAGCTGCCTTTCTCCTCCGCCGAGGTCCACGCCCCACTCTGCAACGCTGGGTACCTGGGACCGGCCCTCTGCGTCCGGGCCTGGGCATCGTCCGGGAGGACCGCTGCTCTGCTGACTCCAACCCGCCCCCTTGTAGGACGTGTCCAGACGCTGAAATCCGTGTCCTCTGCTCTCCTGGGCAGACAGCTGGCAGGTCACGATGGTGACACCATTTATCACAAACCCACGGGACAGCCGGACCTGGAGACGGCGGAGTTCCCGGTGATGGAACCAGATGGGGCGCTTTCTGTTGCGAGTGACCGGGTGACTGGGAGAGAGTTACAGGAATTCGTAGGTTCATATCCCTGAAAAGTCCAAATTGAAAAGCTTCTTCTTCTGGGGGCTCAACGACAGCACAGCCTAGAAGCTCCGCTTACTACTGGTGGCAGGGTGACGAAATCCACTGCGTCAGACATGTGGAGGGACCAGCGGTCTGCTGAGACGTGAGACGACACACGTCAAAGCCCCAGGAGGACCCCTCTTTGGGCCAAGGGGCCGAGAACAGGGGCTGCCCTGGGGCTCAGGAAAGGGTGACGGCCCTCGGCTGCCCTGAATGGCAGAGGCTGAGCGAGGGTCAAGGCCTGGGCCTGTGGGAACCCCAGTTAAAGAAAGTGCCATGAATGCCTGGCACCAAATGCCACCCACCCCAGGAGGGCCGCCTCCAGGGACGGGCCCGAGGCTGAATTGGGGCCCATCGCCTGGGGCTCAGGTGGTCTGTTCTCTCCCCGGTCTCACCCCCGGGTGACATCAGCCAGGACATGCTATTGGGTGGGTCCCAGGCCATCCTGGGGATTCTCTGTGGCCTGGAGATTAGGGTCTACATTTGTCATGGGGGAGCATTTACACATCAGAAAGCCTCGGGCCCCCCAAGAGGAACATCTGGGGTGGTTCAAGCACTTCTAGAAATGTCTCCTGTACGGAAATCGGGCCGGCCGTCTGCCCCCCTGGACCAGAAGGCACCCGGGGCAGAACAGGTGTGCTGCCTCCAGCCCTGTCCACCAGTCCCCTGTCATCCCACCCCTCCCTCCTTGGCCACCTTGGCACTAACTCCTCAGACCTATTGCCCTGGCTGGAAAGTGGCCTCGGCACTGCCCCTCCACCCTGCACCCCCCAGGACCCACAGCGGCCCAGATAACCTCGACCGAGTGTCCGGGCCGCCACACTGCTCTGCTGGGCTGGCCCCTGACCCCAGTGGGTGTGTTCGGCGTGACCCGTGTTCTCTCCCCGACCTGGACGTGAGCACCCACGCCCCCCCCCCCATTGCTCAGGAACCCAAGGCAGGGGCCGCTCATCCTGGGTCTCCCCCCTGCTGCTTGCTCTGTGTGAGTGATGCTCTTTCTGAGGCAGACCCATGAGCACACACGTCAATCAAACTCCAGGCTGGGCTGTGCAGAGAGAGGCAGCTGGGGAGGGGGAACCACCGCCTATCCCACTGACTCTGACCTCCACTTTGACCTTGGAAGGGGGCGTACATTTTTATCAGGGCATTTGTTTCAACAAGGAACTGATGGCAAAGCACCAATGGCAGGTCCTTTTTTTTAAATGTAAAAGATCTGGTAATGCCACGGTTTGATTCTAAATGTGCCGGAGAGGAGACAGCAAACAGTTTGGAAACGGGTCTTTCTGTTTGGGCCGCTCCGAGGCAAACAGCTGTTCAGCAGGTCAATTACCTTTTGAAAAGCCACCAATCAAAGACGCAGAGGAGGATGGGTTGGGGGGTCTTTTGCTCAGAGGAGGTGCCGAGGGCCTCCTTCCCGCCGGGCCTCCGCGCCCTGGGAGTCCGTCACCGCTGTGTTTAGGAGTCGTCTGTGAGGTTTTCCTGTCTGTTTGCTGAGGAGACATGATTTAAAATACACGGACGGGAGTTCCCGTCGTGGCTCAGCAGTGACAAACCCAACTAGTCTCCATGAAGACGTGGGTTCGATCTCTGGCTTCACTCCGTGGGTTAAGGTTCAGGCATTGCCGTGAGCTGGGGCGTAGGTCATAGATGCGGCTTGGATCCCGAGTTGTGGTGGTGTAGGCTGGTGGCTACAGTTCTGATTCGATCCCTAGCCTGGGAACTTCCATATGCTGTGTGCGGCCCTAAAAAGACTAAATAAATATGAAATAAAATGTACTGATGTTGAGTTCCCTTGTGGCCTAGTGGATAGGCATTAGGTGTTATCACTGCTGTTGCTCGGGTTTGATCCCTGGCCCAGGACCTTCTGCATATCATGGGTACAGCTAAAAATTAAATTAAATTAAAAATAAAATTAAATAAAATGCACTGATGTGGGGCAAAGGTTAACCACTGGCGGTCCTGGCTGGGTGAATCCCTTTGCAGGGGGGCGTGCAGTCAACAGGGCTCATAGAGCCCGTGGCCAGTTTTGCATTTGGGGGGCCCGGGGGCTCTCAGAGGAGCAAGGAAAGACTGTCCCTGGACCTTTGGCCCACAGGACTGAAACAGATGTCATATTTCCTTCGGAGCTCACAGGACGTCATGGCGCGCCGGGCTAGAAGCTGGGGCCGGAAGCTGCAAGGATAAAGGAGGACTCAGCAGCCGTATCCCAGGAACTCTTGTTTCCGAGCGAAATCAGCCAGAGGTAGGTCCAGCCACGTGTGTCAGAAAACCAAGGATACCAGCTGCCTGGATGGGCAAGGTTTTACTCTCTCTCTTGGTTCGGGGTTCAGGCCCGCCAATCTGTCAGGATCCAGCAAGGGGAGGGGGGCTCTGCAGGAAGAGGCCGCCTCCAGGGGCCGCAGCATCACCGCTGTGCATCCTCGTGTGCGCCTGCCGTGAGCAGGTGCTCCTGGAAGTGAAGCTTAACTGGAGAGCAGCAGTCCCCACCCAAGTACATGTTACCTGTGGCTGCTTTCCCGGGTTGCAGGACGGAGCTGAGTGGTTGTGGCAGAGACCATATGGCCCACAAGACACAAATCTTTCCCTTCTGGCTCTTCACAGAACTAGACTGCCAATTCCCACTCGAACCAATCCTGCTCCCGCCATCTCTCCGACCTCACGTCACGTCATCCTCGTCACTCCCCAGCGCGTCTGGGAGTTTCGGGGCCGGCACGGAGAGCCCTGGGCGGGAATGAGGGCGTGAGATTCTCCGGGCAAGGATGCTTCATCGGGAGGGAGGTTTTGCCTGTCGTGGTGAAGGGGGTGCTCTGGGCTTTCGGCTTCAGAGAAAGTCAAGCTCTCTTGTTAAACAAGCAAGCCCAGAGCTATGCCATATGTACTTCAGGGGAGCTTCCAATATATGATTTCTTTTTTCTTTTTTTATAATGGCCACACCAGAAGCATATAAAAGTTCCCAGGCCAGGGACTGAGTCAAAACTGCAGCTGCAACCCACCAGACAATCTTTTAACCCAGTGTGCCAGACCAGGGGTGGAACCCATGTCTCTGAAGCTACCCAAGCCGCTTCAGTAAGATCAGTAAGGTTCTTTTCTTTTCTTTTCTTTTCTTTTCTTTTTCCTGGCTGCACCTGCAGCGTAGGGAAGTTCCCGTGCCACGGATTGAGTGTGAGCCACCACAGCCGTGGCAACACTGGATCCTTAACCATCTGTGCCACAGTGGGCGCTCTGAATGTAGAGTCATTACATCAGTGTCGTTTAAGCATATTTAACAGCCAAGGGGTGTGATGACTGTTCACGTGCAAAGTCAAGTCCAGACCGAAGCGCCCATGGCTCTTCTCCCCATTGGGACACGAGAGGTACCGGACGGGGTCTCGGGGGACAGAACCCTGGAGGAGGTTCATGCAGAAGGGTTTTCTCCTCCGCCCTCTAGGAGGTGGATCATCTGAAGCCCCCCGGGTGTCCTGGGCCAGCAGAGGGAACAGAGCTTTTAATGAGGAAGCCAAACCGCCCCTTGGGAAATGCCATCCTTTGTTCCATTCCGTTCCGTCTATGGGATAATCGCCTCCGCATCCTCCCAGCAAGTCTTGGGGGGATGTCTGCTCTTGTCTGAGGTTTGCAGCCCGTGATGGGTACTTCCCGTCTGAGGAGAAACAAAAGGAGAGCTGTTACTAGTTTGGAGCAAATTTTGCTTTTAGGTCTCACTCATTCTTTTGAATGTAAAGATCCTTTAAAGCTATTTTGGTTTGTTTGCTTGCTTGCTTTTTAAGGCCACACCTGCAGTACATGGAAGTTCCCAGGCTAGGAGTCAAATCGAAGCTGCAGCTGCCAGCCTACACCACAGCCACAGCCACAGCCACAGCAACGCGGGATCCCAGCCACGTCTGCAACCTACACAGCAGCTCATGGCAGCTGAAGATCCTTAACCCACTGAGCAAGGCCAGGGATCGAACCCGCAACCTCATGGATACTAGTTGGGTTTGTAACCTGCTGAGCCACGATGGAAACGCCCCCTTTAAAGCTATTTTGGAAACTAATTTTACATTTATCTTGCAATATGCTCTGATTCAGTCCCGAGTTGTCAATCCCTCACATCGAATGCCTGAGCACCTGTCAACTCCTACCCTTAGAAATACCTGTCGGTGGGTGTCAGGCGAGGCGCCTCCCTGTGCCCTGGAGGCTGAGCCCCGCATCCAGTTCCCCCCTCCCGTGTTCGCAGTGGGCTGAGCCGATGCACGGAGGGGTGCTCCGTCTCCCAACTGAGCCAGCCTGCTGCCTGCACACGGAGGCTAAGCTGCTTCTGACGGCCTCGAGGAGATGAGCAGGAAGAATGACTTAGCCTGGGTCTCTGCACAAAGAAGCTCAAAGCTTCCCGGGCATGGGCCTTGGGGTCTCCTGGACAGAGGGTCTGCAGCTTCACTGCTTGTCTCATTACGTTAAAAAGATACCAAAAGCCAGGACTCTGGTGTTCCACGTTCCCCTTATACAGCACTTGGCCTCCAGCAGGCAGGGAGCGTGTTTGCCCCCAGGGGTCATGTGTCAGTGCCTGGAGACCCTTAGGGTGTGACAGCTGGGAAGGGGTGATGCTGCCATGCAGGGGGCAGAGGCCAGGCATGCTGCTCAACACCCCACCGGTCGGGGCAGCCCCGCCACCGACAGTGACCTACCCCAGCAGGTCAGGAGTGCCGAGGGAGAGGAGCCCGGCTTGTGGCAGCTCACCGACTGTGAGGTGATGGCTGCGACCCTGGCGACCTCCCTCCTCGCGGGCCGATGCAGGTGGCAGGCTCACTCTGTGAAGAGAACGGCAAGGGGGGAGGGAGGAGGGGTGGGGAGGAGGGGGGGTTTGGGGTTAGAGGATGCCAACCATTCTATCTGGAAGAGGTAAGCAGTGAGGTCCTGCGGTACAGCAGGGAACTCTGTCTAATCTCCGTGCTGGAACACGATGGAGGGGTGTGAGGAGGGAGCACGTAGGCATGACTGGGTCACTTTGCTGTACGGCGGCAGTGGGCACAACACTGCCAATCAACCAGGCTGTAATTTTTTTTTAAAGAAAACGGTCCCTTGGCACTCTTTATGCCTTAAAATTTGTGTAAAGCATGACTTCAGAACCATCGTCCCAGATGACACAGGAGAAGGGCAGACTCTTATAAGGAGATATTCCCCCCATCTATACATTCTGTGACTTTAGATATGACGACATTATGAAGGTTACTAGGACGTCTCAGCTTCACAGGTGCCCAGATATTGAGGCCAACATTCTCCTGTTGTGCCTGTTTGGGAGTTTTTGGACGACGTTAGCATTTGCGTCAGGAGACCAGGAGAGCAGACTGTCCGCCCTTCCCAGTGTGGCTGGGCCTCATCCAAGGAGTTGAGGAAAAAAGCTGACCTTTTATCTAGAAAGAGGAACTCCCCCTGCCTGACTGCCCTCAACCTAGAAAATCAATCTTTTTTCCTTTCTTTTTATAGCCACACCTGCCGTATATGGAAGTTCTCAGGCTAGGGGTTGAGTTGGAGCTGCAGCTGCAGGCCTATGCCACAGCCACCGCAATGCCAGATCCAAGCTGCTGCAACCTACGGTTCAGCTTGTGGCAATGCCAGATCCTTAACCCACGGAGCGAGGCCAGGGATTGAACCCACATCCTCAGGGCCACTCAGTCACATTGGGAACTTCCCCAAACCAATCTTTTCTTGCTATTGGTCTCAAATAGAAATTTCATTTCTTCTTGGGTGTCAAGCCAGCTTGGAACCACGCCACCGGCTCTCCTGGGTCCCCAGCTTGCTGACTGCACATCTTGAGATTTGTCAGCCTCCCATGGAATCCTGGGAGCTGACTGCTTATAATAAATCTCTTTCTCTCTCAATATACATTCCGCTGCTTCTGTTTCTCTAGAGAATGCTGACTAATACACATGTATTGATTTTTAAATTTGCATTTATTTCTACACTGGCTTCTTCTTTGGTTTTGTTTTGTTCTGTTTTTTTTCATCATGTTTTCCTCTGACCATGTGCAATAGACATGGTGTCTATTTTTTGCTTTTGCTGGCCAGGACTGCTTCTGTGGGTGACCCAACCACCCTCCACTCACTGTGGTTTGGGGCTGATTTATTTCCTACCCACCCCCCATCTAAGCATCACATGGTGATTAGTTAAGGGTACATGTATTACTCCTGAAATGAAATAACAGAACCTACCCACACATATAATTAGTAAGAAATCAATTTTGCGCCCAACTGGAATATAAAGGTCAAGGGAAAGAAAAGCAATTTATAACGAAGTGCGTATTTCAAAATGTAAATGTGCAGGAAAAACCACCCTGGGAGACACAGGGGACAGGCAGCTGGTCCTTCCTGCAGGTGAGTGCAGCACCTGTACAAGCAGAATGGATACAAACCAGCTATTTGGAAACACAAACCCACCAGCATTGTTGCCGCCAGAGATGTTACTTTCCAAAATGGAGAGAAATTCCTGGTAAAACCCCCAGCCCCCACCAACGGCATATTCTCTAGACTCTCATCAAGATTATGCTCCTGGGAAATTCAGTGTATCCTTAACCAATGTTTGTGTTCCTTGCAAACCAGCATGAAAACAGTAGTCTCAGATGATTGCTAACAAGCTTCTTTCTGCATAAGTGTCTGTGTAATGTGGTGGAGGATGAGCACAGGGCTTTCACTGGGCAGAACCTGGCACATGGTTTCCCTGAGCCTCCCACTCCCCTTGCCAGTGCCAGGAGTGCCCTCTAATTACTTACACCAAAGATGCAAAATGCCCATCAGGCCCTTAAGACCCTGCCGCAGGAAGCAGAGTCTGCACTTCCTGTTGGGACCAAAGGAGGGGACTTTATGAGGCTTGGTTTGCTGTTGTTCACCTGCCCGCCTCCTCCACACACAGGAAGCTTAAGAGCCTGCAGATGTAATGACAATAAGTGGAGGTGAGAGGAGCTGAGACATGCAGAGGAGAGATCATGCCATCATTGCAGCCCCTAGATCCAGTGGTACCTGAAGGTCAATCCATCCCCACACCTAGGATTACTTGAGCCAATGATTCCTTCAGTTTCTGTCACTGCCACCAGAGGGATCAACCAACAGCAGCAAGTGTCACACCGACTTTTCCACCAAAATAAAGAATATTAGAATGTACCGGCTGAGACCTTTGAACACAAGCTTCCTCCCTGAACCCCGTTGCACAAAAGCACCCACCCTACTCCACACATGTTCCCAATACAACTACCTGCCACATCGAGAACTCCCATTTTGATTTCATTTCATGATTTGTCATCATGCTTTCCTCTGGCCGTATGTACATCCCCACTGTCAATGAGTCTTCATAATTGTTTTTATAAAACCTGAATGTAGGTAAGTGTAGGGAGGGCCCAGGATCAGCCCATGATTTTTGCGGAAGGTACGATCCAGGATGGGTTACTTTTGAAGTCCTATGAGCTACCCGTTTTCTGCCATGTCTACACTTGACACGAGGCTTCAGAGAACGGGTGTTAATATTTTAATGCGGAGAGAATGAGGGGAAGACAGAAGACTTAGTGCTGCTGTCTGGGAGCGAAACCTTTGTGGCCACAGTCAAATGGGCTCTGGAGCCAGGCGAGGGCTGCTTGCAGGAAGAAAAGGGTCAGAAGAAAGGCAGAGGGGCCTGAGGGTGCCAGTGTCATCCGTCTGTGCACGCAGTATTTATGTTTGTGTCTGGGAAGATTATCCTATATCCCCAGTTCTCACTTGCATCTCTGCAAGGGAAAAAGCTAAATTCATCTTTAAAGAAAATCAGCCTTAGCGGTTTAATCTTTTTGCACAAGACACATGTGGCAGCCATTCCCGCGCCTCCCTGAGACCCGGGTCGTTCCCATAACCCGCGGTGAGAGGTCGTGCCAAGCGCTTTCTGGAAGCTCCAGGAGCAGACACTGTATCTCCTAATCCTTCCACGGGAACCGGGGCAAGGATTACGAGGATTTTCTCCAGGTTTTCTCGGCTGATAATTAACCTCTGGGAAGGAAACTGGCGCCGAGGGAACACTTTGTAATTCCTGTTTGAAATGAGATGCAACTTTCAAAGCCGCTGCTGAGGAATTGAAGATGCCATTAGTGTCTATACCTCACATTCTGCGTAAAATCCGAATCGCGACAGCAGAAGAGCACCGCCACCAGCTCCACTGTGCGGTGCATGTGCGGGTTTTGAAACTGGGTTGAGAAGGGCTGGCCTTTCCTTGTGAAATGCTCCAACATTTAAAAATCACAGCAGCAAACCTCCTACATCGACAAGCTGGGCCAGAACATACCTGGAATGCACACACCTTATTTTCAGGAAGGTAAATAGTACTTAGGAATCTGTGTGCGAGGAAAACAGTGCGGGTATATTTTAATTCTCTAATAAATGTCTTCACCAGAGGGGGTTTCTCCATAAAGCGTGGTTTTTCTCTCTCTTCTGAGGATCAGAATCCAAGCACATCACCGAGACTAGTAGAAATTGTTCCCCGGCTTCCACAAACATCGGGGGCAGAAACAAATGGGTAACACCGATCCTGGATTTTCCAGAAAAGTTTCACCACGAACACTAGAATCAGAGGCTCACTAACTTTTCTGACAGCACGTTTGGATCTGCCTCCACCAGCACATGTAAGTGAGTGTTTCTGCAGGTGTTTTAATGCCTGTTGGCTCACAGCAGAGCTCCCACTGGACCTCTTATTTTAAGGGTGTTTTGTTGGGTTTTTCATGAGGCAGTTGCTTTTCTCAACACTTCCTCAGCATTGCATGATATCAAAAAATATGTGACGCTCCCTATTGTGTGTCTCTTAAATGCCTTTTTTAAACAGCGAGGCACTGGGTGCCTTCCTGGGATGGGAGGACCGAAGACAAAGGCTTTAAGAGAATGACTGTTTCTGTAGAGAGTGAGACCAAGAGAGGAAAAGTCTTCTGGAGCCTTAAATTAGATCCTTTATTTTAGCAAGTTACATAGAATTTGCTGACATTTGGCTTTGGGGCCCGGTGTTAGCCCCGAGTGGCTGCGGCCTTAATTGGCTGCAGGCGCCATGGTGGAAGCCAGGCTTCCCTTATGTGTAAATCTCATTTCTGCCCTTCCCTCTGAGCGCACTCGTCACTCTGCTCCCGAGAACCTCTTTATTATGAAAATCACTGGCTTCATTACGGCTCCTACGATAATCTCCTGTGATGGATGAGAGCTGGGCTGGATGATTGATTCAACAGGAAAAGTTGAATTCCAGGCTGCTGCCTCTTCCACTGGCTGCTCTGGGAAGGGGCCCCGCCCTCTGTGGCCAGAGGCAGTGATGCCAGGGTTCCATGCCAGGCTCGCCGGCTCGAGCAGGGAAGCGGGCACCCTGGGCAATGCGCGGTGATGTGCGAGGAGAAGTCTCTTCAGAGGCCCTGAGGCTGCAAGGCTGGCTGGAAGTGAAGGATGCCTGCCCTGAGCTCTCCTTATTAGACGAGCTGGAAAGAGCTCCAGCTTTTCACGTAAATGATGGAGGCAGGACCAGGGCCTGTGGAGGCCCCTCCACGTACAGGCACACACTCTGTTGTTCTAGTGAATATCCTGGGCGACTGTGCAGAAGCAGCTGGAGCAGGTGTGAGCCCTGGCTTGCGCATGTCCGTTGGAGAGCCAGGGGAAGTTGCCTTATGTCCCCAGTCCTCAGTTTGGTCTTCTGAGAAGTGGGAATGGCAAATGCCCTCGGCTGTGGAAGGGATGCCTGCGATTTCTGTTTGTTTCCTATTGCTATTCTCTTTTCTTCCTGGCTATGCTTTTCCTCTGATGCATCCTACCTCCCCCCACTCTCTGTCCATATGGGCCCTGATAATCATTTGACCTTGGTCTGGCCAATCAGTCAGTGAATGGGACTGAACACCTGGATCCAGCTGAACCTGAAGCCAGATGTCCTCTGTAGTCAAACTGATGAACACACTGTCTTGGGCCCAAGTGGGTTTGGGTTTGGTTCCCATCCCCTGCAACTTTATTATTTATTTATTTATTTATTTATTTATTTATTTTCTTGAAGTAGAGTTGAGTCACAATGTTCTGTTAATTTCAGGTGTACAGGAACACGATTCAGTTATACATATATTCTTTTGCAGTTTCTTTCTGTTATAGTTTATTACAAGATTTTGGAAAATCTGTATCCTACTGTGCTATACAGTAGACTTGTTGTTTATCTATTTTATTTATTTATTTTTTTGCTCTTTAAGGCCGCACCTGTGGCATATGGAGGTTCCCAGGCTAGGAGTTGAATAGGAGCTACAGCTGCCAGCCTACACCACAGCCGCAGCAACACAGGATCTGCGCCGTGTCTGTGACCTACACCATAGGTCACGGCAACGCTGGACCCTTAACCCACTGAGCAAGGCCAGGGCTCAAACCCACATCCTCATGGATTCTAGCTGGGTTCATTAACTGCTGAGCCCTGTTTATCTATTTTATACAGTAATTTGTATCTGCTAATCCCAAACTCCTAATTTGTCTCTCCCCGTTTCCCTTTTGGTAACCATAAGTTTGTTTTCTCTGTCTGTGAGTCTGCTTCTGTTTGCTTGTTTCCGTAAGTTCATTTGCATCTTCTCTTTTAGATTCTACATATAAACGGTATCATGTGGCATTTGTCTGTCTGACTTACTCCCTTAGTCGGATCACCTCTAGGTCCATCCGTGTTGCTTCAAACGGTGTCATTTCATTCTCTTTATGAGAACTGACTAGTCATCCGTATCTTCTTTATCCATTCTTCTGTCGATGGACATTTAGGTGGTTTCAATGACTTGGCTATTGTGAGTAATGCTGCTATGAACACTGGGGTGTATGTATCTTTTTTAGAGTTTTCGTTTTTTCTGGATGGATGCCCAGGAGTGGGATTGCTGGATCATACGGTAACTCTATTTTGAGTTTTTTAGGGACACGCCATCACCTGAACTGTAAAGAGTGGTCCTGAATTCGGGCGTCCCTTGAGGTCCCCTGAGGCTTCCTTAAGGGCAGACCACAGGCCCCACATCCGGTGGTCCTGATTCAGCAGATCTGGGTGAGGCCTGAGAATCAGCATTGCTCACAAGTTCCCACATGCTGCTGCCGCTGGTCCGAGGACCACACTTTGAGAACAGCTGCACAGACTCGACTTAGGTTTTCTGGCTGTTGGGAGAATTAGAAGAGTTATCTTCAAGGGAAGGCCCGGGACCCTGGCGCCAGCTCGGTCTGCCTCCCAACTCCTGTGCCGATGATGAGGCCAGTGAGTGACAGGAGCTACCGACATCAGTTAGGCTGGTGATGAAATTATTTTGAGAGTTTGATGTCCAGGAAAGGGGGGCCCCTGGGGCAACCCCTCCTTCTCACAGGTGCACTTGGGAATGCAACTGGCTTGCTGTCTCCGTCAGGGCTCTGCAGAAAAATGGACCAAATACATAATGTTATGTATGTGTATTTTAAAATGCAAAATATTTTATGTGCTAATATAATCTTAGATAGGTGAGATTTATTTTGTTATTTTTTTACTTTTTTGGGTCTTTTTTTTTTTTTTGTCTTTTTAGGGCCGCACCCACAGCATATGGAGGTTCCCAGGCTAGGAGTCCAATCAGAGCTGAAGCCACTGAACTACACCAAAGCCACAGCTATGCAGGATCTGGGCTGTGTCTGCGACTGTGACCTATACCACAGCTCATGGCAACACCGGATCCTTAACCCAGTGAGCAAGGCCAGGGATCAAACCCGTGTCCTCATGGATGCTAGTTGGGTTCATTAATGCTGAGCCATGACAGGAACTCCAATAGGTGATATTTGTTAAGTATTATGTATGGGATTTTTATATCTGTAGGATGTGTAGCACACATAAGGGCTTTTGTAAGTGAGATTTACGTATTTATATGTAAAGAGATTTATCAGGAAGCATTGGCAGTCAGGGAGGCTGAGAAGTTGCACACTACTAGTCTCCCTGCTGGAGACCCTGGGTGGAGTTGTCTGGGTTGGAGGCCTGGTGCCCAGGGTGGCCGAGGCGTCAGTCACTGCCCAGGGCAGGAGATGGCCAAGGTTCTGGCCAAGCAGGCAGAAGGCGTGAAATCCTTATTCCCCCTGCTTTTTCTTCCATTCCAGCTTTCAACAGGCAGGGCGAGGCCGTCCACTCCAGGAGGGAATCCATTGTGCTGGGTCTGCGGATTCAAACACTGAGCTCTTCCAGAAGCACCCAGAAAGAGCTCTTTTTTTCTTTTTTTTTTTTTCTTTTTCTGTCTTTTTGCCTTTTCTAGGGCCGCTGCCCACGGCATATGGAGGTTCCCAGTCTAGGGGTCAAATTGGAGCTGTAGCCACTGGCCTACGCCAGAGCCACAGCAACGCGGGATCCGAGCCGCGTCTGCAACCTACACCACAGCTCACGGCAACGCCGGATCATTAACCCACTGAGCAAGGGCAGGGACCGAACCCGCAACCTCATGGTTCCTAGTCGGATTCGTTAACCACTGCGCCACGACGGGAACTCCCAGAAACAGCTCTTAACCCCTATCTGGGCCCGTGGTGGCCTGGTCAAGTTGGCGTGTGAAATTAGCCGTCACAGTTGCAGCTAAGGAGCCTGATGGCCTTGTGTCCAGAGAGTGACACTTCCTGAGCGGGACCAGGGGCACTGCCAGGGCGGAGGCAGAGCTGTGAGCCGGGGTCCGCTAGGCTAACTATAGAACCCAGGGCCGTGTCGGAGGGCAGCGAGGCCAGGCCCAGGGCACCTCACAAGGAAGCGAAGGGCAGAGTTACAGCGAAAACCCAAAAAAGGCCCATTCATCAAATTCTTCCCTCGAGACAACGCCTGGACCTTGGGAAGAAGGGGGCCGAGGTGGGAAAGCAGCCGAGTCTGAAGCAGTCTGCCTCCTTCCGGCCTTTCATTCTACACAAGTAGGACCCCAGAAGCGACGAACAGTCCAGGAAGGTGTCCCGCCTCCCGGGTGCTTTCTGAAGCCTTGTGGAAAGTTGTCACCCTCTTTCTCTCTGCCCTCCTCGGGGGGGCAGGTTTACGGAAAAGCTGGAGGCCTGGATTTCTCCCCAAGGAGCTGCTGGCTTGAAGGCTGTCCCTACACTGAGGGTTTGGGATGGAAAGGCTGTAGAATTTGGTAGTGATGATTGCTGTACACCTACAAATGTACTAAAATTCCTTAAGTAATTAAAAAAAAAGCAACACCTCAGCTCGTTCAGTTTCACTGGGCCATTTCTTCTGTTGAGTTCCCTGTGTTCTTTTGCTTTTGCCTTGGTTCTTAATGAAGCTCCTTACTTGGGCAAACCGCCCAGCAATTTCAGTCGGAAACCTGACCCTGGAAAATTCCTTAATTGGAAATAATGTCATTAATGACTAGGCTTATATATCTAATACATACACTCTGGCTTCCAATAAAACTTTTGAGACTCTGGGGAAGGGGTGATTTTTTGCTTGCCTGGGAAGGCTGGGTGCATCTTTTCTGTTCTAAAGAAGAAGGCGGGAAAGATGAGTAGCCTGGGGACAGGCTCATTAGGGTGCTTAATAAATGCTTCATGAATTATTAAGTAGTAAACTAGACACAGCTTCAAGACATGGAGGCGAGTCATAAAAAAAAGAAACGAGGAGGAGCCCAGCAGGGTTTCCCGACTTGGGACCTGGGGGCGGGTTAGGGGCTCTCACAGTTACTCTTCCACGTACGGACTGCTGTTCCAGGACACGGAGGCGTCCGATATGGGAGGAGCTGGAGCAGAGCCAAGGTGGTGAGTCAGCAGGAATCCCAGGGGAGCAGGTGGACGCCGGGTCTCTCTGCGGGTTGGGGAGCTAAGGTTACTTCAGGGAGGAGGCAGCCAAGTGTGTCCTTGGGGATAGTTGCTCTCGAAGTGAACTCCACAGACTTCCAGGGGAGCCCCTAGTCTCTTTTAAGACGTCCACAAAGTTGGAACTCTTTTCATAATCCCACTATGAGAGTATTTCTTTTCCCCTGAGCTGACGTTTGCACTGATGGTCAAAAGCCACGGTGGGAAAGGTGCGGGTGCCTTGGCTGGGATGGAGGTTGGGTGCCGGCAGCATCTTCATCTTGGGCACTTTCATGAAATGAAGCAGCGCTGGCTTCACTTAAGCATTTCCTTGTGGAAGCGGTAAAAAAAAAAAAAAAAAAACTTCATTGCATTAAATTGTGACCTTTGAGTGTTCTTCTTGAAAACACGGTATGTGACAGCGTGGGCAGCACCAAGCCCTTGTGCTCAAACCAGAGCATGGAGGTTTTGGCCAGGAAAGGCTCTGGGAGGGCGTTGGGGGTCACCAGCTGAACGGTCAACTTTTCTCTTTTTAATAAACCGAATTTTCACTTGAAAGAGTGTCTGGCAGGTCAGCCACGGCTGGTTACTCAGATCTGGAAAGTAGGCAGAGATTTTCCCGCGAATGAACTCAGTCAAATCTCTTGTGCAGAAGAACCCCAAGCAGTGTGTGTGAAAGCTCCCGTCTCGGGGAGCCAGAGGTAACGCCCTGCTCCCTGAGTCAGGACCATGCACGGCGAGCCCCTTCCCAAGGCCGTGGCGTGGGCATGGACGTGGACGTGGGCAGGGAAGGAGAGGGACTTGGCGAAGGGGTCAAACCCACGGTGATAGTTTGCACCCTGCAAGTGGCGCCGTCAACATGGACCGGCACCTCTGAGGGTCCTCCCCAACCCCATGACCCCACTCTGACCACGAGGAAAAACATCAAATCCCCACCAAAGGGATTTCTTCAGAACGCGGGACCGGGCTCCTCAAAGCATCCGGATCGTCAAAAACAAGGGAAGTCCGAGAAGCTGTCACAGCCCAGAGGCTCCCGAGGGGGCAGGAGGACCAAATGCAGTGTGGTGTCCTTGGAGGTGGCCCTCTGGGACAGGAGAGGACACAGGGAAGGGCCGAGGGCACTGCGTGTAACCACACACAGGACCGAGGTGGTTTGGGGATAACGTATCAACACTGGCTCAAGAACTGCAATAAATGAGTGATCTGATTAAGGCATTAACAACGGGGACCCTGGGTGCAGAGCGCTCTCTTAATCATTTTCCTCAAATCTAAAACTCTTCTAAAATTAAAGTTTATTCTTTATTTTTTATTTTTCTTTTCATGGCCAGACCTGTGGCACATGGAAGTTCCCAGGCTAGGGGTCAAAAGAGACCTGCAGCTACCAGGCCACAGCGCAGCCACAGCAAGGCGGGATCAGAGCCTCATCTTCCACCTACACTGCAGCTTTCGGCAACGCAGGATCCTTAGCCCACTGACCAAGGCCACGGGCTCCGAATCCTCACAGAGATAATGTTGGCCCCCTAACCCACGGAGCCACAACAGGAACGCCTAAAATTTATTTTAAAATGCAAACTAATGAACCTATCGCTTCAGGGAAAATAACGGACAGTATTTGTTGCCAGTGATAAAATATAAGCTTCCAAGTTCAAATTAGAATTTTGGACAATCTGTGGCTATACTCTTGAGCTTGGGAACCTCCTAGAACACGGAGACTTTTCTGGTGGGATCTGGTGATATTTGCCAGTGTGATTTGTTGAATACAGAATATTGGGAAATTTGCATGATGTTTAGAACAAAACTGTTTCCCAAATGACCCATATATGTTACCAAATCATGCGCTGGGAAAAGATGCACTTGAAGTTTCAGGCAGACGAGCAGAGCATGAAAAGGGCACAGGCGTGCCCTACATCTGACCTTGGGGAAGCCTGCACTTGTGGATTTTTGGTGTGGTGTCCAAAAAAGAAAGCCCGCAACTCTCCGTAGAGACTTTTCAAATTTATCTCCCCTTTCCAACTAAGTGTCTGTGTGAGGCTGCATCTTTTCATATATTTCCCCCAAGGCAACATCTCACAACAAACCAACTGCAGAAGCAGATGCAAAAACTCCAGGGCTTGGGTGGTTGGCTCTCTGTGCGAAGCCGCAGCCCCTCTCCTTGGGCCTTTGAGTCGGCCCAGCTTGGACCCCCACTGTGTCTTTCTGGTGGGATCTCTTTGAAAACCATCAGTGGCAGTCAAGCCACTCCAGCACATGACATCTACCACCGAGTCACCTATGGCTTAGCTGTTGCGAGGAGATGGTCAGATTTCCGACCCGTAAGGCGGCGGAATAGGCTATCATCTGTCAATTTCACAGCTGGGGACTGCGAAACTCACGCCGTTCCAACTACGGCGCATCAGCCAGGCCAGCGTCTGGGAGGCATCTGAGTATAGCGCCATGATTTCAGAGAAAGCGTTTCAGGACGGAGTAAAGGTCTGTGCACATCTCTTTCAGAACAAATTTCAGTGCTGTTGGAATTGCCGGCTTATGTGTCTGTCTTCAGTGCAGGCAGGTGATTAGTTTTTCTGCTTTGGAACAAGACAGAGTTAAATTTTGAGACGTGCAGTCATGAACTCTGCTGTTCAAGCTACGTGCCTAACCTCTTGAAGCCTCATTTTCCCCTTGTAAAAAGGGGGACCGGACTGACCCCGAAGTCCCGTTCTAAGTTTCCGTGTGATGAAGCCTGTAAATACGTATGTGTGTGTACTTACACATATGGTACATGTATATTTATATATTTATTTACGTACATGTTTGCATGTATCGATAGTATGTTTATGACCACATATTAAATATTTACATTGAGGTGAATGCTGTTATTACTTCTGCATCCTCTCTCGGTGAGGGTCTGGACGGTGCAGCCATGTCTTAGGTGCCTGGCACGTGACCTGGCCCAGAGTGAGTTTCCAGTTAGTGCTTATAACTTGAATTTCAGAGAGAGAAGAGCCTCACTGTGTACATTTAAAAAAATCTATTTTTGGAACAAAAGCCCTCACCTCCCCTTCCTCCAAGAAGCATGGAGGTTTTAATGCACTTTGGCCACCACCCTAACAACTCCAGCGTCAACCTGATGGGTGGCAGTGTGGCGCAGAATAAAGGCGGCCTCCATGGCAGGAGTGGCTGTGGGGAGGGGGCAGGACTCGACAGACACAGGAGACACAGAAAGGCAGCCTCTACAGGGCTGGTGACTTTGTGCCTGGCTGAGCACTTTCGCTGCCGAGACCTCCTGATTAATTTCCATTTTGATCCGTCCCCCGGACTTGAGGGCGGAGCGAAAAAGGCGAAACTCAGCGCTGCTCAGACTGACCAGGAAAGGCAGACTTGTGTGCGCGGGTGTGTATACGTGAGGCCGTGGGCACGGTGGGGTGTGTCTGCGTCTGCCACCATTGCCACACGTGGCGGGATGCTCTGCAAAGACCGAGGAAGTGGGGGTTGGATGAGGTCTCGAAGCCACCACTGATCACGGCACAGACTTGGGAAATCACTTCCTCTCCCGGGACTCAATTCACTCTCAATCAAGGAAAGAGGCTGGACTTCTAACTCCTGATAGACTTTCATCACCCTTACGGCCCAGACAGGGCAAGATTCCATGTTCTCTCTCTCTGTTTCCTCCATCAAACACCACCCAACCTGGACTTGGGTTGGGAGAGATTTTATTTGAAAAGACTGCTACAAAAGAGAGGGGGCTGGTGCAGTAGGAAGATGTACGGTCCTCAGGACTCCCAGAGGCGGGGCAGGAGACAGCAGTCAAGCTGGGGCTGCGAGCAGGTCAGGCTGGGGTGTGGGAGGCAGCATCCAGGGCTCTGGACCAAGGAAGAAGCTTAACCCCAGTGGGATCGAGTCGGATAGTGCTTTATCCTTACTGGCCAGTTCAGCTAATTTTTTAGTGGGCAAAGGATGGGATTTCAGAAGGCCTGTGTCTGCACCTGGTCACAGTTATCTAAGGCGTGTCCATGAGTTGTGACTAAGTCATATTACAGGGAGTGCTTTCCTGACTTCTTTTTTACCATTGCGTGTTCCAGGAGCACAGGGCTCAGGTAGAACTGGACGTTGTCGCCTCCAAGCCAAAATCTGCTCTGAGCTCCTCCCGCGGAGGCTCCTAAACACCACCAACCCACTGTCCTGAGTGTGGGTGTTCCCGGCAGAATTGGATGCTAATTCTGGTGGTGACGCTTGCATACTGTTAATACACCAGCTCTGTACTCCAGGCAGGAGACGGCTTGTCATTTTATCCAAGATGTGACATCTTTTCTATGGACCCCTGAGAAAAACTCCTTGGCAAGAATTATGTCACACGGTCACTCCAGGCTGCATGGATTCCTGGAAAGCTGAATAGAGCATGAAAAGGGACCCGCCTCATCCTCAAATATTGAAGCCTCGTCTTTAAAAATCTAGCGAATTTACTCCACAAGTCTGTGTTTGCTTTAATACGAAAATAACATTTTAAGTATTCACTGATTAAATAAGCTTTCTTTTTCTCTCTCCAACAGTGGATTAAAACTGAGGGCAGGCTGGAGTTCCCATTGTGGTGCAGTGGTTAACGAACCCAACTGGGAACCATGAGGTTGCGGGTTCGATCCCTGCCCTTGCTCAGTGGGTTAACAATCCGGCGTTGCCGTGAGCTGTGGTGTAGATCGCAGACGCGGCTCGGATCCTGCGTTGCTGTGGCTCTGGCGTAGGCCGGTGGCTACAGCTCCGATTGGACCCCTAGCCTGGGAACCTCCATATGCCGCAGGAGCGGCCCAAGAAATGGCAAAAAAAAAAGACAAAAAAATAAAAAAAAAAACTGAGGGCAGGCCTTGTCCATGTGGTGACCTTGAGCTCAGCTTGGTCAAAGCCCTTGGCGACACACCTTCTCAGACACTCCCAAGATGTGCCAGATACTTATCACTTTACAAACTCATGGTTAATTAGACTTTGTAGAGTTGAAAACATGGGCCCTGGGTTATCTGAACACTATGGATTTCCAGTCCAGAGAAAATGTGTGTTTGAAGAAAATAGCTTAAAATATAGTCGTGGCTAAAACTGCCCTAAAGAGAGATATTGATTATTGTTTGATACTCCGAATAATAAGAAAACTGCCATAAACTCAGGATTTTCAAAACCAAAAGCCAGTTGAAAAGAATACCACTGGGCTTCTGATGCCCCGGGAGCTGGAGACCAGCTGGGGCTGGGAGCAGGGCGGGTGAGATGTCTCTTCTGCCTGAAGGAAGCACGACCAGCCCTCGGATCCCTGGGTTGTGGGGACAGAGTTGCTCTGACCCAGCAGAGTGTCTTATTCTTTTGCACATGCTGAGTGAGCAATATCTTACCTGGACCCAGCCCTTGGAAGGGAAAGGGCGTTTCTTGTCAGAAAGTGAGGGCGGCAGGTGCCAATGCTCTGTGGCCCGTTGGAGGAAGTCCTGCGAGGCCGACCAGGCAGAGCCAGCAAAGAGGGTCTGGTGGCAGACGAGGTTAGACCAGAGAGGGAAGCATGGTATGTGGGGCCATGCGGGCTGTGGTGACACATTCGATTTTACTTTCAACACAGGCGCCAGGCCTTCTATGACATGTTTATGAGCGTAGCCGGAGTCCTTGTCTCTGAGTCACCGTGCTAGCCTCTTCCACGTTACAGCTCTTCAAGGAAAGGAACACACACCCCTGTCCAGCCAGCACTTTTTCTCAGTCGCATCAGTAGTTCCTCCTAGAGTTTTGGCCTCTCGCTGCCCCAGACGTTCCCTTCCACTTGGGGACCCTGAACTGGTGACCGTTCCTCTAACTCCAGCCAGAAGGCACCTCCAGACAGGTGCCCCCTCCTTTCCCTTTCTCAGCAGGCTCCTGCTCCTGCGTCATTTGCATACACTAATCTTAACTCTTCCGGAGATGCTCATTTGTTAGGTTCAAGCCCGCACTTCTGAGCAGAGACTCCAAGAATGCCGGGCGCCTGAGGCTCTATTCGTGCTGAATGTTCAGAATCTTGCAGTTATTTTCATCCTTTGTAATTCTGCTCAATTCCAAAAAAGAACAAACCTCATGAAAATCATCGTAATAAAAAAAAAGAGGGAAGACAAATGGAACGTCTGTGCTGAGGCTTAGAGAGCGCCGGTGTAGAGCGATTTCCGCCTGGGAGAAGATCGGGTGAGCTCCCGTTTTATCCAAACTAGGTCAACCTTTGCTTTTCTCTTTCCTGCTTAGCCAGCCGCCTGTTGGCTTGTGGCTTCTCCCGGTGCCTGTGACGAGAAGTGTGTCCCAGTGTCATTACAGAGATGAAAGCTCGGGGAGCACAGGCCAGGAGAACAGGTGCCAGGAAAAACTGCCTTGCTCAGGGCTGATTGGCTCCGAGGCTGGATTGAACTGAAGGTGCGGGACTGGTTCTGGGCAGCCTGTTTTGAGGGTCTTTGTTAGCGAAGAAAAGAAGGCTTTCCCCCCCCAGTAAAGCTGGAGTCTCTTACATGATAGGAAATGAATTTGTACTCATGGTGATTATGGGCAGCACAACAGCTCTGAGGCGTTTTGCCTGGAGGATGAAAGACTTGGTGAGCGGCATCTGCCTCCTTCTGACCAAGCCATTGACCCAGCTGTTGGTCTACCAACATTTAGCTATTAATCCGTCCACCCACCCACTTACCCATCCATCCACATATCTATCCATCCGTCCATCATCCATCAATTCACACACGCAGGCACACACACATCCATCCATCCATCCATCCTCCTCCATGCACTCATCCATTCATCCATCCATCCTTTCTTCCTTCCACACAATGTCTGTTCTTACTGTCTCAGGTACATTCTGGGTACTGAGGAGTCAGTGATGAAACCCAATTATTAAAGTCTCAGCTTCAGGGGCCTTTCATTCTAGGTGGGAAAGACATGCTACACTAGGAGACTAGAAACAAAACGATTTCAGGAGGTGACTCATCTGATAAAGAAAAGCAGCAGCAAATGATGCAGCACTGGGTTGGGGCAGAGGGGCTCTCTGATCAGGTGCTGTAGCAGCCAGAGCCTGAAGCATGGCTGGAGGTCCCTCCTGAGGTGCCCTGGGGGGACAGAAAGGAAGGAGCTGGGCCCAAGGAAGGGACATCAGAACACAAACTGAGGTGTGCCTATGAACAGCACCCACGGGGGAGCTGATGCCTGGCTCTACCTGCAGGCTCTCTGCCCACTTACTTACCCTGTGTCTCCACTGTATAGATATGCTGTCCACCAGCCAGGTGACAGAGACGCCTATTGGGACACGAAAGGTCACTCTCTCATTTATTCAGTACATGCAATCATTCAATCAGGATTCCTGGGCTGTGCTAACTAACTGCTCACTAGACCACCAGGGAACTCCCCGGGCTCACTTTTCTCACAAGAGGGATCCCTGGAACCACCAAGGTCTCCACCCAGGCAGCACGCCACCCCCCAGCTCCTGGTGTCCACTGGCCACCCTCCCTCAGCTGCCTTTCCAGGGTCCATCCTGCACCCACATGTTCTCCTAGGGGCTGTGTCTGGGGAAAGACAGGGAAGTCTGCAGTCCATCTGGACCAGAGGGGTCAGTGATGTGGGGGGACCCAGTGGGCACAACTGAGTTCTCAGCATCCCAGCAGGGTGCTGAGTGCAGTACCCACCCTGCTGCCATTGTCTGGCAGATGCTGCAGTCCACACTTGATAGAGAAGAGACCAGCGGGCTGAGTGTCAGGAGTGAAGCCCCGCCTCTTCCAAGGCCCCGGGTCACTGGGTCGTCACCCACGTCTGTATTCCTCCCAGGAGCGAGCGGGGTCCCAGCTAACGAGGCTTCAGGGACCCCAGAATCGGGCACAAGCTCTTCAGAACAAGCCACAGCCACGGCTCCTCATCGGCCCATCAGGTGCTGAAGGCCTCTGCATCCTGTTGCCATAGTTACCGCTCCCCTCCGCAGGTTGGAATATTTCTGCGTGTTGCCTGGAAAACAGTGATTCAGCTGTACCAGCCGATGACTTTAATGACAGAGCCTCCCTTTATTAATAGAGAGAAACAAAAATCTTTTTAAAAATTCTGCGGACTCAGGCTCATTTGACTTTTTGTTTGGGGCCAAGGGTTCATTTTAATTCTCAGGCTGCTCTGTGTGGAGTAGGGCGTCTGAGCTCTGACTTCCAGGGTGAGCGCAGTTCCAGGGTGCTGGGGCTTGGCGGCAGCAGGGGCATAAGCCCTCGAGCCTTGGCCTCCCAAGCAAGAGGCAGGCAAGCCTATGCCCATCCTTCCCTTCGTACTGGCAGCTGACAGCGGGCTGGGGGGCCGGCTAGGGTGGGGTCCCCGCTTGGAGGGGGCCCGGCTCTTGCTGGGCAGTTGGCTGGTGGATGCAGAAGCCGTGGGAAGTGGCTTTGCTGATGAAAGGGTTTCCCAGAATCTGCTCCATCCACCTGCGTGAGAGGGCCTGAGAGATGGCAGAGAATGGGCGAGTAAGTGAGGCTGGACCAGAGGGGGTCCAGCCTCTGCCCCGCTCCCCACAAGCTGTGTTCTGAGTGCTCTGAGCTTCCCTGCTCCGCCTCTGGGCAGCTCAGGGATGCCTGCACTGAAGTCGGACCCACCGGCTTAAAGATTTTTTTTTCTTAAGATATAATTTAGATATATATAAATGCAAACTTTATTAGCATGTGGTGCTGTGCGTTTCGACAAACGCCTACAGTTGTGTGACCGAAAGAATCAAGCCATGGAACCCTCCGTTGCCTGCCCCCAGCCCCTGGCCACCACTGGCCTGTTTTCTGCCCCCATTGCTTTGCCTCGTCCAGAATGTCATATGCATTGAATCGCACTGGTTGTAGTGTTCTGAGGCTGGATTCTTTCGGGGAGCACCGTGCACCTGAGATTTGGCCCGCGTGGCCGAGGGAACCACGAGTCCTTCGTCCCGGTGTTCGTGGTATGTCATTCACTTGTCTGTCAGTTCCCTGGGAAAGGGACCCTTGGGTTGCTTCCATTTTGGGGTGGTTCTTACCTAAAACGTGCGTCCATATCTGCACGCAGGTTTCGTGTGATGGCCCCTCTCCACTGCCACTCTGGTAAGTCGCTGGGGTTGGGGTAAGGTTGTTCATATGTTTACACTGATAAGAAACTCCCATCTGCTGTCCAGAGGGGCTGTGCCATTTGTCACCCCACTGGCAACCCATGACCGTCCCCGCTGCTCCGAGTTCTTGCCAGCTTTTCGTATTGCCGGGTTCCACAATTCGACTAAGAGGACGCGGTGCTGCCTTGTGATTTTAATCTGCATTTTCTCTGGTGACTAATGGTGTGGACCATTTTCAGGGGCCTCCTTTCTCTTTGTATCGGTGCTGGGGGGACGTTTCCATTTCGGCTTTTGTTCTGCTGGCTCCTGTCTTACATATTGAAATGCCGCCAAAGATTTTATTATGGGGAAAGAAGGCACAAGAAAAACTACGCAGCCTCTGCTGAAACAGACAGAAGGGCAGGCAGAAAGGTGGCCTTCCAACGCGGCATTTGGTATTTTTCCCAAAATTCCGGGTTAGGGTCTCCAGCCATTTTCTTTTAGGCTAATGGCAATGGAGGGGCGGGCACCTTCCAACAACAACAGCAAACCCCCCACGGGGGCCACTTCCAAGTCGTCTCTCCACGTTACGTTCAGAGTGAGTAATCAGTGTGTGATCATTGCTGTTTGTGCATGAGATGACAGAGCTTTAATCACACCAACTGATTTCGTATTATTTACACGGCCAAACGCTGAATAGCTCGTGTCTGGTGCCTAATGAACACTGTTGAATACGCATAAAATCCAGTCTCTGCACATTCGGTAGGCGCTGTGTTGGCTTTGGAAAGCCAAGATCTTTGGATGCAGAGAGAGATTTTAAAAACCTAATCGGTGATGCTGACTGTTAAAAGCGGGCACCAGTTAGAAGTTCTGGAGCATGTGGGGGTTTTATGGAGGTTGTGAGGATCCACTGGGGGAGACGGGGCTTGATGGGGCTTGAATTCAGTGTAGACAGGAGACCCGCAGAAGAGACGGTGAAAGAGAGTCCAGCTGAGGGGCGCAGGTGTGAGCAAGGCAGGTGGGGGTGTGGGCGGGGGCGAGGACTGGGCTGGCCCCCCTGGAAGCTTCACACCAAAATGGCATGTGTGGTGGGGCTGGGGGGCGGGGCGCGGGGGGCTGAAATTACGAAGGAAGGGAGGGGAAAGCAAAGGGTGAGTGCCCTAGCTCATGGATCAGGGAACTGGTCTGGTTTGATCAAGGCCCACGCTCTCCAAGCCCTGAGCCCATTTTGGAGATGCTGGCTGAGGTCACAGGGGTCAGGCCCAGCACATATCCCTGCTGGATGCAGTGCCTTCCGGTCTGATTTCTACTAACAGGCAGACGTCACTCCAACAAGAAATGCCTAACATTTCACCGGATAAGTCAGCTCAAACCAACAATTTTGTGATGTTTGGCAAGAAAAGAAGAAAAATTTCTAGGCCTGAGCAGGAAAGAGGCTCAGTGCAGACCTCTCATTAATCCACGTACTTATTGTAGATTTTTTTTTCCCCTTAAGTTTCATGTTTCAGGAAGTACATTCCAAAGTGTCACAGTTAAATCATTTCTGCTTTATATTTTTGGCCACTTCTCTAGTTCCTTAAATATCTCCTACTTAGTTTCTTTTATTGAACAAGCGATCCATATGTGCATTGATTAGACTGCAACAGAAGCAGTGCTGCTTTCAGCCAATTGTGGAAACAAAATCTAGTTTCGAGACTCAGTCTGTGGTCTAGCCAATGACCAAATCCCCCGGGAGTCTCTGTGGGGTGAAGTGGACAAGTCTATGGCAGGATTTAATCCTTCAAAGCCAGCCAGGCACCTCTAGTAACTGAATAACTGAGCAACACGTAACCACAGAGCCAGAAATGAAACACTGGCCCTGGCTCTAAGCTCACCAGTGAAAGGGCTGGAGCCTGGTTCCATGCTGCTCCTGGATCCCTTGGCTGTTAATGTGTTGCAGTCACAGTGACATTTGCATTCTCTGGGTCTATCAGCCTCCTTGGCCTCTGTGTAGCCACCCTGATGTTACTTTGAGAGTTTTGCTTGCTAAGACCCTTGGAGGCATAAGGCAGACACAGCCCTAGCTGGCTCGGGGGACGCTGGCTAACGGGCAGCCCTGTAGCCCCAGTGACATCCCAATTAAAAGTCAGGCACAGGGCAGGCTCCCCGCACCCAGAACTGCAGAGGCCAGTTGCTGGGGACATACCCGGAGCTCTTGGAACTCGACCTCAGGGGAGCACCTGATGCTCACGTTCCGAGGGACTATCCCATTAGTTGCTGCATCACCCACGTGTGTGCCGTGGTCGTTTCACAGCCGGCCGGCGGTCCCCAAATCCAGCCTAACATGGTGACACAGGTCAGGGAAGTGACTCCTTTAACTGGCCCCATCGGTCCCACTGAGGTCATCTTTGGGATGGGTCATGCTTTTTCAACCTGACTCCACATCCCTGAATTAGTGTGGTCACACGTTTCCGGAAAACCTTTCCAAGGCTCCCTCAGACCAGGGCTGGCAAACAACAAACCTCAAAATCCAGCCAACATCCATTGTTACGCGTGGCTGCCATGAGACGCCTGGCCGGCAAGGCCTGAAATATTTACGCTCTGGCCCTCAGCAGAAACAGCTCGCTGACTGTGCTTCAGACAGCAGTGAGCACCTGGCAGGTGTTTGGAGCTCTGCCTTCTGGAGCTCAGTGAATGCATACCCTGGGGTGGGGGGAAGGGCTGGAGGGCCGCTGGCTGGGGGCTCTGGGCATCAGGTGGGGCTCTGCTCCATCTGTCTCCAAGACGCCTCTGGAGCCCGGAACCCTCCGTCCTAAATGCCCCTCAGGATTCTCTCCTGTTGTTGGCATGACCTCAGTAGAGGTGGTGGCTGAGGGCCTTTGGGAGGTTCCTGGGCTCTAAACAAAGACCTCCTGGCTCCCTGGTGCCCCCCCATAACTCACCCCTTAGGCTCCTGGCTTTCTCTCCATCTGCATCCTTGTGAGATGCATAATTGTGTGAAATTGCATGAAATGTGCAGTGCGTTTGATTAGCTCTGCCTGCAGCCACTGGTAGGTACAGCGTGTGTGTGTGTGTGTGTGTGTGTGTGTGTGTGTGTGTGTGAGTGTGTGTGTGTGTAGTGATTCTGAATTTAATGACTTTTGCAGTTAAGCTAGAGCTGGAGGGAATGTAGAGTTGCTGTGGTGAAGGCAGCAATTGGCCGGGCAGCCTGCTTCTGCACCGTCTCATTCCAGGGCCGGGTGGTCTGGCAGCCTCCACGTGGAGTGGCTTAATTGGGAGAGAAAGAGCAGGTTTGGAGCAACGAGGCATTTCTGTTCCAGAGGCAGTCGTCATTTTTGTTCTCTCTGGCTATTCCCTTCCTCTGTCCCACTGAGGGGCTGAAAGGCATGCGCATTGGAAGACCACCCCTGTTACAGCAGGTTCTCCGTCCTGCACCTGTCCTTCCCGTGGTTTTGAGCTATTCGGAGCCAGGCCAGTGTACCCCAAACTCACCTTCTTAGTAGCATCGTTAGGGATGCAGATGACGCCTAGGCACCCATGGGCTCCTCCCTGCAGAGTCTGACTCACTGGGTCTGAGGGGGCAGAGTCTAGAGCCTGCAATTTATCCAAATTTTCTGGGCATTCTTAGGACTTGGCAGGTTTGGGGGACTCTAAATCTGTCCGCAGGGGAATGATAACACCAGCTGACCTATTTCCCGGGCTTGCCTCATTCATCTGCCCATCTGCCCTCTGAGGAGGTGTCAGCACCCCCACGTCATGTCAGAGGAGGAATGGGGGCTTCCGAGGGGGTCTCTCACACAAGGCTCCCGTGCGGGCGTGATGCACGTGAGAGGAAGGCTGGAAGCAGGTGCATTCTAAGGAGTGCATACGCACTCACGCACTGCCGTGTCCATGCGCTCACTCACGCATTAGTGCGCCCACGCGTTCATTCATTCATTCAAGTTACAGCATCTGCATGTACACGTCTTGTTTATTCACAGTTGTACCCGTGTCTGTCTCTATATCCGCCATCCGCATCTGTGGCTGTGCCCATCTCAGTATCTGAATCTATATCATACCCACATCCACACTGTACCCTTTTCCCACCTGCCTATTTATAACTAAACCCCTGTGTACCAGGCAATGGGGAGCCCCACTTGCAAGTTCCGAAGGTTCCTGACTTCGTGGAGCTTCCAGACTGCTGGGAAGTCAGAGGTTTAGCATCTGTTGGCCCAGACAATCATCCATCACAGCCCTCCTGGGTGCCCCAGGGGAGAGGCACAGGCCCCACCAGCTCTGGGGCATCAGGGAGGTGTTCCAGGGCAGCTGAAACAGGGAGAGGGGTAGACCCTGGCATGGCCGCGGGGACAGGGCCCCTGAGGGGTGCAAGGAGGCTTTTGGGATGAGCGGGGTATGGAGAGTGGCTGTCACTGGGGCCCAGGAGGCCGGAGCCCCGGGAGTAAGGTAATCAGGGGAGGCTCAGCCTGAATCCAAAAGTAATGGAGATGGTTCCACAGGGGTCGGCCCATCTTCAGAGCAGAAACACACCTGCAGAAGGCTATTTGCTCAAAATACCCAAACTCTTAAAACCTGCAGAATCAGTTTCTCATCCCGCTGGCTGTGGTCTCTGCGAATTTGAGGACAGAAGACCCTCATCCGGTCACGTTGAGCTGTTCAGATTGCAGGACCCTGGCAAGTACGAGCCCGAAGTGCAACCTTTATCTGATGGAAGAAAACCTTCCTCCGGGCGCCGAGTCAGCCCTGGAGCTGAGGCCCTGCAACTCCTTCTTGGTAGCTGGAATCTTAGGGACAGCCAAACCCCACGTCACACCATCCGGCCACCTTTCAATTATGAAAAGTCTCTCCGTCAACATCTCCAGCCCGCAAAGCATATTTAGTTTAGGGTCTGAGTTGTCATCTGTACATTAAATGATGAAAGGGCCTTTGTGGTGGCCCTCACGCATCATGCAAAGGAACACGTTGGTCCTTCGAGAATCCCCGCTGCTCCCGGAGGGCCGCACGCAAAGTGACGGCAATTACCCTGCCTTCTAAGACGCCTGCCTTCTGCAAGGAGTGCAGAGGAGCTGGGGGACGTGCCCTCTGAGGGTGGGGTATGTGGCGATTAGCGGTCCTTCCTTCCCTGAGTTAAGAGCGACACGCCTTTCTCTGCTCAGCTCTGAAACCTTCTTTTCCGTTAAAGATTTTTTTCCTTGTTTCACTTCTGCAGAGGCGTCCCTGCTGCCACTGACGCTGAGATTGTCTGAAAAATTATCCTGACCATCAAGACAGAAGTGGAAACGGGTTCGTATCTGGTCATGGTTAAAATGCGAATCCTTCGGAAATGTGAGTTTTGCCAAGCGACCAAGCAAAAACCTGGGCCTTAACATGCCAGCCACCTGCTCTTGTGTCTCCATGAGGGATGGGGTTTCGGAGTCAGAATGAGGGACTCTGGTAAAGCCAAGGAGGCCGCCCCACCTACTTGATGGCTCCCAGGGAACTCATGATGGAATTTAACACCAAAGTCAGGAAGGGGGTCCTGCATTTTCCCCTGACCCCCCCCCCCAACCTCTCTGAGTAGATGGCATCATTCTGGCAGGAGGAGGGGTCACTATGGCCCAGCACGTGAACAGGACACCACCGCCCAGCTCCGCTCCAGGCTGCCTCACGTGGGCCGGTCCATGATCCCCCCCAGGGGGACAAGGAGGTCCCCGGAGTGTTAGTTGGGCTCTTCCTGAAAATGACTCCTCCGGGATGAGGATTTGAGGGCAGTTTGGTGATGTGGGAGGTGACTCCACGGAGCAGCAGAAGGGCCTTGGGGAGCGAGGCGGGGAAGGGAAGGATGGCAGCTGAGCGAGTGGGGGCAGCTGCTGTGACCCCACGGCTCAATCCTGCTGGGAGGACTCTGGGGTCTTGGGCGTCTCAGGAAGGGGGCATGCAGGGGCACCTACCCACCGGTGTTTGCCCCGTGGGGGTGGAGGGTCACCCCAGGGCTTTAACTTTGGGTGCTCAGGAGCTGGGTGAGACCCAAGGAGCCATGGGCGGGGGCCCCAGCCCATCTTCCACATGTCCTGCGACTCCAGTGTGCCCTCGAGTCTCACACCGTGTCCCCAGCACCACACGAGGGCTGTAGGGTCCTAGACGCTCTCACCACCGACCCCTCTCTGAGAGGGAACCTCCTAGACCCCTAGGCTCGCCCATGTCCTCTCATGAGTCCTGCGAACACTCTTGTGGTCACAACTATGCCACACCCAGACACTTAATTCCTTGTATCTTTCCCCACGAATGTTAGGCTGACAATCTACTTCCCCGTGGTCTTTTTGTTTGTTTGTTTGTTTTTTGTTTTAGTGGGAGATTTCCCCCATCTGGTAGTTAAATCTTATTTGTAAAAATACTATGGATTCAAGCACATGAGTGTATCGTCTGTCTTGCTCCCCTCCTCCTGCAGTGTGACTGCACCGTGCTTGGAGTTCTGCTTATGTTACATGCATAAGAAGCAGGGAAAATGCAGTCTGAGCCCTTTGACAGAAGAGAAACGGGAGTCCAGAATCTGGTGATGGGCGGGGAGTGGCTCGCACGGCTGGAGGCAGCAGCACCGGATCTGAACACGCTCCTGCTGCAGCCTGAAGCCCAGGCGCTCTTCCCACTAAGCCCTGTGGCCTCCAGGGTTGGACCGAAGCTTTGCATCCTGCCTGCCCTTTGCCAGAATTCAAAGTCAAGGCAATGACTGTACCAATTGACATTTTCTCTAGCTGCTTTAGGTGTATGGTTAGGTCATCTGAGATTTTTCTTATTTGCTGAGGAAAGATTGTACTGCTGTAAACTTGGACCAGTATGGAGTTTCCTTTAAAAACTAAATATGGAATTACTATATGATCCAGCAATCCCCCTCCTAGGCATATATCCAGAGAAAACCATGATTTGAAAAGATATATGCACCCCTTTGTTCACAGCAGTACTACGTACAGTAGCCGAGACATGGGAGCAACCTAAATGTCCACCAGCTGCCGAGTGGATAAAGAAGATGTGGTGCTTACATACAATGGAGTATTGCCCATCAAAAAAAAAAAAAAAGAAAAAAAGAATGAAATAATGCCATTTGCAGCAACATGGGTGGACCTAGAGATTCTCAGTGAAGTCAGACAAAGACAAATGCCATACGATAATGTGGAATCTAATAAAAATGAAACAAAAACCTCATTTACAGAACAGAAACAATTCGAAGTCAAACGTACGGTTACCAAAGGGGAAAGGCTGGGGGGTAAATTAAGAGGTTGGGATTCGGAGTTCCCGTCGTGGAGCAGTGGTTGACGAATCCGATTAGGAACCATGAGGTTGCAGGTTCGGTCCCTGCCCTTGCTCAGTGGGTTAAGGATCCGGTGTTGCCGTGAGCTGTGGTGTAGGTTGCAGACGCGGCTCGGATCCCACGTTGCTGTGGCTCTGGCATAGGCCGGTGGCTACAGCTCCAATTCGACCCCTAGCCTGGGAACCTCCATATGCCGCGGGAGCGGCCCAGGAAATAGCAAAAAAAAAGACAAAAAAAAAGAGGTTGGGATTCACGTGTACACACGACTGCACATAAAATAGACAACCAACGAGGACCTACTATACAGCACAGGGCATCCACCCAACATTCTGTAATGAAACCTCTATGGGCAAAGAGTCTGAGAAAGGGCTGACATGTGTTTAAGGACAACTGAATCCCTCTGCCGGACTCCTGCAACTACCACATCATTGGAAGTCAGCTCTACAGGAAGGAAATGAAAACAAACAAAAGCAACGTCAAGGCAACGCAAAGTCAGAAGACCAAGGGCAGTGAGAAGCATCCGGATTTGTGACTGGAACTCTTTCGTGTCCCTTAATTCATTACTTTAAGGAATCCTCATGGCTCACCTCCTGGGTGCCAGACGCTGAGCTGGCCCCTGGTCATGTGATACTGAGTGAAAGGAAAGTCACCCGCGCCCCATGCGGCGCTGACAGGGTGGAGGAAAGAGTCACTAACAATGACAAGCAGGTGCCTGCAAACGATGCACTGGATCCAAACTGTGAGGGTCACGGGCACCTTTTAGAGAACAACGAGGATGGCGAGGAGACAGGCTGTCAGGTTGGGCCCTTGGGAGAACAGAGGGACCACCCAGGGTGATGGCTAAAGGGGGCTGGAGGGGGAGGGGGAGGGGCGGGATCCGTGCTCCCATGGCAGGGTTTGCCCGCTGGGAGGCGAAGCTCAGAGCCCAGGAGTGAGACGGCTGTCTGTCTGTCCGTGGCCTCATGAGAGTCACCCGCTTAATGAACCGAGTTAGGACCAGTCCTGGAGACAAGCCCTGCAGACGTGCGGGGGAAAGGAGCTTTTACTGGGGATGGAGAAGGCCTGATGGACTCCGCCTCGGCCTCTTTGAAAGTCGGGGTGGCTGTGCCAGAGGATCCCCTTTGGCTTCTTGGATAATTACCCAAATTTGGATCTCTTTGCTGCAAGGTATTTTTTTTCCGGAGCTCAGGAGAGCAGCAAGTGCCAGAGACGTTTCTGTCACAGCCAAGCTGAGGTTTCTACTTTTCAGCAGCTTTCCTGCGTGTGAGCGGGAGGGTGGGGCTTCCCCAGAGGGGCCTGGGCACTTTGGGGGGAAACGCAGAGGGTGCAGCCCCTGGGGCCCCATCCTCTGCACCTCGAATCCTTTCTTTAAAGCACCGTCCGCAGTGCCCTCATTACGGCTTATTCAGAATTTGATAGCATTGCCCAGCTGTGAGCTGTGCCTCTGGGTACCCAGGTTGGCTGCCCACGCTCATGGTGACCACCCTGCAGCAGGAAGCATGGCCGGGGCGCGGGGGGTGCCCTGGGTTTGCAGTCCCAGGACAGAGGTGGGACCCCGCTCCGCAGAGGCTGGCCGAGGTCACGTGACTGCTCTGCCCTTGGAGGTGTGACCTGCTCTGCTCACCCCACAGAGTGATTGTGACAGTCGGGGAGCCAGGACGTGTGCAGCCTGGGCAGAGACTATAAATAGTATGCAAATAAGAAATAAGAATATCTTTGGAGTTTGACAGCTCTGCCCAAGGTCGCGGAGGTACTCAATGCTGGAAACTGGTCCAGATTCTGGGTCTGCTTCTCTTCGAGCCTGTTCTCCAGTGCACTCGGGAGAGAGGAGGGGAGCAGGAGGGGCTGGGGAAGGCCTAGAGCAGAGCAGGGATGGGGTCTTAGCTGGAGACGGTTCAGCTGGATCCCACTACAGCCCTGGGGCAGGACTGCAGCGCAGAGCTGGCCCCACGGGGAGCGGCCCCCTGTCCATGCTCCGTTATGATCCATCCATGGGAGGCCGGGAGGCCTCTGGTCAGCACCTGCCATGTTGCCAAGGCTGATTCTCCAGCCACGGGGCATCTGTGGTCATCAGTGGCCACGGGACCACAGCAAGGGGATGTGGGCCAGCCCATGAAAGCGGTCTGGGTGGCCACGAGCACCCACTCCCCAACCCTGGTGGGGACCATGGGCAGTGGGATTTCAGAAGTGCTTGTGGGTAGTCAGGGGCCATGTCAGGAAAGGGGACAGACTCTCCTTTCCTCCACCATCTGCCCGGGGCCATGGACTCCCCAGGCTAGGGAGCCACTGATGAGCATCTGTTAAACGGATAAGTGCCTAAAAGCTCCTCCAGATACCTGCCCGCCCCTCCCCAAGGCTGGGCAAAGTCATGCCAGGAGTATTTGAGGGTGTCATTACCCTTTAGGCCCTTACGTAACGTCAGCAAAACACGTCTGGTGAAGTCCTCACTCGGCACTCAGCACAGTCAAGCGCCAGAACCACATGGAAACAGCTGGACTCAGACCTCCCGCCTTTGAGTCTCCTGCGGTGGGCTGGGTATCATGAATCGCCGTTGGTCAAGAGCAATTCAGGTGACCGCGACGCTGCCGTCCTGGACCCAGAAAGCCTGTGAAATGCACAGGGGAAGATGCGAGACTCAAGTCGCCCCCAGGTACGGGCGTCCCATAGAAGACAGATAATGCAAGTTGATGAGAATGAAATTAGGGGGAGGCCCTGAAAGGGCCACCTCTGTGATAAGGCACACGCTCCATCTGCTCACGACCACCTGGAGGTTCCCTACCTGAAGAGCCTAAATCCGGTCAGCTGCGCATGGAAAGCCCTGCCGAGGTTCGCGGTGGGGCCTTGGAGTCTGGGACTCCGGCCATAAGATAGGCTACCATCCCTCTGAGCTGCTCCTGGAAGGTGAGTGACACTTGAGTTGGGCCCTGGGTTGGGGGGAGACGTGAGCTCCATTCAACAGGGACTGTGTGCCAACAACTAAGAACCTCCTCCTGGCACCTACTGCTTCCTCCTCCACGGACTTCCGGCTTGGGGGCTAGAGGTCCAGTCTCGCTCAAGGCCATCCCGGCGTCCTCTCCATTTCTCTGGGACCCTCCTCCTGGCCCTGCCGCCCTATCTCCTCTGGCGTCTGGCTAAGTTTATGGAGGCCGAGCCCAGGCAGGCTCATTCTCTGGAAACCCTCATCAAATCCTTACTGTCTGTTACCTTCCATACCTGTTTCCCTCCCCCCAGACTGTCGGCCCAGAGCCCACCTCAGCGCCAGGACGCAGCAGGGGCTCAGTACATGCTGCCCAGTGTGCAGGAGAGATGAGAGAATGAGCATGTGGGAGGTGGCTGAGGACTAAGGCCAGTGGGACCAGCCCAGGCTTCTCCCTGGGGCCTCTTGAGGGTGGGGCCCTGGGCAAGTGTGACCGTCCAGCCTCTGCCCCGCCCCTGGGGTGCAGGGGAATGGCGGGGGCGGGGGCAGCAACTCCTGTCAGATTCCAGGCTATTCCAGCCCTGGCACAAAGCCCTCCCTCGGTTTCCTTGGCTTCCCGCGAATGAAATAGCCCCAAATCTTTGCTTCCACCTTGCTTTTTTTTTTTTTTTGTCTTTTTAAGGCCACACCTGCGGCATAAGGAGGTTCCCAGGCCAGGGGTTGAATCAGAGCTGCAGCTGCCGGCCTACACCACAGCCACAGCAACGCCAGATCTGAGCTGCGTCTTTAGCCTACACCACAGCTCATGGCAATGCTGGATCCTTAACCTACTGAGCGAGGCCAGGGATTGAACCTGCGTCCTCATGGATGCTAGTCAGATTCGTTTCCTCTGAGCCACATGAGAACTCTGCTTCCAGCTTGTTCTGCTCACCTTCTCTGAGGACTCTGATTTCACCGGTCTGGGGTGGACCCGGGGGGACATTTCTTCCAGCCCCCTGTGACTCTCACGGCCACGGCTGAGAAGGTCTGCCGTGAGCTGGGGGCGGAGCTGGGGCATCGTGGCCTCTGATTTCTCGGCGCCTCCCCGCCTCGCCATTTAGTGCCAAGTTCTCCCAGACCCATGGGGGGGAGGAAGGAGTTGCCCTTCTTTCATTTCCTTCCTGGTCTCCTCTTTACCCGCTCAGCAAACACCCCCCAGGGCTTGGCACCTGCCAGGAACCCTGCTGAGCACTTAGGGTGGAGGCCTGCAGGATGCAGAGGCCACCGGCAGACTCACACTCCAGCAGCCCCAGCCCCCCAGCTGGAATTGTCCCCGTTCTCCCAGAAACTCCCCAGCGACATGGCCTTCCAGGCCTTTCCAGGGAGGTACCCCTTGTGGTCCCCAGGCCTGTCAGCAACCCTCTCACAGCAGCTGTGTCAGGTCGCCTGAGCTGATAAGAGTGTCCCCTCCACTAGGAAATCCCAGCCAGGGAGACGCCCTGGCTCCTGGCATCCTGCAACGTGCCTAAGGAAGAGGGCAATTTCAAGCAAGCACTGTCTAAAAACTGCCTGAAGAGAGAATCATGGGCTGTGCCTTCTCTTCCACCTGCCTGGGAGCCTGACAGATGGACCCCTGCAGGGGGACATCTGAAGTGGAACTGAGTTTAGTAACAATAAGGTTCATTATTTGAGGCAAGGGTCTTGAAGGCGCTAAGAAAAGCGGCCAGATTCCTGTTTCTCTGACATCTTCCGCATGAGTCTTCCTAGGGACACATGCCCTTCATGAGTCCTCGCACTTTTACCACCAGGACGGTGTTCAAGGTCAAGTCAGACATCAAGTCAAACACTCTGCTGACCCTTGACAAATGCCTCCAGCTTTCAAACAGGAGTTCATAAAGCCAGGACAGAATCACAAGGCAGCCCCCTGGAAGGGACGGAAAAAGAAAGAAGAGAAAGATACGGATTCTAAGGAGAATTGTGTTGCCAAGTTCAGTTTCAATCCGGGTCTAGGTGCAAATGACTGAAGGATGTGGGCACCGTTGTACACCCGGCACAGCCCGAGACAAGTTATCCATAAAGGAAATGGTGGGATACACAGTAAATTAAGCAAAGCTGCCCCATAAATTTAAATTAAGTCTTACGTTGGCTTTAATATTTCATACATCATCATGAATCACATTTTCATAAACCAGAAGAGAGTTTCAGGAGAGGCTTTAGGAATGCACTGGATAATGATGACGGTAATGGTTTTTCTCCCACTCACACCTTTTTTTAAGTAAAGCATGGAATCGGTGGCATTTCATTCTGTGTGTGACATTACAAAAATAAAATCTCACTGACCACTGACATTGCTGGATTGAGTCCAGGGCACAAAGGACAGCTTCAGTTCATCTATTTCCAGGGCAGCTCAAATGATGTCCCCAAAGGATCAAGTGCACATACCCATTCCTGCTTGATTTATTTCGTGATTCTAAAGAAAATTGGCTGGAGGGTTGATAAGAAATTGGCATGTGGCTGGAGAGGAGGGGCTTAGAGAGAGGGGCTCGGAGACCCGGATGGAAAATAGCTTGCCCCTGTCTTTCCAGCCGCCCCCATCACCCCCGGGAAGCCCCCACAGATACGTGCATCAGCTGATCAAGTGGTGTGGTGGTAAAACATATGAGTCACAGAGTGACCAGCTTCAGGAGCTCGTAATGTCAAGATTAAATGTCACATGAAACAATCTGAGCCGAGTCACTGATGACACCTGCCCCGTGGGCTGCTGCTTACAGGCAGCGGACACCTGACTGGTGTCTCGGAATTCACGTCTTTTCCTCCGGGATCAAGGTTACATCAACACATTAGAGGGTCTTTGGCTGCTGGGTACCAAGACTTCTGGTCAGTTCAGCAGAAGCCTGGAGACTAAAAGTCGCCGAGAGGAGGAGGGTCGGTCAGGGAAGGCTGGTGCGGAACCTTGAGGTCCAGGCTGGTGGGCGTGGATGGCGGGAGGATGGGGTTTTCACAGAGAAGACTGACGTGAGCAAAGTCACCAGGGGAGGAAGGAGGAAGGACGCACAGGACCCGGGGAGCCAGTGAGGCGATCTGAGAGGGTGGACCTGGTAAGGAGCCACGTGGGGGCGCCAAGGAGCATCAGTGCAGTGAGAAAACCGGGGGCTGCCTTTGGGTAAATGAGTGTGGTGGTGACGTCATGCCGGAAAGAGCAGACGTCCAAGGGGAGACAGCCCATCATTGAAGGAGGCAGTCGTGAGCCTGCAACATCGCCAAGGGAGAGGCAAAGAGACAGCTGCCAAGTCACAAGGCCAGGGAACCTCGCAGTGAGCTTCCCGAAGCACCACCCCAACCAGCCTGCAGGGCAGAGAAAGCCCAGGGCAAGGTCAGGAGCAGGGCCCCTCGTCCTCGAGAGGAGACCACCCAGAAGTCATCCAGGATTTGCAGATGTGCTGTCTTAGGAAGCAGGCACAGGAGGAGGATTTGAGAGTAGGGAGGGTTACCTGGGAGGCGACAGCGGAGATCCCAGGAAGCACGAGAAAGAGAGTGGAACAGTGAGAAAAGGAAGGAGGCAGACAATTAGGTGGGTGGGTTCAGGGTTAGCAGTTCTGGGCCCACCGGGTCTGTGCTGGAACCAGGCAGTTACCTACCGGGATTCCAGATGGTGGGAGCCAGGTTGCTCATGCTGGGGAGGGAGAGTGCAGATGAGCGAGGGGGGGGGCTCGAATGACCCGCGCGGTCAGGGATCAGCGCTGGAGACCTCACTGTGCACTCGTGTTTACTTTAGTGCGGAGGCAGGTGTTACATCTAGAAACAGCGACAAATCAGTGAATATACGCAGATTCGTATACACACCAACCCTGCCTTGATCAGCCAGCCAAGGGGCCTAGAAGCAACGACACCTCAGTAACCGTGGGCACATCTGTGGCTGGTTATTGGTCTCCAACCCACCCTCCAATAGAAGGGACCAGAATTCCTCGGAATAAATGGTCGATGCTAAAACTAGGACAGGGAATATTCAGGATGAGTCTAGAGCTTCTTGCAGTCCTGGGAAGTAAGGAAATACTCAAAATAAGGAAAAAACAAAGCAAAACAGAACAAAGCACAACCCACATTGATCAAGACAAGTCAAAGGATACAGGCACCAACTGAAAGCTCCCAGTGGCCAAAGGCAAAACAATTTGGGCAAGAAAATATGATTTTCACACCAAGTCTGTAGACGGCAGGAGAGGCAGGTGAGCAGAGATTTGGGGATCTTGGGGCACAAACTATAAGCAAATGGGAGACGAGATGGCGTTAGAAAACTTAGGAGAGAGCAGAGACGCCCCTTTGAGAAGAGGTTGCTTTGGGTGGCCTCAGGGCCAGGCTTGCTGTCAAGTGGCTTCTGCACACAGATCAAGCCCCTTCAGGGGGAGAGCCTGGCCTAGGCTGAAGAACGTGGCATTTCTATGCCGCATTTCTCATTTTCCTGAGAATTAAACTTGGCTTCTTCTATTTTGCTTTCAAAATAATCACTTGACATTTCCCTGAGAGCGAGGCTGTTCTCCCCGACACAGAGACGTGGATGGGTGCCCTTTAACCACGGCCTTGCTAGGATTCGCTCTGAACCAGGCCAGTCAGCGCTGCCCCTGCAGGACAACAGAAGGGTGAGACTTCGGTGGCTCTAAGCTTGCCCTGTGCCTGCTGAAAAGCAGGTGAGAATGCCCTTGCTTGAACAGGTAAACATGCCCATAGTCACAGGGGCAGGGAGCCCGGCTCCTCGAGGAGGAGGAAGAGCAGAGCGTTGTGGGGCTGTCCCTTCCCAAGCCCTGGGCAGGGTGGGAAGGCCACTCGTCTACGGCGGCACTAGAGGTATTTCAAATTCCTGGGAGAAAGGTGAACAGCGTGCATTTGAAATGAACATGACAACAAGGTTTCTACAAGGTGAAAACCAGATGTAATTCAGGTCACCTTTTCCCAGTGGATGTGCTGGTTTCCTTCCCTCCTTCCTCCCTTCCCTCATCCTTCCTTCCCTCCTTCCTTCCTTCCCCCCTTCCTTCCTTCCCTGCACCCTTTGCATGCGGAAGTTCCCCCAGGTCACAGATCAAACCCGTACCCCAGCAGTGACCCGAGCCACAGCAGTGACAACACTGGATCCTTAACTTGTGAGCCATGAGGGGACTCCTGGTTTTAAGTTTTTTTAAAGCCATCATCTTCAGGAAGTTCTTCCCTGTAGAGATGTCAGAAGCAGCAGGGCTGCCCCTTGACTGGACCCTCTCCTGGCAGGGTGAGCTGAGAGGCTGACCCCGGCCATGCCCCCGACAGTCTTTTCTCCAAGCCCAACGTGGGGCAGGCTGGAGGGGCAGGGGCAGCCCTCAGCCAACGACGGGCGTGAATTTTAGGATGGGTAGCCCAGCCTTCCAGCCCCCCAGGGGACATCATTTTGCGGTGTGCTCTCTGCTGCCCCCTAGAATTTGCAGCGGATGGAGTCCCAGCTGCTACACCTTCATTATTCTCTAAAGTCTTCATTTTAGGTCCCTTTACAATGACAGAAAAGTGGCAAAGATGGTAGAACGTCCCCATACATCCCACACCTAGTGAACATCTTCTATGAGCACGTTTCATTTGTCACAACTCGTGGACCACAACGGAGGCGCTGTTATGAGCTAAAGCCTCTGTTTTACCTGCACTTCCTTTGTTTTGACCTGAGGTCCCTTCCAGCTCAACATCCCCAGTAGGACGACCCATTCCATCTCAGCCCCGTGTCTCCGTAGGTTCTTCTGCACAGTCTTTCAGACTTCTTTTTTTTTTGTCAACCTGACAGTGTGAGAAAATGCTGGTTAGGAGTTTTACAGACTGTTCTTCAGTTTGGGTCTGGGTGCTGCTTTCGCTTTCACGAGACTGGCGTGGGGCTACGGGTTTCTGGGAAGGAGACGGCGGAGGCGAAGTGTCACTTCCACCACCTCTGATCAAGGGTACCTGCACCAGCCTGGCTTATTACCCTCTGTCACCTGGTTGAGGTTGTGGTTTGGGGTTTCTCCATTGTAAAATGACATATCTTCCAACTTCTCCTGGTCTTTGGAAGAGAATCACCATGGATGACGTAACCTAAGGGGTGGGGAGGGATGCTCCTTGAAAGGAGGGCGGAATGTGTAGATCTCTACCTAAGTGGACACCTAAGTGGACGCCTAAATGGACACCTAAATGGACGGACGCCTAAATGGACGCCTAAATGGACACCTAAGTGGACGCCTAAATGGACACACGCCTAAATGGACACCTAAATGGACGCCTAAATGGACGCCTAAATGGACGCCTATACCTACGCCTGCATGCACCCCCCCCACACCTACACATGTGCCTTCACCTACAGCTCTGACTGCATCTATGCTGAACACCTCATGATACCGGTATCTGCCCCTCTGTCTCTAATTCTTCTGCACGAGGCATTTCTCTCTCCTTCCTCCTCCCCTTCTTCCTTTCTTTCCTCATTCAACCATTAACTTATACTTCTTTATTTTGTGAAAAGGGGCAAACTGATTGTAAAGTTTATACAGACCCAGCGCAGTGCTGAGGGTGAAAGACCTGAGGTCTGATGTACCCAAACTCAAGGCCTTCTGTAAAGCTACCCTCATCAAGACAGGAGAGTATTGCTGACAGAACGTCTGCAGCGATCAATGGGACAGAGCTGAGAGCCTTGAAACAGACCCAGAAAATACAGGCAATGGATCGTTAGCAAAGAAGCAAAGGCAATTTAATGGAGAATGGGTAGACTTTCCAACAAATGGTGCTGGAACAACTGGATGTTCATGTGTGAAAATTAAAGAAATGAACAGATCTAGACAGAGACATCTTACGCAAAAATTTACTCAAGATGGATCAGAGGTCTACAAATCAAATAGGTTAAAAATAAAAGCAAAACAGATTTGCTGCAAAGCTAGCAAAAACCTAGGTGACCTTGGCCTTGGCAATGAGTTTTTTTGATGTAGCAACAGCTTTCTTAAAATTAAAGTCACACGTTCTGTGTTAGCGGCTGTTAATAAAAAGAGAAGCCAAATGTTGGGAGAAATATCCAAAAACCACGTATCTGATAAAGAACTTGTACCCAAAATATGTAAAAAGTCTTACAAAGATAAGAAAATAACTCAATTTTTAAAATGGGGAGTTCCCGTCGTGGCACAGTGGTTAACGAATCCTACTAGGAACCATGAGGTTGCGGGTTTGATCCCTGGCCTTGCTCAGTGGGTTAAGGATCCAGCGTTGCCGTGAGCTGTGGTGTAGGTCACAGACTCGGGTCAGATCCTGCGTTGCTGTGGCTGTGGTGTAGGCCGGCGGCTACAGCTCTGATTCGACTCCTAGCCTGGGAACCTCCATATGCTGCGGGAGCAGTCCCAGAAAAGGCAAAGAGACAAAAAAAAAAAAAAAGGTTGAAGATTATAATAGACACTTCAGAAGTAAAGATACATGGATGGCAAATAAGTACATAAAATGCCATGCTCCACATCAGGGAATCACACGTTAAAACGATGAGAGGCCACCACACACTTATGAACATGACTGAACTCCAAAAATAGCAGACAACGACAAGTGTGGTGAGGCTGTAGGACAGCACGCTCTCATCTATTCCTGCTGGGGAGGCCAAATGCTACCCCCACTTTGAAAGATTGTTTGGCACCCAAAGAAAGCCCAGCCATGGTACCCCTGTTACCCCAATTGCTGGGAAACATGTTCATGGCGAAACCTACACAAGAATGTTTACAGAAGCTTTATGCACAGTCCCTGAAAACTGGAAGCAACCAAGACGTCCCTCAAGAGGTGAATGCACAAACAGACTGTGGAATTCAATGGAGCATTATTCAGTGCTTGCAAGAAGTGAGCTCTCAAGCCGTGAAGAGTCATGGGAGAAACTTACAGGCAAATGCTAAGTGGAAGGAACCAGTCTGCAAAGACTGCAAACTGTACGGCTCCAATGGCATGGCGTTTTGAAAAAAGGCAAAATCTATTGACAGAATATCCATCCATGGCTGCCAGCAAGTGTCAAGAGGGAGGGGGGGATAAGCGAAGTCAGGGGACTTCAGGGGAATAAACCATTCTGTGTGACACTGGAATGGTGGATACACAACATTCTGAATTTGTCAAAAGACAAGACATAGAACCTAAAGAGTCAACGTTAATGTGCAAATGTTTAAAAAGCATTTAAGACTTTGATCCTGGGTGGCCAGACCCCAGGAAGGCAGACAGACTGTGGCAGGAGCATCTAACTGTGTCAGAGCTGCAGGAAGCGTCTTGCACAGGGGGTGGGGGTGAGGAGTGTGTCAGACTAGAGGCAAAGGACCTGGGCGCGAGCACTGCACCCTCGCTGACGATGCCATTCCCCATGAGGGTATGAGATGCTAGTTCTGGACTGAACTTCAACAATGCACGTAAGTGGTCTTCGGATGGTGGGAACCAGCTGCTCCCTGTTGGGGCGTGAGCTTACAGACAGGCAAGGTCAGAGTGACCCCTGGGTAATGGGTTAGAGTTAGAGATGCCAGTGTGAACTCATGTTTCGCTTAACAGAGACACAGAGCAGTGCATTTAGAACTATTTGTAGATACATTCATATACACGATACACAAATTTCTTTGCCCTTCAGCTGAGAAAGCCGGGGTGAAAAAAATGGCTCCAGGAGAAACGAACGTATCTTTCGCTGTATCTTAGTTTCCATACTGTTCTCTCTGGGACAGGGGCTTACCCTGGGAATGGAGTAGGTAACATGTAAGACATGCGGGAGCATCTGGTAGTGCCAGAAAGCAAGGGCATGCTCAAAACCCACACCCGTGGACGTCTGTCAAACCGCACAGGAGCCAACCAAAGAGCTCCCCGGGGCCAAAGCTGGAATAACAGGAGCAACATAATGAAGAAGGGAGCACAGGATTATCATACCAGTCACATGATGCAAGACACTGGAAAGAAACTGGAGGCAAAGATGGATAACTTACAGGAAACACTGAGCAAAGAGATACAAGATATAAAACTTAAACAGGAAGAGATACAAAGTATCATACCAGTCACAAATGAATATGCATCAGTCCATACTGACATAGTTCATGATTAAATAATGAATAAGTAAATGCATCTCCTGTGCAGAAGAATTCCCAATGATTTATATAGATGCTCTGCTCTCACGGAGAGGAGAGTAACTCCCCACTCTGTAGGTGTTAGCTACACACGGGGACTTCCTTCCAAAGCGCGCCATGTGGAAATGGGGAGAAAAGAGTAACCTCTCAGTAGAGAAATCTGACAAACAAATGTGACCTTGGCCAGGTGAGCAAGGTCAACATAGATAGAGATGTCATGTTGATGTGGCAGGATGTGATAAGAATGGTGCTTTACCTGTGTGATTTTCCAAAAGCCCATCACCAAGGGATGACTAAGGGGGAAGCATCAGGCAAATTCCAACTGAGAGGCATTGTATAACGGACCTGACCAGTGCTCCTCAAAACTGCCAAGGTCGTCAAAAACAAGGACAGTTGGAGACACTGCCACTGACAAGAGGTGCATCAGGAGATGTGATGACCAAATGCCCTGCACGGGGTCCTGGAGCAGCAAAAAGAGATATTAGGTACAACTCAGGAAATCTGAATAGACCATGGACTTGATGGCATCTCTCTATTGGTCCCTTAATTGCGACGGATGTACCAAGTCTCATGAGGTGTGAATCACAGACAAAACTGGGTAGGGGGCTTATGGGAACGCTCTGGACTACCGCCTCAATCTTCTGTAAACCTGGAAGTCTATTAGGTAAAAAAAAGTGTTCTCCAGTGAGATAATCAAGATAGACATTGCTCAAATGCCAGGTAGGTTTTTCTGACAAATGATAATTCTGGTTATTATTCATGCAGCTGGCATTTATTGGATGCCTCCAAACATGCCACACTCTGGGGAGCGAGCAAAGAACAGGTTGTCACGACACTCGCAGTCGTCCCTTTGTGCCACTGACCTGCTCCGTGTACTTTCTTGGCGACACTTACATTATTCTGCCTGGTGTTTTATTTGTGCGTGAGTTTGTTTTACCTGCACCTATTGATCATTAACCATTTTGAGGACTTCAAAGTCTCAATGTCTAGTGAGGTGACTGGCAATGAACATGTGATTAAGAAATCCCTTCTTAAAAAAAAAAGAATGCATATTAAACATCTATCCTCTGCTGGATGCCATCCTAGGTCAAAATTTATGGTCAGAAGATGTTGAAGAGAGCCCCAGATTCTTTCTGAGGGACACATGCATATGTGAAAAAAAAAAATCCGTAGGTAAAAACAGGATGACCACAAAGAGTTACAAAGAGTAAGTGCAGTTTTGTGCCGCGTGTCCGTGGTGGAGACAGGTTTGCAGAGCGTTTCCATGGAAGGAGAGTTAGGCATCCTCTACGTGTCATGCCCCTAAATATAGTATATTGTTTGGATAATGACTTTGTTATATGAAACTTGCACTAATAAGAAAAAACTTGCACTCAATGGCTGCTCTCACAGTGGCAGGGAGGAGGAGGAGAGATTATTCCAGTTATTCGGCTCCTCCCGGTCAAGGAAGGCCAAAGCTAAATGGGAAACTTTATTCCAGTCTGATTCCTCCCTCACCCCCCAATTTTCCCACTAATCCACCTGATGCCTTAATTTTGTGACTTACCTGTTTATCAGAAACCATTTTGCCTTCAACATATATTCATAAAAGTCACTGTTTCTGGTTCCTCGTTTGACGAATATCTACTGAAATGGACCCTAGGCCGGGTCTGCTCTAGGGGTGGTGGGGACCCCAAGGGATGTTCCCTGCCGCCGTGGTGATACTGGGAAAGGGAGCGGAAGAACAGATATGCAAATGAATGAATATGTAAGCATTAGCACACATCTCAGTTATATTAGACATCTTCCTGCAACCACTAACTTAGTGTCCTTGGCTAAAATAACCACTTCTCTGTGTGTCTGCACCGTCCCTTCCTGGAAGGTCATTCTGTGTCCCCCAGGCATCTCCAGCCTCATCGCCACCTCCTCTTCTGCCTGCCCACTGGCATCTCACCCCACCCTCCTTCCCGCTCTTTTGGTGCTCGGTTACATATTGCCTCTTTGGCAAAGCCTCTCTGAGGCTCCCCATGTAGGTATTGACTCCTCTTTGCCAGCAGAAACCCAGGGTTTCTGTCACACTGCCTCCACCTCAGCCCTGAGCTGAGTGTGGCTGCAGCACTGAAGTGTTTCCAGGTCCGTTATAGCTATTGTGTGAAATAATTATTTGCACCAAATTCTATGGGGTTTACGCTTTCTTTGGCAAAGAAGCCGGAATAAGATACTGGGTCGGGACCAGAAAAAGCCAGTGGGTTTGGAGAGTGGATCTCAATTGGGACAGAAGCAGAGGCAGAAAGATGGACCCAGACAGTAGTTTACACAAGTAGTCGAGACCAGGCAGAGCAGAGGAGGGGACAGGTGGCTGGATTTGTGGAGGTGAAGCCAGAAGGGCTGCATTCAGGGCAAGCAGAGCTCAGCTCCATGGAACACAGAACAGCAGGGTCCACTCAGTACCTGGGACAGCTCCCCAAGAGGCTGGACAGCTGCAAAAGGACCGTTCTCTGCACTTGGAAGTTCCCTGGTGGCACAGCAGGAAAAGGAGCCGGCTTTGCCCCAGCAGCTCTGGCGCAGGTTGTAACCATGGCATGGGTCTGATCCGTGTGGCCTGAGAACTTCTGCATGCCGCGAGTATAGGGAAAAAAGAAAAAAAAAAAAAAGGAAGGGGGTAGCATTCACTCCTGGAGTAAGATCTCCAGCCCAGCCTGAGCTCGTGGTTTCTGACACAGGTAAAACAGTTTATCCATTCACCCACTGCACATTCTTTGAGAGACTGCCAGTGGGTCAGGGGTGCTCTTGCATGATGCAGGGATGCGGCATCTTGCATTCCACAGGATGCTGTATCTGCAGTGGGATGCAGGACTTTGGTGCAGGTGGATTTCCCTGCTTGGTACAACACTTCATTGTGGGAGGGGCCTCTGGCGTCAGGGGGACTTAGGTTCATGTTTCTGCTCTGCCACTCACAAGCTGTAAGACTCGGAGATTAAAAATAAGAGAACAATGAATAAGAACAGTTAAAAAGTTAACACTCCCAATTTTAAATCCATCATCTAAGTAAGCTGCCTGCAGAAAGGACACATAATAATGCTCACAAAGGACCCAGCACAGAGACTGGCACCTAGATGCCACCTAGGAAATAGGTGAATATGAGAACTTCAAAACACTCCAGCCCACCTTGCTGAAACCACAACATAGCTCACATCCTCTACGCACTGTGCAAAGGGGAAATATTAGCTTGATTTTAGTGCTCAGGTAGTGCCCACAGAATGCGTCTGCCTCCAGACACAAAAACAAAGCCCCAGTTGTTTCCTAAGCCGCTGCATTGAACCTGCGGGCCTCTGCAGGAAGCGGCAGGTCAAGCTGGCCTGCCTCACCAACACCACGTAATTAATATACAAAGCCCGCCGCACAGTATCGCTGCCTAGGGCTCTGTCCATCTTTGTAAAGGCAAAGGCTGGCGGCTTCCCCGTGGTGCGCCCCTTGGACGTGTCCACAGTGACGGTTATCCCACCTTTCCTCACTGTCAGCCGTGAGTGAGAGGCTGCCCTCCTCAAAACCACTATTGTGCTCCCTTTCACTCTCCTGTCACTGCTGAGTGTGCATGGGGGCTGTTATGAAGGACTCTAATTGTTTCCAGGAATAAGTGATGTTGCCTTAGAAAGCTAAAATCCCCACCACGTCCCCATTGAGGACACTTGTGGCTCATCCCCCTTAAAATATGAAAATATGTCACAGCCTCTACGCAGAATGCACAGCCTGGAGCTCTCTGCTACCACTGCTTAGATATGAGGGCTTTCTAACAGTTTGAGCACTGTAAACCGCTCAGAGAGAGACAGAGACAGAGACAGAGAAGGGGCAGATGAGGGAGAGACGGCAAGGAGGAGGGGGAGAGGGAGGGAAGAGGACTGGAGGGATGGATGAGTGGGGAGGGCGGCAGCACAGAGCATCGCATTTCTCTTCCTTAAAAGAGACACCAAAGTTGACAGAACCATCCTTTTATTTCTGTATTAGAATCTCCAGAGCATTCTTATTTAGGTAGCAATCTTGCAGAAAAGATACCGTTTTCAGCAAAACACACAAACACCTAATTCACTGGGGTGATATTTGCCACGGCGATTTTGTAGATGAAGAGCTGTTTTGCTGTGTTTCGGGAACAAGCCCTTTTTAATAGTTGTACACTGATGTTCTCTTAGGAGAAACAACCTCATGGCTTCGGGAAGATTCTTGAGCTTTTGTCTTTACTTCCCATAAAGTGCTAGACATGGACTCATCCCTTAAAATCCAAAGGGGCAGGTCCTGGGTGGTAGTGGTAAAATCTCATTGGATATCTAACTTTTCTGAGCCAGGTAACCTGTCAGAAAGGTCACAGGTATGGTAAGTCAGCTGTCGGTGGGACCCAGGAGAGATGCCTATCGATATGCCAAGAAGATAGAATAATTATCAACATCTGCACACCTACTAACTGTCCAGCAAAGTATATGAAGCAAAAACTAACAGAACTGAAGAGAGAAATAGAAACTTCTAAGTGATAGTTGGAGATGTCAATATTGGACTCTCAATAATGGATAAAGCAGCCAGCTGGAAGATAAGTAAATAAAGGACTTAACACAATATATCTAATAGACATATAAAGAAGGCTCTATATAACAACAGAATACACATTTTTTTCCTCAAGCACACAAGGGACATTTTCCAGGATAGATCATATGTTAGGCTACAAATTAAGTTTAAATATATTTGAGAAGATAGATCTCACATAAAGGATCTCATCAGACCACAATGGAATCAAGCCAGAAGTCAATAACAGAAGTAAAACTGGAAAATTGACAGACTTGTGGAAGTTAAACAGCACACTCTTAAACAACCAATTGAGCAAACAAAGAAATCACAAGAGGAGTTCCTGTTGTGGCTCAGTGGTAGCAAATCCCACTAGTTTCCATGAGGACGCAGGCATGATCCCTGGCCCTACTCAGTGGGTTAAGGATCCGGCATTGCTGTGGCTGTGACGTAGGCTGGCAACTGCAGCTCTGATTGAATCCCTAGCCAGGGAACTTCCATATGCCATGGGTGCAGCCCTAAAAAAGGCAAAAATAATTATAAAAAAAGTCACAAAATAAATTAGAAAATACCTGGAAACAAATGAAAAGAAAAACACAACATACTGAAACGTGCAGGATGCAGCAAAGTGGTGTTAAGGAAGAAAACTCACAGTTATAAATGATTGCATTATAAAACAAGAAAAATCTCAAATCAACAGCATAACTTTACAACTTAGGGGCCTAGAAAAAGAAGAGCAAACTAAACTCAAAGCTAGCAGAGGAAAGGAAATAGCAAACATTAGACAAAAGATAAATGGAGATTAAAAAACAATAAACAAAATCAATGAAATCCCAAGTTATTTATTTGAAGAGATCAACAGAATTGACAAATCTTTGGCTAGAGGAATTAAGATAAGAGAGAAGATTAAATTTACTAAAATCAGATATAAACGTGGAGACATTACTATTGATTCTATAGAAATAAAAAGTATTATAAGAGTACCATGAACAATGGCATGCCAGCAAATTGGATGCTCTAGAAACATGAAGACCAACCAAGGCTAAACCACTAAGAAATAGAAAATCTGAATAGACATATGACTAGTAAGGAGATTGAATCGAAAAATATATCAACAAAAAACCCTTGACCTGATGGCTTCACTGGTGAATTCTATGAAATATTAAAAGAAATCCTACCTAACCTTCTTGAATGTTTCCAAAAATTAATGAGGTAGGAGTACTTTCTAACTCATTCTATGAGAACAGATTTCCCTGATATCAAAGCTAGGCAAAGATACCATGAGAAAAGAGAACACAGAAAAATTCCCTTTGGATACTGATGCAAAAAAGTACTCAACCAAACACTGTCAAACCTAATTTGGCAGCCTATTAAAAGCATTATACATCATGACAAGTGGGGTTGAGTCTTAGAAGGCAAGGATGGTTTAACATTTAAAAATCAACAAATGTAATGCAACACAGTAAAAGAATGAATAAAGAAAACCCCACATGATTAGCAATGCTGATGCAGAAAGAAGTATTGGACAAAAAACCAACACCTTTTTCTGATTTAAAAAAAAAAAAAAAAAAAAAAAGGAGTTCCCGTCGTGGCGAAGTGGTTAACGAATCTGACTGGGAACCATGAGGTTGCGGGTTCGGTCCCTGCCCTTGCTCAGTGGGTTGATGATCCAGCGTTGCCGTAAGCTGTGGTGTAGGTTGCAGACGCGGCTCAGATCCAGTGTTGCTGTGGCTTTGTGTAGGCCGGTGGCTACAGCTCCAATTGGACCCCTAGCCTGGGAACCTCCATATGCTGCGGGAGCGGCCCAAGAAATAGCAAAAAGACAAAAAAAAAAAAAACTCAACAAACTGGCTTAGAAGGGAAATTGCCTCCACATAATAAAAGCCTGTATGAAAAATCCTCTGCAAATGTTGCATTTAATGGTCAGAAACAAAAACAAGGCAAGAATGTCTACTTTTACCACTTCTATTCAACATAGGACTAGAAGTATTAGCCAGAACTACTGGGCAAGAAATACTCCACTTTAAAAAATGGTAGACCAAGGAGGCAGAATATCATTAAGGGAATAGACTTTTCAACACCATAAACTGGCTAGACCTCACAAAAATCTCCAGAGCACCCATCCGACTGAAGCAGAACACACATTCTTCACAAGCTTACATGAAACCCTCTCCAAGATAGACCATGTGGCTGGCCATAAAGCAGGCAGGGTCAATTTTCAAGGATTAACATCAAACTAGGTTCTCCAACCACAATGGCATTAATATCAAAATTAATAATAAAAGGTAATTTTGGAAATTCACAAATATGTTAGAACTAAACAACATACTTTTTTGATCAGTAGGTCAAAGAAGAAATTACAAGGGAAATTAGAAAATACTTTGAAAGGAACGAAAACAAAATCACCACAAGCCAAAACTACAGGATAAAGCCAAAGAAGTTCTTAGGTGGAAATTCAATTGGTAAACAGGTATTTTTGTATGAGAAAGATCTTCAAACAATAATCTGACCTTCTACCTTTACAAACTAGGAAAAAAAAGAGTTCCCATTGTGGCCCAGAGGAAATGAATCCGACTAGTATCCATGAGGATGCAGATTCCATCCCTGGCCTTGCTGAGTGGATTAAGGATCTGGCGTTGCTATGAGCTCTGGTGTAGGTGGCAGACGTGGCTCGGGTCCTGCATTGCTGTGGCTGTGGTGCAGGGCAGCGGCTACAGCTCTGGTTCGACCCCTATCTGGGAACTTCCATATGCTGTAGGAGGGGCCCTAAAAGGACCAAAAAACAAAAACAAAACAAAAAAACACCCTAGAAAAGGAGCAAACTAATTCCAACACAAGCAGAAGGCAAAACATGATAAAGATTAGAGTGGAAATAAATGAAATAGAGAAACAACAGAGAAACTGGACAAAAGCAACATGGAAAGATTACTCTGCGAATCCTACAGTGCTGGTGCACAGTATAATTCAGGTTAGTTTCACAGAAATCTGTCTTTGAAAATGTGTGGGAGGGAGTGTGCATACTTGGGAAAGCTTTCAGAGTTTCCACCTGCCTCAAAGGAAATCACTACAAAAACTGGCACAAAAGGGTTTTTTTCTGTTTCTTCTTAGGCAGGTGTGCAGAGAACAAGCCTGTGTTTGTGGAGACAAGCCACATGCAGCAAAATGAATTTCTTTCGGTGAAATTCTTCAGGGACTTCAGAAACTTTGGATCAAAATGCCATATGTTCCTTCTGATCGTTTCCTTTCGTCACTCTCAAACTCCGTCTATTTTTGTACCTATCCGTGATTATGGACACTGTCCTTATTTAAATATGTGCATGTTTTTAAATGTTCATAACATATTATAAAATCACCTTCAAGGAGTCTTGCCAGCTTGCTACTTTCATTCTTTTTTGTTTGTTTGTTTGTTTTTTGCACTTTAGGGCCATACCCATGGCATATGGAGGTTTCCAGGCTAAGGGTCGAATCAGAGCTACAGCTGCTGGTCTACACCACAGCCACAGCAATTCGGGATCTGTCACATCTGCAACCTGCTCCACAGCTCATGGCAACGCTGGATCCTTAACCCACTGAGTGACGCCAGAGATCAAACCCACATCCTCATGGATCCTAGTCGGGCACGTTAACCGTTGAGCCACGAAGGGAACTCCTTCATTCATTTTTAATTTGTCCAACCTGATGCAGTGAAAACAGTTTCTTTGTTGAAGTTACATTTCTTTGATTATTTTGACTGATAGTTTAATTGCACTTCCTCTTTTTAAAAGCAAATGTTTGAGTTCATTGCCCATTTTTCTACTGGAAAATATATGCTGATCATATTTCTAGCTGAAGGCTATTAACCCTTTGTTACATACAATGCAAATGTGTTCCCAATTTGCCTTTTAACCTTTACAATTGTGTGTATGTGTGGGATACGATGCTTTTACTCTGTCAAATCCATCACTATTTTGCATTTAGGATTTCTGATGTTATGCTTAGGAAAACGTCCTCTTTCAGCGGGATTATTTACTGGGCAACTAAATGTTCTTCATTCTTTTTTGTTTCACATTAAAATTTTAGTACATCTGCATGAGATTTTGTCTCAAATGCGTGATTAATCCCCTCACATTAATGTAAGATGTGTCCTTTTCATGAACGTGACTGCTAAACTAAGTTCTTCTGATATGCTGAAATAGCTTCTTCTGCCATTGATCTGTATGTCTTGAAACCTTTGCCGTAATTTGCTTTCCTTGTGGTAAAATTCATACAACATAAAATGTCCCACCTTAGCCACTTTAAAATGTACAAGTAAGTAGCATTAAGTTCATTCACACGGTCAAGCAACCGTGACCCCCTCCTCTCCAGAACTCTCCCCATCAGCAAAGCCTTTGCCACAACGTCCACACGCCTTGGCGCGCATTCAGTGAGGCATTTCCGCTATTCTTGTCTCTGTTCAGCGTCTCCATTCCTCCCAAGGAAATGGAGGAACAGTTTTCCATTCTAAATAAATAAATAAATAACAGTCCCTTAGGAATTTGGTTAGAAATAGACTGTTGTGTAGAATTTATGTTCCAAGAATACGTAGTGTTCCTATTAGAAGATGCAGGGTCCTAAAATGTTCAGCTCCAGGCCATTGATAAAGTCTCGCTGTACACACCTAATTTTTCTTTTTTTGGGGGGGGTAAAAAACAGCGTAACTATATAACTATGTCCTCACAATTTGTTACATTATATTGATTCTTCAATAAAGGCATTACACCATTCTAGGTGATGTGATAAACAAGACATTATAGGCCTTACATTGTACCATGGAGAGAAATGGTTATAAAATACAATTGTAGAACTGTATTATTTAATTGTACAGTTGTGTTATTCAATTATAGTTATCATAAATTCTTTGATGGAGAGGAAATCAGAATCAGTTTTAAGGAGACTTCAGCCTTCCAAGAATGATGTCGAATGACCCCCTTCATGGTGGATTCTGCACTTATTTACTATGAGATATATTTCTTCTCCAGAGATTCCTTGTTTGTGTGTCAATTGTAGATTTTTGGTTTGCAGCTATTCTGAAGTGTTGATATAAGAGTCTATACGTATATGAGATTGTTTTAAGTTGTTGTTCTCTTAATGGCAAGTTCATCTCCAGTGTCCTGCATTTGTACCCACCTCTTCTCATGATTTCTGATTTTGGTGGCATAATTGTGCATGGATGATTTCGTATCTTTACTGTATATATACCTTTACTGGTGAGCCTTGTCATTTGTGGAATTTTTGTTTCCTGTTGCTGTGTTTTCTTTTCTGCCTAGAGAAGTTCCTTTAGTGTTTGTTGTAAGGCTGGTTTAGTGTTGCTGAATTCTCTCAGCTTTTGCTTATCTGTGAAGGTTTTGATTTCTCCTTCAAATGAGAGCCTTGCTGGGTAAAGTAATCTTGGTTGGAGGTTTTTTCCTTTCATCACGTTCAGGTATATCAGGCCACTCCCTTCTGGCCTGCAGAGTTTCTGCTGAAAAATCTGCTGAAAACCTTATGGGGGTTCCCTTGTATGTTATTTATTTATTTTCCCTAGCTGCTTTCAGGATTTTCTCTTTGTCTTTAATTTTGGTCAGATTGATGGATATGTGTCTCAGGGTGTTCCTTCTTGGGTTTATTTTATATGGTACTAGTTGTGCCTCCTGGATTTGAGTGAGTGGTTCCTTTCCCATGTGAGGGAAGTTTTCGGCTATTATCTCTTGGAATATTTTTCTGTCCCTTTCTCTCTCTCTTCTCCTTCTGGCACCCCTATAATACAGATGTTGGTGCATTTAATGTTGTCCCAGAGTTCTCTGAGACTCTCTTCATTTGTTTTCAATCTTTTTTCTCTTTTCTGTTCTGCATCTGTAATTTCCACTAATCTGTCCTCCATCTCACTTATTCGTTCTTCTGCCTCCCGCATTCTGCTGTTAACTGCTTCTAGTGAATTTTTTATTTCAGTTATTGTATTTTGCATCTCTTCTTGTTTAAGTTTTCTATCTTGGATCTCTTTGGTCAGTGTTTCCTGTAAGTTATCCATCTTTGCCTCCAGTTTATTTCCAATGTCTTGCATCATCTTCAGCATCGACAGTCTAAAGTCTTTTTCCTGGATGCTGAGAATCTCCTCATGGCTTAGCTGATTTTTTGGGGTTTTTCCTTTCTCCCTCATCTGAGTTATAGTTCTCTGTCTTTTCATTTTTATAGGTTTTTGGTGTGGTGACCTTTTTACAGATACTAGAGTTGTAGCCTCTCTTCCTTCTGGTGTCTGACCCCCTTGTGGCTGAAGTCGGTATGGGGGGCTTGCTGTAGGCTTCCTGATGGGAGGGGCTGATGCCTGCCCACTGGTAGGTGGAGCTGATTCTAATCCCTCTGGTGGGTGGGGCTTAGTCTCTGGATGGGATTAGAGGCAGCTGTGTGCCTGAGGGGTCTTTAGGCAGCCTGTTTACTGAGGGACGGGGCTGTGATCCCACTTGGGTTGTTGTTTGCCCTCGGGCTTCTCAGCACTGACTGATGGGTGGGGCCAGATTTTCCCAAAACGGCCCCCTCCAGAGAAAGGCAGCTGCTGAATATTCCCAAGAGCTTTGCCTTCAATGTCCTTCCCTCACAACAAGCCACATTCACCCCTGTTTTCCCAGGATGTCCTCCAAGAACTGCAGTCAGGTTTGACCCATATTCCTATGGAGACCTCACTCTGCCCTGGGACCCAGTGCACGTGAAAGTCTGTGTGCACCTTTCAAGAATGGGGTCTCCATTTCCCCCAGTCCCGTGGAGCTCCTGCACACAAGCCCCACTGGCCTTCAATGCCAGATGCTCCAGGGGCTCTTTCTCCCAGTGCTAGATCCCCACATGTGGGTTTGATGTGGGGCTCAGAACTCTCACTCCTGTAGGTGAGTCTCTCTCTGTGAACCAGTTAGTTTTCAGTCTGTGGAGCTTCCCACCCGGGAGGTATGGTGTTATTTATACTGTGAAATCGCCCCTCCTACCTCTTGATGTGGCTTCCTCTTTTTCTTCTGGAGTAGGGTATCTTTTTTAAGGTTTCTGGTCCATTTGGGTGGAGATTGCTCAGCCTTTAGTTGTGAATTTTGTTGTTTTTAGGAGAGAAGTTGAGCTCCAGTCCTTCTATTCCACCATCTTAATCCTCCTCTGTACACACTTACTTAATAATTATTTTCCGTTTGCTGAAATTTTCTGGCAGATGTCGAATGTACCAAGGCTGTTTGCTGCCTCCCTGACACCTGATTCTTGCAGGCATATTATAACAACTGGATATATACCCACTATCTAAGAAATTAGTGAATAATAAATCTTGTAAATTTGCACTTATTATTTTATTTAATGGATATTTATTGAGCTACTTCTTTGGTCCAAGGTACTGGTATTTGTATGGTGAAAGAAACATGACTTAATGGAGATTTTATTCCACTGAACTTCTTAGAAGTCTTGAAGGCCATCTGCCATGAGTTGAATCTTGTGTCCTATGAAAATAGGTGAAAATCTTCATATGCTGAAACCCTGACCTCCGGTACTTCAGAATGTGGCATTATTTCAGGGTCATTGTGGATGTAATCAGCTAAGATGAAGTCATCCTGGACTAAGTGGGTCCCTAATCCAATAGGACTGGTGTCTTCATAAAAAAGAGGGAGTTTGGAGCCAGACACGTTCACAGGAAGAAGGCCATGTGAAGATAAAGGCAGAGGCTTCCACCAGCCAAGGAACCCCAAAGATTGCCAGCAAACCATCAGAAGCTAGGGAGGTGGCGTGGAAGAGTCTTTCTCACAGCCATCGGAGGGAACCGACCTTACCTACACCTTGGCCTTGGCCTTCCAGCCTCCAGAATATGAAACCATAAATACCATCCAGTCCGTGGTGCTTCGTCACGGAAGCCTCATCAGACCCGTTCAGACTGGGGAAGCGTGGCTCCTCCTGAGGCTTGCTCCTTGGCCTGCAGTTGGCCACCTCTTTGCTGGGTCACAGGTGCCTTTCTCTGTGCGCAGGCGATTCTGCGGTTTCTCCCTTTTCTTTATAAGGACATTGATTCTATTTGATAGGGCCCCTTCCCACGGCCTCATTTAACCTCAGTTACCTCAGTAAAGGCTCTCGCTCCACATGCAGTCACCCTGACGGCTGCGCTTCAGCATATGAACTTGGAGGAGAGTCACCATTCAGCCTGTAACAAACGCTATCCGTCAACGTGTAAATATGCGTCTGAAGAGGTTCCTGGATTTGGCAATGATAGTTTAGTTAGTGCTTTCACCTACTACGTCCTTGTGGAATTGAAAACTGGAAAGGTTCCTTTAGGATGGATGTGGGGCAAGAACAGAGTTGAGAGGACACAGGGACCAGTGGGCTTGGCCAGGTGGAGACAGTAAGAGACATTTTCCCATTTTCTCTATTTCACTCAAGTCCAGATCCTTAGGCTTCTTCTCTTTGCTGGATGCTGGCTTCTTTTCTAAAAGCGTCTTGGCGACTAAGCTACCTCTGTGCTTAAACTGGCAAGATGCCTCCTTACTGCTCATAGAGAGGAATCGAGTTATAGAAAAGGGTCATTTCTTTTAGCTTTAAGTTGGGGACTTAATTAATTGCATAAATAAGAAGTGAACAAATTCTCTTTAAACTATAGAGGACCTCCCTCATAAAACTTAAGGCTCTCTGTTTATTTTTCTAAGCCTTAAGAAATACTTTTATATAATCTATATAGTCCCATGGAAAAGACGTATTCATTTGAACCCCCCTCTTTCACTCTATGTGATGTTTAGTGATTTATCCATGTCAATAAACAGATGTGCTTTTATTTCGAATTGTGCTTGATTTTCCACTGAAAAAAACCAGACTAGTTTTAATCCAGTCATTTTCCTATTGACAGACTTTCTTCCATTTTTTCCTCCTCCCAACAATGATGTGTATGTTTCGAGCAGTATTTAGCTATGAATGTGATTACATAGTTTGAATACATATTAACCTCAATTTGCTCTAACCCTTGGGTGAGAGTTGGGTTGGTTCTTTTCTGGTCTTGTAAGTAATTTTTGTGTAATTTCTTTAATTTTCACTTCTAGAAAAAAGACACATTGCTTTTCAATTCAAAGAGGTGCTTGGTTGGAACAAAAAGAAGCTGAATTCCTCAAACAGCCCTGCAGATGTTACGTAAAGCCTGAATTTCCAAGAAGGTCATTTCTGCAGGTCATATGTAGCAGGAAAGCCTAGAACGTCCCAGCTGACTTGGAAGGAAGAGGCACTGTAAGGTGACCTCTGTGACAAAAGGGAACAAACAACCCTCAATAAATCAACTCTAAGACGTGTACTCAAAGAACCAAACCAGTAAATCAAGCTCAGCAGCTCTGCAGGGAGAGCTCAGGTTCAACCCCCTCTGTCTCCAAAGCTCTGGCCAGGCTGGCTCTTCCTCATGGTGGCCACAGGCAGGGACGCTGACCACAGACCTCGCTGAAATCCTGTCCGGTCACCCAGCCATCGGAGCCACCATCAGCAGCATCTTTCTCATCGACTGTCATCCTTTCGGCTGGCATTTACCATGTGCTTCTGAGTATGACATTCTGCTCAGAGATGATGTGTTTTACGTCCCTGAAACCTCACGACTGTGGTGCAAGGTAAATGCTAGTATTGTCCCCATTTTGTAGATGAGGAAACAGGTCCAGAAAGATGGAGTAACTTGTAACTTGCTCGAGATTATACAAGGGCCTTAGTTGCCTGATTCTTATCACTCTAAATCCGTCGTGTGAGGGGTTATTTGTTTAGCTCATGGCTTGCGTTGAACATTGGACTACGGTTTAGTAGAAAGGCCAGCTGTCATAAGAGGACTTTGACTCCTGTGACTCAGAGGGCTCCCGGGACCAGAAGCATCAGTGCCACCTGACAGCTTAGTGTGAGTGCTGACCTCAGGCCCCGTCTCAGAACCAGAACCTGCACTTTAGCAAGCCCCCGGCTGGTCTGAGAGCATGCTGACGTTTGAGAGGCACTGCATGAGCGCCCGCCACTTTGTCATCATGCAGACAGAGATCTGAAACAGGCCTGAGACTTGGTCTTACAGGGGGGCTGGGACCCCTGCCAGGCTGACCTCCCATGGTCTTGATCTCATAGGCAATATGCGGGACGTACTGGGAGTGGGGGTACTACCAACGCATTTGGAAAACAGAGAGTCCACAGCCAGTGTCTCCAGATCAACACGGAGGGCCGGAAGGTGGTGATTTTCCCAGAACTGGACTTGGGAGGGAGCTCCTTGCAGGACCCTCACCCCGTGGAGGGGTTTTGTCCAGCTGGTCCCATCACGGTGCAGGCTTGCCGCCCCAGCTCCTGCTCTGTGCAGCTGTGTCTGCACAGAGACACTGAAGCTCCTTCCTCTGCCAAAGGAAACTGGCTACTGGCTCTTTGCTGGGCTTTGGGGGGCCTTGGGTTCTTCACGCCCAAACGGAGGTCACAGAAGGGGGTCTGCCCTTCCCGCAGAAGGCAGCCATGACCAGAACCCCAGTCAGCGTTCATGTAACAGCTGGCGGCAGCTGAAAAGAGTGAGGCCTGCAGAGTAACGGGATTCCACGAATGTCCACTTTTTTGTTTTGAGGTTGTGCTACAATGATCTGAGGTGCTGCTACTGAGGGAAGAGTTCAGGGGACTCGTAGTACCACTTCTGGAATTTCCCGTGAGCCCAAGGTCACACGCGGGGACAGTGGGTCTTTGCGCATAAGCACCACACCTCCGTCCGGTCAGATGGAGGACGGGCGTCTTGGGGAAGATGCAGAGGAGCTCGCCAGCGCAGGGGGAGGTTCAGAAAGGACGCAGAGGACCACGGCCTTCCGCGCCAGAGGGTCTTGCCGGCAGAGGCTGCTTAACAGGCTGGGCGTGCGCAGGCCTCTCCCGTCATGGCATTTCTCTGCTTGGAACTCAGCTTCTAGGCTGGGAGCCTGCGGCTGTCCCGGCGCTGACCTCCTGCTGGACTTGCGGCCAAAGATGGCAAGGTATCTGGGTAACGGTTCCACTCAGCCGAATTCAGGAGGGCTTCCAAGAGGTTTGGCAGGACGGTCACCAAAACGTGACAGGTGGCCAGATAAGCACCCAGTCCTTCACATGCCTGTGGAGTGGTCACCAGCAGAAGGACTTGCCTCCCCAGAGGGCAGTGCCTGTCCCCCGGCCCTCCCGGGCCTGAGAGAGAATTTCCCACCATCAGTTGTGCTTCCCGGATGTCTGCGTGATATGTGCATATTTATGCTCCTATCCTGATGTCTTTGGAAGCTACAATGCCAGATTTGGGTGTGCACAGATTGATTTTTTAAAAAGAGGGAGAGAGAATGGCCACCTGTAACCCCCACGGCTAATCTTAACATAGTTGTGTATCTACCCTCCTGGCTCCTTTTTGATGCTTAAATTATATTTTCTCAAACATTTAAAGCAGATCCTAGGAGTCAATGCCTGGAAGGAGTGTCCCCTCCATCGAGCACCTTATTAGGATTTTTAAATTTCCGAGGGAAGCATGGTTGCTTGAATTTTCCAGCCCGGCTTCTCCAGGATGGCCGTGGGGGGACGCCTCTGTCAGTCACACCTGTGCAATGACAGCTTTCAGAAAATTCAGACGTCTCTCATAAATAAAATCTAATACTGGCCTGACTCTCCGTCTTTCTGTTGTCAGGAGTGACTGGGGATCTCCCTTGTGAAGCGTCTCCAGAAAACAGAATCTGTAGAAAAATTCAGAAGTCCCACCCCCTGCCCCTCTGGACATGGTGGCACCCACTGCTGATGACAGGTGGGACCGGCTGGGGACGGGCGGTGCTAATGCGGGGGTGACACAGAGTCACTATGAAGTTCACAAGAGTGAAGCACGTGGCCCCAGCTGGGCTCAGAGTCCCCTCCGCTCGTATCTGGGAAGAAGCCATGCACTTAGGGCTTCCCACGCTTGGGCCGCGTGAACTCCAGTCCTCGAAGTAGCACCCCCTTCAGAAGCGAGTTCCAGAAGCACGGCTGCACCGGCTGTGGAGAGCTGCAGGCACATGTCCCCAGGGCCCCAGCTACACCTCACTCGAGGCAGGACTACGGGCACATCCACTGCCTCCCACCCAGTGGGGGCGTGGTCAGACGCCAGCCTAGGTGTGCGGAAGTCCCCAGGGCCACCTGGTGACCTTGCTGCGCCTGGATTCCTGCCTGCAAAATACAGATCATAAGAGTAACTAACCTGTAGGGTTGTCAGCGCAGGTGGAGCCCAAGTAGATGCCCGACACAGTCCCAGCATCCATTGTTGTTGGGCTAAATTAAGAGACAATGCAAGATACGTCCTGCCCGGGGGGCACAGGCACACAGGGTGGAATGTGGGGACTGCCACTTCCAGCTGGTCACATGTGTGAGCGTGAGTGCCACCCGAGGGTCTGCGGCATCGGGCCTCTGCCCCCATCTCTCCATCGCCTGCCTCTCTCTGGCTCACTCTGCCCCCCTCGGCCTGGATGTCCGAGTTTTCTGATCCTCAGAGCCTTCTCCTTTGCTGCTCAATCTCTCTGGAAGAGCTTCCGAAAGCTCTTTGAATGGCTCACCACCACCCCACCCCCAAGCCCTGCATTCAGATCAGAGCTCCAACACCTGCCTGTCCACCCAGCAATGGCCGTGCGTCTTATTCCCTTTCCGGCACTTGCTATCACGTGAAATTGTCTTAGTTGGTTGGTTCCTTGTCGACGGCTTTCCTCATTCCAGAGCGTGAGCTCCAGGGGGGTGGCATTTCTGTCTTGTTCACTTTTGTGCCTCCCGTGCCTGACCCAGAGTCGGCTGACAGCGGTAAGCCAAAAAAATCTTTGTCAACAAATGAATGAGTCTTCCCGAGCCTCCGTGTCCTTGTCTGTAAAATCGGATTAGTAACAGCATTTGCTACCTGGGTTTTCGTGAGAACCGGACCAGGCAAGGCAGGCAGGGCTGTTAGCCCAGCCACCCCCTCAGCCACACGGCTGCTAATGTGGGGGAGAGAGTAGAGAAGCTCTGTGATGCTTGGGAAACTGATCAAGGCGGCCAAGAGGAACAGGGGCGTCGGAGCTCGGAGAGGAGAGCGAGGAGAGAGGGAGAGGGTGCAGTCCTCCACGGCAGGGGCGCCCGGGAGCTGCCCTTGGAAGGCAGCGAGAGTGACAACAGGGAAAATGCTGGAGGGGTAGAGGCTTCCGGGGTGGGTATCTGCTTAGGTGCTGTACCTGCAGGGAGATGCGGAACGATGCTGAAGTAGGGGATGTGGAAAGTGGGACGAGATGACGGGAAGAGATGAGATGGTGAAACCAGCCTGGAGTGATACGTGCAACCCCCCGGCCCCAAGGCAAACATCCCTGCCTCACTCATGCGGGGCAGGAGGGAAGGGTGCCAGCCACAGAAACGGTCCAGAGAAGGACGTGTAATTTCTCCAGGCTGAAAGGTCTCCCTGGATGAGGAAAACACAACCAAGCGTGAGAAAAAGTCACGAATGAGCTTCCCCTGCAATTTCTCCTCTCGGCAGCCCCCCCGCTCCGACAGGAGCCGCCAGCTTATTTGCAGCGCTATGATTTAAAGGGCTGTCTTTGGACTCAAGCTTTGCACCTGTGGATTTTGCATACGGGGCGAGCTGCAGGTGCACGGACACAATTGCTTGTCAGATGCTGGTGCCTGGTTGACAATCCCTCTTTCTTTTGGATGGAAATGCCTCCTCGTGCGCAGGCACAGGGGAGGGCTGCCCCCCCACTCCCACCCCACACACCTCCCTCCCACCTTCCCTCCGAACGGCGCAGGTGCACAGCCAAAGGTCACCCTTGGAAAACGGGGGCTCGGTGGTGGTCTACTGAGCGTGGAATCTGGGAAGGAACCCTCTGTGGGGGTGAAAGATACCGCCCGCCCAGGGACAGTCAGGGGCTGACTGTGTTGAGGCTGCTGATGGGCACAGAGGAGGGAGAGAGGCGTGGGGCCATCAGCCACCCCCGCGACTTCCGCCTCCCTGGTTTCCAGCTGAATCCAGCGGCGAGTTGCGGGTGTCATCTCATAATTCAGCTCTGGAATGTGGCCGCCTTGGCCACAGCCCACTCCTGACCATGCTGGAAACCACAGTGGTCCCTGCTCTCATCCATCTTCCAGGAAGCTGGGAACTGGGGTAGGAGCAACAGCTGGCGGGAGTCCGGGCCATGCAGTTCTCCTGTGCTCGCCCTGCTGAGACCATCACAGTAATAACTCGTGGTGAGAGCCCCAGGACAGTTGCCATGAACTTGCTGTAAATCAGGGGCATTTTAATGATGTCAGTTCGAGAACCGTGTACAGGGGCAGGGAGATGGGCCGCTGGGCTTTCCCGGGCATCCTGGGGCCAGGACACCCGTGTTTCTGGCCCTCGTCTCTCTCTCCCCCTCCCTGGCTTTGTCTGAGATACAAAAAGGAGAGATGTATTTTTCTCCTCTCCGAGAAACATGACTGGCTGCAGAATTCTCAGCTCCCTGGCCTGATGGCGGCGTGAGCTTTTTCCTACAGAGAGTGACGCTCTCCAGCAGGAAAGGGTAAATGGGACTCACAAGGCAAACTTTCAGGTAATGGAATGGAGGACGGGAATTAAGATGCTTTGAGGTGCAGTTTGAAATTCAGTGTGCGTGTGTCTTGCTTTCTTAAGTAGAGTTGTTCTTAAAGCTGTGAGGACACTTACATTCTTGAAGCTAAGTTGATGTGGGTTACTTTTTGGTTAACCATGGAAATTTTCAAATGTACAAGAATGCAGAGAGAATGGTTTAATGACCTTTAGGTTCCCGATACTAGCTTCCATGATTGTATTTGGGGTTTATTTTTATTTTATTTTTTGCTTTCCTTAGGGCTGCATCTGTGGCATATGGAAATTCCCAGGCTAGGGGTCTAATCGGAGCTACAGCTGCCGGCCTACACTACAGCCACAGCAACTCAGGATATGAGCCACATCTGTGACCTACACCACAGCTCACTGCAACACTGGCTCCTTAGCCCACTGAGCAAGGCCAGGGATCGAACTAGTCGGGTGCATTACTGCTGAGCCAAGATGGGAACTCCCCCACGATTATATTTGAATCACTTTTTAAGCCCTTAAAGTTCTCGGTTTGCTTTTTCTAAGACCAGATCAAAGAGCACTGCTTAGAGACCTCTGGGTTTTCCCAAGCACGAGCTCATGTCACGGTCTAAAGCCTGCATCACCAACCGTTATTCTCCTTTCAGTCTCTGGGCCGGAAAACCGAAGGGAACATCACCGTCTTGGAGCAGCCGAAAGCGGCATCAGCTTGGAGAACAGCCAGGAGTCAGAGGGAATGGAAGCTGCTGGTCAGGCCTGGCTGCCTCGGAGCGAAGAGGGAAGAAAAAAGAAGAGGAAAGAGGAAGAGAGAGGGGAAGAGAAGAGAGAGAGAGAGGAAGAGAGAAGGGAGAGAGAGAGAGAAGAGAGAGAAGAGAGAGAGAGAGAGGAGAGAGAGAGAGAGAAGAGAGGAGAGAGAGAGAGGGAGAGAGAGAGAGGAGAAGAGAGAAGAGAGAGAGAGAGAGAGAGAAAGGAAGAGAAAGGGAGGAGAGAGAGAGAGAGAGGGAGAGAGAGAAAGAGAGAGGAGCGGGAGAAGGAGAGAGAGAAGAGAGAAGGAGAAGAGCGAGGGAGAAGAGAGAGTAGAGAGAGAAGAGAGAGAGAGAGAGAGAGAAAAGAGAGGAAGAGAGAGCGAGTAGAAAGGGAGAGAGAGAAAGAGACGAGAGAGAGAGAGAGACAACGAGAAAGAGAGAAAGAAGGAAGAGAGAGAGAGAGAGAGAGAAGAGAGAGGAGAGCGAGAAAAGAGAGAAAGAGAGAGAGAGAAAGAGCAGCGAGAGAGACAGAGAGAAGAGTGGAGGGCTCTCTCCTTCTCCCTCTCGTCCTTTGTGGACACACCTTGGCCCGCACTTGGAAACCAGGGATGGCGCCTGCAGGCTCTGCCCCCCAGTTCTGCCTGTTAAAGGTGGGGCTTTAACCCATCGTCTGCAGCAGCCGGGCTGGAAGGGGAAGCTTGGGGGAGACAGACGACACCGATCTCACTGTCACGTGTTTATAATAAGAAAAGGATTGGACGGACGGTCTGGGTGGTGCCAGCAGGTGGCCCGTCAGCACTTGCGTACAAACACCAGAAACTTGGGAGCATCCTAAATATTCCAGACAAGCAACCGACTATACACAGGAAGATTTGTTCGCATGATGGGACATCATGTCGACATTCGAAGGCCGTCACGAAAGTCTAAACTGGGGATTAGAACTGTTTCCATGAAATGTTTTTCAGATAAACGCTAGGTGCCAAGAGGCACAAGATCTAATTTTGCGGCACGTGCATATCCCTATTTTGAATGGATTCGTACATAGGAAACAGCCAAGATGGGTATAAAAAGTGAACTGTTCACATGGTTAGAGCTGAGCTTGTTTCAGCGCTTGGGGAATCTATTTATTTTCTTTTTTTGTTTTTTTTTTTATAACTTTCTATAGTCTCGGAATAAACACACACATTCTGCAACAAAGACACATCAGTTTATACACAGAAATGGCATGCCTTTTAAATGAAAACAAATATCAAATATCATTAGAAAGGGTGGGAGCAGCACACGGACAGGCATTTTATCAGGAAACAGAGCAGGGGAGCGTTCTGGAGAGCCTGTTTCTTGCAGCCTGCATTGTGCCCTGCTTCTCAAATACTGAAGTTGTTTTCCATAAAGCTCCTTATCAAATCGAGATATGCTTTCCCCAAACGTGTCTGCCATTTTTCAGCACCTGTCAACTCTGATATGAGTATCAAAACCAACCCTTTCTGGACTCATGCATGTCTCATTATCTTTGCATTTGCAGCCGACTAATCCAAGAAGGATAGTCTCCCTCCCCTTTGCCTGTGGATTTAGTAGTAACGGAGGCCTGAAAATGTGGCATTAGGATAGCCTCCTTGGCCCAAATTCCTCCTTTTCAGAGACTGTCCAGGGGTTGGTGCCCAACGCCCTCTCTCCCTGGTATAAAAGGCCGCTCTGAAGCCACCGCAGGTGGCTGGCACTAAGTCCACATGTCTGTCTCATTTTGTGACTGTCAGCTCACACTTCAGGAGCATTACTGGGGAATCAGTAATATCTGTTTCAGGGAGAACCTATGTCTTTCTGCGGCATCGGAAGAAAAAAACCCTCAAATCATGGGGGACCAGATTCTGAAGCACAGGAATCCGTTATCTAAATTAAGCCCTTTTAGACCATTTTTAATGGTGATAGATTAGGAAAGTTGCTTAATGAGGCGGAGACCATAACTCATGTTGGATGGTATGAAGAAGAATTTAATTTAGCTTTATCTTCTTAGAAAAATCCCAGGAAAAAAAATCTCAAACTGAAAATAGTGGTTCTTTGAGAGACTGAGTGTTGGAATTGGGGCATTAAGGGCCCTGAGGCAATATAAGCACTGAAACGCCCCCAAAATCACAGCAATAAATCACTTAAAGGCAAAGTACAATTTTCTCCAGTGAGTCTGCTTAACAACTGACAAACCTAAAAGACGATCTCCTGGTCTGTGCAAGAAACTTGGAGATGTTTATTTGTTAAGGAGGATTGAGCTGGCTTAATTCTGCTCAAATTTATGTAGTGTTGAGCTCTTATACTTTCCATCAGTTTAGTTTCCCAACACCTCTAGATCAAATATAATCCTCACTTAATAGACTAGAGGATTAGAGAAACTTAAGCTGTCTTAAAACCACATGTCTGGTTCTGAAAGACCTGTATATGGACCCCGTGCCGTGTTTATCAATGAACCGTCCACAAACCACCTGCCCACAGGTCTGATCAATGACAAGCCCCCTAAGTGGTTCTTCAGTTCACGAACGCTTGGGAAAACGGGCTGGGGAGCACATAGAGTCTAACTGTCCTTCTTTCTAGAGCACGAGCTGTCATACCTCTAAAGGGTCAAATAGTAAATATTTTCGACTTTGTGGGCCGTATAATAGCGATTGCAACTGCTTGACTTTGCCGGTGTAGGGTGAATGCAGGGAGAGACAATCTGTAAACAAATGGGCATGACGGTGTGATCATAAAACTATTTACAGTAACAGGAAGGGGGCCAGACTCATCAGTCAGCTTGCCGACACCTGCTCGGCGGGTAGCCTCCCACGGACCCCCTCTCCTACCGTCGCCATCCCCGTCGGCACCATCATCGTTGCGTCACCTCACAATCACGCCATCCTCCGCGTCACGCGGACGCCATCACTCCATCAGCACCACCCTCACCGTCTGCAGCCACCGTCACCGTGTCCGGTAAAGGCCCCGGTGGCAATTAGCCTGCTCCTGGGGCTCGGTGCTGCTCTCCTCACTTGGGACACTCCCCTAACCCACTCGGAATGCTGCCACTTTCCTTTTTATAGCATTCAAATCCTTCATTGCTAGCCGGCCACTCCAAGTAGATGAGAAGGTCCTTCTCAAGGCCATGAGATTGAACTTGAAAACCTCGGTCTGTCTGACACAAAACCCTTGAGGGATCTATATTCCTGTCGTTCTGTGACGCATGCTCTGAGCCTGCATGTCAAGGTCCTTCCAAGTGGGTTGTTTGGAGGTGCTCCCTGGGTGTGGTCTTCCAGCTTCCTATTTATAAACCCCGCCCCACCCATGCCAGGAGTTACTCTGCCCTTATTTTTGAATGAATGAATGGAAGTTTAATTCAAGTAGCACACTGTTTCGAGGTGGGCCAGCTACCCCAGCCCCCGCCTCAGACGGCAGGTCTGAGTACCTGCGCTCCTCCTGCCAGTGCACAGCTGGAGTAAACGCTCCCGTGGCCCAGAGAGGCACGAACCAGTCCAGAGGTGTTTGAAGGGATCCTCTCAGGCACGCTTTTTGAGGGCTAGGAAGCATTAGCATCCTTGGTTGAAGAAAGTGAAATCTCTAAGCATCACTGAAGAAGTCAGCAAGCATGAAATGGGATCTCCGCCGTGACGTGACAGGGACTTACGCTGCCTGTGACAGCCCTGAGCCCTGGATTGACTGCCCTTCAGTATTATCGCTGTTTTAATGGAATTACTAACGTTCCTGACCGTGCTTTTACAGACTTTCCAGACAAAGCTTTCCACCACCGTCTTCCTGTGGTACCCGCTTCACAGCTCTCCAGCGATGACCTCTTCCTCACAGCTGCTTGGCATCACTGTGCAGATCCAGCTTGACCCTCGGCTCAATCCTGCCCCAACAGATACCGCTCTGTGGTTTCGCGTATTCACCCAAGTTTGCTAGTGCACCCAAGGAGAGGGCCGTGGCGTGCTAGGTTGCTATGGCGACTGGATGAAGATCTATAATCTGGAGACCAGGGGTCTTTGTTCCCACGAGATTTCCCCCATCACCCACACACAGTTTCAGGAATCAGAGTTAGTCACTGTCTAATGAACACAGATCCCTTAGAATTTGATAAAAAATGTAAGGGACACGAATTAGATTCTCTGGAAGCCTAGAAGAGAAAGAAATGGATGCTCCTTAATGATCTCCTGTGCCTGAAATTGTGCAGAGACCAGTTGACCTCTGAATAATGCAGGGGTTGGGGGGCCAATCCTCAGCATGGCCGAAAATCTGTGTGTGACTTGACAGTCAGCCCTGCATCCACCCTTCCACTTCTGTGGGTTCAGCCAACCACAGGCTGTGTGGTTCTGTAGTACTGTTTCAGTGGAATTAGCATTTAGTGAAAAAAAGTCTGCGTACAAATGGACCTATCGAATTCAAACTGTGTTGTTCAAGGGTCAGTTGTATTTTCACACGGTTTCTTGTGAAAAGCACACTGTCGTTTGATGCACATGACATTGTTGGCTCTTCCTCCTCCCACTTTGCCCAGGCTGGCAGGAGGAAAGCAGTGTGCACAGCCAGGCAGTGAGTGGAGCTGAGAGGCCCCTTGCTCTGCCTTCCCCAGGGCCCAGGCTTCCCCGGCACCCCACTCCCTTTCCTCACCTCACCCCAAGGGGATCCCAGCCCACAGGAAGGGACTGTGGCCAGGGGGCTCTAGAACTGCCTTGGATTCTTACCTTGACGCATTCCCAGACACCTACAAGATCGGTGAAGTGGTTGCCGAATCTTTTTCTATAATGTTAACTCCTGGCCAGGTGAGGGAAAAACCAAAAGAGAGAAGACATTTGATGAAACCTGGAAAAGAGGAGGAGAAGTAGATGGACATGAACCACCCTCTTAACCGCATCCACCACAGGCCTTGCCTCACTGGGCTGAGCATTACCCTTTGAACCGAGGAGGGTGCACACTGGAACTTGTGGGGACCAGCCCCAGGAGTGACTGGATGTGGCTCCACCCAGGGCACAGGGTCCCCTGACTCCACACGGGGCACCCACCAGAGCCCAGCATGGACACAGAGTCCCAGAGATGCAGCTAAAACAGAGGTTTTGGAGCGAGGCCACCCAGATCTGAGTTCTGACTCTTCCACTTGCTGGATGACCTCGAGCGTGTTATCCAGCCTTCCTGAGCTTCAGTTTGCTGGATGGCGAACAGGAGTGTGAGGAGCTGTTAGACAGAGAGGGCTAAAGGCCACCACGGGTGTGTGGGTGGTGCTCTGTAAGGAGGGAAAAGGCCATTAAGAAGGGTGGTATCAATGTATTTATTGATTGAATGACTGTGATTTTTTAATCTTTTTTTTTTTTTTTGTAGGAATGCCTTCATTGCCTGGGGCTGGCATAACAAACTGTCACAAAGTAGGGGCTGAAAACAACAGAACTGCATCCTCTGGAGGCTGGAAGTCTAACGTCAAGGTGTCAGCAGAGCCTGGATCCTTCTGAAGGTCCTCTGCAGAGAGGATGCTTCCTGCCTCTTCTGGCTTCTGGTGGCTGGCCGGGTCCACTGGTTTGGGAAGAATCACTTCTACTCTCTGCCTCTGTCCTTACTTTGTCTTCCTCTCTGTGGTCTATCTTATAAGGATGTATATGATTGCATTTAGGGCCTCTCTGTGTGATCCAGGGTAATTTCCTTCTCTCAGCATCTTTGGCTTGCTTATACCTTTTGTCACAGAAGTCAATGTTTATAGATTCCAGGAATTAGGATGTGGACAATTATTCATTGCACTATAGGTGGCAGTGACAAACAGGGAAGAAAGGGACTCTGAGGCCATAGCCGTATGCTTTGCAAAAGACCTAAAATAGCTCAGAACAAGGAGCTGTAGTTCTTTGTCTTTTGGATTCTGGAGTAGGTTCACTCCACCTGCTCCAGTTCTGCAGAGGTGAGCTGGGAGGGGCTGAATAAAGACTGAACCCTGAGGCCCTGGCTCAGGGGCCACTTGGAGACCCAGCCCACAAAGGCAGGACACAGGAACTGTTTCGTGAAAGGCCCCCCACAGTGCATGGCTGCACCAGCCTCTCATTCTCTCCTCGGGTACCTCTGTGCCCCAGCAGTTGAGTAGGTGTAAATTGCATGGGAGTCTTCTGGGGGTTGAGCTGGAGGATGAGGAAAATGATAGACCTTCTGAAGCCTGGTCGATTTTTGCTTATGGAAGCACATCTCCTACCTGAGGCATCCTGGAGTCCCCTGAGGAATATCAGTTACTCCTTAAGCCAAGAGACATATTTACAGCTAGAGGAAACGGTCCCGCATCATCAGAGGGGCTCCCCTGTGGACTCCCTGGGTGCTCATTAGATTGGTAGATCAGAAACCACCCCACGCTTGACAGAAATGTACAGCTCAGCAAAAACCAAACTCATTTCATTCAAATTTAATTAAATCTGGAGCAACACTTTTTACTCTTTGGTTCTGAGTATAATAATTTGCTGCAAACAATGACACTGGGAAACATGCGGTAAGTTTCAAAGGAGGGAGCCGGAGGGATGGTGCTGGCTGAAGCAGGAATCATGTAGAGGCTCATTTTTTAAGTTTCAAAAATTCCAGCAACTGATGGTTCTCTAATAAGGTGGCCATTCAAACTGGAAACCACTCTTTTAACAAACAACCAGATCTCAAAAAATAACATTAATAAAAATGCATGTGTGCAGTAAAAGAAATTTAAAAAACCCCCAAAAACCCCTGAAAAGACAACCTACAGGATGGGAGAAAATGGTTGCAAAAAATGCAATTAACAAGGGCTTAATCTCCAAAATATACAAACAACACATACAACTCAACAGGCAAAAACCAAACAACCCAATCGAAAAACGGGCAGAAGACCTAAAAAGACATTTCTCCAAAGAAGACATATGGATGGCCAACAGGCAAATGAAAAAATGCTCAATATCACTAGTTATTAGAGAAATGCAAATCAAAACTATAATGAGGTGCCACCTCACACTGGTCAGAATAGCTGTCATTAATAAGTCTACAAATAACAAATGATAGAGAGGGTGTGGAGAAAAAGGTACCTTCTACACTATTGGTGGGAATGTAAATTGGTACAGCCACTGTGGAGAACAGTCTGGAGGTTCCTCAGAATACTAAATACAGCACTCCCCTATGATGCAGCAGTCCCATTCCTGGGCATATATCCTGACAAAACTACAATTCAAAAAGATACCTGCACCTGTATGTTCATAGCAGCACTATTCACAATAGCCAAAACATGAAAACAACCTAAATGTCCATTGACAGATGAATGGATTAAGAAGATGTGGTACATGTACACAGTGGAATACTACTCAGCCATTAAAAAGAATGAAATAATGTGAATTACAGCAACATGGATGCAACTGGAGATTCTCATTCTATGTGAAGTCAATCAGAAAAAGAGAGATACCATATGATATCACTTATATGTGGAATCTAAAATATGGCACAAATGAACCTATCTACAGAACAGAAAGACACACTGACATAGAGAACAGACAAGTGGTTGCTAAGGGACAAGGGGAGGGAGCAGGATGGATGGGGAGTTTGGGGTTGGTGGATGCAAACTATTACGTTTAGAATGGATAAGCAATGAGGTCCTACTGTATAGCACAGGGATGTCACTTGTGATAGAACATGATAGAAAATAATATGAGAAAAAGAATGTATATACGTATGACTGGGTCACTTTGCTGTACAGCAGAAATTGACAGGCCATTGTAAACCAATGATACTTTAATTAAAAAAATTAAAAATGCATGTGTGAAGGCAAATAAAAACCTGCAAAACAGTACAAAGAGGCATCAAAGAATTCACAACTCCGGTCCGGGTAGAGGGTGTTACACAGTGAATCTCAGTGTCTCAACCCCAGGAAAGCAGCTTCTGACTATGCTGTGTTTGCAGAGAGGCCTCCACGAGGTGGCTTAGGAGTCCAGGCTCCTCCTGCATCAGGGCTGCCCTCTCATAGGCCCAGGGTTGGGGGCCAAATCCAGCCCACGGCCTGTGGGTGCAAACAAGGTTACTGGAACCTGGTCACGCCTCTGTCTGTATGGTCTCTGGCTGCTTTCCTGCAATGCCAGCAAAGACGAGGTGGGCAATGTCTGAAGTGTTTCCTACTGGGCGCTTTACAGAAAAATCAAACAAAAAGCCCTGGTCTGGGGCTTCGGGGGCTTCAGGGGGCGAGGAAGAGAGGCGGAATCCCGAGGGAGCTGTGACGGATGGCGTGCTCTGCAGGACAGATGCGGGGACAGAGGAACTGGGCAGGGCTGGAGGGGGCACAGGACAAGGAGAAGCTGAGTTCGGGCGGCTCAATGACCAGCTGAAGGCCTCCCAGACCTGGGCCCTCGGCGCCTGGGGAGTAAATGACCCTCATTCCCCACGCCCTTGGCTGCCCTCTGGATGAGAGGTGGGAGGCTTGTCCCTGGAGGACCTGCCCCCAGTTCACCTGGAGGGCCTGGGACCCAGCATTTCTCAGTGTTGAGCCCAGGGGCACGGACTCTCTGGACCAGGAGCTGGGGTCAAGCGAGTTAGAGACACACCCTAAGAAGCAAGTGGATCTGTTCTTCGCCACCTCCCACTGGCCCTGGGGGGCCGCCGGCTCCCACCTGAGTTCCTGCCCCCCACCCCCCCCCACACACTCAGGATCATGTGCGTAGCCAGGAGGCAAGTGCAGGGGCTCAGGCGTCAGACTCCAGCCCTTCTGGCCCTGCAGCCGCGAGCCAGTTACATGTCCCAGTTTTTGCTCCTCTGGGACGGAATGGCGATGGTGAGAATTAAATCAGAAAATGGTGTTAAGGGCGTGTGTCTGGCACACGGTAAGCACTCCGAACGTGTTAGGGATTTTTCTCATCTCAGCACATCATGCTCTGGGGGTGTGATCAGGGCGGGGGAGGATCAGAGGCCTCTCAAAGGGACCAGAGCTGGGCTGCTGTGCTGGGGACACCTTGGCCAGGCTGGCCTTCTTGTTTCTTTAACTGCCAAGCTGGCTCTGCCTCAGGGCCTTTGCACTTGCTGCTCCTTCTGCCTGAATCCACTTCACCCCACGTTTGTTGTTTTGAAATTAATGTATCGTTGACTTACAATATTGTGTTAGTTTCAGGAGTACAGCAAAGTGATCCAGATATACATACACATATATGTACATATATATATATATATTCTTTTCCATTAGAGGTTATTACAAGATATTAAATATTGTTCCCTGTGCTATATAGTCAGTCTGTGGGGTTTTTAGCATACGGCAGTGCAGATCTCTTAATCCCACTTCCCGGTTTGTCCCTACCCCCACTTCACCTTCATCATTCATTTTTTTTTTTTTTAAGCCTGCACCTGTGGCATATGGAAGTTCCCAGGCTAGGGGTCGAATTGGAGCTGCAGCTGCCGGCCTACACCGCAGCCACAGCCACATCGGATCCGAACCACACCTTCAATCAGTGCTGCAGCTTGCCGTAATGCCAGATCCTTAACCCACTGAGCGAGGCCAGAGATGGAACCTGCATCCTCACGGACACTCATCAGGTTCTTAACAGCTGAGCCACAGTGGGAACTCCTGCCCTTTGTTCCCCGCTCCAGGTTTTTACAAGTCCAGCTTTTGGCATCTTTGCTGCTCCCTTCCATCGGTTCCTGCCTGACCGCTGAGGAAAAGCATCTCCACTTGCTGCGAATTTCTTCTCCCTGTGGACCCACGCCTTCCCTGTTTTCCCGGCATCGCTTGCTCATGACAATGGTCTTGTTCAGTCACGTGTTTGGTTCTTCTGGGCCTCTCACCTGCTGTAAACGGTAAACGTCACGAGAGCAGCGCCCCCAGCAGGCGGCCTCGCTCTGAGCTGGGCCCCGTGGGACTCAGGAAATCTCCGCTGAGGGGCTCGGAGCTCAGGACCGAGCTGGCCAGGCGATGGGGGGGGGGGGTCTCTGGGGAAGAGCTCAAACAAGGATCGTGAGCCATTCCAGCACGCGGGGCACGAGGGAGGGAAGCGAGGGGCACCCCTCTTCTCTCGGTGGGAGGGAGGCGCCGAGTGGACGGGGCGGTGCCAGCCCGGACCCTGTGTTTCCTTCTCAAAACCGCGTCAGTGCCTGTTGTCGCCGGTTCTGTCCCCAGGCCCCCTGAGCAGCGGGGAGCAGAAGTGTTCCTTCCCCGCCAGAGCTGCCTGAAGAGTGAGCGATGGGGCAGTTTCCGAAAGGACATTGGAAGAAGACATCAAATTTAAGAGGCTGCAATGAGTGTTCGGAGCTCAAGAGATGTGGGGAAATGATGCTGTGATCTTTCTCCTATCGAGGCAACACAAATAATGAAATAACAAACGTGCCAGAGCTCAGGCCCTTCTCCTCCTCCATGTAGTTTATGCGGCATAAAAACATGTCTTTAGAGCTTGCTTTGAGGGATTCAGGAACCCGATGGAAACCAGCAAAGGCACGGCATCTGTCATTTATTTCCTGGGTAAGTGACTAGAAACGGTGGCCTGGGCTTCTGGCTGAATGCTGAGCGCTGAGCATTTGGCCTCCAGCTAAAGCACAAATAATTTCTATGCATGATGAATCCTTCCAATAAGGAGGCCCTGCAAAGGCAGGACCAAATCGCACTCGTCAGCTCCCGGGACTCTTTCAGATGGATGGATGTCTCTGGGTCTTGGCGGCAGGCCCCCAGACGTCAGTTGAGGGAGCTACTTGCCCACGGGGCTGCCGTTTTCATTCTTTTTTTGTTCTTTTGGGAACGTAACAGGTCAAGGCGAAACTTCAGCTATGATGGTTGAGAAAAGCAGAGAAAAAATGTCAGCTCTGCTCCCCACTTAGGATGCAGCGGATTGGGAGGCCGGGCTCGGGGCCTATGGCTCGAGGCGAGGAGAGAAGGCACCAAATTCATAGCAAAGATCCCCTTCCCCGACCCTCAGACATGCAGAGCCGGGCAGGCTACGGTCCTCGAAGGGGACAAGACACGGCCATCGCGCAAGGACGGGTTTCACTCGTCTCTGTTTATCTTCCGCCCTCTGTCTCAGCCTCCTGCCTGAGCGGGGTCTTTGCCTGTGTTTAAACACTATCAAGCGTATTTTCCTGCGTTTCCCATCCAGCACCTCCTGGTTTCACTCCCGGTGTCTTTGGGAGGTGCTGTGTGGATTCACATCTCATCCTCCTTCCTTTTTCTTTTTTTTTGTGCAGTCTTTTTAGGGTCACATCTGCGGCACATGGAGGTTCCCAGGATAGGGGTCCAATCAGAGCTGCAGCTGCTGGCCTACACCACAGCCACAGCAACGTGGGATCCAAGCCGTGTCTGTAACCTGCACCAGAGCTCACGGCAACTCGGGATGCTTAACCCACTGAGCAAGGCCAGGGATTGAAGCCGTGTCCTCATGGATGCTAGTAGGGTTCGCTAACCGCTTCGCCACAACGGGAAGGCCCTTTGCTCCTTCCTTTTATGAACCAACGGCTCGCACACCTGCCCTGCGGGGAGGAGAGCCTGCACTGGACTTCGCCACCTCTCTCCTGACGGTCACTTAGGTAATTTCTAACTATTATCAAAGTAATGTGGAGATGGACGTGCTTGTGTTTATTTTTCCTTCCTGTGTCTGCGAAAGTTTCTTTTTCTCTGTGAAAATAAATATGGGAGGGAAATTTTAGGTCAGAACAAAGGGATGTTTGTTCTCTCTGTCAGTAGAAACTTCTGTTGTTTTCTAAAACTTCGGCCAAAATATTCACCCCCGCCAGCGGCTGGAGGCTCCTCCGCAGGCCTGATTTCACTTCTGGCAACTGGGCATAAACGGTGTCTCGCACCGGTTCACGATCCACTTCTTCGGCCGTGTGTCCGAGCAGCAATTCACTCCCCATTAGCTGTTCCTAGCACTGGTGACTTCCTAATGCAGCTTCCTTCCTTTGTCTTGCTGACTTGCTAGCGTTTCCTCTGTAGTCTCGAAATTAATACTTGGTCGGTTATTTACATTGTACATTTCAACATCAGGCATTTGTGCGTCAAAAGATGAAAGTCACTTCTGAGCGAGGCTTGAAGCTCAGGTACCCTTTAGCACATCTCCTGAGTGTGTAACACAGAACACATGTCACGTGTCCCCCCTCCAGCAAGCAGATGGGATGAACGGCAGGATACACGGAGGAGCGGAGGGGACTCACGTGGAAAGCCCGCCGTGGAAGCCAAGTGGGCCTGTTTAGAGCAAATCAATTCCAGCCTGGCCACTGCCCTGTCGGGGGGATTCAGGGCAGCCTCCTCACCTATAAGCTGAGTTTCACATCTGCTTCACAGGGTGTGGGCTGGCGGCCTTGAAAGGAAAGGACGGATGTGTCCGAGACGTGGGAGGGGACTACACAGCAGGAGGGCCTGGAGTCCTCCTCGACCTTGACCTCCAGCCGGATGGAGGAAGAGAATTGATACAGAAACCTGAACCTGAAAGAATTTAGAGAGAGAGAGAGAGAGATAAATAGACAGACAGATAGAGCTGTGGCTAGAGAGAGAAAGAGAGAGAGAGAGCATGGAGCAAATGAGCCGCTTCCTAATTACTCATTTATTTTTGTCTTTCCCTGATATAAATGGAAGTGAACTTAGCCATTAAACAAAAATCAACATTTAATGGCATTTTAATAGGATAAAATGGCTTATGATTCCATTTTGCCTACATTCCCAATATACACAACGGTAAAATGAGCCATGTCTACATCTATGGACGTAGATACGTGTTATGATGTGTGTAATATCGTATCTACAGACAGCCTCCTCCATGCACTCGAAGGGAACACATGTAAACATGACAATTGCACTTTTTTTTTTTTGTCTTTTTGCCATTTCTTGGGCCGCTCCCGCGGCATATGGAGGTTCCCAGGCTAGGGGTCAGTTCGGAGCTGTAGCCACCGGCCTACGCCAGAGCCACAGCAACGCGGGATCCGAGCTGCGTCTGCAACCTACACCACAGCTCACGGCAACGCCGGATCGTCAACCCACTGAGCAAGGGCAGGGACCGAACCCGCAACCTCATGGTTCCTAGTCGGATTCGTTAACCACTGCGCCACAACGGGAACTCCCTGCACATCTTTTTAAGTGTTGGGATTATATTTCGGTTTTATTTTTTCTCCTTTCTCTAGACTTAATAATGTGCAATTATGGGCATAATAATGAAAAAAACAGGATGCATTTAAAGAACACTTATGGGGCGCAGGACAACTGAGAAGATGCTTGTGATGTGCTAATGACAGAAGCCTGTTGCAGAGCTGCCTCTCTGTTCTGATGACGACTGTTGTTAAACCAACAACACTGAACAGAAAATAGAAGGACGAAACGCCCAATACCTGTGACCCTCCAGTTGCATGCTGCTGGTTAAGAGTTCCTCTTTTCATTGTTCTTCTGCCTCTTGTGTCCTTCCCAAATGTGTCCGTTAACCATTTATTACTTTATCTTATTTGAAACACCATAAAAGGCTGGATAACTTCCAACAGTATGTAAAAGATTTTTAAAGGGAATTCTTTAACCAGGGAGTTCTACGTCCTATCCTTTCAACCCCAGCTTAGTCAGAGATATAAAAGCTTTGTCAACCTTGTGCAAAGTGGAAGGCCACATGAGAGCGCCCTGCACCGAGCCCTGCTTGGGAAGCCACTCATGCAGGCGCCAGGGCTTGCTGCACTCGCACATCACATGCAAACACGTGCACGCACAGCAGTGCTTCCTCTAGTTCAAGCCACCAAGTTGCCACCTGGAGAATGACCCGGCAAGCACCCGTCAGCCCTGTGACAGGACAGGATGGTTACAGACCCGCGCTGCCTTCTGCCTTGCTCCTGCGGCTCCAGCTGCCATTCCTCCATCACCTCCACCTGGAGAGGGGACTGGGGCTCCAGGGGTGCAGGGAGGGGACTGCCATCAGCCTGGCCCCTTCCACCTGCTGACTTTGATGGCACAGAGCCGCTGTGGTCCCGGCAGAGCACGCACAGGCTGGGGTGGAAAGCTCTGTGGGGAAAATGCCCCAGCTTGGGCTTTGGCTCAAAAGCCGCTTTTGAAGGAGCAGTGGAAAGGAACGCTTCCCTTTCTGTCCAGCTCTTCCCAGTTCTCCTATGAGGAGCCGACTGTTCTTTGATAGGCAGCCATCAAAGACTCCAACTTCTCCTGCAAGATCCCTTCCCCCTGGTATGTACCCTCCAAGTCCATTCCCACCCGAAATTATTTGGAAAAGTGCCTCTCAGAACAAGCTATTGTCTCTGTACTTCGTTCTTTATCAGGATTTTTAAAATTGAGATATAATTGACATACAGCATTGTGAGAGTCTAAGGTGTACAGTGCATCGATTTGATGCATTAATACACGCAATGTAATTCACACCGTGGTAGCATCAGCTGATCCAGCTACCATGTCACATTTCTTAGCAGGTTAGGAGTTTGTCACACAGTCTGGGGGGCTGCACTGGCTCTGCTGTGCATGAGACCTTCAGGACTTATTCATCTTCTCGCTCCGAGTGTGGACCACAGCCACCTCCCCATTCGCCCACCCCCAGCCCTGGCACCTGCCACTGATTCCACACAAAAGCGATACCATACAGTATCTGTCTTTCTCTGTCTGACTTATTTCACTTAGCATGATACCCTCAAGGTCCATCCATGTTGTTTCAAATGACGCAACTTCCTTCTTTCTCATGGCTAAATAATTTTCCGATAGGAGCTATAGCTGCTGGCCTGCACCACAGCCACAGCCACAGCAGATCTGAGCCACATCTGTGACCTACACCACAGCTCACGGCAATGCTGGATCCTTAACCCACTGAGCAAGGCCAGGGACCGAACCCGCAACCTCATGGTCCCTGGTCGGATTTGTTTCTGCTGCGCCACGACGGGAACTCCTTTTATTGTTGTTGCTGTTTGCTCTTTTACTATTAACACCATGGAGACAGCTGGAACGTCACTCCTTTGGCTTCCCCGTGGGCCCCCTCCCGCTCGGGTGGGCTCCAGGCGGGGCAGGCTGTGTGAGCTCGTCAGTGGGCCTCCAGCAGAGGCGATGTGACCATGTTAACAGGGGCAGGTTTCAGGCAGACCAGCCTTGCTGGCACATCTCTCACCTGCAGCAAGACACCTAAGCAAGCCCCTCCCTGCCTCCCTGGCCGGGGTTCTGGGTCCCCGGCACCATCGCCGTTGCTCTGCCATTTTATCCTGGGATAGTCACCCTGTCACCTCAATTGTTTCTGCTAAGAATTCTGAGGGTGTTCTTGAAGTTCAGAATTCTACACTTTTGGGGGGATACTGATTATTCTTTTCTTTTGCTGTGACACCTGCGTAAGTTACTGAACCACCCTGGACCCTAGCTTCCTCGGGGGAGCTTGGGCACAGGGCTGGATCGGCTAGGATGGCCGCGGGGACCCGCTCATCAACGGGTGCATGTTTATGCAGCATCCGTCGAGTGCCGGGTCCTGGGCAGTTGCTGAGGACCACAGGCTCGGGAGATGGTTCCCATCTGAGGAAAGCCATTTGAATGGGAAACATCACATGGATAGAAACGTGGACCTGGTCAGTACCGAGGTCCCCCCAGGCGCGAGCGCACCGTGGGAACTGAGGAGGAATAACCCCAGCCTCTCGAGAGGAACCTGCGCATTGCAGATGACCGCGGATGACGTCTCCACGTGTGGAGACAGAGAGCAGCACGGTACCCGTGGAGGGGGATGAGCAGGTCAGCGCTGCTGGACCGTCCACTGTGATTCAGTAATTGATTCATTCAACAGGCAGCTCCCTGGATGCCCTGCTAAGTGAAGGCGGCCCGGGGAGTGTGAGAAGTCACACGGGGAAGGAGAGGAGGGTTTAGGGCTTGACGTCCTTCTACACTTCCTTGTGTCACCACCTCCATCCAGCAGCTCACAAGGTATTTCATCACGTGCAGACGTGAGAATTATCTGGGACAAGGTAAAAAAAAAAAATCAGATTTCCAAACGCCTTCCCTGGAGATTCTGATTCATTCCAAGTTGAGACGGAAGGGTCGGGGCTGCTAATGACCCCCCCCCGCTCCCCGTGGAGGGAGTCCACTACCCAGAAAGTTTGGAAGCATTTCCAGTGGGCAGTGATGGGGTGGAGATATTTTTAGCTACTGGGAGAATTTTAGTTTGCTCTTGGGGGCAGTGCAGAGAACAGGGAGGCAAGCAAGAAGCTGATGGGGATGGCGGGAAGGATGCTGAAGGGAGCTCTAATCAGAGGAGGAGGCCCCACAGGGAAGACAGGCGAGGGGGTGGGAAGCCGGGGTGGCTTCCAGGACTGGCAAGAGCATCACGTGGCCCCTGCTGACCTAGAGAATTCAGGAGGACTTCGCCGCAGGACCCTGTGGAGCACATGCGTGGACATTTTGATTTTCAGGTGGGTTTGGGGATCAACCCAGCTCACGGATGGCCCCCAACCTGCTCTATAGACCACCCTCGAATTATTTAGTAACCCAAAATGTCAGGGTTTCAAGAATGAAGGAGCCCAAAAGATTTCCTAGTCTCTCTGAATCCCTTCTAAATGGCCATCTGATAATATGTAGGTTCTACCCACAGCGTCTCAGCCTCTTCTGTGCAAAAACTTTACCTCCGGGAGTGGTCCTGCGAGCAGGCAGGTGTCACTCACCCAGGCCAGGGGTAGCAACAGAGAGTGGGAGACCCTTGTTCCCCAGTTGAATGACCTCCCAGGCCTCCATCTCTTCCATGGTGTACAAGGGCGACGCTGGAGACGAAATGCGCTCGCAGTCTCACCAGTGTCCTCAGCCCTGGCGACGCCCCTCCAGTCACCTGAGAAGCTGTTAAGCACACAGATGCCCAGACCCTGCCTGCAGAGACGCTAGCTTAATTGTTTTGGAACGAGTCCTTGGCATGCGTGCTGAGCACTGCCGGGTGATTTTAATTGGCACGCGGGCTTGGAAGTCACCACATTAGACCTTAGCCTGCCAATTTCTTCCCTTAGGCAAATCCTATCAGCCCCAGACAGACAGACAGTCCTGTCTGTAAATAAATATGACCTCTAGGCTGAACTGGAAAGATTCCCCAACAAAAGCAAGGGATTTATATATGTCGTGCTTTTTTTTTTTTTTTTCCATGCAAATATGACTTCACTTTCAAAGAGGGCAGTGACCTTTGGCATAGTTTTCTTGGAAACAAAAAAAAGGCATACATGCATTCTTGCATATTTCTTAACATTAGTAGGAAAGCAACATCTCTTTGTGGCTGGCACCCTCAGGACCCCGGGGGATTTTTTTGAGACTCTCCCATAATCCTTTTTCTTCGAGACATCCAAGTGGAGAAATCCAGCAGGCCGGTGGAAACAGGACATGTGGGCCATTAATACTTCATTTTCAGTTTCTGTCAACAGAAATGAAATCGGCTCGTGCTTTGTCCTTCGGGGTTCATACTCCTGTCCATATAGAGAAGGAGCTTCTACTGCTCGTGTTGTTTAATAATGGTGGGAACGGCCCTGCGAGGGGCTGAGGACTTGTTCCCCTGGGGAGGAGGGCGTGCCCCATGAGAATGTATACATCCACCTGCTCAGGGTGTCCTAACTGGGCACCTACCTGAGCCAGGTAAGACGTGGTCCAGGACCTCGGCGGTGGACCTGAGCTCGGCAGTAACATCAGCCCGCCTTAGGGCAAATGTTGTCCTAGAAGCGTGATGACTGCACGGTTGTTATGGGGACACAGAACCTTTTGGGCCTTCATGCTGACTTGGGTCTATACTCTGAACTAAACTGGTCAGTCCTGTGTGCAGGGCCCGGCTTCAAATCCATGCAGCTCCAAAAGCCACAGCCCAGGCTTGGGGCATGCTCTTCACTGCGGGAAGCATAGGGGCTCCTCAAGATGCAGGTCACTGCCTTCTCTCCTCCCCTGCAGCCCCCAGCAGGGCAGGGCTCAGCATTATTCCTTACCTGGAACAGAAAGTGCAACCCCAAGAGGTCCTCTGAGCTGGTGGGCACAGGGGGCTGTCAAGCCCCGTTTTATGGGTTAATCCACATGTCTCGAGGATCTGGGCTACATGTTCCCTAACCCTAAAAATCTTTGAAGGTACATGTGGGGAATACTGGCCAAAGAATGGAGAGCAATCAACCCTAATTACTCCAATGGTTGAAGACACCAACTGGGTCACTGTTGACCTGGTATGGAGATTGTGTTTATATTATTCCCAGTAAGCTGTTCATCCCCCGAGGAAGTTCCAAGTGACCACAGGAAGTACCATGTGACACTCAGAGGGGACAACACCCCAACCATCCTGGCTGATCCTATGTCCGTCTACGGAGCTCCGGTGGGCACAGCAGGAACATCCTGAGGTGGTGACAACTCCTCCCAAGACTTTACAGAAGACCCTTCTCCTCTGTCCCCTTATCAATGTTAGAAAAACTTCATGATGGCGTGTGCGAGTCATGTCTCCAGTCCTGGAATGACAGTCCCCTTTCCTCCTTCTTCGAAATCTCAACCTAACATTCCTGCTCCTTTTGCTAATGCTCCGTGCACTCGTTCATACAGCAGAGAATCCGGATAAAGTAAGGAGCAGTGGGGAGACGGGGAACTTGGCCAGATCTTTTCCATTCTGGTCACAAGCCTGTCATGTGTCTGGGCTTAAGGGAGCCCCCTAGCCACCTTCGCACAATCAGATTTAGCACGATCCCCTTCGATGCCCGAAAGTGTTTGCTGTCACTGAAATAATAAAATATTTAAACTGTGCATGTTTATTGGAAAGATCTCGATCGAAGCCAACCACGTGGCTCCTTGGCCACCTCCCTGGAGCCTCCTATTCCAGGTGAGAAGACGGGTGTCTTTGGCAGGAGCTGCTGGCTAGTCGCTCCCCACGAGTGGGTTGTTCAATGGACGGGCTGCCATGTTGGAAACCCACGCCAGAAGCTCAGATCGCTTATAATCATGGCTTATCGTGATGGGTACGGGGCCGTTGCTACCAGAGAGACCATCCCCTGTTCCCTGTGTCCACAAAGTCAGCGCTGGAGACTGGAAGCCTCTCAAGCCCGGGCGGAAGGCCAAGCAGGGCGAGCTGGCGAGCTTTTGATCTTGGCTCTGAACTTGTGCTCTGAGGTTCAGACTTAACTCAGATTCTCACATGTTGAGGAATCAATCATTTGAAAAGAGCATTTGTCAGCATCAGTATAACTCCTAGAAAAAGGAGGTTCAGCACCTTCAACTGCTTGGCAGCCAGCCCCTCTGAGGTGAAGCGTTCACACCTATTTCATGGGGAGACTCGGTCTGAAAGAAGACCCGCTTTGATTTTTACCTCTAATATGTTGTGTCAATTTCCCAGGGGGAATTCTGCACTTCTTTGTAGCCCTTGAATCTTCAAACACCTCAGACCCAGGGCTTGTGAAAATATGCCAGTCTATGTGTGTCATGGGTTTGAATGTTATGGTTAAAAAAAAAAGCAAAAAAAAAAACACCTTATAAAACGTGGGTGTGCAAAAAGGCAGCGTTAGTACATTTTCCAGAACTCAGTCTGAGTCCATCACAAGCCCGCATTTTCCTCTAATAACAGGAAATTAATGGAGTCGCTGTAAGGGGTTGTATCCTAGAATGGAACGTCTCCGTGAATTCAGGTTTAAAATACTGTCACGTTCGTGGTCTCCACCTGTCCCCTTGGGTTCGTCCCTCTTCCCCACCCCTAGGGTTAATTTCTTTCCTTGGGGACCATGGCGTGTCCCCCAGTGGATCCCATGTGTCTTCCTGGGCTTGCTCTGCCTCTGGCCTGTAGCACCTTCCCTTCCAAAAGTAACTCACCCCATCACGATGCTGGCTGGCCTCTGGCCTCTGTCTCTGTGTCCCGCTGCATGTGGCTCTCCAGCCAGCGTCTGTCCACCCTCTGTGTGCAATCTGGGAGCTCCTTCAGCTCGAGTGACTTTCTCTGATGATCTGGGACCTCCTTCTCCGCAGGGAAAAGGGCAGGCTCTTGTCTTGAGTCCTAAGGAGGAGAAGGGCTGTATTAGTTAATTTGCTGCAGTAAAAATAGTCCCGAAACAAGAACCACAAATACTACCAAGTTCCCTACGGATGGCTGCTGCTCCATGATTTTTCTCATCCTGCAACCAGACTGGAGACGTTGCTCCTGACGGTGACATGCCACCTGTGTGCCACATTCCAGGCACTGTCCTGAGGGGGCGGGGAGCAGAAGGGTGATCCGGGCAGTGATGCTGACATCAAGCTGTATTTACTGCAGTCAACATGATATCAGCCCACACCTGTGCCCATACACACTGCAACACAGTGTGCAGATGCCGTACACCCAACACACACCCTGACACAGAAGAACGGCAGATGGGGGAGGGTTGGCTTATCGGTCAGGGTTCCAACCATCCCAGCTGGCACAACCTGGGTGGGTCGTGAGGCATTTGAATGGCATCATCTTGTCTTATTGGCACAGGTGGCCACTAGGCAGAAAAAACCATGGTGAGATCACAACCGCCCAAGTGCCACCCCGAGGGAAGGCATGTGACAGGCTGGGGAGATGGAGGAACATTCAAAGGACCACGTCTCTGCCTCGGCTCGCCACAAAGCAGCACTGTGATGGGTTGGCCATGCCCTCCGCGAACGTGGGAGGGCAAAAGTGCATGTGCTGTGTGGTGTGAAGGCAGTGACATCACAGAACTGGGTTTGGGAGGAAGCCGAAAGGGGCCAGTGTAAATAGACTTGGCTGTGGAGACAGGAAGGGAAAGGGGATTTCCACGAGGTCAAAGTGATCCACTCTCCTGGGATCCAAAGTGAAGTCCTGGCAGCAGCTGCTGGGCCGGTGTCGCAGGGTCTCGTGCTCATCCCAGACGTCCAGAGTCAGAATCTGCAATTTGCAGGGGCCCCCGGTGGCTCTTCTACATTAAAGTTGGAGAAGCAGCCCAGGACGGCCCTCTGTCGATGCCACGCTGGGTGTGGCCCGGGCGGGCAGCTGCACCACTCACTGCTCCCCCTTCCCTCCCCACCCAGCAAAGCAGACTCAGAACCTCAGAGGTTCTTGGGCCCAGGAACCCCTCACAGCTCCTCAGTGGTTCTCCGGCGTAGCACAGCCCAGGCCACCCAGAGGGCGCCAAGCTGGAGGTGGCCTCAGGGACGGGAAATTTCTAAGTGCGACTGAGAACTCAGGCGAGGTTCTGAGCAGCACGGGGTGTAGTTAAGGCAACCCGTTCTGGGCCCTCACTTTCTCCGGGAATGCCAGACCCCCCGGGACCAGCGAGGTGGGGTCTGCCTGGGCCTAGGGTAGGGGAACCCCTGTGAGGGAACATGAGCTTGTCCTGGACTGGGAGGTCTGTGCTGCTCACGGGCCTGGCTGGAAGGGCAACGCAGGGGCTGGAGCAGCACCAAGTTAAGGCCGCCAGTTTGCCTTGGAGACAGAGCCCGAGCCAGGGGCAGGCCTGGCTCAGGACAAGGGGAGGGCTGGGTCTTACGGGCTGAGACGGGGGGTTCAGATTACAAGTCCGGTCTGCCAAGAAGCCCCTTTGTTCCTTCCAGAATGAAGATCAGCCAGGAAGCTCTTGCTCCAGGCCCGTCCTCACCATTTGGCCTGGTGTCATGGTTGAAATATTTAAACCAGCTTTTTAGATGTATTTCTGGGATTCAGAAAAGCGGAGAAAGCATGTGTGATGAAAGTGGAGAACATGGTCAGATTTACCAAAGTAAATGGTGGCGATTAGAAGCTGTCACGTCTCGTGCTCAGGTCCTACTTCTGCAAATGAGCTACGGAGGGTAGAAATGGATCTTTTAGCTTCCGGCCCGGCTGGCTGGGGTCACAGACTTCAGACCACCCTCTAGACGGCACCGAGGCCACTGAGAGGGGCTCTGAGGCCACTGCGCTCACACCTGCCATCCCCACACACCGCCCCCCAGGTCCGACTGTCATTAAATAAAAACCGGACCATTTGGACGCTAACTGCCTATCAGAATTCCTTTTGCTAAAGCATTATTGTAAATGAATTATTTTAATGAGATTATGAAAATGGTCGAGTGAGATTTGTGTTGCATCCGTGATATTTTAAGCAATATTTCATTCTGAGACTTGGAGGAAGCCAGTATTTTGGGGTGCTTATTCTGGAGGTGCCCTCTCCTCTTTATGGTCTTAGAATTAGCCACATTTCTGTGGGTCCTCAAAGCCTGGATGAGGTTGACAAACGCTTTTTGAGTTATTGAAATGTGGATTTTCTAACGGCACCAAAGATGGTCTTTATTTAATTCTTATGGGATTGTGACGCTGTGTTGTTAGAAAGAAAAGAGACTATTTTAGAAAGAATGAAGGCCAGAAACTCTTTCATTATGTTTGCCTCGGTCCGCAAAGATCTAAACAATCATTCTCACTAGAAACCTTCAGGAGTGTGCTCAAGAATAAAAGGGATGGGACACCCAAAACAATGACGGGAAATGAACACCAAAGCAGCTCCTTAAGTCACCGTAAGTGTCATAAAAAGACACAAAGAGAGATGTTTCGTGAGAGCAGGAGTGAAAATTGTGGCAAGTTTCTCGAGAGCAGAAACGATGTCATGCAAATTTATTTCCACGGCAACGAGCACCATTTTTGCTGCTGGCAGTTAGTCAGTAAGAGTTTGTTGAATGAATAAGCAACTCACCTGCTAGGTGACATGTGCAGAGGTTCACGAGGCACCATCTCCAAACGATGCAGAGCCCAGGCCCAGAAGAGGGTCCTGGTGCAGAACGGGGACAAAGGGCTTGGAAGAAGTGCGGAAACGGACCAACAACAGCCATCTGCTCCTCGGATTAAAGACCGCATCGGGGTGCATCCGGGGTGCGTTGGGAGGCTGCTCAGGTGACCGCAGACTGTAAAAAGATGGCGTTCTTGGTGTGACTCCTGCGTGGGTCTCTCCGCCTTCTCCCTCCTTACGACTTCTTGGACCAGTTCTGCGGTCTCTCCTTGGTGGTTCCTGCTGACTGTCAGGGTACTTTTTAAGAGAACCAGAATGGCCTCCAGCAGCCTGGCTCGATTCCCCAGGATGGCCTCACGGGGGGTAGGAGTCCCCAAGGTTGTTTCAGAACCGAGGATCTGTTCTGACCCTAGCCAGAGCGCACACAATACGGAATTTTTTTTTTCTTTTTAGGGCTGCACCTGCAACATATGGAGGTTCCCAGTCTAGGGGTCAAATCAGAGCTACAGCTGCTGGCCTACACCACAGCCATGCCCATGTCAGATCCCTGACCCACTGAGTGAGGCCAGGGATCGAACCCACATCCTCATGGATTCTAGTCAGATTTGTTTCCGCTGCACCATGAAGGGAACTCCCCCTTTTTATTTTGTTTCTAAACATGGACATCATCAAGGCAGCATCTCGGGCCCCTCTCCTAATCTAGGTGCTGGGGAAGTTCGTAGCCTCCCCTCCCCTCCAAGTGTACCCCACACCAGGAGAAGCAAGAGAGGAGTCTTCATTCGATAAAGCCCGTTGGAGATTCGAGTCTGCCCAGATGGACCTCACATGGATTCTCAGCCGTCCCTCGAGACCCCAGGCCTCTGCCATGGAGAAGGCACAGTCCCGGGATAACAGGACCCTGAAAGCCCCCTTCTGGGCCAGCGTCTCCCCAAGTGTTGGCCCAAAGGTTACAATTCAGAACGCGAGATTGCTCCTTAATGTCGGGGATGGAAGATCAACGAGATGCAAGACTGCGTGCATTTTAACACCACACGAGCTGAAGACAGAGTGTCATCTCTGACGGCCTCGATGTCCCACAGACACACACACACGACTACAGAACACCCCGTGGCAGCAGCATGACAGCGTCCCAGAGATGTCCACACCCTACCCCAGGGCCTGTGAGTGGGCACTCTGCAAGGCCTTGGGGACTTGGCGGATGTGATTATGTCTGTGACCAGAGGAAGGAGAGCATCCTGGACCATCTGGGTGGGTCCAGGCCATGACCCTGAAAAGGGGGAGACAGAAGGAGAGTTCAAAGGGGTGCATGGGAGAAGGACTCGACCCACCTTTCCTGGTGGGAGAAGGGGGAAGGGGCCATGGGCCGGGAGGGAGGGGCCTGGAAATAGGCTCCCCTGAAGCCTCAGGAAGAGAACAGCCCGACCCACCACCTGCTTCTATCTCAGGGAGAGCCTTGCAGACTTTCGGCCTCCAGAACCGTAAGATAATGAACCGGTGTTGCTGAAGCCACCACACCTGTGGCAGAGGTTGTTACAGTGGCCACAGGAAGAGAAGAGACACCCAGGAAAGGTAGCCAAGTGGCAGCGGGCCCTTACGTGGGGCCTGCAGCAGACAAGGCCGTATCCACTGAGGACGCACCAGTGACCTCTGAGGGCCTGGCTTTGTCATTCTCCCTAAGAGGTTCAGGCGATCTTATTAACCAATGGGCATGAACTGCGGCCCTTCTAGGGGAAGCCTGCAATCTTTTGGGGAGCACGTTACTACCAGAATGCCTTCAGGGCCCAGAAGAATAAAGCTGTGCCATGATGGAGCAGCAGGCACGTTGGCCAGCACTTCTGAAAAGGAAGGTCAGGGGCCTCGAATGACACGGAGCCCTTTGCTCCTGCTGCTAGCACCGAGCTCCCTGGACTAAGGAATGACTGGTCCAGAGCACAGCGTGATGCTGATCAAATCTTTCAGACCAAAGGCTGGAACACCTGCTGGACAGTGGCAGAGAGGGCTCTGGGTCAGAGCTGCCCCGAACAGTCTGTAACTCACAGCCACTCTGCATAAATTCAAGGCTATGAACTAAAGAGCTGCTCTGCATAAATTCAAGGATGAGCACATTTATCTTGAGTGCTCCCCATGGCTCCCAGGGCCGCTGTGTGACCCTGGGCGTGGCCGTCCCATGCCCTTCAGGCAAGGACCTTGGCCAAGGACCTAGGCCAAGGACCTAGATCTCTTTAAGCCTCGGTTTCCTTACCTGGACAACGCAGATGATAACTGTCCTGGCAGGTACACAGGTGTGTGGATTAGATAAGGCAACAGAGGCCAAGCATCAGCACAGCCCTGGACACTCGGGGAGCACAGCCGTCATGACGTGCATCTTACCGGCTTTCCAGAGGGTTCTCTTCCACTGAGCATGCGCTGACTTTACGTGCTCACCTGCCCACTTTAGGGATATCCCTTCTTCTGAAACTGCTCCTGACCAGCTCACCTGTCCCTCCCAGCCCTGCTTTCTGTTAGTGCGTCACCAACTCCAGCTACTTGGCCTGGAACCATGTTTGGTTCTGATCAGGCGCTGGTGGTAAGAATGGGCTGATTGGGAATGCAGACAAGCTCTCAAAGACCCAAGGGGACCCCTTTAGGCTGGGGAGCCACCTGGACGCCTTGTCATCCTCGCCATCAGACTCCGCATTCCCTTTTGTCTCTGGAACCCACTCTTGCTAAGGAAACACATCTGGGCTTTGGCCCAAGGGCTATTCTGAAAACACAAGAGCCCGGCTGGGGGAGGAGGGCAGGGAATAAAGCGACTCTCCATGCTGCAAAAATCCTTCAGAGTCACTTTCTCCCGAGGTTTCTATAGCGACCCCTCCAGAGAAAATGAGCTGCTGACGGGGGCTGGAGTGGACAAAACACAGAGCGGGGATTGGCAGCCAGCACCGCAGGTTAACCACAAGGACCTTTGTGTTTTTATGCAGAGATCCTGTGAGGACCAAAAAATGGAATATTTTTTAAAAATGAGGCTCAAGTAGCAGTAGCCTTCCCACTGTGCTTGTCCTGAGCCTCTGGCCTCCCCGGAGCAGGCTGTCAGCGTTTCAGGCATGTGGCATGTCCAGGAAGATGCAACACCACCACTGGCTCCTCTCCTAGGCGGTGGGCTCTGTGTTTTCATGTTTCTTTTCCTGGTCCAGGTGTGAGAGACTTGGAAGTTGGTCCCGGGGACTGCAGGGCATCACTTGGGGCCCTAAGTCCTTGCTACCTATCGTTCAGTTCAGCAGCTTTTATATAGCAGCATCTCCTGAGTGAAGCTCCTCTCGGCACCTGGGCGGGTGTCCACACCTGCGCTCCTGGACTTGGGCGTGTGCTGATACCAGGCAGCAACCTGGCCAAGGGCAGCAGCGTGTGTGTCCGAGTGTCACCGGCAGAGAGAGGTACGTTTATCAGACAACAGGCTGACGCCTGCGCCTGTGGTCTTCACTGAAAGATGTCTTCCTGTTCGTGGGCTGAGATGAGCTCACCTGGGCGATGGAGGTACCCATGAGGCGGTTTTAGCATTCAACCTGCAGAGGCTCAGGGTGTGCTGGTCAGGCTGGAGGCTTTTTCATTAAGAGCCTCTGTGTGTTCCAGCAGCTTCTGAGCAGCCAGGCCTTCTTCACCTGACTCCAGGGGGCCTTGGGCGCTTCTTGTGCTCTGCGCTGCCCTGAGGTCCTGACCAGACATGGCCAAAGAGCTTGCCGTGTCTCCCTCCAGCCCCAGCCCTTGGACTGCGGAGCCTGTGGAGTCCCCAGGCCTTAGGACAATAGTCCTCGTCCCTCTTATCACCCGGCACTGGACCCCCAGCAGCGCAGCAGTGTGCACCTGCAGCCTTGCCCAGCGCGCACCTGCTCCATAGAATCGCGGGGGGTGTCACCAGCCTGCCTGGGAAGCACTGCCCTGGCCTGGCGCTTAGAGGAGGCTCGGATGCATGAGCCGCATGCGGATCAAAGTCCGCTTGTCGACACAGGGCTCAGCACCGCCCGCTCCTGCAGATCAGGGCTCTGTCACTCGGCTGTCAATCAGCCTGAGGTGGCAGCCTGGGGCGAGTGACTCAGGACAAATGCGCTGAGCTCCCACACAGCACAGAATCCCTCTCAGAGGCCGAGGGAAGAGACTGAATAATTTACCTCCAATTTTGTCACCTCTGTTCTGTAACCAAAGGAGACGACTGCAGGGCCAGGTCTGTGGCTCGCAGACTCCCTCCGCAGTGCACACGGTCCAGGACCGCTGACTCGGGACTTATGTAACCAGGGCCACCTGCTCCGTTCTGGTGGTTCCACTGCCCTGCCGCGTGCGGGAAGGGAGTCTGGGCACACTGAGGTGCAGGGCAGGTGTGGGGCTTGCATGGTCCACCGGAAGTCACAAAAGATGACTCGACTCCAGCCCCCTGCAGGAGGAGGGGGTGGGCGTTCTTTCACAACTGGGGGAGAGTCAGCAAGAGACGTGGGGAACGGGGCAGCCTTCCCCTTGGTGCGAGCGGGCCAGGCCTCTGAGGGTGACGGCCCACGTCCGTTCCCATGTGCTGTCGGTGATCTTGCTGCTTCTCCACCTCCCCTGGGTTCTGGGACAGGCCTGGCTACTCAGACGTCTATCTCCTTGAAGCCACAGACATCTCACAATAGAACACGATTAACTGTTCTTGCCCCAAACCCAGGGGGCTGTGGTCAAGCCCGGGTTCATGGCTTCACGGCACAGGTCCGGCAGCAGGTGGTGTCTGACGTCTCCACGCTGCGCCCCATCGGCTCCCCAGGCCCCCAGGCCCCTCCTCTCTGACCTGCCACCCGCCACCCCGGGAGACTGAGGAGGACACACGCTGCCCCCTGACACTGCACCCGGCTGGTTCCAACTGATGAACATATTACATCAGATGTCTTCATCTGTGCGTTTCCTGGATCCAGGGTCCGTGCCGGGAACCACTGTTGGGTCTGGCTGTTGTCCAACCCGGGTTTTCACCCGACCCCTTCTGGGGCCAGCTCTCCAGCCCTGGTGGGCTTTTCTTCCTACAATACAGGAGGGAAACTTCCTCTTGAATTCTGGGCCCCGGTGCTCCTTTTCCTCCGGTAAAGGAAACTCAGGGCACTGGGCTGGATTCCAGCCGGTCTAAAAGGTAAGCGATTAAACCCACTCCCCAACCCGTGGCAGCTGGGGGTGCAGGAACTGGCCAGGTGTAAAACCTATGTGTCAGATGTGCTGGGAAGGCGGCAGGTGTACGCGCCACTTCAAAGACGGCTTTGTGGATTTAGGTAAATGGCTGGAAGCCTGTCATTTCTTCTCCCAGAATGATTTCCTTCTCATTTTCAGTGTGTATCAGAGTAGGAGTTGTGTTTTTATTCGCGTGATCATTTGCAGTGTTTCTTTTCCACACTAGAGTCTCTACCATCCTCTGGGGCGCATCTACCTACTTTTCTTCCACCTGTTTGCCCGCTGCCCGTAAGTGCCAGGCACAGAACAGGTGCTAGGCAAATATTTATTTTAAAAAAACCATTATCAAATCTTTATCAGGAGAAGTATATTATTCATCGCAAGTGCCTGTGCGACACTCTCCAGGTTCACACTTCCTGTCCAGCGGTGGGAGCCTGAGAGAGACGGCTGTGTACACAGATGCCTGATGTCTATTTTCAAACTCATTTCTCTGAAAAGAAGTCGGGGTGGTTATGTTTTTCTTTCGGGTTATGGAGACGTTTTAGTTTCCAAGGTAAAGCTCGTGAATCATCATCATAATTTGAAAGTGCTCTTTAGTCGCTCTAAAACGATTTCCTTTCTTCCTGATTATAGATGCAATATTACTGCAGAAATTAGGAAAACAAACACCAGGAGCGTTTGAAAAGAGTAAAGAAAAACTAAGTCTACAACTCAGAGATAACCGTCGTTGACGTTTTGGTGTTTTTCCAGTTCCTGCGTGTGTGTTTTCATTTATACACTGCTCTTCAGGTTAATGCTGTTAACTCAGTATAGGAATTTTCCCACGTGGTTAAATCTTCTTCATAACACTGTTTCTAAATGAAGTATACTATCCTATCATTTATTCAATAATGCTCAAGTTCGGGGACATTTAAATTGCTTCCAATCTTGGTATTTTATTTGATGTTGAAATAATTATCTGCTTACGTAAAGTCTGGTGAGAACCTTTGATGATGTCCCTTTGATGGTCCCTTGGTAACAGAACAAGGGTCTTCCCCTTTGTAGTTTCAACACCCTTTCCTTCTGTGCTGAAGAGGTCTCCTCCTAAGAAACAAACTAAAAACTGTTCACCTAGAATTTCCTTGCTGACCCTTTTAATTGAAGTTAAATACACATGCAGTAAAATGCAAACTTCCTATTTATTCTTTTTTTTTCCATTTTTTTATTACTCAAATGACTTTATCACATCTGTAGTTGTATAATGATCATAACAATCTGATTTCACAGGATTTCCATCCCACAGCCCAGGCACATCCGCCCACCCCCCAAACCGTCTCCTCCAGAGACCATAAGTTTTTCGATGTCTGTGAGTCAGCATCTGTTCTGCAAAGAAGTTCCGTCTGTCCTTTTTTCAGATTCCACACGTCAGTGAAAGCATTTGATGTTGGTGTCTCATTGTATGGCTGACTTCACTTAGCATGATAGTTTCTAGGTCCATCCATGTTGCAAAAAAAGCTGGTATTTTGTTCTTTTTAATGGCTGAGTAATATTCCATTGTGTACATGTACCACATCTTCTGTTCTTTGAGGGACTCGGATAGATGGATACACTTGGCTCAGAGTACGTGACGGTCCCTCTGAAGCCTGTCTTGAAAGGCTGCCCTCTTGCTCTGGTCCCCGTAGGTTTATGCCGCCTCCTTGGACTCCACATAAACAGAGTCATACATCATCAGCCTTTTGCAACTGGTGCCTTTCCCACAAGATCGAGTCTATAAAATTTAACCACATTGTTGTCTGTTGACGGCACTGTGTTCTGCTTCCTCACTCTGTGGCAGGGTTTGGCCAACGAGGGCCCTGAGGCCAAATCTGGCCCATCACCAGCTTCTGTGCAGCCCATGAGCAAGGGTGCTTTTTAAATGATTAAATGGTTATATTTGTTCCTATATCATCCTTGGTTTTGCCTCTTGGTTCAGAAAACCTTGGTTCACAAAACAAAACAAAACAAAAAACAAAAAAAGGAGTTCCCATCGTGGCACAGCAGAAATGAATCTGATTAGGAACCATGAGGGTGAGGGTTCAATCTCTGGCCTCGCTCAGTGGGTTAAGGATCCAGCGTTGCCATGAGTCATGGGGTAGGTCACAGGCATGGCTCGGATCTGGCGTTGCTGTGGCGGTGGTGTAGGCTGGCAGCTGTAGCTCCAATTAGACCCCTCACCTGGGAACCTCCATATGCCACGGGCGTGGCTCTAAAAAGCAAAAAAATAAATAAATAAAATAAAAATTAGAAAAAAAAGAAAAAAAAACACCCTGACTTTCACTTTCTAGCCTTTCTAGTCTTAAAGACGCCTTTATCAGATTAAGGAAGTTCCCTTACTATTCCTAGGTTACTGACGTTTTCATTGTGAATGGATGATATATTTTTTGAATGGTTTTTTGGCATCTATTGAGATAAAAATGTACTCCCCCCACTCCCTTATTCTTCCAGTACTTGACTTTTGAATGTTAAACCAATATTTGTAATCCTCAAAGAAATCCTGGATTCAGTGAGCCGATGATTTGTTTAGAATGCTGCCTTTATGCTCATGAGATTTCCTAATTTCCCCTTGTCTGTAATTTTCCTTTCTTGTCATGTCCTTGTCCAGTTTTACTTTTTTCTTTTTTTAATCATGTTTATACTGGTTCATGATGAATTATCAAGAATTATGTACGACTGGTACAATTTCTTCCTTAAATATTTGGAAGAATTAATGGTGAAGAATTTGGTTCTGGAGTATTCTTTCAGGGAGGGTTTCGAATGACAGAGGTAGGTATTGACTATATTAAGGATTATTTGCATTTTCTATGTCTTCTTGCATCAATTTTGACATATTGCCAAAGGATTTTTTGTCGTGTATTTTTTCAAATTTATCAGGAAGTTGTTCAAAGCATCTTGCTATTTTTATTAGCATCTATTGATGCTCTAATGATATCCCATTTTTCGTTGTGGTTATCCTATCAGAATTGGTGATGATATATCAGTTTTATTCATCTTTTCAAATAACCAACTTTTTTTTTTTTCCAAAAGCTGCTCTGAGAGAAAATTTTAATCAAATAACCAACTTGTGGCTCTACCGATTTTCTCTTTTGCTTTCTATTGCTTCGGTAGTGACTCCTATTTTCACTTTTTCTTTTTCTATCTTATGTTAAATTGACTGTTTTCCCTAGCTTCTTCAGATGGCAGCTTAAATCCTTAATTTTCAGCCTTCCATCCTCCCTAACACACACATGCCCACGGCTGTGCATTTTCCTTTCTGTGTGCATTTCAGATGTGGTGTGCTCTGTTCTCAGTACTATTCAGGTCAGAATATTCTATAATTCCCACCAGGTTATCTTTTCTGTCAAGTTATCATGACTTACTGAAATTATTTAGAAGTTTTTTCAAATGTTTGGTTATTTTCTAGTTGTCTCCTTGCTACTGGCTTTTAGCTTCTTCTTCATCGACTTTGGGACACCCCACACTTGCACTGCCATCTTCTGGCCCCTCTTCTCTTGGGGGCATCCGTTTTGGGGTGTGGGCAGAGACCACAGGGGCTGGAACCCTCAGCTAGTTTTCCCTTTAATGTTTACGTAAGTAATAAATTGCCTAAACCTGCACGTGGCTCACTGGATCTCGACCAGACAAATCAGCCAGGCTTTGGTCTGCCTGCGTGTGTACACACGTGCACATCTTGTACACACACCCACAGACGCGTCACATACATGTCTTGTGTATGTGCTCGGCGCGGTTTAGCAGGATCTCCAAGCCAGGGGGACCCTAACCACCCACCTCTGTCTTCCCAGCGCTGTAAGGCAGCTCTCCCCTGTGCCCAGCGCTTTAGTCTCCAAACTGCTGCTTTCTGTGTGGCTTCAGGGCCATCACCTCCGTTCCCAGAAGGGAAAGTGTGTGCAGCCTTCCCTGAGGTCCCCTCTGCTCCAGAATCTTGGCCCCTTCGTTTCAGCTGACTCGGGAATATCAAACCCCAGCCTTGGCTGCCCCGTCCACGGAGCTGAGGTCCAGGCCACGGCTGGCCTCAAACCAGGCCAGCAAATGCTCCAAACAGCAGAAGCCAGTGCGAGGCACCCCCAGGGCTCTCCCAGGCATCTTGGTGTTTGAGCCTTGATTGTCCTGGTTGTTCTCTGCGGCCTTCAGAGTTCCTTGCCCTGCCTCCTCCCCCCTTCCTTCTGTCCTTGCTTCCCTCCTCTTAAAACTCTCATTCAGCATTTAAGGTGCCCCACTGAGAGGATTCGTCTGCTCCAAGGCATATCCTGTTTCAGCCCAAACAGACGTTCACTCATAATTTTGAAGGTTCTCCAGGGGTTTTCTGACTCCACTTCCAGCATCACCTGGGACACTGCTGGTGAACATGAACATGTGCCACGTTTTGTCCCCCGCAATCCGCCGTTGGCTCCAGGTCACCCTTCTCTGCAACAGGTTCACAGTTACTTTTATTAAATAAGACTTTTACTGTACACTAGGCCGTATGAGCTATTTAGAGTTGACGTGGTTTTCCTTACGCCAGTGTCAATGGTTGTAATCACTGCATTTGTAGAATACGTAATCTAATCATATCTAGTATTTATCAGTTACCTGTTAAGTACCAGACATTCTGCCAGGTGCTTTTCACGTATGAGCGTTTCGGTCTTCACACCAGGTTGATATTACCTATTTTTTAATTAGCGAAATGAGACTGGAAAAGAGCAGAAGGCTCGCGAAGGTCACCCAGCTGGGAAGTCACAGAGGTGGGTCCAAGCGGAGACTGACCCCAGCCTCGGGACGGTCACCACTGCATCTGCTCTTCATTCAGTCAGTAACTGGAATTAGCAGGACATTTTAGGCCTGAAGAGTGTTGTCTTAGTGCAGCTTTAACTTTCTTAGATGGTAGCTGCTGCTGTTCGCAGTCAGGTCCCAGGGGCTCCTCCGAAAAAGTGGGTGAGGTCTGTGCAGGCGATGGGCTCCGACTGCAGGGACCCGGCTGGAGGCGGCTGCTCTGTGTGGAGGATATGGCTTCACGGCTCACACCTGGGTGTTCACAGCAGCCCCGGAGAGCTCCTCAAGTGAGCTTCCTGAGCTTCAGGGCTAGAGATGGAATCCAAGAGGTCAGGGCGGAGCCAGGAATCTGCACTTTAACCCCCACCCCGGTTCTCACTCAGGAGGCCTGAGGACTAGGCTTTTAGCAACCCTGTTGCCTGGGTCTGGTCAGCTGCAGACAGGACCTGGGGATGCTGGCAAGGGCCTCGGGGAACTGGTTAGAACATAGGGTGTACGTATGCTGACGGATGCCTGGGTTTGCTGGGGCGCCCAGGCCAAACACCCCCGCCTGGGCGGCTTCAACAACACAAATTCACTCTCCCACTGCCCTGGAGGCTGCATCCACGATCAAGGTGCCGGCAGGTCTGCTTTGTGCTGAGGCTTCAATCCTGCACTCCTGCCGTGTGCTCACGTGGCCCTGTCTGTGTGCCTAATGGCCTCTCCTACCAGCACAGCAACCTGACGACCTCAAGGTCCCATCTCCAAGTGCAGGCACGTGCTGAGGTCCCCGGGGGTCAGGGCTTCAACATGTGGATTTGGGGTGTGGACACCATTCAGCGCAGGAAACAGGTCAGGCAGAGGCAGCAAACGGCAGGACAGTGACTTGTTAATTCAAAATCTCTTTCTGGCCCCAAAGACACACTTGGTGCGGTGGTGACGAGAGCCTGGGGACCTCAGAACTGACTTGCTCCTGGAGGGACAGCTAACCTGGGATGACGATGGCCCACGTGTGGCAAGCCTGGTGCAGTAGGTACCAGCGGCCTTGAAATTTCAGCCCCAGTGATGCCGACGGTAAATGCAGATGCAGCAATGAAACTGCTCTCCACTTAACTGACCTGCGCGGGGACCACTCCTCTCCCCGTCTCCGTACATATATGGACAGAACCCCTCGCCCACCCTCCAGCCCCTCAGGCACTTCCTCCTCCAGCAAAAGCATCTGCTTAACAAGATTCGTTTGTGTTGGTTCCCAAATCAATTTATGCAATTGTACATCTTCGTGCAATCATATCATTTGACTAAATAACGCGTGAGCCAATAAAATGAGAGTGCAAAAAGAGGGTTGTTTTGATGAAAACGAAGGGAAATGTTTTGGAAAGCGAGTTGCCAAAGAGAAAGCGCTGTCAAATCAAGCACAGAAGCAGAGGCTGTCAAAGATTGAGGGTGTGTATTAAAAAGGATGGTTCACTTGAGCGATTTGCAGGCATGTTTCCACCCGAAAGAAGCGCAAGTTGTGCATTAACCGCGCCTGACGACGGCGGGTTAGAGGTTTATGGAAGAAAACCACTTAGAAAGAGACTTTGGCTGCAATTTCCAAAGACTGGCTGGTAAATATGCATTCGCAGGGGTCAAGCCAAAATAGCTGTTTTTAGGCTGTGTCAGTTGTAATGAGTTCTTGTTTTAACTGACGTTTCTGATTAACCTACTTGCAACTGCGTCTTGTAGGGTTGGAGAAGAGGGCCAGTGAAGCCTTTGAAACCTCTTCCCCGAGCTTCTGGGCACATTACATCAGATAATGTTCCAGGCGCCCTTAGCTGAGGACCTGGCAGAGAGAAGCACTTAGGAAATGGTGGTGGCCACGTGGCCATTCTCTGCAGACGCCTGTGTTTAAAGCGACTTCCTTCGACACGTTTCTGGAGGGGATGGGGCTTCCTGGGAGGTGAGCGCCAGGTGTGGGGGTCCTGTTCCCTGGCAAGTAACAACATCTCTTTCCGATTGATTTTCTTCCTAATAACGGATACAACTGGGTTACCTGCACCCTCCGCTTACAGGAAAAAGCATCTGCATAATGAAGGCAAAAGCTTAATAAAAAGTGAAATAAAATAAATAAAAAGGGAAACTTAAGTAGGAAAAGAGCAGGAAAGGACCCGCGACTGAATCGAATGAAATGATAAAGTGTGTGGCAGGCCCTGGGGGTTTTCAGAGAGGAGGACGGATTTTTATCCCGCCCCCCTCCCCCGTGAATTTTGATTTCGTGTACGTTCTTAGAAGCAAAAACCAGAAGCCATGTTTCTCCATGGGGAAATTTCTATCCTACACACTGAGTTTCCTGCTGGGGCAGACTGTGCCCACTCTGACTATGACAGTGACAGCTGTCAGTGCAGGCTGTCCCCACACAGGGAGCCCAGGAAGACCTTCCCAGCCCATCACCTCCACTCACCCAGAGGCACCTGCCCCTCTAAGTTCATCCTGATCTCAGCTGGCTGGACGCCGGGATTCTCTGCAAGGAGGGCTGGTCAGTCTTCCTTCCTCTCGTTTCCATGGAACCGAGCTGAGATCTCAGGGTTCTTGGCTTCACAGGAGAATAAAGAAAGCGTTGCTCTTCAAACCTCGATCTGTCACCTGCAGACAGCTGGGACTTTCCACTCCTGGAAACGTTTCCCTTCAGAGTGGCCGCTCTGTTTGCAGTCTTGACTTTGGAGCTGAAAATGGGCATCTCTGAACGGCACTGATATATGCTGCTGGGTTAAAAAAATCATAATGCTCTTTGCAATATTTCAATTTCAAGCTTTTCCAAAATTGATTTGAAGGGGGGGGGGAACCCACCCCATCTCTCATAATAATATTGCAGAAAACCCAAAGTGTTTCATTTCATGGTTAATTTATTTTGTAATTATAGATCTGTTGGTAAACAGTACAATAATATTTTTTTCATTTTGCTTATTTATGCTGTTTACGCTCTAAATGTTTTCACTATGGTGTGATAGCTGTTTGTGAAAGAAGCTTCCTAACGACATTAATTCAAATAAAATTATCTGCACTTCACATGTACAGCCATACACTGTTTATGCATAATCTGAACTCCTAGGAAGGCTTTTTTTAAAGAGGGGAAAATGCATATTACCCATTTTTAAATTTTTAATTAAAAATTCATGTTAAAAAGCAATATTAAATCTCCTATTCCCAATTTAAAAGATTACACTAGCACAAATATTTTCATTTCCAACCTGAGATGTATGCGCGTGCTTATTTTAAAAGATAAACAGCTATCAAACTGTTCTCATGGCTCTTTATTTTTTATAATATTTTATCATCATGGGCTTGACTCAAGAATAATTGAATACAGGAAAGGGTGCACACACACACACACACACATGCAAAACACACAGGAGGAAAAAAAGAAAATTATATACATATGTAATTTTCTTGTGTGTGTGTATATATATATATATATTTTTTCCATTACAGCTTATCTCAGGAGAGCGCACACAGTTCCCTGTGCTGGACAAGAGGGCCTTGTCGCTTATCCTTTCTATACAACCCTCATGGCGACAGATGAATAATACTCTTCGATTTTGATGGAAATAATATCTGAAGACATGTCCCCATAATTTCCGCCGGTTACAGTGTTTACTTTGAAAGACAACGCTGCAGTTAGTAACTCTGTGTAAATGCCTTTTCTGTTGTTTTGTTGAATTATTTATGGAGAATAATTGGCCAGGGGTGGCATTTCTGGGTCAAGGTCTTGATAATCTTGAGAGTCCTTGGTTGGGAAGTCCATGTCTTCCCAAAGGGCTTATTCTGTGTTTACCTTGAAGGAGTCAACTCATTTCCATGTGGCCTTAACAACTGGGAAGTTGCCCCTTCATTTTTTTAAATATAAGCTATTTTTAAACAACTGGCTTTCAATTCAGTTGTTGAGAATTAAAGCGATTTCAATGCAGAAGTGGATCAAACACTTCCCCTGCACAGCCCCCCTGGGCTCTGGTCTCTCAAATGTAAAATGAAGGCTTGTTTGAGATGATCTGTTTTCTCGCAGCCTGAAGATTCTACCTGCCGCTGTTATTTGGAGGCTATTTCTAGTTGGACGGGCGTCGCTTCCTTGAGGGTTAAGGGGAAGAGCGGGACTCCCGACAAGGACTCCGGAACGCTTGTGGCCCTTCCCGCCGGCCATGCTCGTCCCAGGGCTTTGACCTCCCACCCGAGCTCCAGACAAACCAAGTCACGTGCTGCCCGGGTACCGCACCACATGCTCCAGACCTGGGATGTCTGGAGACCCGGGACCAGGAGGTCAACGAGAAAATTGAAGCTGTAACAGGCCCCCTCCTCTGAAACACGACAGCAAGCGGCCACCTGCACAAGCGGGGAAGCCACAGTGAGCTTTTATTGCCTCTGTTGCAACAGACACATCCCGATCCCTCATCCCGATGGACACGGGAAGCAGAGGTGAAGCCCAGCTCCCGCCTACGTCCTGCTGACTCCCTGTGTCTGGATATAGATGCCTAGTGGTCCTTCTCATGTTCTTTTCTTTGGCTGAAGCGAGAGGGGGCAGTTGAGAAAACAATTTTAAAGGAAGAGTCAGGTATCAATTGTGTCTGAGAAAAGAAGTTTTACCTAACATTACCCAATCCACTATTTTACGTATATCATTTACCGAGACAAGGCTATTGTTGAAAAGATCTTTAAATATTATGGATCTTTTAAAAAAGAATCAATGTAAGGCTGATTTGCAGAAAAGTTTTCGGTAAATAAGAATTTGGGAGTTCCCGTCGTGGCGCAGTGGTTAACGAATCCGACTAGGAACCATGAGTTTGAGGGTTCGGTCCCTTCCCTTGCTCAGTGGGTTAACGATCCGGCGTTGCCGTGAGCTGTGGTGTAGGTTGCAGACGCGGCTCGGATCCCGCGTTGCTGTGGCTCTGGCATAGGCCGGTGGCTACAGCTCTGATTCGACCTCTAGCCTGGGAACCTCCATATGCCGCGGGAGCGGCCCAAGAAATTTCAACAACAACAAGACAAAAAAAAAAAAAGAATTTGTTTAAGAGTTCCCACTGTGGCTCAGTGGGTTAAGAACCTGACAGTGTCCACGAGGCAGCTTCCATCCCTGGTCTCGCTCAGTGGGTTAAGGATCTGGTGTTGCCTAAGGTGTGGCATAGGTTCAGATGCGGTTTGAATCTGATGTTGCCATAGCTGTGGCGCAGGCCTCAGCAACAGCTCCGACTTGACCCCTGGCCTGGGAACTTCCATATGCCCCCTGAGTGGCTGTAAAAAGAAAAAAAAAAGTAGAATGTGTCTGGCTTGGCAGCATGAGGGACAGATGAGGGCGAAGAGCTGGCGAGCCTGTCTTGCCGAGCGGGGTGCGTAACAGCAGGCCGTGCCCCTCCCCCAATGCATTACTGTCACCTCCCCTCTGCGATCAGAGATCGGGGGTGGCTGTCTTCACAAGCAGATGCCACTGAGAAGGGCCAGCTTGAAATGCTCCCAGTCATCTTGAACTTTGAGTCTTTGACTCTGAACCCACCAGGGGCCAAGTATTCACTTATGCTCTGTTCCTTCCCAGGGTCTTTCTTCTGCCCCCCACAGCTGCCCCCGCCTGCAGTCAGCCTCCGCTGCCTGATGCATCATTGCAAGGGCCTCCTCCTGGTCTCCCTGCCTGTCGAGTGTTCCGCTCTCCCTTCCTCCTGCCTGTCTGCCCTGCTCCCGCCGGACCCTTTGAGAAGTCAGCCGAAGCTGGTTCATCAAGAGAGGTGGAAGGCAACACAAGACGCCGCTCTGCCCCTCCCTGGGGGGAGCCCCTTCCCACTGGTGGAAAGGGGCCCTCCATCCTTGCCTCTCCCCCTCCGACGGGACAGGTGTGACACTGCGGACGCTGGCCTTCACTGGTGAACATCTGAAAGGAAGGACGCTGCCCGGGTGAAGGCAGCAGCCGTATTTCTGGCAGGCCAGTGCAAATGGGCGCCAGCAATGCCAGTGTCCACAGGACTGCCTGCCCCCAGAGCTCACCGCCTTGGGCTGGCTCAGCACCCCCTTGCCAGGTCGGAGGGGCGGCTCTGGCCACACACCCCTGGTGGGCCCTCCCTGTTGTCCTTGCCCATCCAGCCTGTTCTTCTCAAGGCCCTCGCCACCGTCCCCAGTCCCCACCCCTCCAGGAATCTTGCCGCATCCTTCCTTTGGGATCAGGCAGTCCCCCTCTGTGCCAGTTGGATGGTTTTGTTATGCGTACTTGTCTTTTCCCCAAAGAGTCATTTGTGTATTTCCTGAAGTTAGAGACCGTATCATAAGGTCACAAACCCCTGGGACTCCCTGTGTCTGTCCCCGAGCCTGGCTGCCATAACGAATCAGTGGACATTTGCACGAAGGGTGTCACGATCAATCACGACAGTGACGAGAGTGATGCAAGGGCTGTTAGGTGGCTACCACCTGCATTTTCCCGGAAACTATCTCATTTGATCTTCATGGTCACTGTAAGAGGTGGGCTCCATTCCTAATTTATAATCTGGATGATTTTCCAGAAAATCAGAGACATGGAGAAAGGATTTGCTGGCACTTCTTTTTGCCCTTGGGCAAAAGCTCCCACCTTATTTGATGGCAATGCAAGCAAACTACCATACGGTTGTTCAACCTGAGGTATCATAGCAGTGAGTGTGTAGTATCTGCAGCTCTTTGCTCCACTGCAGTCGGCACGCCTTTTCCTTCTGCTGCTGGAGCCCAGGGCCTCAGCATCACAGGTGGCCCCCAGCACTCAGCTTCCCTCCCACCCAGGCACCCCTCATGGGGGCTGGTACCAAGTCAGAGGGAACAGCGCCATCTGCTGGGACTCCAGCCAAATACCAGTCCAAGTTTGCCCTCTCACTGGAGATTCCTGGAAAGGTCACTCAGGGCACAGGTGACTCTCCCAGGTGACCGGGAAGGAAGTGTCACAGGGCAGGGGAGCCATCGGGAAGCTCCCTCTGAGACTCAGTTCTCAACTGCAAGTCAAAGAATTGAGTGACACACGTGAAGCTATTGCCCAGCAAAGAAAACTATTAAAAAAAAAAAAAAAACCCACAGAATGGGAGATCTTTGCAAATGAAGAACTCAAGATTAATATCCAAAATGAACAAAAGCCACATACAGCTTTATATAAAGAAAACAAACAACCCAGCTAAGAAATGGTCAGAAGATCTAAACAGACATTTCTCCAAAGACGGATGGCCCAAAAACACAAGAAAAGATATTCACCATCACTAATTGTTAGAGAAATTCAAATCAAAACGACAATGAGCTACCACCTCACATCAGTCAGCACAGTCATCTGCAAAAAGCCGACAAACAGTAACTGCTGGAGAGGCTGGGGAGGAAAAGGAACCCTCCTACACTGTTGGTGGGAACATAAACTGGCACAACCACTATGGAGAACATATGAAAGTTCCTCAAAAAACTGAATATAGAACTACTATGTGATCCCAGCAGTCCCACTCTGGGCATCTATCTGTAGAAAACCACAGTTCGAAAAGATACACGCCCCCCAATGCTTACTGCAGCACTGTTTAAAATAGCCGAGACATGGAAGTAACTTAAGTGTCTATCACAAGAGGACTGGATAAGGAAGATGTGGTACATAAATATGAAGGAATATTACTCGGCCATGAAAAAGAACGAGACAATGCCATTTGCAGCAACACGGCTGGACCTGGAAATTATCATACCAAGTGAAATTAGAAAGAGAAAGATGAATATCATCCAAGAGCACTAATATGTGAAATCTCATGAAAAATGATACAAAAGAACTTACTCCCAAACAGAAACAGACTCAAACCCCTGAGATCAGCTCCACCCTCGAGTGGGAAGGAGGAGGTTTCACTGAGGAGTTTGGGGTGCTAATGACAGCTGAAAGCCGACACACAGGGCCTCCGCTGAAGAGTCAGCTCCTCCTCAGGTGTGTCTGGTTTGCAAACTGGTATATTTCTCTACATATCCGTAGGCTATCTCCGAGTGGGAAACATCTTTTATTCTTCTCTTTACAATGTGTTCACTCTCTAACTGATGACCGATTGGTGAGACAGCTCTGGAGAAAATCATTCTTGGTGGATCTTAAGTCATTTTGAACATGTATTTGGACCAACAATAGAATTTTAGCAGAAGGCTGACCCAGGACTGGTGTTCATTTAGATTCTTTTGAGAGTGTTTCACTAGAGCTGGAATAGGCAGAGGTCAGTGTGCAGTGAGAATACTACATGTGGCCACCGTGCTCTGAGCACACGTCTGGCATTGCAGTGGGTGGATCACTGGCTTTGAAGGGGGCAGGCACTGCACCTGACCTCTCGGAGTTGCCAGTGCGAAGGGGAGACTCAGTATTGCTCAGGTGTGTCGCACGTCATCAGGAGGGCTCTGGGACCTATAGGAGCTTAAGACGGGGGATGCTAAGTGCTTTGGGGATGCCCTGCCTCCCTGAGGCGGTGAGGGTGATGCTGGGGTCCCAGGACGACCAGGGAGCGGGGTGCCGGGAAGGAGGGGTCACACTGATGGCTTGCTGGAGGAATAGGAGAAAGAGGAGGCCGTCCAGGAGAGAGGGCATCACAGGTGCCCAGACGGACAGGCGGACCAGCAGCCCGAGTGGCACAGTGAGAATTTTAACCCTTGGAAAATCAGTAAGTGGATGTACACAGCAAAGTTTTTGTCCAGCCGAAGCTTATAAAATACGCGGCTGGTTAGAATAAGGAAGGGGTCGGAGGAGCCAAGAACAGGGCAGGGGTCTTGGGCTCTGCACCGGCGGAAGGTGGAAACGGGGGAGGATGGCAGTGTGGCAGCGGCCTAGGATGCAGAGAGAGCATGTGTTCAGCGGTTCTTAGCAGGGAAGCAATCCTGGCTCTGCACCTGGTAGGTCCTGGGTGCAGAATAGGCATGAACGGTGAGAGGAAGCTCCTTGTTGTGTCTGCAGGTAAACGCCGACAACGGTGGGGCTGGCAAGTCTCTCCCCTGAGTAGCAGCTCACTTGGAAGCTGGCGTCACCCTGTTTGCAGTGTAGACCCGGATTCTGCAGGATACCTGTGCGCGAGGAGAGGGGCAGAGCAACAAGACCCGCCTCTTCCCCACTCAGCGCGGGAGGCAAGTCCCAGCTCTGAGCACCTGCCTTGCTTCAGACCCGTGGTCCGAGCGGGACCCCCATGCGTCGTGCCCAGGCGTGACCCTCCGAGGGGCACCCAAGAACTGGGGGAGGCGTGACTGAGGAGAGGAGCCTGCAGAGGAGAGGAGATTAGGCGCCGCGGGTGGGATTTCAATTCTTTTATTGGGGAATTCACTTTGACATGAACCGGAAATCCAGTGTCAGAGAAAGAGCTTCAGAGTTCTCCGGAGAGGAAAATAACAAAATCCAAGCACATCCATGTCTTACAGCTCAGAGCACTTCTCAGCGGAGGCTGCGCTTCCTTTGGTTTTGAAGTAAAAGAAAACCCGTCGCATGGGGGTTTCTGCAGGGACGTCATGACGTGAAAGCTGCACGAGCCATGTCTTCACCGTAGTAAAATGTGCTCAGTTTTCAACCAATAAGGATTCAGCCACAGCGTCAGCCGGCAGAGGCCAGACGAAACCCTGTGTCACATTTTAAAGGCAAATGATAAGAACAGCTAGTTTCCATACATCTCTGATTTTTTTTAAGTATTATTGATTTATATTTTTGTCTTTTGTCCTTTCTAGGGCCGCACCCGCGGCATATGCAGGTTCCCAGGCTAGGGGGCTAATCGGAGCTGTAGCCACCGGCCTCCGCCAGAGCCACAGCAACGCGGGATCCGAGCCGTGTCTGCAACCTACACCACAGCTCACGGCAACGCCGGATCCTTCGCCCACTGAGCGAGGCCAGGCATCGAACCCTCGACCTCATGGTTCCCAGTCGGATTCATTTCTGCTGCACCACGACGGGAACTCCTAAAAAAATGTACTCTTGATAAACGTTTGTGGCCACGGGTGATCCTAGAAGACTTAAAGGTGAGGTTCTTAATCCCTGAGACCCAGAGGACGTACATGGCATCAATTCGGGGTTCATTAAAGATCATGCGTAAAAAGTTTAATGCTGTATTTTTCCCTCTCTAAACTGATAAATGGGATGATGGGCTGCACAGGTAAATAAAACGGGGTGTAGGATATGAGCTTTTGCAACACAGAATTCATGACTGGTGCCACCAAATACCAAAGCCCAGAGAAAACAAATTACTGGCCCCTCCTGCTGGCACCATGAGAAAATGATCAATATTTCATTATATGGTGCTCTTCAGACATCTGAATAGCTCATCTGTCCTATTTATGCCAGTTAAAATGAATTCAACCTATCAGGGCCAAATGTATTTTTAATGCTTCTCGTTACCTGGCAGGGAAGCGGCAGCAAAAACTCCATCTCGCCCTGGGCCACCTCCTTCATTTCGTTATACGCTGAACATAAACTGTTTGTGTGCAAGCGGCCTTTCCTTATGAGAAGCAATGCTGTGTATGTTGCAGAATAAAGGCAGGAAAGGGGCTGTGATGGTCGCTTCGGTGGGCGTGGAAGGCCTGCTCTGGAGCAGAAGGCAGTGTCTCCCCGGGAGATAAATCCTCCTGAATCCGGATGGGTTCTTGTGCACCACCAAGAGGCAAAAGGCACCGATTGTGACGCCTAACACAGAGCACCTACTGTGTGCCCAGGATGGGGCTGAGGGGCTTTTCAGTATTCAAAACCCCACATTTTGAACCCAACCCTGCAGTGATACCATGGCCAAGTTTGAATGTGGGCTTGAATTTTCCAGCGAGGTTACATCACACCCCCACTTCCACCTCCAGGCTCTGCAGAGAGTGGAAACAGGAAACGGATGTGCCATCTCTGGCTGCAGGGCCCCCGACTGGCCGTAAGTCTCCTTGAATGATGATTATTTGCAGAGCAATCACATTCCCTGATTAATTCCTAGGGGATGGCAGGTCCTGGAGGGCGAGCTTCTTCACGGAGGATTCTGTCTGCACGGCTCTGACCCAGACGAAGGGGAAGGTGGAGGTTGGCCTTGGGCTCCTCCCAGCCCTGCCTGCCTTTTAGCTCAGCCAGATGGAGCAGGGCAGTGGCGCCCTCTCATCCCGCCCCTCTGCTGCCGGAATTCAGCCTCTGTCTGCCGGTGCCAAATGGAAACGCAGAGACAGAGTTTTGGGTAAAGGAGAAAAAAAAATAGCTTTATTGCTTTGCCAGGCAAAGGAGGGTCACAGCAGGCTAATGCCTTAAAAACTGTGCCCACCCCCCTTAGAAAGAATTGCGAGGAGTTCTATAGTAAAAAGGAGACCCGCAGGTTTTCAGCGAGGAATCAGGATGGGACAAACATGCTCCTTCTTCCTTCGGGGGGATCGTAGTCGTCAAAGCTGGAGTCAGGAGCGGGCCACGGTGGTGGTGTCCTGGGCCATCGCCCAGGATGGCAGGACTTGCGAAAAGGGCCTACTGGCCAGAGAGGAGAACAAACTAGGAAAGTTCCTGAAAAGCACCCTGTGCTGACAAGCGTTAACCCACGGGCAGCCGTGCTCGGGGCGCCTGGTGTTTAGCTGACGGGTGATTGTGTTGAGGGTGCAATTGAGCCAGGGAGAAGGACAAGGAAGGACTCGAAGCTGTTCGGTTTTAAAGTATGCATTTCTAAAAGAAGCACGAGGAATATAATGTTTCTCTTGGGTGTGGAAGCGGCACACCTCGTTACGTGTGTTCCTTGAGAGGGAACCGGGATGCTGTCCCGAGGCTGTGCTGCTGTTGCTCGAATGGTCCCCTTCCTTCCCTGACCAGCAACGGTCTGAGCCTGTCCCTTGGAGCTCAGGGAAGGGCACGGTGGCTGAATGAAGCCCATCTCCTAAGAACGAGAAACGGGGGACACAGAAGGGCCCTTGTGCCCAGGAGCCCCACAGGGCGGTGTCCAGTTTCACCTCCTGGGACCACACCTGCATCCCAGCTACAAACCAGCAGCTGTGTCTGTGTTTTCCTCTGACAGCACAGATGCTGTTCCCTCGCTTTTCATGCGCACGTCTCTGAGAGTGTCTCCTCTAGATTAATTGTGAAGACTTCAGAACTTATACAGATTGCAGAAAAGTTATTTATTAAGTATTTTTTTTTACCATTCGTGGAAAAGGGAACTGCAAATACAGGTGGGAAGTGGGGGAGAAGGGTGGCTTTCTTGCAGTGAAATTTTTCTACATTCCTCTGACCTAAAAATAGAGATTCCGATAGCCCTGCTGGTTTACCTGTGCATACCTGAGGGAGGCTGTGCTCCTCACGAGTGGTGGGAAATTGAGGCTTTGCATCGCACACCACCGCTCCAGGTGTGCCCTTATTTATGTTGAAGGCTGATTATAGTTTGTCAATAGAAAGAGGCGATTCAGTAGATAAGACCTAAAATTGCAGTGCATCGTGTTCAAAATAAATCTCAGACTATTCACCTTTTCAGCAGACATCGGAAAGGCAGTTATTTTAAAGACTAAGAGCAGCAAAATATTTCTTTAGCATGCAAATAAAGGTGTGATACCGCGTGTGTCACCTTTAGAAGCGCATTTGCTAGAGCCTGGAAACGTGTCACGTGACTGCGGAAGATCCTGGCTGGCGAGCAGAGCAGCAGGACTTCTGGGGACAGTTAGCGGAAACTCTTAAGGTGAGGGCCAAACACGCCCGCCAAGCCTCGGGCCGCAGGTGTGACTCTATTCTGGGCTCAGCGGAAGGGCCGGGGCTTCAGAGACACCATCTAGCAAAGGCATGGAGTGTAGACCTCATTCTATCCAGGCTGTACCCACTACTACACATCCCCCTGTTGAAATACTTGGGTCGGTTAGAATTCTTTGGGTGTCTTAAGACACACCACAGTTAAGGACAATAGCACTTCTAAAACAAGATGAAGAAACATCAGATTCTGTCGAGTAAAAGATGGATACATTTTTTTTAAAAGTTTGTGCAAGAAAAGCATCATTATCAGAAGAAGGGAAACCATAGGCAAAAATGAAAGGCCGTTTCAATGCAATGGAAAAAAGGTTAATATCCACAACAGATAAAACAACCTAATGGAAAAAAGGTCAAAACGTTTGCATTTCCAAAGCGGTGCACAGACATGAAAGGAGGTTCAAACTCACAAGCAACCAGTCAATGAAGTAAATGAAAACAATTAAAATAATAAGTAGATCACATTTCCTATTCACCAAATTGATAAAAGAAATGGCTGAAAACAAAATAATCGCAGACACCACTGATACACGTGAGGACGAAGAGCGAGGAAACCTCTCCTGTGCGCCAGGTCAGAGCCTCCGTGGGTGCCACCACCTTAGGGGGACAGCCCCTCCCAGTGAAGGACGTGAGCTCGGACACGCCTAGCACTAACCCGTCGTGTGCTCACACAGTGAAGTAGTAAGCGGCAATTAAAACGAGCAGACTTAAGCCACGTGTAGCAGCACCAGCCAGTCTTGAGAGCATCATGAGGAAGGTGAAAGCAGGAAGCAGGAACATCCTCAGCGTGCCGTCATTTATCTACAAATTAAAAGCAAGCTGGACAACTCTACACAATCCACAGAGCCACACCCATGCCGGGCAGATGTGGAAACTGTCACAGGAAGCGCCCCTTTCCCGTGAAGCATGAGAGTGACTGTTGCCACTTTCCGTCTGCCGACGAGCAGCCGCCAAGACGCTCGTGTGAGGCCACCGAGCCTGAAGGTGCTGGTGGCCAGAGAAGAGAGACGGGGCGGAAGGAAGAAACGGGGAGTGATGCTCTTTTCTGCTCTGGCAGAGGTTGCCAGGGGTCAGGGTGAAGATCAGAACTGCTTTTCCAGGTCTTTGATGCCCCCAGCTGTACCCGCCCTGAGCTTGCCACACGTCAGAACCGTTGCTTCCCTACCCAAGCAAACAGTTTCATGGTTTGTTTCTCTCCCCAGGGGTTTAATTCTGCAATAAAAAAAATCTCCTCTAATCCCACTTGCTCTTCCTTTTGTCCTCTCATTTCCCCAATTTTCTAGCACAGCGTAGCTTTAACGACAAAGCAAAATCAAGAACAACCAAATCGTGTGTCCTCACCCGGAGCTGAGAAGCTCTCATGCATTTGGCCATTTATGCTTCAGCAAAGCCTTATCTCACCAGGGAGGAAGGCTTGGATTGCAAACAACAGAATCCCACCGCAAGCTAACGGAGCCGAGACAGACGGAACGACATCAACAGGAACCAGACCGAAACGAGAGACATGAACTGGTCCAGGCTCCCGGGGCGTCTCCAGCACGGAGCTGTGCCTGCCCATCGTCTCCAACTCTGCGTCAGCTCTGAGCTCAGTGTCCAGGCTGCTGATTCCAGAGGAAGAGACAGCTCTTCTCTTCCTCAGAGTCCAGTGTAAAGTGATGGTTTGATGGCACCCGCCCCCAGCCTGGACGCTGCACTTGCCCTTGAGGCTGGGGGATGCTGGCTCGGAACCTTGATAGAGCGCCAGCCAGGACCACGTGGACTAGGGCTGGCGGTTTCCTAGCCAGAGGCGAGTGTTTTACCGGAGGAGGAGGAGGGGCGGCAGAAAGTCCAGGCTGCACCCTCACAGACGGGGAGATGGGCTCACCAGGTGACTGGCCCCACTCACACACTCACTCACGGTCACACACCCGCACTTGGACTTTGTTGTGTCTGAGCCCAAAGACAGTGCTGCAAAGCCTGCAAGATCCTTCTTTTAAAAATCGAGGTAAACAAAACACTCGGCATAAAGTTCACCTTCTCAACCACTTTAAGTGTACGTTTCAGTGGTGTTGAGATCCACGCTGTCCTGCAACAGACTCTAGAACCTTTTCACCTTGTGGCACTTAAATTCTGTCCCCATTAAACACGAATCCCCCCCCCCCCCGCCCCCGCCGTCCTCTCAGCCCTTGGCAACCACCACTCTCCTTTGGTTTCTACGATTCGATGGCTAGGACTTTGCAGCCGTGGAATCGGAGAGCATGTGTCTTTTGTGTCTGGTTTCTTTCCTGGAGCGTGATGTCCTCCAGGCTCACCCACGCAGCACCTCGAGGCAGAAGTCTCCCCTCTAAAATTTCTATAATTTTTCTCTACGGGACTTTATATTACCGCATCTTCCTCGACCACTCACTGGTCAATGGACATCTGGGTCGTTTCCACCTCTTGGCCATTATGAGCAACGCATCTGTCAACGGAGGGATGCAGCTATCCCTCTGAATCCTTTTCACTGCCTTTGGCTGGGATCGCTGGGTCACGTGTAATTTTATTTTTAACTTTAAAACATTTTATTACAGTTGACTTGCCGTGTTCTGGCAATTTCTGCTGTCCAGCAAGGTGACCCAGTCGCATGTACATACTCCTTTTCTGATATCATCTTCCACCGTGTTCTGTCACAGGCGATGGGACACAGGTCCCTGTGCTGTGTAGTAGGACCTCGTTGCTTAGCCACTCCATTTTTTTTTTTTTTGGTCTATTTAAAATTTTTTATCACAGTGGATTTACAACGTTCCATCGATTTCCACTGTAGAGGAAAATGTCCAGTCGTACATAAATGCATATTCCTTTTCTCACGATGGCATCCGTCATGTTCTGACACACGTGACTGGACACAGGTCCCTGGGCTCTAGCAGAATCCCGTTGCTTGTCCATTCCAAATGCAATTGTTGCATCTACGAACCCCAAACTCCCAGTCCATCCCACTCCTTCCTCCTCCCCCTTGGCAACCGCAAGTCTGTCCTCCGTGTGAGACTGTTTCTGTTGCGTAGAGAGGTCCATTTGTGCCACAGTTTAGATTCCACATATAAGTGACATCATAGGGTCTTTTCTTTATCTTTCTTACCTCCTCTGGGATGAGAGTCTCTACTTGCATCCATGTTGCTGCAAATGGCATTATTTAGTGCTTTTTATGGCTGAGTAGTATTCCATCGTGTATATGTACCACACCTTCTTAATCCATTCATCTGTTGATGGACATTTAGGTTGTTTCCATTTCTTGGCTATTGTGGACTGCTGTGAATATATGGGTGCATGTATGTTTTGAACTGTAATTTTGTCCAGATATATGCCCGGGAGTGGGATTGCTGGATCACATGGTAGGTCTGTATTTAGCTTTCTGAGGGACCTCCACACTGTTTTCCACAGTGGTTGCACCAACTTACACCCCCACCAACATGGTAGGAGGGTTCCCTTTTCCCCACACCCTCTCCAGCACGTGTTATTTGAAGTCTTATTAATGATGGCCATTCTGACAGGTGTGAGGTGGTACCTCATTGTAGTTTTGAGTCACACTTCTCTAATAATTAGTGATGTTGAGCATTTTTTCACGTGCCTGCTGCCCATCTATATGATTCTTTGGAGAAATGTCGATTTAGGTTTTCTGCCCATTTTTCAATTGGACTTCTTGTTTTTGTTTTTTTTTTATGTTGAGGTGTATGAGTTGTTTGTATATTTTGGAGATTAAGCCCTTGTCGGTTTCACTGTTTGCAACTATTTTCTCCCATTCGGTAGGTTGTCTTTTCATTTTTTTTTTTTTTATGGTTTCCTTTTCTGTGCAAAACCTTGTCATTTGATTAGATGTTTATCCATGCTAAATATCAAGAGTTCTCATCCCCCAACCCCACTCCCTCCCCCTCCCCCTTGGCAGCCACAAGTTTGTTCTCTGCATACGTCTGTTTCCGTTCTGCAGACTCTCCAAGGACCCTGCGTACTGTTCTCTGTAACGGCTGCAGCATTTTCCACCCCCACCCTCCGTGCACAGAATTCGGGTCTCCACCTCCCACCTCACTTACCCTCCGTCTTGGGAGGGTGGCCACCCCTTGTGGGTGTGGTGGGGGAGGACAGTACACTTTGCGAAGGAGCTCTTGTTTATTTCATGTGGTCACAACGTGGACATGGCCGAGGGGCACGGACGCTGCGATCCTCAACTCAGCTGGGGTGTTTGACGAAACTTCAGCTTCTAGTCCTGGGTGCGGCATCCTGCAGTGAGGACACAGATGAAAGCCCTGCCTCTGGATCACAGCCCCGGCTCCATCCCCAGCACTGCTGCCCACCTGCGAGGACCAAGGTGGGCCTTGCAGGCTTGCCACGGGAGGGCTGATCATTACACCCGCTCCCCCCCGCCCCGCCCAGTTGATCCTGTGCGTTTTTCTTCACAGTGGGGGATATTTCTGTAAGTTGTCTTTTCTCCTAGCTAAATAGCTAATATATGGGTTTTTTTCTGCCACAGAAAATAATTACTGCAGTGCTGTTGCGACATCTCTTTAATGCGCCAGTGACACAGCGATCATAAGAGCCGAAAGGGAGACGTTGGACAGGTCGCTAAGCCACATGGAGGAGTGAAGCCACGTCCTGAGATGCTGAATAAACTGCTCCCTAGACCGCAAATATAACAGCTCATGTGGGGACACGTGCCCTGTCCTTCTGGGCCCAGAAGGAAGAGACGCCATGAACAGAACTCTGACCCGATCAGCTGTTTCTCCTCCAAACCCCCAGACGTGGAAAATAACGGCAAAAACATGTGCCATTTTCCTGTTTAATCATATTCACTGAGGAACCCAAACTTACTTGGCATTGGAGACACCAGGAAAATAAAATCCAGACACAGGCCGAGGAGAGGGAAGCCTCGAGGTGGGGGTCTTCTTTTTTCTTCTCGGCTTTTCTCCCCGCCTCACATTTTTTTTTGTTTTGCTCTTGTTTCTTTCTGAACTTCGTGCCTTTGAAAGGGCCTGGCAGAGGATGCAACGGCAGTATCCACAGCACGGGGGCATTCTTTTTCTGAATAGGATGCTGTCCTGATTTATTTTTCTCTGAATATCAACGTTCTGGGTTATGAATGATTAATTGACAATTATAGTTGTACCTCCAACTCTCAAATGGTTTTAGCCAGATGCAACCTCATTGGGCAGGTTGAGTCTGCAAACAGAAGGATGCTTCCTGGTCCCGATTCTTGAAAGTTTAGCCACACAAATGCCTGTGGCCCTGGCCCCTGGTGCTTTGGTGGGCGTTGTCAATTGGTGCAAGTTTGGTCACGCAAAATTGTGCGGCTTCATTGCCTGGGGAATAACTGGCAGGGGAGGTCCTGGGGGAGCTCCTGGATCTAAACATGCGATAGACTCTGAGCCTCCCTCTTTTGTGTCTCGTCTTGACGCTTTACAGCCAGGGCACTGACATTCCTCATAAGGAAGACCGCCGTTCTCGTGCTTGGGCAGCATGTGTCCAGAAAATCCATCCTGCTCCCTGCACCGGGGGCGGGTGTTAAGCCAGGCAAGAACCCCCAAGTTCACTGGGGACACCACAGCCATCAGCTCGGGGTACCATGTATCAGGACAGGCTCAGGGATGTGCCAATGGCCGGCAGCACTGAGGCTTGCAATTCCCCCATTTCCTGAGCCTCCAACACCTTCTCACACAAAGGAAAGAAGGAATGTTTTCTCCGCCCTGCCACCTTCTCTGTACGAAGACTAGAAGCGCCTGCCTCTGGGAAGCAGCACGTCGGTGCCTGGCAGGGCAGGGGCATCGTGGTCTGTGGTCCGTATTTAAGATGCTTTCCCCGGGAGAATTCCCTGCCTCTTAATCATCTCCCCATCTCTGTTGTCAAGCTTGGCCAGACCTGATGGGTAACCCCTCCTCAGTCCTGGGGTTTGCAAATGATGTGGCCTCTGGCTATATGGTTCCCAAGGATGTCCCTGCTTCCTCGCAGAGCAGCTGCCTCTTCCCATGTGCTGATTGCACATTCCCATCAAAGCCGCCGGCGGACGTGGGCGAGCCTTAGGGTCACTCATGAGCTTTGGCTGCAGAAACAGGATCTGTACTAATTGCCAAACAAAGCCACGTTTGGCAGCGTGCAGAACAGAGCAAGACAAGGGCATCCTTGAATCCACGGAGCAGGTGCTCCAGGGGGACCGGAGGAGACAGGGATGCCGGCAGGCTGTGTGCATCCCCGTGGGAGATGTTCCCCCTGCCGTGGCCCTTCTTTCCTGACTCCTGAGAACTCTGACCCGGAACTCTCCCACTCCCGCCTGCCTTCCTGGCCTCTGCCTTTGCCACTTCACCCACCCATGTCCGAGAACAAAGCTGCGCCCAGGAGCTGTTTGCTGTGGAAAAGGGCTGAGGTCTCCCTGAGGCCTGAAGCTCCAACAGGGCTCCGCTCTGAAAGTCTCAGAAGCTCCAGACCAGCCCTTCCCCACTGCAGGGAGAACGCAGAGGTCCTGGGGACCTTGCCAAAGGCAGATTCTGCTGCGGCAGGTCTGGGCTGAGGTCCTGCCCAGGCTGCCTCTTCAACCATGCTTTTCAGCCACCAGCTCCACTGCACTGGAACCAAGCAAGCACGAGGCTCCCAACCCACTTGACCGACAGCATCCCCATCCCAGTAGGTGTTACTGTCCCACCAGCAACAGGCTGGGACGCAACGCCTCACTCGCAGAGAGAAGATGCTGCCCCTGTTTGGGAGTACGTTCATCACGATGAGACGTGGCCAACAAGATAGACCTGATTTTTGGTACCAGGTGCACTGATCCCCAAAACAAGGTTCCATGAGGGAGATCCCACGAGTCCCCCTTTTACTGACACGGGAACTCAGGTCAGAGCAGGTGATTATCTCGCAAGCTCACGCCTGAGCTAGTCGTTGGATTGGCCGTCTCTGGCAGCCTCATCTCACTGAATATGATGAGACCCAGTCAGATGTCTGCTTCTGGAAAAATAGAGTCCCATTCCTCCTGCTAAGTTTAGTAAAAACCCTGAGATAAATAGATGGATAGGACTATAAATGGGTCTCCCTTTCTCTCTCTCTACACACACACACACACACACACACACACATACATATATATGTGTACTCACACATATCTACACACATATAGAGAGAGACCTGGGCAGAGCTATATAATATATAGCTCTGTAATGTCTATGGTTACTTTTTTAGTTTTTAAACTTTATCTATTGAGGTAACTTTAGTTTATAACACTAAGCTTCATGTGTACAGGATTACATTTCAAATTCGACATATATCATACATGTATAGAGATTGATAGAGCTATAAATAGGGACATGTCTCTCTTTAGATAGATAGACAGGTCTGGATAGATTGAAAGATAGACAAACAGCTACATGGGACGCACACCTATTTATAGTATAGACATTAAACATGAACAAACTCTGAAAAGTAGAAAGCAGAGGCAGACCTTCTAGGGCCTCCATAAAACGTGTTTGTGAGTGACTCTGGGTCTTCTGTGGCCTCATAGACCCCAAACTCAGCACGCGAGACCCCAGCCACCTGGAAACACTAACAGGTACCAACCCAAAAGCTTCCCCAAGAGCCCACGCTCTCTAACTGGAGGATCAGAAAAGTGGGACCGAGGCAGACAGAAACCGTTTAGAAAGTAACTGCTCAATGGCAGGACGGCGGGGCCACAGCTATGTGGGATCCGAGGCGCATCGGCTTTGATGACACCTCTACGCCCGGCGGTGAGGCTGAGTGGAGGCCTGGGCTCTGTCCTCGGCAGGCCGTACTGAAGCACCCAGACTGGGTCAGCATTTGAAAATCACCCGAAGGGATCTGCCATATGGACGGGCTACAGGAGAAACGGATGTGATAACAACAGCTGACACAGAAAAGAGCATTTGGCAAGGTGCCACACCCAACCATGATTCAAAAAATCTCTCTGAAAAATAGGAGTAAAGGGAAATTCTTCAACATGGAAAAGATAGTCTACCAAGCAAACAAACAGTACCCTATAGCAAACATTAAAACTGGAGGTGAAAAAAAAAATGGCAGGGAAAGATTGAATGCTTTTACCTACTATTTTGAGTAAGGCAAACATATTTGTTCCCTCCACTCTGTTTTTGTATGTAAACAAAATTTATTTAATGCAAAACTCATTCAGGAGTTCCCGTCGTGGCTCAGTGGTTAATGAATCTGACTAGGAACCATGAGGTTGCGGGTTCGATCCCTGGCCTTGCTCAGTGGGTTAAGGATCCGGTGTTGCCGTGAGCTGCAGTGTAGGTCGCAGATGCGGCTCGGATCCCGCGTTGCTGTGGCTCCGGCGTAGGCCGGCGGCTACAGCTCCAATTAGACCCCTAGCCTGGGAACGTCCATATGCCATGGGTGTGGCCTTAGAAAAAGGCAAAAAGACAAAAACAAAAACAAAACAAAAAATAAACCTCATTCATTTATGCAATGTCTATGGCTACTTTTTTAGTTTTTAAACTTTATCTATTGAGGTAACTTTGGTTTATGACATTAAGTTTCATGTGTACAGGATTATATTTAACTTGTGTCTACACTGCAGTGTGCTCACCACCAAAAGTTTAATTTCCACCTGTCACCACCCAGTTGGCTCCGTTTGCCCACTTTGCCCCTTACCATCTGGTAGCCGCTACCCTGTTCTCTATATCTATGTGTTGGTTTCTTTCTTTTGGTTTTTTCTTCATTCATTTATTTTTATATTCCACATGTGCATGAAATCACCTGGTATTTACCCTTCTCTGTCTGACTTATCTCACTGAGCATAAAATCTTCAGTGTCCTTCCATGATTTCATAAATGCAAGATTTCATCTTTTTATGGCTGAGTATCTTATCTTCTTATCCATCCATCCACTGATGGGCACTGAGGTGTTTCCACATCTTGGCTATTGTAAATAAAAGTTCAATGAACATAAGGGTGCATGTATCTCTTTGAATTAGTGTTTGTGTTCTATTCAGATAAATATCCAGAAGTGGGATACTAAATTTGGTAGGTCTATTCTAAAATTTTGGTAGGTCTATTCTGAATCTTATGGGGAATCTCCATGCTGTTTTCCACAATTGGCTGAGCTAATTTACACCCCCCACCAACAGAGTATGAGGGCTCCCTTTTCCCCACATCCTCACCAATACTTGCTATTTCTTGTCTTTTCCATAATAGCCATTCTAACAGGCGTGAAGTAAGTTCTCCTTGTGGCTTTGATTGGCATTTCTCTAATCAATTAGTGATTTTGAGCATCTTTTTATGCTCATGTTGGCCATGTGCATGTCTTTTTTGGGAAACTGTCTATTTAGCTCTTTCTGTCTGTGTTTTAACTGGGTTTTTTTTTTTATGCTGTTGCATTGTGTGACTTATTTATTTTGGATAGTCACTCCGTATCAGATAAATAATTTGCAAGTAACTTCTCCCATTTGGTAGGTTGTCTTTTCATTTTGTTGATGGTTTCCTTCACTGTGCAGAAGTTCTTTAGTTTGATGTAGTCTCATTTATTTTTGCTTTCGTTTCTCTTGCCTGGGGAGACTTATCCAGAAAGATATTGCTGAGACAGATGTCAAAGAAGTACTGCCCACATTTTCTTCTAGGAGTTCTATGGTTTCAGGTCTTACATTCAAGTCTTTACTCCATTTTGAGTGGATTTTTGTGTATGGTATAAGATAGAGGTCTAGTTTTATTCTTTTGCATGTGGCTGTTTAGTTCTCCCAGTACCATTTATGGAAGAAACCATCCTTTCTCCATTGTATGTTCTTTGCTCCTCTGTCACAAACTAGTTAACTATATCTGTGTAGCTTTATTTCTGGGCTCTCAGTTCTGTTCCATTGGTCTATATGTCTGTTTTCCTGCCAATACCATGCTGTTTTGCTTAATATAGCTTTGTAATATAATTTGTTTTTTCCTTCTGAATTATAATCCCTTTTATTTTTTTAATATAATATTTTTATTTTTTTCCATTATAGCTGGTTTACAGTGTTCTATCAATTTTCTACTGTACAGCATTGGTGACCTAGTTACACATATATGTATACATTCTTTTTTCTCACATTATCAGCCTCCATCATAAGTGACTAGACAAAGTTCCCAGTGCTACACAGCAGGATCTCATTGCTAATCCATTCCAAAGGCAATAGTCTGCATCTATTAACCCCAAGCTCCCAATCCATTCCCCCTCCCCCCCTCCCCCTTAGCAACCACAAGTCTATTCTGCAAGTCCATGATTTTCTTTTCTGTGGAAGGGTTCATTTGTGCCGTATATTAGATTCCGGATATAAGTGATATCATATGGTATTTTTCATTCTCTTTCTGACTTGCTTCACTCAGTATGAGAGTCTCTAGAGTTCCATCCATGTTGCTGCAAATGGCATTATTTTATTCTTTTTCATGGCTGAGTAGTATTCCATTGTGTATATGTACCACATCTTCCCAATCCAATCCTCTGTTGATGGACATTTGGGTTGTTTCCATGTCCTTGCTATTGTGAATAGTGCTACAATGAGCATGCGCATGCATGTGTCTTTTTCAAAAGAAAGTTTTGTCCAGATATATGCCCAAGAGTAGGATTGCTGGGTCATAGGATAGTTCTATGTATAGTTTTCTAAGGTACCTCCATACTGTTTTCCATAGTGGTTGTACCAATTTACATTCCTACCAACAATGCAGGAGGGTTCCCTTTTCTCCACACCCCCTCCAGCATTTGTTATTTGTGGACTTATTCATGATGGCCATTCTGACTGGTGTGAGGTGGTATCTTGTGGTAGTTTTGATTTCCATTTCTCTAGTAATCAGTGATTTTGAGCATTTTTTCATGTGCTTGTTGGCCATCTGAATATCTTCCTTGGAGAAATGTTTATTCAGGTCTTTTGCCCACTTTTCAATTGGGTTGTTGGCTTTTTTGCTGTTGAGTTGTATAAGCTGTTTGTATATTTTAAAGATTAAGCCCTTGTCAGTTGCATCCTTTGAAACTATTTTCTCCCATTCTGTAAGTCGTCTTTTTGTTTTCTTTTTGGTTTCCTTTGCTGTGCAAAAGCTTGTCAGTTTGATGAGGTCGCATTGGCTTATTTTTGCTTTTATTTCTGTTGCCTTGGGAAATTGACCTGAGAAAACATTTATAAGGTTGATGTCAGAGAATGTTTTGCCTATGCTCTCTTCTGGGAGTTTGATGGTGTCTTGTCTTACGTTTAGGACTATAAGCCATTTTGAGTTTATTTTCGTGCATGGTGTGAGGGTGTGTCCAGTTTCATTGATTTACATGCAGCTGTCCAGTTTCCCCAGCACCACTTGCTGAATATACTGTCTTTTCCCCACTTTATATTCTTGCCTCCTTTGTTGAAGATTAATTGACCATAGGTGTCTGTGTTTATTTCTGGGTTCTCTATTCTGTTTCATTGGTCTGTATGTCTGTTTTGGTACCAGTCCCACACTGTCTTGATGACTGTGGCTTTGTAATATTGCCTGAAGTCTGGGAGAGTGATGCCTCCTGCTTGATTTTGTTCCTTGGGATTGCTTTGGCAATTCTGGGTCTTTTATGGTTCCATGTAAATTTTTGATTGTTTGTTCTAGTTCTGTGAAAAATGTCATGGGTAATTTGATAGGGATTGCACTGGATCTGTAGATTGCTCTGGGCAGTATGGCCATCTTTATGATATTAATGTTTCCAACCCAGGAGCATAGAATATCTTTCCATTTCTTGAGTCCTCTTTAATTTCCTTGATTAATGTTTTATAGCTCTCAGCATATAAGTCTTTCACGTCCTTGGTCAGGTTTATTCCTATGTATTTAATTTTGGGGGGGGTGCAATTTTAAAAGGTATTGTAGTTTTGTATTCCTTTTCTAATATTTCATTGTTAGGGCCTCCAGCTTCATTCTTTTTTCTTAGCATTACTTTGGCTTGGGGGGGGTCTCTTTGGTTCCATATAAAATTTAGAAATTTTGTCCTATTTTGGTGAAAAATGTAATTGGGATTTTGCTAGGGACTGCACTGAATCTGTAGATTGCTTTAGTAAACTTAGGTCATTTTTAATGTTAATTCTTCCTACCCATGAACACAGCATACGTTTCCATCTCTGTGGTCTCATCACTCTTAACATATTGCTGGAAGCTGTACCCAATGCAATACAGCAAGAAAGTAAAATAAAGTAATGCATATATGAAAAAAAGAAATTTAACTGCTTCTATTTGCAGAGGACCTTATTATTTACTTAGAAAGTTCCAAAGGAATCTACAAAAAAATCTCCTAAAACTAATAAGAGAGGTCATTGTGATTGTGGAATATGTAATAAACATAAAAATTAATTAATTTTTAATAAACAGACTATGATAATAGCAATGCGCACAGAGACTACAATATTACTTGCAATTGTTAAAAATAGATATAAATGTCACAACACATGTACATGACTTGCACGCTAAAATCTATAAACACTGTAGCCACTGCACTCTTGGGCATTTATGCCAGAGAAATAAAAACTTATATTCACCCAAATCCTGTATGTGAACATTCATAATAGCTTTATTCATAATGGCTCAAAACTGGAAGAAAAAAAAAAAAAGGAGTTCCCATTGTGGTGCAGTGGAAACGAATCCGACTAGGAACCATGAGGTTGTGGGTTTGATCCCTGGCCTTGCTCAGTGGGTTAAGGATCTGGCGTTGCCATGAGTTGTGGTGTGGGTCACGGACGCGGCTTGGATCTGGCATTGCTGTGGCTCTGGCGTAGGCTGGCGGCTATAGCTCTGATTAGACCCTTAGCCTGGGAACCTCCATATGCTGGGTGCAGCCCTCAAAAGGCAAAAGACCAAAAAAAAAAATCAAAAACAAAAACAAACACCAAACAAACAAAAAAAAACACATGTACTTTGATAGAGAATAGTTAAATTGTGGTATGTCTGTGCCACGGAGTATCAACACTCCTCCCTGAAAAACAGCAAACCATTGAACATAATGACATAGATGAAACCCCAGAGAACTTGATGAAGAAAAAGAAAAATCCCAAGTTTACCTTCTAAATGATTCCATTTATATAAGTGTGAACTGACCTCTGGCTCTTTCCATCCACCTCTACATGGATTAAATCATGAGCCACTGAAGCTGCTGATGTGCTTCCCCCCTCCCCCCCGCCAGAAGAGCTCAGGGTGAAATTCAGGAGTGAGGCACTGGCTGCTCTGGGAAAACTGGAAGCACAGGTCTTCAGGTAGATATTTTTAGGAGAAGATTTTATGTGCCCATTTCTTGCATCTCCTCATGCCTAGAAAAACACTAAAATCCTTCATGGTGATGCCTGCTCCTTGTGACTGGCAGTGACCTTCAGGAGATCAGCAACAAACTTTTGCAAAGTGTGTGCGTGGCTCCATGCTCTCCCCTCACCTTTATCATACCCTGATATTCCACCTTTCCTCCTTGGGCGGTATTTCAAGTATCTGAAATACAGCTGCATGGTCTGCAGTTAAGGATGAAACAAAGAATGTCACAGTCATCTGAGAATGCAGTCACCTCCAAGGGCGAGAGTTTCTGTGAAAACTCAGGATTCTGGCCCTGATGGCTGAGGTGCATATCAAAGGAATGATTTCCCTGAGCCCAGGCCTCTTTTGTTCCTGATACCTGCCCTCTGTCTTAAAAACTCCTATATATCCTAGCCATCCCCATCCCCACCCCCGCCTCAGAGAGGTTTCTCTGGGCTACCTGAGATGCTGTCTCCAGGGCTTAGGTCCTAATTTTGCCCCACATAAAACTTAACTCTCAACTTTCAGGTTATGCATTTTTTTTTTATGTTGACATAAGCTATGTGAAATGACCATAGACTTATGGAACTAGAGACCAGATTAGTGGTTGCCAGGGGTTGAAGAGGTGTTAGGACTTAGACAGGCAGATGGTGTGACTATAAAAGGACCACAGGAGGGGTTCCTATGGTCACGGCAATGCTCTGTATCTTGACAGCATCCACGTCAGAGGCCCAGTCGTGAGCTTGTACTACAGATTTGCAAGGTACCATTGTGGGAAACTGAGCAAAAAGAACAGGGCATCTCTCCGTGTTATTTCTTACAGCTGCCTATGACTCTACAACCATGTCGAGAAAAACATTTAATTCTTTAAACATTCACCTATACCACCTAAAAATCACACTACATTGTAAATTAGCTATATTTCAATATTTAAAAAATTAATGATATAAGGAATTTTTACACAGCTGATATGAAAGCATTTTTGAACTCCACCCTCACTTGGACTAAGCGTAGTCAGAGGGTTTTCAGTAATAGAATCCAAGATGAAATCTAATTGGTTTTCACATGCGACCAATCAATATTTGAACTGTGCACAACTGGCTGATCTAAAATACGTATGTCTTCAGTGAACTGGAGAATGCAAATTCTGTTTCTGAAATTGTTTGGAGACTTACAAAGAGGAAAAAAAGAAAAAAGAAGTTCAAGAAAGTGGAAAAAGCGATCTACCAAAGTGAGTATAAAAGTCAAAGAAAACCTATCTTATGGAGAGAGTCCTTTTGGGATATGCTGACCCAGAAGCGTTTGATAGAAATGAGTAAACATAAATTGTCTTGCTTATATCGAGAGAGTTTGTCTTAAAACATGGTCTGCATATCATCTGGACTAAAGTTTTCTCATTTATTGTGAAAACGGTGAGGAGTGTGCTGAGACAAAGCTCTGTTTCATCAACTCAGACATCTCGGTGTTCAAGTATTTGGGGGGGAAATCAATTTTCTCTAATGAGTCAAGGAGGAGCTTTCGTAGTAACTGTATCAAGGATTAACTATGTGCCAGAGGCTTTCCCAAGGCTCACTCACCCCATGTGTCTGTCATCTGCCCTTGTGGATCTCACGGACCCCGGGAGGGCTTGCCTCATTTCATTTTCATAGTAAGGAGCTCCTCTAATTATTTCTATTTTACAGTTGAGTGGTTCTCAACTGGGGGTGGTTCTGGCCAAGTGTGGACACATTTTTGGTTATACTGACTATATGGGTGAGATGCTACTAAGCCCCCCTCCCCCATGCACAGGATGGCCCCCCCATCAGGAATGATCCAGTGCCCAAAGTCAGTTGTGCCCAACTGGGAACCCCGGTGATAGTGGGAGAAATGGCTGCAGTGAGGTCAAACTCTTGGCCAGAGGGGAGCAGCCAGTCTGCAGCACAGCAGATCTGTGAACCCAGGTTTAAACAACTATTCTGTTCTGCTGCCGGGGACCCACAATACCCAGGACTCTGCTGGCTCTGTAGGGACACCCTGAACAGTTGGCTGCCTGGAAGCCCCTGAAATCAGGGGCTCCACCTGTTGTCACCAGTGGAACAGGAATCCAAGAGCCGACTCCTTAGGGAAGCTCTTGCATAACTTCTGAAAGGATGAAAATGCAGCTTAACCCTCCCAGAACCCAGGAAGTTAATAAAAAGCTCTACATGCCCTCGAATTCTGGACCCTGTTCCCCAGGTAAAAGACCACACTTCTTGCTATTTTAGGGCTTGTTCTCTGTTCTGTACAAAACTATGTGGAGGATAAAAGAAAAAGAAAGAAAAAACCAAAAAAACAAAAAATAGGCACCTGAGTACGCGCCTCTAGGCAGGAAACTCCTTGAAACTGCTTGAGATAACGGGAAAAAGGGTCTCTAACTGATTGTTTGGCCTCTGTAAAGCCGCTTGCATAAGATGAAAGGAGGGGAAGTTAATCGCTAAACCGACCCCAGTAAGATCGGCTGTGCCATAAAATGTTAAATATCCTGGTAAACATATCTTGGTGACAATATGTCTCCCCCGCCCAGGAACAAGCCCAAACACCTAACTCCAGAACAATTTACAACTAATCGGTCCAGGAAGCACAGGCTCGCGAAGTTTTACAATGATTAGTTTGTGATATTTGTGAAGTGCGGGCTTTGCTGTGAACCCCGGGCTTTGTTGTGAATCCCATAAAAACTATCTTGACCCCGCACTCGGGGCCGCAGTCCTCTACCCCTGCGTGGTGTACGACTGTGGGCCCCAGCGCGCTTGGAATAAAAATCCTCTTGCTGTTTGCATCAAGACCGCTTCTCGTGAGTGATTTGGGGAGTCGCCTCTTCCAAGAGAGGGATTTTCTTTGTACTGGCCTTTCATTTGGTGCGTTGGCCGGGAATCCTGCGACCACCCCTCACACCCGAGAACCGACTTGGAGGTAAAGGGATCCCCTTTGCAACGTGTGTGCATGTGTGTGTCGGCCGGCGTCTCTGTTCTGAGTATCTGTTTTCGGTGATGCGCGCTTTCGGTTTGCAGCTGTCCTCTCAGACCGTGAGGACTGGAGGACTGTGATCAGCAGACGTGCTAGGAGGATCACAGGCTGCCGCCCTGGGGGACGCCCCGGGAGGTGGGGAGAGCCAGGGACGCCTGGTGGTCTCCTTCTGTCGGTCGGAGGACCGAGCTCTGTTGTAGAAGCGAAAGCTTCCCCCTCCGCGGCCGTCCGACTCTTTTGCCTGCTTGTGGAAGGCGCGGACGGGTCGCGTGTGTCTGGATCTGTTGGTTTCTGTTTCGTGTGTCTTTGTCTTGTGCGTCCTTGTCTACAGTTTTAACATGGGACAGACGGTGACGACCCCCCTTAGTTTGACTCTCGACCATTGGACTGAAGTTAAATCCAGGGCTCATAATTTGTCAGTTCAGGTTAGGAAAGGACCCTGGCAGACTTTCTGTGCCTCTGAGTGGCCGACATTCGATGTTGGATGGCCATCAGAGGGGACCTTTAATTCTGAAATTATCTTAACTGTTAAAGCAATTATTTTTCAGACTGGACCCGGCTCCCATCCCGATCAGGAGCCCTATATTCTTACGTGGCAAGATTTGGCAGAAAACCCCCCACCGTGGGTTAAGCCCTGGCTAAATAAACCAAGGAAGCCAGGTCCCCAAATTCTGGCTCTTGAAGAGAAAAACAAATACTCGGCCAAAAAAGTCAAATCCTCTCCTCGTATCTACCCCGAGATTGAGGAGCCGCCGACTTGGCTGGAACCCCAACCTGTTCCCCCACCCCCTTATCTGGTACAGGGGGCTGCGGGGGGACCCTCCGCCCCTACTGGAGCCCGGGCGGTGGAGGGACCTGCTGCCGGGACTCGGAGTCGGAGAGGCGCTACCCCGGAGCCGACAGATGAGGTCGTGACATTACCGCTGCGCACCTATGGCCCTCCCATGCCGGGGGGCCAATTGCAGCCCCTCCAGTATTGGCCCTTTTCCTCTGCAGATCTCTATAATTGGAAAACTAACCATCCCCCTTTCTCGGAGGATCCCCAACGCCTCACGGGGTTGGTGGAGTCCCTTATGTTCTCTCACCAGCCTACTTGGGATGATTGTCAACAGCTGCTGCAGACACTCTTCACAACCGAGGAGCGAGAGAGAATTTTGTTAGAGGCTAGAAAAAATGTTCCTGGGGCCGACGGGCGACCCACGCAGTTGCAAAATGAGATTGACATGGGATTTCCCTTGACTCGCCCCGGTTGGGACTACAACACGGCTGAAGGTAGGGAGAGCTTGAAAATCTATCGCCAGGCTCTGGTGGCGGGTCTCCGGGGCGCCTCAAGACGGCCCACTAATTTGGCTAAGGTAAGAGAGGTGATGCAGGGACCGAATGAACCTCCCTCAGTATTTCTTGAGAGGCTCATGGAAGCCTTCATGCGGTTCACACCCTTTTGATCCTACCTCGGAGGGCCCAGAAAGCCTCAGTGGGGCCCTGGCCTTCATAGGGCAGTCGGCCCTGGACATCAGAAGAAAACTTCAGAGACTAGAAGGGTTACAGGAGGCTGAGTTACGTGATCTAGTGAAGGAGGCAGAGAAAGTGTATTACAAAAGGGAGACAGAAGAGGAAAGGGAACAAAGGAAAGAAAGAGAGAAAGAGGAAAGGGAGGAAAGACGTGATAGACGGCAAGAGAGAATCTGACTAAGATCTTGGCCCGCAGTGGTTTGAAGGAAAGAGCAGTAGGGAGAGAGAGAGAGAGATTTTTAGGAAAATTAGGTCAGGACCATAGACAGTTAGGGAACCTGGGCAATAGGACCCACTCGATAAGGACCAGTGTGCATATTGTAAAGAAAAAGGACACGGGCAAGGGACTGCCCCAAGAAGGGAAACAAGAACTGAAGGTCCTAGCTCTGGAAGAAGATAAGATTAGGGGAGACGGGGTTTCGGACCCCCTCCCCGAGCCCAGGGTAACTTGAAGGGTGGAGGGGCAACCAGTTGAGTTCCTGGTTGATACCGGAGCGGAGCATTCAGTGCGGCTACACAGCCATTAGGAAAACTAAAAGATAAAAAAATCCTGGGTGATGGGTGCCACAGGGCAAACGACAGTATCCATGGACTACCCGAATAACTGTTGACCTGGGAATGGGACGGTAACCCACTCATTTACTGGTCATCCCTGAGTGCCCAGTACCCCTCCTAGGTAGAGACTTCTGACCAAGATGGAGCACAAAAATTTCTTTTGAGCGAGGAAAACCAGAAGTGTCTGCGAATAACAACCCATCGCTGCAAATTGACCCTCCAATTAGAAGAAGAATATCGACTATATTCTCCCCTAGTAAGCCTGATAAAATATACAGTCCTGGTTGGAGCAGTTTCCCCAGGCCTGGGCAGACCGCAGGGATGGGTCTGGCAAAGCAAGTTCCCCCGCAGGTTATTCAGTTAAAGGCCAGTGCTACGCCAGTATCGGTCAGACAGTACCCCTTGAGTAAAGAGGCTCGAGAGGGAATCTGGCCGCATGTTCAAAGATTAATCCAACAGGGCATCCTAGTTCCTGTTCGGTCCCCTTGGAACACTCCCCTACTACCGGTTAGAAAGCCTGGGACCAATGACTATCGGCCAGTACAAGACTTGAGAGAGGTCAACAAACGGGTGCAGGACATACACCCAACAGTTCCAAACCCTTATAACCTCTTGTGCGCTCTCCCGCCCGAAAGGAGTTGGTACACAGTATTGGACTTAAAGATGCCTTTTCTGCCTGAGATTACACCCCACTAGCCAACCGCTCTTTGCCTTTGAGTGGAGGGATCCCGGCACGGGAAGAACCGGACAGCTCACCTGGACCCGACTGCCCCAAGGGTTCAAGAATTCCCCGACCATCTTTGACGAAGCCCTACATAGAGACCTGGCCAACTTCAGGATCCAACACCCTCAGGTAACCCTCCTCCAATATGTGGATGACCTACTTCTAGCAGGAGCCACTAAGCAGGACTGCTTAGAAGGTACGAAGGCACTGCTACTGGAATTGTCTGACCTAGGCTACCGAGCCTCTGCTAAAAAGGCCCAGATTTGCAGGAGAGAGGTAATATACTTGGGGTACAGTTTGCGGGACGGGCAGCGATGGCTGACGGAGGCACGGAAGAGAACTGTAGTCCAGATACCGGCCCCAACCACAGCCAAGCAAGTGAGGGAGTTTTTGGGGACAGCTGGATTTTGCAGGCTGTGGATCCCGGGGTTTGCGACCTTAGCAGCCCCACTCTACCCGCTAACCAAAGAAAAAGGAGAATTCTCCTGGGCTCCTGAGCACCAGAAGGCGTTTGATGCTATTAAAAAGGCCCTGCTGAGCGCACCTGCTCTGGCCCTCCCTGATGTAACTAAACCCTTTACTCTTTATGTGGATGAGCGTAAGGGAGTAGCCCGGGGAGTTTTAACCCAATCCCTAGGACCATGGAGGAGACCTGTTGCCTACCTGTCAAAGAAGCTCGATCCTGTAGCCAGTGGTTGGCCTGTATGCCTGAAGGCTATCGCAGCTGTGGCCATACTGGTCAAGGATGCTGACAAATTGACTTTGGGACAGAAAATAACTATAATAGCCCCCCATGCGTTGGAGAACATCGTCCGGCAGCCCCCAGACCGATGGATAACCAACGCCCGCATGACCCACTATCAAAGCCTGCTTCTCACAGAGAGGGTCACGTTCGCTCCACCAGCCGCCCTCAACCCTGCCACTCTTCTGCCTGAAGAGACCGATGAACCAGTGACTCATGATTGCCATCAATTGTTGATTGAGGAAACTGGGGTCCGCAAGGATCTTACAGACATACCGCTGACTGGAGAAGTGCTGACCTGGTTCACTGATGGGAGCAGCTATGTGGTGGAAGGTAAGAGGATGGCTGGGGCGGCGGTGGTGGATGGGACCCGCACGATCTGGGCCAGCAGCCTGCCGGAAGGAACTTCACACAAAAAGGCTGAGCTCGTGGCCCTCACGCAAGCTTTGCGGCTGGCCGAAGGGAAATCCATAAACATTTATACGGATAGCAGGTATGCTTTTGCGACTGCACACGTGCACGGGGCTATCTATAAGCAGAGGGGGTTACTTACCTCAGCAGGGAGGGAAGTCAAGAATAAAGAGGAAATTCTGAGCTTATTAGAGGCCCTACATTTGCCAAAAAGGCTAGCCATCATACATTGCCGTGGGCATCAGAAAGCCAGAGATCTCATCTCTGAAGGAAACCAGATGGCCGACCAGGTCGCCAAGCAGGCAGCCCAGAGTGTTAACCTATTACCTATAATAGAGACGTCCAAAGCCCCAGAACCTGGACGGCAGTACACCCTAGAAGACTGGCAAGAAATAAAAAAGATAGAACGGTTCTCTGAGACCCCAGAGGGGATTTGCTGCACCCCAGAAGGGAAGGAAATCCTGCCCCACAAAGAAGGGTTGGAATACATCGAACAGATGCATCGTCTAACCCACCTAGGAGCTAAGCATCTGCAGCAGTTAGTCAGAACATCCCCCTATCATGTTCTGAAATTACCAGGAGTGGCTGACTCGGTGGTCAAACAGTGTGTGCCCTGCCAGCTCGTTAATGCTAATCCTTCCAAGATACCTCCGGGAAAGAGACTAAGGGGAAGCCACCCAGGCGCTCACTGGGAAGTGGACTTCACTGAGGTAAAGCCGGCTAAATACGGAAACAAATATCTATTGGTTTTTGTAGACACTTTTTCAGGATGGGTCGAGGCTTATCCTACTAAGAAAGAGACTTCAACCGTGGTGGCTAAAACAATATTGGAGGAAATTTTTCCGAGATTTGGAATACCTAAGGTAATAGGGTCAGACAATGGTCCAGCTTTTGTTGCCCAGGTAAGTCAAGGACTGGCCAAGATATTGGGGATTGATTGGAAACTGCATTGTGCATACAGACCCCAAAGCTCAGGACAGGTAGAGAGGATGAATAGAACCATAAAAGAGACCCTTACCAAATTGACCACAGAGACTGGCGTTAATGATTGGATAGCTCTCCTGCCCTTTGTGCTCTTCAGGGTTAGAAACACCCCTGGTCAATTTGGGCTGACCCCCTATGAATTGCTCTATGGGGGGCCCCCCCCATTGGTAGAAATTGCCTCTGTACATAGTGCTGATGTGCTGCTTTCCCAGCCTTTGTTTTCTAGGCTCAAGGCGCTCGAGTGGGTGAGGCAGCGAGCGTGGAAACAGCTCCGGGAGGCCTACTCAGGAGAAGGAGACTTGCAGGTTCCACATCGCTTCCAAGTTGGAGATTCAGTCTATGTTAGGCGCCACCGTGCAGGAAACCTTGAAACTCGGTGGAAGGGCCCTTATCTCGTACTTTTGACCACACCAACGGCCGTGAAAGTCGAAGGAATCTCCACTTGGATCCATGCATCCCACGTTAAACCGGCGCCACCTCCTGACTCAGGGTGGAGAGCGGAAAAGACTGAGATCCCCTTAAGCTTCGCCTCCTCGCCTGGTACCTTACTCTAATAACTCCCAGGCAGTAGTGAACACCTTGTGGACAGCCCGACCTCCATAAACCCTTATCTCTCACCGGCTACTCAACTGATTCCAGCACAGGTATACTATTAACAGCACGCAAGGGGAAGCTCCCTTCAGCGACCTGGTGGCCTGAGCTACATGTCTGTCTTCGATCAGTAATCCCTGGTCTTAACGACCGAGCCACACCCCCGATATACTCCGTGCTACGGGTTTATGTTGTCCGGGACCCCCCAAATAATGAAAATATTGTGGATGAAATCCCGGGGATTTCTTTTGCAAGAAATGGAGCTGTGTAACCTCCAATGACGGTATTGGAAATGGCCAACCTCTCGGCAAGATAGAATAAGTTTTTCTTTGTCAGCAGTTATGTTGATAAAAACAAATTAGGCGATATGCACTGTGTCTGGCCATGGGGAACAGTTTGATTGGAAACAACGGATACAAAACAGGCAAGTGAGCTGAATGTATCAGACCCAGATTACTTGAAAATAAGTTTCACCGAAAAAGGAAAACAAGAAAATATTCTAAAGTGGATAAATGGTATGTCTTGGGGGGTAGTGTACTATAGAGGCTCTGGGGAGGAGAAGGATCTATTCTAAAACTATTCGCCTCAGAATAGACACTCAGGCAATATCCCCGGTTGCTAAGGTATTAGCTGAACAAGGACCTCCAATCCAAGAACAGAGGCCACCCCCTAATCCCTTTGATTTCAATACAACCTCTGAATCAGTCCCCACTGAACCTAACATCACTATTAAAACAGGACAGAGGCTCTTCAGCCTCATCCAGGGAGCTTTCAAGCCCTTAACTCCACGAGTCCAGATGCCACATCTTCTTGCTGGCTCTGTCTAGCCTCGGGCCCACCTTACTACGAGGGCATGGCTAGAGAAGGGAAATTTGATGTGACAAAAGAACATAGAGATCAATGTGCATGGGGATCCCGAAATAAGCTTACCCTTACTGAAGTTTCTGGAAAAGGCACCTGCATAGGGAAGGTTCCCCCATCCCACCAACACCTTTGTAACCACACGAAGCCTTTAATCGAACCTCTGAGAACCAGTATCTGGCACCCCGGTTATGACAGGTGGTGGGCATGTAACACTGGATTAACCCCTTGTGTTTCTACCCTAGTTTTCAACCCACTAGAGATTTTTGCGTCATGATCCAACTTGTCCCCCGGGTGTACTACCATCCTGATACAGCAGTCCTTGATGAATATGACTACAGATATAACCGGCAAAAAAGGGAACCCATATCCCTGACTTTAGCTGTAATGCTTGGGTTAGGGATGGCTGCAGGCGTGGGGACAGGAACGGCCGCCCTGATCACAGGACCACAGCAGCTAGACAAAGGACTTGGTGAGCTACATAGAATTATAACGGAAGACCTCCAAACCCTAGAAAAATCTGTCAGTAACATAGAGGAGTCCCTAACCTCTTTAGCTGAAGTAGTTCTACAAAACAGAAGAGGGATAGATCTGTTATTTCTAAAGGAAGGTGGGCTATGTGTAGCCTTAAAAGAGGAATGCTGTTTTTATGTGGATCATTCAGGAGCTATTAGGGACTCCATGAGTAAACTTAGAGAAAGGTTAGAAAAACGTCACAAAGAAAGAGAGGCTAGCCAAGGATGGTTTGAGGGATGGTTCAACAAGTCCCCATGGATGACCACCCTGCTTTCTGCTCTGATAGGACCCCTAATAATACTGCTCCTGTTGCTTACAGTTGGGCCTTGTCTAATTAATCGGTTTTGTTGCCTTTGTCAGAGAACGAGTAAGTGCAGTTCAGATCATGGTACTTAGACAGCAGTACCAAGGCCTTCCGAGCCAAGGAGAAACTGACCTTTAGCCTTCCCAGTTCTAAGATTAGAAACTATTAACAAGAGAAGAAGTGGGGAAGGAAAGGATGAAAATGCAGCTTAACCCTCCCAGAACCCAGGAAGTTAATAAAAAGCTCTACATGCCCTCGAATTCTGGACCCTGTTCCCCAGGTAAAAGACCACACTTCTTGCTATTTTAGGGCTTGTTCTCTGTTCTGTACAAAACTATGTGGAGGATAAAAGAAAAAGAAAGAAAAAACCAAAAAAACAAAAAATAGGCACCTGAGTACGCGCCTCTAGGCAGGAAACTCCTTGAAACTGCTTGAGATAACGGGAAAAAGGGTCTCTAACTGATTGTTTGGCCTCTGTAAAGCCGCTTGCATAAGATGAAAGGAGGGGAAGTTAATCGCTAAACCGACCCCAGTAAGATCGGCTGTGCCATAAAATGTTAAATATCCTGGTAAACATATCTTGGTGACAATATGTCTCCCCCGCCCAGGAACAAGCCCAAACACCTAACTCCAGAACAATTTACAACTAATCGGTCCAGGAAGCACAGGCTCGCGAAGTTTTACAATGATTAGTTTGTGATATTTGTGAAGTGCGGGCTTTGCTGTGAACCCCGGGCTTTGTTGTGAATCCCATAAAAACTATCTTGACCCCGCACTCGGGGCCGCAGTCCTCTACCCCTGCGTGGTGTACGACTGTGGGCCCCAGCGCGCTTGGAATAAAAATCCTCTTGCTGTTTGCATCAAGACCGCTTCTCGTGAGTGATTTGGGGAGTCGCCTCTTCCAAGAGAGGGATTTTCTTTGTACTGGCCTTTCACTTCATGCTGTGATTTTTCCCAGACTCCTGCTGGCCGATGACCATGCTCTCCGATCTTTGAGCCCGGTTTGGGCCCCAGAAAATCTCGAGGGACAGAAGTAAGGTTGATGCCATTCTGACCCCTACAAGGGAGTGGCTCCCCTACAATATGCAGCATTTCCCTCCATGCTCGACCCAACGCCTCTATCCCGTATTTTTTCCCTGTCTTTGAGCAAAAAGATGAGACTGAGAGAGGGAAGAGAGATGAGACTGAAGGAACACATTTAGAACTGATCTAACCATAAAAATCCGAGGTCACCACCACCTCCCCTCAGAGCAAACAGCACTTTATTACTTTGGTCTGTGTCTGCTATTGAACCTTAAATTAGTTCAAAGGAAACAGGGTGCTTTCTTATTTCTTTCTCTCTTGCTTAAACAAATAGTAGCATTCTCAGAAGAGAACTTGTGCTACAGCGAATTACGTTATTTTCAATAAATTCCAACAGCGCTGCTATAGTAACTGTCTTAACCATGATTAATGTAGGAAACATTAGGAAAGCATGTTATTATTATTCTAAATTAGGTTTTGCTTGAATTAATTTTTATGCATGGTTACTAAGATGTAAAAGAGTTTCTGAATTGCTAATTGTAACATTACTTCTTTGGAGATAAGATGAGATTGGGAACACAGGGGCGCCTGCTGAAGGATCCCCAGTTTGAATATTTGCCTAAGGGCCAACATGTGATTTGTTAGGTTGCCTGCTAAGGAACTGTCGCTTGGCACCCATGGAGTCTTTAGTTCAAGATTTTCTTTCAGCATCGCCCACCTGCATCGACTTTGTGGGAAAAGCACAATGGTTATTAATATCATATCATTTTCATGGTGTGTGGGGGGTAAGAACAGAGGCAGGCAGCCCCCTACAGAGCCAATGGTACACTTTCCTTTCTCTTTTCAAATCTTCTTTTTATCCACGATGATAGGAAAAATAAAAACAAGAGCATAGACGTACAGATTGTTGACAATCCCCAAGCAGATAGCAAGGGCTTCCCATTCTTTCACTTCACAAAGGTCAGCTGAGCGTCTGCCACGTCTGGGCATGGTGGGTGCTGCTGATAGTCTGGAGGATGCTGGCCTCCATGCTCCTGGAACTTACATTTTAGGGAGAGAGACAAGAGGTGTCTGGGAGGAAGTGGGGGGGGTGCTCAAAGAGAGAGGGTGCGTATGTGGTCAGACACTGCAGAACCTTGTGGAACATTGTGGGGAACTTGGCCTTCCCTCTGCAGAACAAAAACCAACTCCTACAAAACAGCACGAAGTAAACAGCAACTCCATGAGAAGAACAGACAACAGATTTGAGATGATTTGCAAAAGATGAGTCCCGATCGTCCAGGTGTGCGCGGAGATCACACTTTTCGTCATTAGAGATGGGAGAAAGGAAAGGCAGCAGCCCTGAATCAGCTGGGGAGGAGGTCTGAAATCTGGTAATACCAGGTGTGGGCAAGGATGCCGGGAATATTGACTTTACCAGGAGCTACTGGTGATCCGTCCACCATTAACCATTACTTAGTCAAACAAACCATATGCATATGTTAAGAACCAGCCATACCGTCCGTGGTTATGTTTGCCAGGGCAGCCCTCACACAGGTTCCTAACGGGACACGCACAGGAGGGGAGAAGTACCACACGGTAGGTGGACACCATGGACACCACCCACCGCTGAAGAGGCGATGCTCGCCTCGCTTGAACGGGTAGATCCGTAAATACGGCGCCGAGTAGTGGTAAACAGGCAAGACGTGCGAGACTGGGAGACGGGACCGACTAGCAGTACGCGTTCTCCAAGAAAGCAGGCGGGCGAGGTGATACAAGTGAAATATGGGGGCTTCGTGGGGTAGGGAACGGGAGAGACGTATGGGGCTGGAGGAAGGCGGAGGAATATACTAATAATGACGCACCGTGCGCCAAGTGCTGCAATTGGACGGTGCTCTTCGCCCAAATAGTTTTTCTTTTAAGATTCGACTTGACCGAGGACGCTAGGACTTTTGTCATTTGTCAGCTTGAAATTAGAACACGAACTCCCAAAGAACAGGGTCGTGGCTGCCTGCGGACGGCTCTGGTAAAGGGTCCGTGACAGTGCCTGAAGAATAGAAGTTAGCCAACATCTAAAAAATCAATTCACATGCATACATAAAAAGGTAAATACTTTTCCTTAAGATGTTCCTTAAAGTTCCAGTTTGGCCTTCCAAGCTTTTCTGGCTCTTAGTTTTGTTACATGCACATGTGCTAGTTTCCCCGCCATGAGCCGCACTCTGTACTTGGGAGGGTCTCACCTTCCCCCAGCCCTTGAACTGGATCCAGTCCACACACCCTTCGTTCTGGACCTAACTGACCCTTCCAGGAAGACTTTCTGACTTCCGAACTAGGGTAAGAGCCCTGTGAAGCATCTTCCTCTCCCATTATGCACTCCTTTGCTGCTGACCTCTCACTACTATAATTAGATAATTATTGTCTAATTATTTTTTAATAACTGTCTCTCCTGCTAGATCCTCAAGCCCAGAGACTCTTTCTGATGTTATTGAATCCCTTGGACCAGACATCTAATGGGCAATTTATAAATTTTATTGCTGGAATAATGAGCTGTTGGAATAAAGGAAAAATGAGAATTAGATAATTTTTCTTCTTTTGAGCAGCTTAAGTAAAAGGCTTTTAAAGGGCACAGAATTGAAGCTACAGCGCTAACCGGACTCTCCACGGATTTGAATTCTCAGCCCAGCCCCTGACCCTCATTAGTGCGTTCAAGGGCCAGCTTATTAGGGTGCCCTCTGAGTTAACACAGAAAAGCACTTTTTTGCTCCAGTCTCCCAACATCTAGATGAAGAAGGCAGACAAGCTTCTGTGGGTGGTGATGGGTGTGCTGTGTTTGTATGTTTCTAGTGTCCCGAGAAAATATTTAAATGCACAAGCTACTCGGTCTCCAGAGCATGGCATTTCCACGGCTTTCTTTGGGGTTTGGGGTCTAAGCCTAGGGGGTTAGGGAAGATTCACAGGGGAAAGAGAAGCTTAAGTCATCTGGTTCCAGATTTGCTGAGGTCTGCTCTGTCTTCCCCTCCCGGCTTTCCACCCTTGGCTTAGAAATGGGAGATGCGAGGCAGGATGCTTTGTTCATTATTGGCTTATTTGTCTCTGTTGGCTAATTGTTCTTTATTATCTGCTGAATGGAATAATGATGTGCCCAAACCAGTGAATTCTGCTTTTTATTAACATTTTGTTTAGAAATCTTTTGTACCGAATGGGTTTTGTGAGTGACTCTGTGTGTGTGTGCCTGTGTGTAGCTCTATCTAGTGGCAATTGAGCCATGGCAACAATTAAGCACCCTAAATATGGGGACTGGAGACACACACTTTTCCAGCCCCAGCTCCAACGACCTTCTTTTCCCTTCCGGATGCACTCTGTTTCATTACAACATTGGCTTTTACATGTCCTTGGGGCGATTTTGTCGCTCGGAAGAGGTTTTACCTTGAGTGATGTTTTGGCAGTGTGTAGGCGGTGTCCTCCCTTAAACAGGCGTCATATTGGGATCTGGTGGAAGGCCAACTGACCAAGGGACCTTCCCTGAAGAGATATTTAGGAATGGACACGTCCGTCTGCTTTCCTAAGCACACATGATCTGGGTATAAGCATTCCTCAAGAAAGAGCCAGCTAATGGCTTTTTCATACTGTTTCCATAAAAAATTCAGCTCTCACTCAGTTGCATTTGTGGACTGGAGTTTGGCACTTGCCATCAGCCTCTACATGGATTAAATCAGGAGCCTCTGCAGCTGCCGACCCACAGCACCCATGGAGCAGCACTCAGGGTGAGATCAGAAGTGGGGAGCTCTGGGAAAACTGGAAGAACAAGTCCTCAAACAGTTAGATTATTTTTAAGAGAAGATTTTATGTGCCCAATTCTTGCATCTCCTCATATCTAGAAAAACACTACAATCCTTCCTGGTGATGTCTGCTCCCTGTGACTAGTTGTAATCTTCAGGTCAGCAACAAACTTTTGTAAATGTGTGTATGGTGTGTGCACCTCCCCTCACCTTTGTCATACCCTGATAGTCCCCTTTCCTCTTTGGGCGGTATTTCAGAGCTATTTGTTAAGGATAAAACAAAGAATGTTAGTCTTCTTCCACTGCAGTCACCTCCAAGGCTGACAGCAGGTGAGCCCTGAGGGCGGTGAAAACTCAGGATACTGGCCCCATACTGGCCCCATAGCTGAGGTGCATATCAAAGGAATGGTTTCCCCGAGCCCAGACCTCTTTTGTTCCTGCTACCTGCCCTTTGTGGCAAAAACTCCTATATATCCTAGCTCCCCCCTCACCCACCCAGGAGAGGTTTCTCAGGGTTACCCGAGGTGCTGTCTCCCTGGCTTAAGTCATAATTTTGCCCCAAATAAAACTTAACTCTCAACTTTCAGGTTGTGCAGTTTTTTTAAGTGGACACATTATCAAATTTTCTTTATCACTTTTAACCCTGGAAGCAGATCACTAGCCTATTAACCGTGTAGATCTTGGGGTGCTTAAATGACTGGATTCTATTTTGAAAGACCCAAGTTAGGAAGGAAAGAGTTTCACAGAGTAAACCCACATTACAGCCACTCCTCCACTGCTTACATTTAAAACTCAAGAAAAAGTACAATAAATCAGCTACCCAAGGACTCTGAAAGTTAACCAGTGACAGGCACCTTTTGAAGGGGGAGTCAAAACGTGAAAAGTGACCTATACAGAGGAGAGTTTTCTGAGTTCTCCTTTCATGTTTGGCTTCCTAGCATTGATTTCAGGACGGTCCCTGTTGCTTCACTGCACAAGACACGTGGGCACCCCAAATTGGAAGAGTCCCCACCCTTCTGGTCAGAGGGCCAGGAGAAGGGGCCTCACTCTCTCAGCAGGGCGATAGTCATAGAACTGTGTGTGGGGGGGGGGGCGGTCAACATGGGAGGTAAAACACTGGAAAAACCACTCTCCTCAACAGAGAACTGGAAAAGGGATGGGAAAGGGAGCCTGGAGAGTGTAGGGGAGACTCTTAGGAAAGAAGAGGCCTGGAGAAGGGTCCCCTCAAATCTGGCATAAGCCAACACCAGTCTCTGGCTTAGCCTCAAACAGCACACGTGCAGCCAACACCCAGAGCAGAACAGCAAAGAGCTCAACTATGGTATATGTTAGCTGAGTCCCAGACTAGCCCCAGGTGGTGCATACAAGAGGCAGAACCAAAACTTCACAGTTAGGCCTTTAAAACTAAACTCACTGTAACTACCTCTGACAGAACTTACAGAATATGGCGTAGAACTCATGGCCTGAGCCCAACTGGGTTGACTGCCTGGCAAAAAGACACAAAGCACAATAAGCCTTATCAGGAGGATGGTAACAGGAGTCACAGCATAACAGGCAAAATGTTCAGAATAAAATCCAAAACAGCCCAAAATGCAAAGCCAAGGAAAATGTGGCCAACTGGCAAGGAGAAGATAACCAGCAAGATTCCAAACTTTGAAACGATCAGATAAATCAATTATTGGAACTGTATTCCTTAAAATAAAGGTGAAGACACTGGGAATGAAGAGAAATACAGAACTTTTCAGAAGGGAAACAAATGGTGTAAAGAAGACTCAAATGGAAATATCAGAAGTGAAAATTTAATATCTGAAATTAAACTCACTGGACGAGTGTAATATTAAAATGAAGATACAAAAAAATTTATTGGATTTGAAGCTAGACCAAAAAAAAAAATCCAATCTGAAGAACCCAGAAAAAAATTTAATAAAAATGAGCAGCACCTATTGGGTTATATCAAAAGGTCTAACTTTTTTTTTTTTTTTGTCTGTATGAGAAGGATAAGAGAAAGAGATTAATGCAGAAAAAAAATAAGTAATAGCAGACTACATCTTAAATCTGATGAAAGACATGAATCTGTAGGTCAAAGAAACTAAAACAATCCAAAAAAGATAAACTGAAAAAAAGAGAAAAAAATCAAATCAAAATAAAACAAAACCTCATAGGTACACCTTAGTCAAAGTAAAAAATAAAGACAAAGAAAAAAATCAAGAAAACACTTTGAGGACTGGGATTTATTTTTTCTTTTTAGGGCCACACGTGCAGCATTTGGAAGTTCCCAGGCTAGGGGTCGAATCGGAGCTACAGCTGCCAGCCTATGCCACAGCCACAGCAACACGGTGACCCACACTGGGTCTGTGACCTACACTGCAGCTCGCAGCAAGGCTGGATCCTAATCCCATGAGCAAGACCAGGGATTGAATGCACATCGTCATAGACACCATGTCAGGTTCTTAACCCACCTAGCCACACAGGAACTTCAGGGGTGGGATTTTTCATCAGAAATCATGGAGGCCAGAAAAGAGTGGAACACATCTTTAAAACCCATAAATAAAGGAATTGTCTCCCCAGACGTAGGACTTAATGGTGGGAAATGAGAAGATTTCCCTATTGGGATTAGAAACAAGGCAAGGATATCCACTCTCACCAACATGCACTGGAAATTCTGGCTCGTGCAGGAAGAGGAGGAAAGGAAATAGAACCCATACAAACTGTGAATGAAGAAGTACAACCACTTTTGCTCACAGAAGGCCTGACTGTCTGTGTGGAAAATCCTTAAAAATGGACTCGAAACACCCCAAACCCTGAGACTAGTCATGGGGTATGCAAAGGCCCCTGGACATGAGAGTAAATAAAATACGAAAGTCAAACATGCAAGCCTGGTCTCATCATGAGAAAATGTCAGATAACCTAACTTGAGATACATACACACAAAAAAAAATATATAAGGAAAGACGGAGACGCTTCCATAGCCCAGAGGTGACTTAAGGATCATGGCAACTAAATGCAAAGACTTATCTGGGATGAGACTATGGGACAGAAAGAGGGACCAACGGGAAATCTGGTGAAGCTGAGGACCGCCTGCAGTTTAACAGTGTTGTATCCACGTCAGCCCCTTAGTTGTGATCAACGCACCACGGTTGTGTAAGACGTGCCTCTTAGGGCAGCTGGCCCGGTAGGGTAAAGGCATATTCTGTACAGCTGCAAAGCTTGCGTAAGTCCCAAATGATTTCAAACTAAAAAGTTAAGACAACCACAAAAGAAGAAAGTCTTTTTCAGAGGAAGCGCTAAGGAGAGATGGACGGAGTATGGGATTGTCGGATCCCCCTGATGTCCGTAGGCCACTCCCTCGTCGCTACAAAGAAAATTAGTAATAATAGTCATGGCTGTCGTCGCCAACGTGCACAATGATTTTTTCCATCTTATGACATATTGCAAAGGAAAGCCTCATTGGAACACAGTGACACCCTAACAAATGGCTAGTCTAAACCTTATAAAATAATGCACTTGCTCTGCAACTGCCACTTTTGAGCAAATCCTCTTTCACGCCCTCTCTGTCTTCCTCCCCTCAGAGTCCTGACCCCAAATTCCCACCCTGAAATTCCAGAGCCATTTGCAAGATCCTTGCAGTTTTGTTTAATTCTCACAAGTGCACGAGATAGACATTATTACCACAGTTATGCAAATGAGGACGCCAAGGCCATTTTCGATTTTTGTTTAATTTTATTGTGGTAAGAACACTTAAGATGCGACCTATTCTCTTACCCCACGTGCAAGGGTATGTGATAGTATTGTTACTTAGGCATGATATTACATGGCCGATCTCTACAATGCATTCATTTTGTGTAACTGAAATTTTATGCCCCTTGATGAGCAAGTTCCCGCTCCCCTCTCACCCCCAGCCCCTGGCAACTAACATTCTGCTCTCTGACTCTACAAGTTTGACGATTTTAGACACTTGTGTTCGTGGAATCACTCAGTATCTGTCCTTCTGTGACTGGCTTATTTCACTCAGCACACTGTCCTCCACATTCACCCATGCTGTCACAAAAAGCAGAACGTCCTTCTTTTTCAAGGCTGAATACAATTCTATCGTATACACATACCACATCGTCTTGATCCATTTATCTACTGATGGGCACTCAGGCTGTTACCACACGTTGGCCACTGTGTCTACTGTTGAAATGAGCACTGGGGGGGGCTAGTATCTCTCTGAGGTCCTGATTTCAACACGTTTGATAAATACCCAGAAAGGGAATGGCTGGGTCGTGTGGCAGTTCTACTTTAACGTTTTGGGGGGAGCGTCCATGCTGTTTTCCATGGTGGTGGCGCTGTCTTACGTCTCCCCGAACAGAGCGCGAGGGCGCCCGTCGCCTCACATCCACACCAACACTCGCAGCTTCTTGGTTTTGTCGTCAGAGCCGTCCTGACAGGGGCGAGGCGACACCTCACTTGGCTCTGAACTCCACTTCCCCGATGCTTAGTGGTGATGGAAATCTTTTCACGAACTTGGCCGTCTGGATGTCTTCTTGGAGAAATCGCATTCAAAACTGTAGCCTATCACTACTACGATTCTCACGACTGCTAATGAGTGGCAGACGTTCCGTATGCATTTCGGAAATGCACCCTTATCTGACATGTGGGGTACAGATACGTTCTCCCGCTCGACGTCACTCTCCCGCCCTGTGGATGGTTTCATCTGCTGTGCGGGAGATTTTACTTTGATGTAGTCACACTTCTCTTTGTGCCTTTGTTGCCTGTGCTTTTGGTGTCGCATCCATGAAATCGTGCCAAGAGCAATGTCATGAAGCTCTTCCCCTTACTCTGTAAAGGTCTCTTCATCCAAAGGACTCGGAGAGCCACAACACGTGAGGAAGGGGTCCGATGGAACCAGCAAGTTCTGGGCGGGAGAAGAGAGAAACGGTCAAAAACAATCTGCAGGAGCCCTGGGAGCTCCGAGTCCAGTGTTTGCCTTTGCCCTCGAAACGTTCCTGTGAAGGAGAGTCCGGGCATCCATGGAGGACTCTGCTTCCTCTGGAGCAGAGGCTGGCCCTGGACCTGGCGGGGGCAGAAGAAGGCAGACTGCGTTTGCAGTTCCTGGCTGATGGGTCCAGACTCAGGGGCCATCAGTGAAGATAAATATTGGAATCCAGCCTGATTCTCAACCCTCCTGAGCGGTCCATGAATTTAAAAAATGAAAATCTTGCCATCATAAGCAATCAGAAGTCCGTTCACTCACTTTTATCATACCAAGGGGAGAGATCAAATTCCATGATGTCCTCGGCATGTGGTGCTTTTAAAAACAGACCCCTGAGGCAAATGTGTCTGAAGGAGTGTTTAATCTTCTCTCTTTCCCGCTGGCAGCCAGGAGCAGGGCTGGGTCCAGGTAGGGATAGGATATTTGTGTCTGGGGAAGCCCCGGAGCACGGACCCCGGCTCTGCCCGGACGACGCTGAGCCCACAGCCTTGATGGTTGCACCAAGCAGCAGAGAGGCCAGGCAGCCTCGGAAGGAACCCGAGCATTTTCATCAAACAGAAAAGCCACGGGAAGAAAAAAGCAGGGCAATAACACACTTGCGTTGAGGTGTCTGTTCAAAGCGCTGTGGTGGTTTCAGCGCCGCTTCCCTAAATTACCTGGTGCAAGTCAAGTAATTGCTGTTTCAAAGGAAACCTTCCTGGAACAAAGTGTCTCATCGCTTGAGCGAGCCAGCCTTTACCCTTTCCCGAGAGTGACTTTTATCTGGAAAATGCTAACGGGAACGGCAAATACCTGTAACGCCAAGGCAAGCAAGGGATCTGCCGGGCGCCGGCCGTGTGAGAATCGAAGCTCACGGATGAGTTCAGTCCAAATCCTCTCTGGCCGGTATCCGTTACGCCTATAATTGCTGCTCAAAGTTCAGGGTGGCATTTTGCTGATGAGCCTAAAATAGTCTTCTTGGGGTTGTTGGATGCGATTTGACAGTAGTTAAGGTGTAAGGGGCAACCATTGAGCTGAAATCTTGTCTAAGCCATTTTGATACGTGAACCGCCTTGCAAAGCTCTTAATTCCTCCCATAAACTTCAATTGTTCCATTTAGCAGGGTCCTTTAGAAGGTCATTAATCAGTCACTAAGGACGTGAAGGTTTTACATTTTGCTTGCTTAACACAACACAGCCTGACACAGTGTCTCCCACTGAATTTCAGATCGGCTGATACCGGGGTGCCTTCTAACCGGCAGTCAATCTCTTTCACTGCTTTGGAGGATGTATCTGTTCAGCTCTGGGTCGATGGACGAGGGCCCGGAGCTTAGGGCTCAGCAGGAAGGAGGCCCTTTTGTAAGGCCACCAGCAGAACCAGGCAGTGGATCTGGAAACTAAGGGGCCAGGGAGCAAGCAGCTTCTGTGCTCTTCTGATCTTATGTTCGATGAGGGGGAAAAGCTCAAGCAAAACAGGAGCGACCAGGTCAGTCTGGTGAACCTGCCCTGTGCTTGGCATAGCACGTGCTCGCAGCGTGGTTCTGGGTCAAGACAATGGCCTCAACCACTGACATCTTGGCCAGGGTGCGTCTTTGCTGGGTGGGTTGTTTTGGGCATTGCGGGATGTTTAGCCACACCCCTGGTCCCTGCCCCCTCCCCAGTCACAACAACCAAACATGTCTGTGGACAGAGGCAACGAGCCCCTGGGGGGATAAAGTTGCCCCCACGGAGTGAGAACCACTGGTCTAGGTCACAGAATTATGCTTTGTCCCCATGTTCCTGGAAACGTTCATTTCTCCAGAGGAATCTACAGAACATGTGAACTCCTGACCGTGTCTCTCTCACTCTGATTTAGTAGATATTGTGTTTATAAACACACATGCGTTTAAGCCTGTGCATTTTCACGTCCATGTACCCATAATGGCCTGGCTCTTGGTGGGTGCTGGGGTCTCTGCACTTGGGTGGAAAAAGAACATTCCAGATTTAAACCAAGACGTAGAAAAGATAAGTTTATGGAGGCAAGATGTTAACAGTGGGCCGACTTCCGGATGATCGGGAGAGCTGGCTCTGGGCGCAGGGGCGTGTCTGCCTTTTCAGCCCAAAGACAAAGGAGTGTGAGGAGCGGTCTCGCCATACACCTGCTGACCTGCCGATTGGGTGGGGAAGGATGCAGTCTTCCGATGCACCTGCTGGTTGGTTGGCGGCATATGTTGCCCTTATAGGAGCGGGGTAAGGAGTGGGCTACCTACCTTCCCTAGTGGGGAAGGAAGGAGAGGCCAGGTTGCTGGGGTGGACAGGTCCTGGAAAAACTGTAACAAGGACAGTGAGACACAAGGGCTGATAAGGGTCTGGCAATTCTTATCTTGGCCAGAGGCTTTTTGAGTTTTATTTCCTTGGAGATGCCTTGAAGTCCCACAAGGCTCTTCATATTTTTAGGGAATAATGTGGCTAATGGAGATGAACACACAGGGGGAAGGGTTAAAACCCCTGCCGCGCTGGTCTCCTCCCACTGCCGAGGGCCGTCCACAGAGGGGGGCAGGTCAGGGGTCAGAGGTGGCTCTCCCACGTGACGCCAGGGTGGGCTTGGGAAAAAACCTGGCAGCCTCCCTGTCCACGGCACCCTCATTAACGCAGACGGACACAGCCCTCCCTGGCGGTGGTTGTGGGTCCCAGGCGCGTTCACGCAGGTGAGGGTCTCAGGACCACGCCTGGAGAAAATGCCCAGGCGAGCTGGTGGCCATTGTGCAGTCACTGTCATCTTTTTGCTGAGGCTGTGCATTCTCAGTCCTTCTACTCATCAGTCTCTGCATCCATCTGTGAGTCTCCGGGGACCAAGGCCCGCCCATGTCAACTACTGCCGTGTACCCAGGGTCTCGCTCAACACGAGCACGTAGGAGGCACTCAAAGAATGATCACGGAATACGTGCCAGATGAAGAAATGGGAGTGAAAGTCCCACTTTGGGCAGGAGAGGTTTCTGGATGAACTCGAGGTACCTCCCTGCCTGTCCCAGCCGGTGAACCCACGCGACACCACTCGGGCTCCCATCAAGGGCCTGTTTAGGTCATGCAGCCCAGCTCTGACCCTGCCCCTCCTCCCAACCCCACGCTTCCTGGGCCAGCACCACCTCCGCCCGTAGGAGAAACTCCATCAGCCACCTAGGGTGACCAGCTGCTTCTACTGCGTACCTTCCCTTGGGAGGCCACAATTCCTGGAAGCACAGGGGAATCGTTCACGACTTTGCTCTAAAAAGATAAATAGTAGGTTGGCATTCCAGGGGGATGTTAGCAAAGGGACGTCCTTTCAGACTAACACGGAGATAGAGAGCAAATTTTTTTTCCTGTAAACGTATTTTTAGAAAAAGAGGTAGAGCGGGCTGGAGTGAGAGTTTGTAGTTTGTTTTTTGTTGTGGTTGCTCCCACAGAAGGAAATTAGAGCTATGGGGACTGTGCACGCACTATTTTGTATCTTATAAAATTGCAAAGAGCAGGGGGACACCGGGGAGCTACTGCAGATTTGGCTCTGTTCTGAAATAGAACACCAAACAGAATTTTCAATGTTAAGGCTTCAGCCAGGAGCGGGGCAGAAGGCCCAAGGGGAGTTCGCGGTGCCTTGGGCAGAGGCTGGGAAATAAAGCTCTTTGTGGTGCGGCTCCCATCAGGTGGCACGAACCACAGTCCTCTCCTCCCCAGCTCGAATTCTCTCTCCCCCTTTGGAAGCTGGCATGGAAGGTGGTTGGAGTCTTGAGGTTGGAGTCTTGAGGTTAGCTCAAACAACATAAATAATCCAGCAAGATCACGTGTCTCTCTTTCTCTTGCTTTCGTTTCAGCTCTTGGCCCCGGAAAGCAAGCACCCAGTGGTCTTCACTGGAGCTCTTGCAACTCTTGGAAACAAGCAATTGCGGGGAGAGGGAGCCCCTTACCTGATGCTTGGTCATGAATAAATGACAAGTCTCGGGATCACAGAGAAATAAGGCAGTGCTTTCTGTTTGGAAAATTGAGGAGGATTTGAGTCCTTTACCTGTGCCCCTGTTGAGCGTGTGTGTGTGGCAGTGATTACACATTAGCAATGTTTTGACTTCCCTGCTTTCAATTTCAGACGCACTATTATCCAGAATCAGGCTGCAAATGTAAGCCCCATTAAATTGAAGTTGACAAGCACTACTGACAGCAGACGACTGTTCCTAAAACTGAGCAGTGGCACAGGCGTCACTTTCCCAAACGCCCGTACGGGAAAATCAGAGACGCAGAGAATTAAAACGGGAGGGGTTGATAGATCATCCAGGTCTTAGGACACAGGACGCGGGTGGCCCCAAGGGACCCTGAGGCTCCAAGGGCAGTTTCAGGAGAAGGTGTGAGAGATCTTTGTGCTGTAGCAATGGCGTCGACTGGATACCACTGCAGAGCCAGAGAGTAAAAGCAATGCCGGCGTTAAAGTGGTTAACAGGAGAATGAAATAGAGTAACTTTTTCATATGAATCAATAAATGTCTTTTGAATCTAAGTTAAACAGTAACAAGTCTATTTGGGTCCCTATATTAAAAGTTGTTCTGTACTATTTAACAAAAATTCCCAACAATTAAGGGACTTGCTTCGGGCCAACTAGCTATTTAGAGAGAGCCAGGCTGAGGATTCAGGTCTCCTGAGACCTTGTCTAATTATTTTTCTCTTGATCAAGAGGAGAATTTCATATTCATGAGGACGAAAGCAAAGTGGAAGTTACTCTACCATTTCTCATTTCCCACGCTTGCCCCCACCCCGCCCCATGTTAGCAGCGTCTTTAACAGAAAGGGAAGTAACATGTGTTGAAACCACACACACACACACACACACACACACACACACACACACACACACACACACACACACACGTGTTTAAGACAAATACATGCTTTCTGAGAAAACAACCCCCAAACCTCCATGTTTCACTGCAATGGATTTCTTTGTGTTCCAAGGTCTTCTCTCTCGCCCGTGCTGCTCTCCTTTGCAACATGAGCTGATGGAAGAAAACATTTTTAATACCGATGAAGAGCAGAAGATGAGGTAATTGGATCAGCAGGGGCCGCCATGCTTCTTCCTGGCAAACTTTAAGGGAAACTGACATGAATGAGCTAGAATTTGATTTTTTTCATGCCCTGAAGGGTGAACCTGATGCCTGGGTACTTTATTGCACGCCTTGAGGTAAACGGAAACGAGTTTATCTTCCTCCTTTTGCAGCCGGGATGCACGGACAGGAATACACAGATGCCTTTTTCTCCAAGCTCTGTTTGCTGATTCTCTTACATGGGTAGCCGTGACCCTCTCTGGAGGCTCCCATGAATCATTCAATGAGATCTGGGCGGGCCTAATTTTGGAGGATCCTGTGAAAGGCTGGGAGAGTTTGGGTCGCTCCCCAGAAACTGGACTGGGCAGCCCAGGGCATCACATGAGGCTGAGTGTGGCCAAAACCAGCAATTCATTTATGAGCAATAACTGAGCAATGAGCTTGAACCTGGCTAATTCTGTCTCCTGGTTTTATATTCTGCTCCAGAAAGGAGAGCCAGCAACATCACAGATGCTGGTGTTTCTCTTGGTTGCAAGGTCTCTGTACACCTGCCGGTACCAGGTTGATGGCTTTGACTTCATGCGCTTACTTGTGTGTGCCAAGCATATGCTCCGCTCCCCGTGCTGGGCTAAGGCCTGGAACAGGCTATGGTCCAGGGGTGCAGACTCCAACTCGGAATAGATATTAGGTGAGAGAAACCTCCGGCTGCGCAGTTGGGAGCAGGGGGCCAGGATGCCAGGGAGGAGCTGATACAATTTGGGATCTCGTGGGATGAGCCCATGTGATGGGATTGGGGCCCTGGGTGCCGGGCTAGCGTGGGGGTCACCCCTGGACACTGCCACATCTTTACCAGGCCTCAGGCCTTCCTGCTAATCTCCTACAAAGTGGACAGAGGGCTGCAGGCTTGGGGGCCCCCCGGGGCATTGAGCAAGGTTGTGAGAATGTTATTTTCATAGTTTTTATCATGTGTGGTTACCTTCTTATTACAGTTGACGATGATTTTAACTTAGAGGAGATATATGCTTTATTTATTTAGTTAGTTATTGCTTTTTAGGGCTGCACCTGTAGAATATGGAAGTTCCCAGACTAGGGGTCAAATTGGAGCTGCAGCTGCTGGCCTACACCACAGCCACAGCAATGTGGGATCCTTAACCCACTGAGCGAGGCCAGGGATCCAACCCTTGTCCTCATGGACACTAGTCGGGTTCATTACTGCTGAGCCACAAGGGGAATTCTGCATTTTTCTTTTAAAACAAATCTGGTAAGTAATAAAGGTGGATCCCTCAGGACACGAAGACAGAGTCTGTGGTTACAGTAAACAAATGTCCTGCTTGGAGGCTGCTGGCCCATGGTCTCCAGTTTTGCTTAACCCCAGGGTGGTCCCAGGGCTGCAGGTTCGAGATGAGGGCCCTGGCTGTGGCCCAGGTGGACAGGGCATGGGAGGTGAGGGCGACGCCTCAAGTGACAAAGGTCAGGCAGAGATGCCAGAACGGGCTGCCTCCTGCCTGAGGGCAGTGGTTGGAGGAATAAAGGCCAGTTGTCAGGCAGGCTGAGGGGCTCTCCTGGGGGTTCTCCTAGCCCCCCTTCTCAGTGGCAGTTTCTAAAGGGAAAGGCAAACCCTTTTAGGAAATGCCTCATTAGTAATATAAATATCAGCCCAGGAGGCTTTTAATTTGAATGATCAATATTAAAATATCAAACACTGCATTGTTTTCTAAATTTAAAATTTACACACAGCTCTCTCTAGGGGGAGAAATGAAGGGAGGAGAAATTGAGAGCCAGAGAGAGGGAGAGAGATGGGGGGGCAGTCCAAGGAAAGAGAGAGAGAGAATGATGGGGGTGGGCAGACCCTGGAGGGCTGGGGGAGGGGGCTGCGGGGCTGTGGGGGAGGGGCAGGGGGCACCCTGGCACAGAGACCTTCTGAAAATACTAAGCACCGCCCTTCCTCCGGCTCACAGCTGGGGGGCCTGCACAGGCATACAAGCTCAGATTTCAAGGACGATTTCGACATTATAAACCAAGAGCTTTTAAAACATCCAAACCATGTGACACAATATTTCCACGGCTTGCAATTCTTCCATTGGGAAATAATCAATGAGGTGCAGGGAGATACCTCTCAGAAGGTTCTCCTTGCAGAAAAAGCAAAAGGCACATGATCAAGCCCTGTGAGGTAGACAAAGAGCTGGGCAGCTGAATGAATTCTGCTTCTGCCTCCTGCCCTGCATCCTGACCTACCTCCTCACCTGCCTCCTGACCTGCCTCCTGACCTGCACCCTCACCTGCATCCTCACCTGCATCCTCACCTGCCTCCTCACCTGCCTCCTGACCTGCCTCCTGACCTGCATCCTGACCTGCATCCTCACCTGCATCCTCACCTGCCTCCTCACCTGCATCCTCACCTGCATCCTCACATGCCTCCTGACCTGCATCCTCACCTGCACCCTCACCTGCATCCTCACCTGCATCCGCACCTGCATCCTCACCTGCCTCCTGACCTGCATCCTCACCTGCCTCCTTACCTGCATCCTCACCTGCATCCTGACCTGCATCCTCACCTGCATCCTCACCTGCCTCCTGACCTGCATCCTCACCTGCCTCCTCACCTGCCTCCTCACCTGCCTCCTCACCTGCCTCCTGACCTGCATCCTCACCTGCCTCCTCACCTGCCTCCTCACCTGCCTCCTGACCTGCATCCTCACCTGCCTCCTGACCTGCATACTCACCTGCATCCTCACCTGCATCCTCACCTGCCTCCTCACCTGCATCCTGACCTGCATCCTCACCTGCCACCTCACCTGCCTCCTCACCTGCATCCTCACCTGCCTCCTCACCTGCATCCTCACCTGCATCATGACTTGCATCCTCACCTGCCTCCTCACCTGCATCCTCACCTGCCTCCTCACCTGCATCCTCACCTGCATCCTCACCTGCATCCTCACCTGCCTCCTGACCTGCATCCTCACCTGCATCCTGACCTGCATCCTCACATGCCTCCTCACCTGCCTCCTCACCTGCATCCTGACCTGCCTCCTCACCTGCATCCTCACCTGCATCCTCAATGCATCTTCACCTGCCCCCTCACCTGCATCCTGACCTTCCTCCTGACCTGCCTCCTGACCTGCATCCTCACCTGCCTCCTCACCTGCCTCTCACCTGCATCTCACCTGCCTCCTCACTTGCATCCTCACCTGCATCCTCACCTGCATCTTCACCTGCCTCCTCACCTGCATCCTGACCTGCATCCTCACCTGCCTCCTGACCTGCATCCTCACCTGCATCCTCACCTGCATCCTCACCTGCCTCCTCACCTGCCTCCTCACCTGCATCCTCACCTGCATACTCACCTGCATCCTCACCTGCATCCTCACCTGCCTCCTCACCTGCCTCCTGACCTGCATCCTCACCTGCCTCCTGACCTGCATCCTCACCTGCATCCTCAACTACATCCTGACCTGCATCCTGACCTGCATCCTGACCTGCATCCTCAACTGCCTCCTCACCTGAGTCCTCACCTGCATCCTGACCTGCCTCCTCACCTGCTCCTCACCTGCCTCCTCACCTGCCTCCTCACCTGCCTCCTCACCTGCATCCTCCCCTGCATCCTCACCTGCCTCCTCACCTGCATCCTCACCTGCATCCTCACCTGCATCCTCACCTGCCTCCTGACCTGCATCCTCACCTGCCTCCTGACCTGCATCCTCACATGCCTCCTCACCTGCATCCTCACCTGCATCCTGACCTGCCTCCTGACCTGCCTCCTGACCTGCCTCCTGACCTGCATCCTCACCTGCCTCCTGACCTGTATCCTCACCTGCCTCCTGACCTGCCTCCTGACCTGCATCCTCACCTGCCTCCTGACCAGCCTCCTGACCTGCATCCTCACCTGCATCCTCACCTGCCACCTGACCTGCATCCTCACCTGCATCCTGACCTGCATCCTCACCTGCCTCCTCACCTGCCTCCTCACCTGCATCCTCACCTGCCTCCTCACTTGCATCCTCACCTGCATCCTCAATGCATCTTCACCTGCCCCCTCACCTGCATCCTGACCTTCCTCCTGACCTGCCTCCTGACCTGCATCCTCACCTGCCTCCTCACCTGCCTCCTCACCTGCATCCTCACCTGCCTCCTCACTTGCATCCTCACCTGCATCCTCACCTGCATCTTCACCTGCCTCCTCACCTGCATCCTGACCTGCATCCTCACCTGCCTCCTGACCTGCATCCTCACCTGCATCCTCACCTGCATCCTCACCTGCCTCCTCACCTGCCTCCTCACCTGCATCCTCACCTGCATACTCACCTGCCTCCTCACCTGCCTCCTCACCTGCATCCAAACCTGCCTCCTCACCTGCATCCTGACCTGCATCCTCACCTGCATCCTCACCTGCCTCCTGACCTGCATCCTCACCTGCATCCTGACCTGCATCCTCACATGCCTCCTGACCTGCATCCTCACCTGCGTCCTGACCTGCCTACTGACCTGCCTCCTGACCTGCCTCCTGACCTGCATCCTCACCTGCCTCCTCACCTGCATCCTCACCTGCCCTCCTGACCTGCATCCTCATCCTCGCCTCCTCACCTGCCTCCTGACCTGCATCCTCACCTGCATCCCTGACCTGCATCCTCAACCGTGCCTCCTGACCTGCCTCCTGACCTGCATCCTCACATGCCTCCTGACCTGCATCCTCACCTGCCTCCTCACCTGCCATCCTCACCTGCCTCCTGACCTGCCATCCTCACCTGCCTCCTCACCTGCCTCTGACCTGCATCCTCACCTGCATCCTGACCTGCATCCTCACCTGCCTCCTGACCTGCCTCCTGACCTGCAATCCTCACCTGCCATCCTAACCTGCCTCCTGACCTGCATCCTCACCTGCCTCCTGACCTGCATCCTCACCTGCCTCCTGACCTGCCCTCCTGACCTGCATCCTCACCTGCCTCCTGACCTGCATCCTACCTGCAGCCTCCCTGCATCCTGACCTGCATCCTCACCTGCCTCCTGACCTGCATTCTGACCTGCATCCTCACCTGCCTCCTCACCTGCCTCCTGACCTGCATCCTCACCCTGCATCCTTGACCTGACCTGCATCCTCACCTGACCTGCTCTCCTGACCTGCATTCCTCACATGCCTCCTGACCTGCATATACCTGCCTCTGACCTGCCTCCTGACCTGCATCCTCACCTGCTCCTGACCTGCATCCTCCTGCCTCCTCACCTGCATCCTCACTGCATCCTGACCTGCATCCTCACCTGCTCCTCACCTGCCTCCTGACCTGCATCCTCACCTGCATCCTGACCTGCATCCTCACCTGCCTCCTGACCTGCGCATCCTGACCTGCATCCTCACATGCCTCCTGACCTGCATCCTCACCTGTCCTCACCTGCATCCTCACCTGCCTCCTGACCTGCATCCTCACCTGCCTCCTCACCTGCCTCCTGACCTGCATCCTCACCTGCATCCTGACCTGCATCCTCACCTGCCTCCTGACCTGCCTCCTGACCTGCATCCTCACATGCCTCCTGACCTGCATCCTCACCTGCCTCCTGACCTGCATCCTCACCTGCCTCCTGACCTGCCTCCTGACCTGCATCCTCACCTGCCTCCTGACCTGCATCCTCACCTGCATCCTGACCTGCATCCTCACCTGCCTCCTGACCTGCATTCTGACCTGCATCCTCACCTGCCCTCCTCACCTGCCTCCTGACTGCATCCTCACCTGCATCCTGACCTGCATCCTCACCTGCCTCCTGACCTGCCTCCTGACCTGCATCCTCACATGCCTCCTGACCTGCATCCTCACCTGCCTCCTGACCTGCCTCCTGACCTGCATCCTCACCTGCCTCCTGACCTGCATCCTCCCCTGCCTCCTCACCTGCACCTCACCTGCATCCTGACCTTGCATCCTCACCTGCCTCCTGACCTGCCTCCTGACCTGCATCCTCACATGCCTCCTGACCTGCATCCTCACCTGCCTCCTCACCTGCATCCTCACCTGCCTCCTGACCTGCATCCTCACCTGCCTCCTCACCTGCCTCCTGACCTGCATCCTCACCTGCATCCTGACCTGCATCCTCACCTGCCTCCTGACCTGCCTCCTGACCTGCATCCTCACATGCCTCCTGACCTGCATCCTCACCTGCCTCCTGACCTGCATCCTCACCTGCCTCCTGACCTGCCTCCTGACCTGCATCCTCACCTGCCTCCTGACCTGCATCCTCACCTGCATCCTGACCTGCATCCTCACCTGCCTCCTGACCTGCATTCTGACCTGCATCCTCACCTGCCTCCTCACCTGCCTCCTGACCTGCATCCTCACCTGCTATCGGGCAAGGTGCCATTTTTTCAATCATTTTTGTGGAATCTGCGAACATCTCGAGTTTTGATTTACCTCGCATTTTTCCTTTCAAACTTTTGACTTAGATAGTGTTTAGGCCTAATCCTACAAAAAACAACATTTTATGAAATCATTGGGTCGCTATGCTACTTCTTTAATTTTTCAAGTACAAATTAAAACACTCAGTGACTGAGATAAAGACATCCTTATCCACAGACACCCTAAGATGCCCTTGGACATGAGCAGAAGGGAAACACCATGTGCCGGGAAAGGCTCAATCAAATAAGATCCAGTGTGTCACTTTACTATCATGGAGACGATGCTGGGGTGTTATGTTTATTAACAAAGACAAGTTTATTCCACAGATGTTACTGAGGAATTTGCTACATGCCAGCCACGTGCTTTGTCCCAGAAATACAGGACAGAGTTCTGGAAAGTTCCTGGTGGAACACAAAATAACAGATGACAAAATAATGTGTAACTTGTTATCTCCTTACTGTGAAAACATGTCTACACACACACACACACACACACACACACACATCCATAAACAGAGAAAAAGGCCTTGAAAGGAGAGGCTGCATACATTCAACTGTGGTTATGTCTGCACCTTAAGATTGCAGGTGACTTTCTTTTTGCGAGGTACATGTTCTGCTTTGTCTGAAATAAAGATGGATAACCGGTACTCATAAAACGGAAAAAACTGAAAACAGTAAAATAGACAATGCATCGTCTCTTCCTCTGAGGATTAGACGGCAGCACCCCTTTAATAGCAGGTGTAGCCCCGTCTTTGGAGTTTCTATTATTTAGAGTTTGGCTGATAGGGGGCCCTCCCTGGGGAGAGTCCATTTCCATCACTGATGGAGAAACACTGCTTGCTGCTTTCTGTATCTGCCATCCCCTAATACCAGAACCCCCGCCTGGGGGACAGCGGGAGACGCACTTTGTTTGAGCATCCTTTAGGTGAATTTTTGCTCACCACAGGTTTTTAGGGCAATGCAGTCTTACTCTGTTATTCAGGGGAGGTCTGGGCTCCGAGGCTCCGAGTTTTGATCCAGCCAGATTAGAAGTGGTCTCTGTTTCCCTGTTGGACAGGCAGCCCCAGGAGGCCCCCAGGACCCCCTTTCCTGCTTTCCCGGTTTTGCAGCACAAAGAGGAGGAAACAGACTTTCCGGAAGGCCCCCTTTTAAACCTTCACAGGACATGTGAAAACTCTCAAGGGCCTCAAAAGTGTATTATGTGCTTAACGGGGGAAAAGGACCAGGGGACATCTAGGGAGGCAGTGGCCTCGTGAACTGTGTCCTCCGCCCATTAGCTCCTGGGGATTTTCTGGCAGAGAAATGGGGCTGTGACGAGGGCAACCCCTGTGCTCCGGTCACTGGCGTCCTGGGCCCGGTAACAGGGGCCCTGTTGGTGCTTTCTTTCAAGAACCAAGTTCAAGAACTAGGTGTGGACAGCGCTCTGCATGTAGGTGTTTTTATGGCCCCTCCCTGCTCGGGCTTCTCTGCGGACGAGTGGTCAATTCCAGCTTCTTCGCCCTTCCACGTGGGGAGAGACGGACAAACAGAAACCCATCGCTACTACTAGCGATCCGCCCGCTTCTGTGTCAACCTTCCACCTTTTGAGATTTTTTTTCAGCCTGGCTGACTCCTCACACCTCAAAGCTTTTGCAGTTGCCACACGTATTCAAACCCAGGATACATCACGTTTGGGTGCATTTTGTCTCTTTCCTCTTAATTTTTGGAGCGATCTTCTTTCGACTTGTCTTTCTATCCCCCTTTCTCAATTTTAAACTTTGGCTTCAACGTGCACAGACAACAGAAAAGCAACGATGCACTGTTTTTTATTGCCTTAAAAACCCCAAATAGTACACCCATCACAGCAAGGAGATAGCAAGTTACACATTATTTTGTCATCTGTTATTTTGTGTTCAAAAGGACGGGACCGCTTTGGAAGTTGCTCAGCAGCTCCAGGGGCCCCTTTCCTTTATTTCAACAGAAGCAGAGAGGGAATCAATGGTTCCATTTCATAATAAAGCATTTTCCTCTCAACATCACCCAGCTGCCGCCCTCTGAGGCTTTAGTTAGGCGAGTGGTTCCAGGACACCCACCCTGTGATGTGTGCTGATGACAAGGCACGGAGCAGTGTAGTTTCTAAGTGAGCCAGTTCTAGGTGGAATTAATACATCAGGCTGGCTCATTAGCTACCAGGGAAACCTGGGCTCGTTCCTCACTGCCCCTTTGATAAGCAGTCACTAGCTGGGGCTGTGCAAGAATATAGGAAGGTCAGCCCTATGCCTGGGGTGGAGGCGAGGCCGGCCGTGATCGGGCAGGGGCTGGTCAGAGCAAGAGAACTGCCATCTTGATGGCCTGACCGTGTAGCAACCTTTCTACGATTATTCCCCAGGGCTGATTCTGGGGCTGGGGCAAGAAATGCACGAGGTGAGCTGGAGCACCTTCTAGGTCCACAAAGTGAGACTTAGACACTTAAAATTCCCCACCAACCAGACAAAAATAATCCTTCAGCAACGGGCTATGGGATGTGCCTTCCGAGAGACACAGGGGCTGAATGGTCACCCATCAGCCAGAGCTCTCAAACAATTATTTTTTTTTTCTTTTTAGGGCCACATCTGTAGCATATGGAAATTCCCAGGCTAGTGGTCCAATGGGAGCTGCAGGTGCCGGCCTACGCCACAGCCACAGCCATGGCCACACCAGATCTGAGCCACGTCTGCAAGCAGCACTGCAGCTTGAGGCAACACTGGATCCTGAACCACTGAGCAAGGGCAGGGATCGAACCCACATCCTCAGGGAGACAAGGTTGGGTCCTTCACCTGCTGAGCCACAACAGGAACTCCTGAAGCTGGGGCAGTTTGGGAAAAATAAAGTAAGTACATGGTTGTGTGGGACTATATTCAGAACACACACTAAATATCCGCGCGTCCACGCTGTTAGAAACAGACCTGTCCCTGCAACTTAGGGGGCAGGACAGACACACCTCCTGGGCAGCAGGACTCTGAACCACTCATGCAGATAATCCAGCCTCCAGGAGGCGGAGCCTACCTCCTGGCCCTCATGTGTGGCGGGAGCGCGTGTGGTGGCAAAGGGGAGCAGGAGCAACCACCCTGGAGAATCTGGCCAGCAGGACCTCAGCCAAGGGATCGTGGCCAACCAACATCAGCAGCAGCGAGTCCCGCCGAGAGCGAGCGCCCTTGGCGGGATGCGATGAGAAAGGCCCTTCACCTCTGGCCTTCAACACCAACGACCACGACAAACATCAGACAAAGCCCACGTGAGGGACAGTCCCCGGGGGTCTAACTGGCACTCCTCAAAACGGTCACGGTCAACCACCAGGACGACTCACAGCCAAGCGTCCCCTGAGGAGATGTGACTCTGCTAAACGTCGTGCGGTGCCGTGGACCTGACCCGGGACTGGAAAACCAAGGCTAGACAAGCGGGGGTTGGGGGGGGATCCGAGTCAGGCACGGGTGTCACATGACGGCGCGCACAGATGCTGCCGCTCGAGCGCACGGGGAGGGGTACATTACTGGAATTCCTGGTATCATCCTCCCCACATTCCTACAAACCTAAAACTCTTCTAGAGCAAAAAGCTTAGGGGAAAGACACCAGCGGGAAGACTTTCGGAAGATGTCATCAGCTTATCCTAATCGAAACACGTTCGAATGAAAGAACCGCCTCTTATTTTGAGACCACGTCCGTTTCGTGGGGGAGGGAAGGCTGGGGGGCACACGCTGACTGCGCCTGGCAGCCTTCCTTCTTGGGAGATTCTGTAAGGCAGATCTCCACCTGACACACGGTAAGACGGAGGCTGAGGCAGGTCGGGCCACCCACACGCCATGTGAGAAAACGGGCGTGCGGTCTGCTTGTGCTGTGGTCCCAAGATCATGTCAACGAGAACAATCCCCTTTGAGGAAGGCGGAACCGTTCACAGAGGAAAAAGAGGAAAGAGACAGCGTCTTCCCCTTCGGCCCCTTCTACCGCCGCAGGTGAAAGTGGAAAATCAGGCTACGTGTGTGGCCAGGAGTCCTCGTGGAGCAGGCTGAGACCAGCTGACTGTGTGGACGTGAACACTGCGCTTCACGCCCTGTCTTACTGAGCTAGTAAGCAAAGACTGATACCTGGGAATGACAGAACCGGGCAGTTGCATAAACCGCTGTTTACGCGATCATCAGAAACCGAGGACGGAGAGGAGGCTGGTGTGAGGGTCCTGGGTCCCGTGTGTGCCGCACACGCACTCTAGGAGGGGACCATTCCCCGCCCTGCTGGTGGGGCGGCTGTGGCGGGGAAAAGGCAAGATAACCCCCGCCGTTTCTCAGCCAACAGCAGCCTGGGAACCAGCAGTACGTCCCGCTGCTTTTTCAGCCCAGAGACATCTCGTGGCGTCGGCAGCTTCACCCACTGAGAAATGAGCCTGCAGACCTGATATTATCCGACTTTCTGCAAAGCAAACGCGCAGCCCTGAGTGCCGTGGGGAATCTTAACGTCCCGTGATGTATGGTGGCTGATTCAACCTGGGATAAGTTTGGGAATGTTAACTTAGGTTCCCCCGAGATGGTTTATTAATACGCACTCTAGTCTATGGACTGAGGATTATAAATCAGATTCCATTGAACTCAGTTTAAATTGTGTTCCTCTGTCTGATCCTATCTTGGTACAGTTTCTAAATCTGCTGAGAAACTTGAAAAATAGATGGAAAATGAAGTTTCCATGGCAATGCAATTTGTTTTGCCCCCAGAAAATGACGAAAGGAACAGAAACCATCCTGACCCACCTCTTCCTCCGCGCATCCCCCACCCCCACCCAGCACGGCTTCTGACTCAGCTCAGCACCACGAGGTGGGGGGAGGGCGAGGTGTGGGCAGAGCAGCCAGGGCGACAAAGGAGCGCAGGGGATGCTTCCTAGAGCGTAGACCCTTCTTATTTTCTACAGTACGTGGAGACCGGCCGCGGAGTCACGCAGAGCTCCGGGGGTTGCTTACTGCAATCCGCGCACTTTTAACGCCCTGCCCCCGCGCACCCCACTTCCTAAGGCCGCAGAAACACCGACCCATGCCAGCTTTGCAGGTTTAGTCCTGTTCAAGTGAATTAATTCTAAGGCTTTGGGCTCCACCCTGCCCATCGATCTCACTCTCCAGACTGACCACGGACCCAAAAGGAGACTCTGGCCAAGTCCGCGTGAACCCTCTCCCAACTCTCAAGAGCCGTGTTCTCCTCAGAGTGGGCTGGCACGACGGAAGGGAGTGGGGGAGTGGGTTTTTTAAAATTAATCCTGTTGACATTTAAGATTTCGGGGGAAGGTTTTGCAATGTGGCAATGGGGTGTAGATTTGCAAGTTCAAAACAAAGTTTTAGGCGCAAGGGTGCCAAGCAATAAATTCCAGCAGACACCGCTGTCTGTTCCAATCAGCCTCAGCAGGAGGGGGAGGCCAGCGAGCAGCCCGCCTTCTCCAGGCCTGTCTCCTGCAGTTTGTCCCGATGTGGGAAGGGGAGGGGTGTGATCTTGGCCTCCCCAGATGCTGCTTCGAAGTGAACCCCTAGCCCTGGTGGTCAGAAACGCAGAAGAAGCTGAGGGGCAAGTGGAGCTTACAAGGCCCAGTCTGGGGGGTGGGGGTGGGGGTGGGGGCAGGGACGGGGTGTCTGGGGTTGATAGATGCAAACTGTTCCACTTAGATGGGTAAGTGACGAGGTCCTGCTGTACAGCCAGGGACACTACACCCAATCTATTGGGTAGAACACCATAGGAGAGACTATGAGAAAAAGAACGTGTGTGTGTGTGAGTGTGTGTGTGTGTGTGTGTGTGTGTGTGTGTATGTGTACATGTATGACTTCCATACATATATGTACGTATGACTGGGGCTCTTAGCTATACAGTAGAAACTGGTGCAACGTAAATCAACTACACTTAAAAAAAAAAAACAAAACAAGGCCCAGCCTCACCAATGTCCCTCCTGGGCCCTCCCTGTCACGGGAACCATTTGCAAAATGACCCCTCTTCCTTCCTGGTCTGCAGGATGGACCTCAGAAGTGGGGAAGAGCCCTAAACTCACCTGGGCAGGTCACATCCCCGCACTCCAGGAATCTGGACTGTGGGGGGAGGCAGAGAGCTGGTCTCTGAGTGGGAAGGAGATGACACACTCGTGGGGGGGGGGGGCAGGGGGAAGAAGGAAGCTCTGCCTGGAGAGAAGGGGGAGGGGAAGGGCCTCTGGGCGCTGGTCCAGCCCTCTCCTGAGGGTGGCTGACTCTGCTGTGTCTGGGCAGCTGGGCCTGGGACACCGGCAAGGCCTCATATGAACCCTCTCTTATGCTGCCTCCAATCCGTCCTGGTCCCCAAGAGCCTTTGCTGTAGTGGCCCCTTCAAGTCACCTTCTCTGTCCAGGGGCTTGGAGTTGGCACCCATCAAGCCCACAGTAAGAGCTTGTCTCCCAAACACATTCACGACGGTTGTCCCAAAGAGCGGGGATGAAAGGAGGTGGCAGCAGCCCACTGTGGGCGGCTCAAAGGGGCTTGGAGATCCCCAAGGTCCCTGGGGGCTCTTTCATTCTGCGGCTGGTCCCCTGGCCTGGTCTTGCTAAGACACAGGGATTCCAGAAAGCTGTAGCCCCAGGCCCTGCTTCAAAGAGGCGGCGCTGTGACCCGGCACAATGGGGATGTCCACCTGCCCTCTGTGCCCACCTGGCTGTCGCCACCTCTGCTGCCACCCACTCCACACCCTTTGCAGAACCCATTCCTGTGATCCTCCCTCAACAGAGAGCTTTCGGGAGCCTGCTGGGATGGACACCTGGCCCCTCACCCAGGCACTGGTGACAATTAGCATTGTCTTAGCTGTTTGGTGAGCTCCTGGGATGTTAGCCACTGTGCTGCCTTTACACGTATTAACTCGTTTAATCCGCAGGCGGCCTGTGCGGTGGTTGGGATTTTACCACCTCTGTTTTACAGATGAGAAAATGGAGGCCCAGAGACATGTGGAAAACAAAAGAAGACACAAGGAAGCATGAAGATGCTGAGCAGGAACAGCTGGTCATAACCCACGACACCCTGCATGCCAGAGGCCCGGCTCTGGTCCTGGACACGGAACCCCCGGGCCAAGTACCCCTCCGCACAGCAGGCTCCGACATGGCTGAGCCACGTACACACCCCAAATGCAAAACCATCGCCAGGCATCATAGCACCCCTGGGAGCAGCCAGCTGCACCTCCACCACGCTGGGAAGACGAGGGTGCTCTTCCCTGGCAGCCTGGGCCGACACCTGTTTTAACCACTTCAGTTCCCAAAAAAAAGGAGGTGATGGCCTCACACTCCTTACAGCTACGAGTGACGCACTCAGAGGAAGAGACAGGACAGGCAGGGGGCTGTTTCCGTACGGGGCCAACTCGTGTTGTGGATCTGCAGCAAAACTAACCTCTCTTTTGTTCATTTCTCCATGTCTCCATCCACCAGGCATTTACTGAGATTCTACAGAATCCAAGGCAGCCGTCCAGATTTTTCCAGGAACAAAGGTGAGTCAGGGTGGCGTTGAAATCCTGTTCATGCACAGACACAGCATTTCTAGAACTGGGTGCAGGGAAATGCAGAGAGGGGGGCTCACAATGAGGGGGGCACACGTCACCTGGGAGTCGGGGTGGGCGGGCTACACTGGAGCAGGGGGAGGGCCCATGTGCACGAGGGAGGAGCAGGAGCAAGGGCTGCTGGGTAAGGAAGAACGGCCACATTCAGGCGCATGATGAGTATTTCTAGTTCTGTGGGATCAGAGGCATGTGAAAGGAGAAAGTTTAATTTGCTCCCAGAGGTCTTTTTTTTCTTTTTCTTTTCTTTTTTTGGCCTTTTTAGGGCCGCACCGTGGCATATAGAGGTTCCCAGGCTAGGGGTTGAATCAGAGCTGCCGCTGCCGGTCCACACCACAGCCACAGCAACGCAGGATCTGAGCCACATCTATGACCTACACTGTAGCTCATGGCAACACCAGATCCTTAACCCACTGGGCGAGGTCAGGGATCGAACCTGCACCCTCATGGATACTAGTCAGATTTGTTTCCACTGAGCCATGACGGGAACTCTCCCCTAGAGGTCTTGATTATCAGGCTGAGAAGTTTAGATTTTATTCAGCCACCTTCAAGGCTTTCTGATTTCTTTGTGCAAGAATCTGAATGTTTCCTTGGGCTAATTGTCTGATTCTTTAGCAGCTTTTACTGTGGTAAAATGGGCGAGGGGCACACGGCGCAGCCTGCAGCCCATTCTATAGATGAGGGCTGTTGGCCCAGACTTTTGTTTCCTTGCAGCTGCTTAAGCAAAGAAAGTAGTTTATTGACTAATCTGATTGGAAATGCTAAGAAATGGGGCTCACTTCAGGTATGGTTGGATCCAGAAGCTCAAACACCATAGGCATTGGCTTTTCTCTCGGTCCAGTTTCTTTCACTCTTGGCTTTATTCTCTGCTAGATGGTTTCCAAAAAGAAGAGAAGATGGGCCCTGGCTGCTCTGGGCTTCCCTGCAGCTTAGCCCTGACGGTCCTGGAAGCAGCAACATCTCTCTTCTTGGGATCTGTATTAATCCCTCAACAGCACTTGATCTGTTTGGTCAGGGATTGACCCTGTTTATCACGTCCAACCCTGGCCAAGGGCTGAGGGTGCTCTGATTGGCTGGTGTGGAAGGTGTGATGACCCAGATGGGGGAAGAACTGGGGCCTCCAAGAAATGAATCCAGCAAGAGACACGCCCCCAGCGCAGCAATTAGAGGCCGGCACAGAGCCACTGAGTCGCCACACTTCAAGGCCGACCTCTCCATTCTCCACAATCCTGCAGTGCTTTGTGAAATCTTGGATTTTGCACACATCCTATTACACGGTAGTTAATTATGTCTGTTTGTTTTCCCCACTGGGTCTCAAGGTCTTGAGGGCAGCACACACACTCCCGATCTTGTATCTCTAACCTTGCAGAGGGCTTGCACCATATTAGATAAAATGCATATTCTTACTGAAAGTCAGGAGGGCTTTGGAGCATTGGAAAGAAGAAGAGAGGAGAGATACAAAAGAAGTAGATTGCGTGTTCTGGAAGATTCGAGTCTGAGGTTCTAGTGTTTGAAGAGACTAGAGGAATAAAGAACATTCTTGGAGAGATGCAGATGGCATTAGAAGGGCGACAACTGGAAACCTTGGCCAGAAGTGTGCAGGGTCAGAACCTGAGTTTCAGACATGCACCAACACGGTGACAACGAAGCCTTGAAGTGACACCTGCCAAGCGCAGCATTGTGGATACACACAGCCTGCGGGGTACAGCCCGGCTCAAACCCGTACCTGGGGGAAGTTTCCGTGAGTCCCGCTGGGATGCTGTGAGACATCCAGAGACGAGGGCTTTCAAAGCACTCATTAAAGAAGCGACTGTATCCATTTACCACACCGTAGAAGGACTTACTGCTTTAAGTTGTCTTCGTTTTATTTTAGCTGTATGTACCCCCCATGGCAAAATGTGACTTCTGTATGTCTTTATTCATATCTCAGCAACAAACTTACGTCTCAGTGCACTTTTTAATCTTAAGACAGTTCTAAAGTTGCAGAAAGACCATGACGATAATAGAATTCCCACACACTCTGAGCAGTCTCCTATACGACCGATACTCTCTATGAAACATGGTACATTTGTCAGAGACAGGAATCAATACCGAGAGATTATTATTAAGGGAAGCCTGCACTTTTTTCAAATTTCCTTTGTTCTTACTTAACGTTCTGTTTTCTGTCCCAGCAAACCACCCAGTAATCACATGACACGTGGAGACTGTATCTGTCAGTAACAAAACACCATAGACTGGGCATTTATTTCTCCCAGTTCTGCAGGCTGGAAGGCCCAGATCCAGGTCCTGCAGGGCTGGTTTCTAGCGAAGGTTCTCTTCCTGGTGGCAGGTGGCCGCCTTCTGTGTCCTCACACGTCAGAGAGGAGCAAGTTCTCGGCCGTCTCTTCTTAGAAGGACGCCAGTCCTGGCAGATCGGGGCCCCACCCTCAGACCCCAGGTAACCGTAATTATGTCCACTCTGGCCTCATCTCCCAACAGAGCCACCCTGGGAGTTACAATCCCAGGCAAGTTCTGGAGGGGACATGATTCAACCCATCACATTTTCCCTCAGGCTCCTCCTGGCTGTGAGAATGTCTCAGACTTTCCTGGTTTTTTGGTGACCCTGACTGTTTTGAGGAGGCCTGGCCAGGTTTTGTGTAGAATGTCCCTCACTGGGGTTTGTCTGATGTTTTTGTCATGATTAGATGGGGGTTCAAGGTTTTAGGGAGGATGACCTCTGAGACGAAGGTGCCATTTCCGTCACATCTAATCAAGGGTAGGTATGGCCCACACGACTTATCATTGTTGATGCTGACCTTGACCTCCTGGCTGAGGTTGTGTCTGTTCGGTCTCTGCATTGTAAATGTATCATTTTCCCTCCTGATATTCTGTACTGTTTGGAAGGAAATAATTATGTGTTTCCCACACTCAGAAGAAAGTATGCGAAGCCACTTGTTTAAGGATGGAGTGAATGTACAAACGACGTGGGATCTTCTGCAGGAGAGATGGGTCCATTCGTATGCACTCATTCATTCAATCAGTCAATCTTCTTCCTGGAGAATGCGGCTAGAAACCAGGACCTCATACCGTGTTTGCTCCTTGTTACTGGGCCTTACTGCTCCCGGCCTTCTCACTTGGCAGAGCAAGGAAATCTGCATATGTGCACAAACCCTGTCCACACACGTGTCCACACACACATCTATAAACAGCTTTACCTGTGATCACCGTTATTTCTATTACCCTAAAGATGAGGTCACACTGATGTCCCCAACACTGACCCGTTGCCACGTGGGTCATTCTAGCTCCCCTTCTGCTTTGTTGCAAACTTTCCCTCCAACACAGAGAAACTCAGCTCCTCCGTCCACCACCCACGTCCTGAGTTATTCCCCTCCAGGATGCATGTACCAGCGTCAGAATTCTGGATTTTCAGGGGACACGACTCAACCCATAGCAGGTGGCATCCTTGACAGGTGCTGGAGAACTCGGCCAGCTGGGGAGGCGCTTCGACCTGGGTCTGGACGGACAAGCTGCATGATTTAGAAAACAGCACCTCCCTCTCCGCGGTCCTCCTCCCGAAACCCACGACCCAGTCTTTACGTGAGGAAAACATCAGACGAGTCCCGGCGAGGGACTTTCTACAAGACGATCTGGGGGCTCGCTGCGCAAGGAAAACATGGGCCCCTTGGCCAGACCTCACTAAGAGTTTCGGGCTGGTGCCAGCAAGCACTGAGTCAAGCCCGGGGCCTCTCTGGCCCGTGTGACTGCCCCGGCTGCGCAGCCACAATCTGGCTGGGTGTGGAGCAGAAGCCAAGAAAGGAAAGCCCAGCAGCAGGAGGGAACGTTGAGAGCAAATCCCAAGGAACCATTTACCGAAGATCCATGCAACTAACACACGTCACACAGACGGGGCAATGGAGGGGTCCTGAAATGCCTGGCACCAAGCTGTGAGCTGGGTGTGGGTACACAGGTCCCTGCTACATCACCCTTTGTGCTCTTCTGCTGGGTCTTAAATATCTCCTAATCTAGTCACAAAGGCTGTTTTTCTGTGTGTGGCTCCAACTCACTTTCCACGCTTCGTCTCACTGTGTGATTGTCCAGTCCCTAGCGGAGGTCCTCTCAGTGGACACACACGTGGTCTCTGGGATTGTGGACGCTGTTTGCGTCCTTGGCCCTGGAAGACTTTCTCTTTGAAGTGGTGCCTCTCTTCCGCTCAGCCGTGTGGCCTCTCACACACCTGAGAATAAATAAAGCACATTCACTGCTTTCTCTGAGCAGAGGATCAGCCCATCCCGAGCACTCGCTCACCCCCGGGCCTGGGCGAGATATGTGGCTCTGTTGTTTTGTGGGGGGGCATTTCCGGGGGGGGGGAGAATGGATCCCCAGAGTGGATTTTCTCCCCCTTCGAGAACTTGGATCAGTCATCAGGAGACAGTCATCCTCTGAGCTGAACTATGACGCCAAGAAAAAAGCAAAACTCTCATTATCAAGAAACTGACCGGGGGGCTGGGGGGGGAGCCTGTGTGGTCTGGGTGCTGGGATGCTGGGTCTGTCTTTCTTCACAGTCAGCTCTTCATTGGTGTCAAGTCCGTAGCAACCGTCCGTAGGTGGTAATGAGGAAAGCTGGAGCACGTTTGGGTGTTTAAATTAATTCCATCACACATCGATGTATGCAAGTGGCCTCTTCTCTAATTGATAATTGTGCACCAATTAACTTCCCTCTGAGGGTCATTCTCATATTCTAGCTGTGTTCCCGCCATGTCTCCAGAGAATCGAAATTCCCTGCAGAGTTGCCAAATCACACTCTGGTCTCTCCCGGAACTCTCGGGCACTGATTTCACACCAGAAGAAGCGGGGCCTGCATTTCTCCAGCAGCTTCAACGCCAGCTCAGTACTGGCGACTCGGAGAAGTGTCCTCCTGTCCAGGGCTCCCCAGAGCCTCCCATCGGGACATCCCGCTGCTGGAGTTCCCAAGGCCACTTCCGGCTTCCTGTGCCTGTAGCTGAGCTCGTCTTCCCAAGTGGTCATCCTGCTTTTGGTAAACTGGCGGGTGACCCCACCCTCCCCATGCCAACGACATTCAGAAACACCCTGCTCTGCCCCGCGAACCCTGAGCCCACACAGCCACAGGACCTGCGGCTGCAGCCCCTCCGCCCCAGCCCGTCTCCGTGCCTGCCGCGCCTGCTGACCGCACGCTGCCCCTCCACCTGACCCCCGCTTCGGCCTTCCCTGGTCACCCCGTCCTGCCTCTGCACCGCAGCCAGAACACGTGGGGGGGCATTTCCGGGGGGGGGGAGAATCGGCATCGGCCCAGGCCCTGCTCAAGCGCCCTAAGGCAGGCTGCTCATTTCTCACACAGGTAAACGGGCATCATCTGGATAGTCCAGCCCCTCCCCTTCTGCTTACCCAACGGAAACGCAAACCTGTCCACACAGAGACTTGAACGCACGTGGTCCTGGGCCACACCCATCGCGGCCCCACCACAGAAAGAATCCACGGGTCCCGGAGCCAGAGGATGGATAGAAAGCTGCCGTATGTCCACACAATGGGATAGGGCTTGGCACTGACTGGGGAGAGGGAGGAACAGGCAAAGCGCGTGATGGGTGTGGATGTTGACACGGAGGGAAGCTGCCCAGCTCACAGGTCCCCTGGGCGACGTCCTTGAGAAAACACGTCTGCTCTGTAGTCTGAAGCAGGGCCGCCCTTGCCTGGGATGGAGGAAGTGGTGGCATCGGGTGGATGGGGCACGGGGGAGCCTCGGGGGCTACGGGAACGCCTGTGTGTTGACTGGGGCGCCAGTTATACGGGGCGTGCACCTTTGTAAACCTTACGGAGTTGCACAGTTAAAATGGATGCTTTGGACTGCACGTGAAAATAACCAGAAAGACAAAACAAAACGATAGCAACAAAACCCTTACGGGCTCCCAAAGCCTCTTAAAATAGAACCAGGCTCTCTAAGACCGCACAGCCCTGCGCCCTGCCTCCTGCCTGGTACCCATCTTGCATCCGCCCTTTCCCACAGACACAGAGAGTGATGGACGCTCAGCTCACGCCCACTCTCCCTCTGGCCTTTGTCAGGTCTTCTCTGCCTGGGACAGTCCACACCCACTCCCTGACTGTGGCTGCCTCCTGTCCGTCCTTGGGTTTCTGCTGGGACATCACCTCCTCTGGGAAGCTGCAGCTCACCTGAGCCCCGAGACTGTGCGAGGCGGTCCTGCCAGGCGATCCTGGGAGCCTAGGGGGCACGGGGCTGTGCCCTTCTCCCAGTTTGTCCCTAGAGCCCAGTACAGCGGGGGAGCCACCGCAATTGGGTCACTAGTTCAGTGAATGAACCAAGGCAACGAGGGGACATCTCAGAGTCCGTCAGCTGGAGGGCTGGTCACACCTGTGACCTCAGCGCTGCTCCAGGTCCTGGTCGCGCTTATTCTGGGGGCCCTGCGGGGTTCTGATTTTGAGACACCGGCATGCTAAGTCCCTCTTCTCCACCAATGTCTCAAATCCCAGCCCGATAAGGCCCTGTTGGGTTGTTGTCAGCTTCACCTCATCAGGTGGAACCAACATGTTGACCGGCCTTGGGACACACACGGGCCCCCAGCTCCCAGGGGACGGTCCCAGCAAGACTTCCGTGTGCCAAGTGTGGCCGTGCCGCCTCAGCCACACGGGGTATGTGGACAGGGCATTTCTGGGAAGGAAAGTCATCACTCCCTCCGGGGGCGAGATCTGTGACGGAAACACCAGGGCAGTTCCCTCCCCTGCTCTTAGCAGCTCGGCCGCGCGGGGGCGATGGTCCAGCAGCTCGGCTGGACTCTGCTGCGGGGGACAGAGCAGTGCCTCTCCGGTCCCAGGACGTCCTGCAGGGACACAGGCTGCAGACAATGTCTGGGTTCTCAAGGCAGCTCGGGTTTGTTCTGTAATTTGAACTTCTTTCATGTGACCCTTAATATAAAGTTTCTAAATTTTTCATGAAGAAAACCAACAAAATCAAATTAAAACTGTTAGGAGTGACCTTCCGATAAACAAGCGCCTGGACCCCCCAGGGCTGTCCATGCCTCACCGCAGTGGCCCCAGGTTCAGGGCCAGAGCAATTGTGGCTCCAATTAGGGCTGTGGCAGCTTGAGGGCGGCCTCAGTTTGTTTGGAGAGGCAGGTGTCAGGGCTTTGCTGGCGTCTGCACTGCTCACTCTGGGTTGTATTGGCTTGAATATTTTATGTTTGCCCTCATGAAAAATTAAACCAGAATGTTCTTACCCTTTAGCAATGCTCTTTATCATCCGGATTGATAAAGAAAGTGAGTTCTGAGGAGTCAAGAGGCGCTCACCATGTGCTCAGGAGTCGTGAGAAGCTGAAGGCAAGAGGGAGCTGGGTCCCAACTGCTCCTTCTGCTCCAGCCTGGTCCTGACTGATGCTGGGCCAGGCTGCAGCCCGGGAGGGAAGCTCCCCAGGACAGGGCAAGAGCCCCGAGCATGATTCGCCCTGTGGCCCCTGGCATCCTCTTAGCAACATGGCCAGGAAGGCTGGGTTCCTACCCGAGGGGGCTTCCTTCATGCCAGGCATCCTCGTCACCCCTGCACGGTGATGCTCGCTCGGTACAGGGCTGTTTCTATCCCAACGCAGTGGCAGGATGGTCAGGTTCCTTCAGGCGGGCAAAGGCCACTGCAGTGGGCAGAACAGCCCCCTGAAGATGTCCACATCCTCAGCCCCAGAGCCTGGGCACATGCCACCTTACACGGGAAAGGGAATTTTTGCGTGATATTAAATTAAGGATTTGGGGGGGCGGTTGCGAACTCCTGGCCTAGCCACGTGGGCCCAGGTGGGTGGGTGAGGGAGGAGGCAGGGGCTCAGAGGCAGAGTGACACAGCACGAAGGAGACTTGATGGGCTCTCGTTGGCATGGAGGTGGGAGGGAGCCATGATCCAAGAGACCTAGGAAGCCTCTAGAAGATGGAAAAGGCAAGGCATATGGGGTTTTCCCTAGAATCTCTACGTCTCAGTCAGGGGTCCCCGGGAAAAGAAGCTGATAGGGTAGATGGATATAGACATAGGTGGACGATAGATGGATAGTTGATGGACAGAGAGGTCGATGCGAGACAGGGGATAGGATGGACAGACAGAGTAAATAGGTACATGGATGGGCGGATGAGGATGGATGGACGGACGGATGGACGTAATAAGAGATTTATTAGAGAAACTGGCTCCGGTGTTTACGGAGGCTGAGAAACCCCACGATATGCAAGCTGGAGACCCAGGAAAGCCAGGGGGACAAGCCAGCCTGAGTCCAAAGGCCCCAGAACCGGGGGGCTGGATGATGTCTGAGTCCAAGAGCCTGCGGACCAGGAGCCCTGATGTCTGCGGGCAGAGAAGGCGGGTGTCCCAGCTCAAGAAGGAAGGGAGGGTCTGCTCTTCCTCCGTCTCTTCTTCTGTTCAGCCCTCGATGGACGGATGGGTGCCCCCTGAGCTGGTGAGGGCCACCTCGGGTACTCAGCCTCCCTAGTCTCATGCGAATCTCTTCCAGAAACCACCCCAGAAAGACGCACCCAGAATTACCAGCCGCCCCGGCATCCCCCAGCTCAGTCAAGTTGACGCATTAACCATCACGGTCTGGAAGGAAGGCGACCCTGCCGACACCTTGAGCCCAGTGAGACCCGGTTCGGTCTCCTGACCTCCAGACCTGAAAGCTCATGGATTTGCATTGTTTACATTTGTTACCGTAGCAGTAATGAACAAATACACCCACTTAGTACATACGTGAGGCGGATGAATGAGTGTGTGAAGACGCTGAGCTATGGAAGCATTTTGCTATTTATTATCTACTGCTGCACAAGCCACGGTGGCAAAGACGTAGTTTTGAGCCCCATTTCCACCTGGTAAGGAACGTGCTTGCATTGATTTCCTTTCATCTAAAATGGAGATGATTGCAGGCTATTGCCAAGATCACCAGTGGGATTGCGTATTGAGGGAGGTGCATCTGACAAAATTAAGTACAGTTATAACTTCCCCTAATAACCCACATAAGCAGTGTCTGCGGAGCCTCCTGCATTGGGCCCGGGGCTCTGCAGGGTCACGTGGGAGTCCGGTTAATCTCCATGCAGAGGAGAGAAAGCCTCTCAGGGAAAGTTAAGCAAAGTTAAAAATGACTAGGGAAAGGCTTCACCAGAGCAATTATGTTTAAGCGTGGAGTGAATAATACCAGCTGTTAGTTGCCCAGCTCATTCTTGAGAGCCTCGGGGAGGTCAGAGTACTCGGCAGCCAGTGCTGGGGGCCCACGGGGGTGTTACAGAGTGCGAGTCCTGAATAAATCTCAGAGCCCCCGTGGGTATGATGGAGGGTCCCAGGACCATGCACGGTGACAGTTGAGACCTTTAAGTCACCACTTCTCAGACCGATCACCATTACTTCTCATGTTAATACACTGAAGCTCAGCTCGTGGGTTCTGCTGCTCAGAAAAGTGAGGTTGGCAGAGAGCATTTTAGTATTTCACGTCTAGAGATGTCTTCGGTCAGGACATCTTCAATGATAAACAGACCAAAAGGAAAGGGCATCTAATTGAGGGAGGGTGAGCAGGGCTAGCTTCAGGTCAAGCTGTATCCAGGGGCTCAGAACTGTCCATCAGGACTCTGACTGTCCACCCACTGCAGAACATGTGCTTGTGGAGAAAATGAGCCGCCCAAACCCCAGGCTGGCGGAAACCAAGTTTTGCCGCCCTTACAGGTGCTGGGGGCTCTTCTTCTGTATCTGACACCTGCAGGGTGATGCTTCCACGCCCAGCCTGGGTTGTGTGCAGACAAGGCAGTGCTGAGATCCTCCTCACGACTGCCCTTCTCCTCTCCCTCCAGTTTAATATTGTGAGGCTCAGTAAAAGGATCCCATTCAAAATAAAAACATACTTGCTGAATGAAGGTATGAATTACAGAAAAGCTTACATATGTCAATCTGTTTTGTACAACTCTGAAGGACATAATCAACCACTCCAGGTGGGGAGAACCCCCACTCCAGGTGGGGAAAGTCGCCTGAAGCTCAGAGAGTTTGATAAGCTGCTGGAGATGACAGGGCAACTTCCCCAGTCGTGCCCTTTCCATCGTGAAAACTGTTTCCCAAGTTCACGCACTCCATCTGCTCACTGAAGGTCTCCTGAGTATCCACCGTGTTCCTGCACCAGAGGAAACTGCGATGAAGGTGCAACTTATGCCCTAACCTGAACAATGGGCGTGAGAGTGGCCCCTACTCCCAGGACCGGTGTGTGCTGTTGAGATGGTGTACGGACAGCACAGGGTAGGGGCTCAGCAAACATCACTCCACGTCACTCTGGGTTCCCTGGGCCGCAGATCCTGTACCCTTTGCTTCTTTTTCACCCTCCAATCCAGCAGGATTCCTTCTTCATTAAAGAAACACATACTATTATAATGAATAACAATTTCTATGCATCCCACAAAGTGAATATACCAAGACATCAATTAGAACAATGCAGAGGGGCTGTACTCCTGTGTGAGGCTGCATCATGGGATAAGGTCCGGGAGGTCTGAAAACCCTACCAGAGAACTTGAGCTCCTTCCCAGGGGAACTCTTTCTGTCCCCAAGAACACGCGGGCTTTTCTCTAAAGTGTCCGGGTGATTTGCTGAAGATAAGGTGTTTGAACAGGAACTGATGACATTCGATGGTGTCGATCTTAAAACACGCAAGTGTGTTGTGGCTGAAACAGTTCAGGGTGGTATGAGGTTCCTTCTCCTCCCAGAATGGCTGCAGATCTCCAGGGCTTTGAAAGGAGATGATGGTTAGACATATCACAAAAGCGTACTATTTCTTTTTTAATGGGGAGAAAAGAAGCAGCTGAAAATAAGAGGGAAATGGCCAATGAAGGAGAGTCAGTAAAAGCTCATTAATTCTGAGTCTGGTAACCTGAAATTTGTGAACATTCAGATGGAGGTCAAAAGGAAGGCTCCTCTGCCTTGTTAAAAATTGTTCAGCAAATGAATTGTGAATCCAGGGTGATTGTAGAAGGTACACGTTGGCTTCTGGAGGAGAACAAATTGCTTTCAAGGTTACTGTGGTCACAAACAGACGGATCAGAAGAGAACAAATAAGAATCTATTTTGAGTTCCTCTACTTAGTTGTTAGTTTCTTGACATATTTACTCAAAGGGAATAAAATAACATGCTTTTAAAAGCATTTTATGACTTGGAGTTTTGCACTAATTAACATTGATCTTTTAATTTGGTGAAATTTTATCCTGTGGATATTTTTCTTTGAAGAATTCTAAACCTTTATTTAGACATGTAGTGTCAGTGCAATTCTGGGGAAAAAAAAACCCTGTAATTGTAGTGAGAGTGAAGAAGAGGAACTCTCACTTCTCTGGAAGTTGAGGGAGGAAGTGAGGGAAGAGGAAGAAAAAGTCATGAAAATTGCCAATGGAGTCATGGGAGCCAGCAGAGTGGGCGGGACCTCCACCCCATTCCTAATCCAGCATGAGCTGGTCAAGGTTCCTAAGCATGGACCATGGTCTGGAGGAGGGGATGCTGAGATGGAGCTGGGCGTGCAGCAGGATGCTTATTAGGGCATGCTTTGGTCTTCCATCCTATGCAAGGGGAGGTGGAGGGAAAGGAAGACTTAAGCAGATCAGGGAGCCCAGCCACAGTGCAGTCACAGCCCCTTCTGGAAGCTCTGGAGCTAAATCAGCCCACGCAAGTCCCCCTCCTGTGGCAGAGATGGCTGTATCTCTGTACCTTTGTCAGCTATGGGACTGCCCTGTGTGGAGAGGGGCACATGAGTGAGGCAGTCCATAAACAGGCTGAAGGCCAAAGTGCCCTGCCCACAGCACCCCAGCTGTTGTTGGGAAGGGTGGTCTGGACACCTCACCTCTTGCCCACCCAGATTAGCTCAGCTCCCATTTCTCAGCTGTAAGATGGAAATAGTATTTCTGCCTCTGCGTCCCTGTGGGGTGGGACGGAAGACTCTGGATGAAGCACCTGGCACAGTGGCTGTTATGGACTGAATGCTGTCTCCCCAGAATTCACATGTTGAACGCTAACCTCCAAGGGGGTGGCTTCTGGACAGGGGCCCTTTGGGAGGTTGTGAGGGTGGGGACCCCAGGACTGGGGTTCGTGCCCTTGTAGGAGAAGGCCAGAGAGCTGGCACCTTCTCTGTCCACCAGTTGGGGATAAATGGAGAAGGCATCAGTCTGCAACCCAGAAGGGAGATGGCACCAGAATCTGGACAGGCCAGCATGCTGGTCTCTAGACCTGCAGCCCCCGAACTCTGAGAAGTAAATGCTTATTGTTTACCAGCCACCGAGTTTACGGTATTTTGCATCCAGCCTGAGCTAAGACACTGGCACGTAATAAATGCGAATGAATGTGAACAGAATAATAACATGTATTATTTATTATTGTTAATAGTTATAATAACCATATTGTTATAGAATGCTTTACAGCTGGTTAAGGATATGCAATCTCATCAATCATCATAGCTCACTGAATCTGTGGTTTCAGCCGTGATACAAGTAAGAGTCACAGGCTCACAGAGCCTGGGCATGTGGAAAAGACCAGGGATACTCCTAGATGCAAAGGTTTAGGATCACAAGTCTATTTTGAAGTTTTGGTGTGGTCCAGCTTTGCAGGCATTTTTTGAGATGACTCTGAATGGACTCCTTATTTGCACTAACTTTTCTGATCCTGCGAGAAGGAGCACAGGTGTTTAACGTGAAGGCAGATGATGGCACCTTGCTGGATCCTGTTTCTAATAGGATGAAGCCAAAGACTCTTCCTTCCTCTGCAGGTCACACCACCCTGAGGGACCAACCACTTCAGCTGGATCATGACGCACAACTGCTCATGCTTGTAAACTGCATGTAAATTGCCTAGAAATTCAAATGTTTCCAACTTCAACATAGGAAGAAGAATATTTCAGTGGATGCTTTTTATCCTCACAGCACCAGCATCAGAAGCACATGCATAATTTAAAAACAATATATTTTCAATTATTGTGAGTTTCCCAAACAGGAGATTTTTTTTTTTGTGAATGTTTAATGCAACCAGATGATCATTAAAAATCTTGCTTGTGTTGACATTTCCTTCAGCTCTAAAACTAAGTTAAATTTTCTTAGTAGTAAATGAGATCCCTTGGGAAAAGTGTTTCCAAAGAAAAGATTTAAGCATTTTCCTAGCAAAGAAAAAAGAAATAAAGAATGCGGGGAAAGGAGAACTAGGTTTCAATTTTACTACTAGTTTTGGAATCAAAGTCATGGCCAATATCCCACTGAGATGAAAATTATTCCAAGCTGGAGGAGCAGGGTTGAGAATGTGTGTTTCTGCAAAATGTATTGACATCTTGATCTTACTAATGTATGCTAATATCTAGCCAAAACTGACTATATAACTGAAAGCACTGGGCAGTGTTGTCTAAAATATCAGATATATATTCTGATATGATCTCATTATTACAAAATTAATTCAGATCCTTGTAGGATGTTTTGAAATGCCTTCCAGAAATAACAAAACTGACAGCCTGATAAATCATATTTCAGTGGTACCTTAGCAAAAAGTCAGAAGAAATCAGTTTGATCTTCCTAGACGAACAGTTCAATGTTCAAGCTCCTTCTAGCATTTAGAATCAATGTCTATAAAAATAACCCACTATCATCAGCGATGCTCAGGCATGTCCAGCAGCACACGTCTCTAGCTAGAAAAACTACTTTCTCATTAAGCTCCTATACACACAAGTTCATATTTTTTCAAGTCCAATTTCAACTGCTGCACCTGACTTTCCAAAATTCTTTAAATGTCTGTGAAACTGAGAAAGCTTAATTCATTTTCAATTTATAAAGCTAAGAACCTCCTTAAACATTATCAACGATTCCTAAGGGCATGCCTGACCGTTCCCAATGATGTTCTCAGGATGGTTGGTTTGGCCTGCTTTAACTTTGGGGCTGTTTTCAGATCCAGGTGAGGAAGGGGAGGTCATGAACCCCTCTTCTTGGGAATTTGGTCTCCATGGCACCTGAGAGGCATGCACATCTGCATGAAACACAGGTCTTACGATGAACATCGGTGTCCTGTCCAGGTGGCACACTCACTTTTTCACTTTTGCTTTTCATCTCTAGCATTTTGGCAATAAAAAATAGCTGCCTTGCTTTTTCCAAACAACTTTTCTGCTCAAAATACTCCTTATAAAATACTCCTTATGACTTTTTTTGATGCTGCATTCTCAAAGTCCCTGGTCAGTCTTACTGCCTTGCAGCTGAGGCAGCTCTGGAGCCCGGCCGTGGGGGTTTGAATTTAGGTCCACAGGTCCACATCTTACTAATTGTGGGACCCGGGAAGAGTCCTGGAACAGTTCAATGCTTCAATTTCCTCATCTGTAGAGTGCAGTTATTGAAAGAATTGACCTATTGGGTTATTATCAAAATTAAATAAATTAATACCCACGAGTGGCTTAGACTGTGTGTGCCACTTGGGAAGCACTCCATACGTGACAGCTGTTTATTATCCTTGTAATCTTTAAAATGTCAGGCTTCTATTTTAGGCTTTGACTGATTCCTTTGAAAAGGAATCTATAGGTTGATGGTCAAGTGACTTAAGAAACTTTTCTCACCTCGCCATTTATCAAATGATATATTTGAGCATATTTGCAGTTATTTTGTCCCCAGAACCTCACCTTATATTGTCTTAATTAGCAGAACTTGAAACCAAGTTCCACATCTGTATGGACGGAGATTATGCTAGCAATAAATGCTAATAATATATACCTATGGGCATTTCCCATTACACAGAGGGGCACCAACGAGAGGCTTCCTGTTGAAGAAAGAAGCACCATGAGGGACGGAGCTTTACAGTTAAGGTCCGGTCCTCAGTTAGAGGTGGTGTTTTGCTCTTATAGCTGTGTGGATTTCTAATAACATCTTCTAAAGAAACTTCTAATTTGCCCTATGGGTTATTTACATTTCCCAGCCTATGCTGAGCAGAACTGGTGCATTTATAAGTCGGTCTCCCCTATTCATTCCTTCATTCACGGGACCAGCACAGTCAACCCACACGTGGTGCTGTCCTAGGTGCTGAAGATACACATGGGCTCTGTGCAGAGGTGACAGAGCCTGCATCCCGGACTGCCATGAAGCGATCAGGAAGGAAGGGTGGCTATAGCACGTGCTGCTGTGTCAGGGAGGATCTGGTCTACGAAAGACACAAGACAGGAGAGGTAGGGGAGAGGCTAGCGGTGGTGTCAGAGAGGCTGCTAGGAAGGTGGTTAGGAAACACTATGTGAGGGCAAGCATTAAAGCTGAAATCTAAGTAATAAAAAGGAGACCTTCATCTAAAGATCTGGGGAAACATGTTCCAGGCTGTGAGTCAGCGAGTGTGTGGTGCTGGTGTGTTAGTCTGTTGCACGTGTGTGTGTGTGTGTGTGTGTGTGTGTGAGAATGAGAGGTAAGGAGATTCGGAAACAAACAACAAGCCATGGGAAATTAACTTGAGCATCCATACCTCCTGCCTCTCCCTCTTCCTGTTCTGCAGGCGGCACTAGCTCTGGGCTGCATATCTTACCTGCTCAGGACCAACACCCATGCTGGACCCCTGGCGCATTCCTGGCCTGCATGTAAGGTCCCAGGACACGAGTTGAGTTGGGAGGTCTTTGTCCCTTTACAAGGTGGCACAGGCCCCCTAGAATCTATAAAGCTGACTCAGAATGTAACACATCCCCCTCTGCCTAAGGCCCTGGGGAATGAAGAGAGCTCCCCTGGCTAGAGAGAGAATTGAGCATTTTAGTTTCTCACAAAAGCCAGAAAGGAACAAATAAATTAAAACAAGCATGGACAGAGCACAGGGCCCCTACCTATCCATCCAGAGAAGAGAGGGGTCTTGGATCTGTGGGTCCCAGTGGGAAAGGAGCAGCAGCTGGGACCTGCCTGTGTTCAGAACTGGAGCTGATCCAGAGGCTGGACCACTGGGCCCTCCTCCAGGCAGCCAGGCCATCAGGGATGACCAAGCATACACACACTAATACCCATGCACACATACACACACACACACGCACACACACAGGCAGAGTTTATACACGCCCAAATTCCTAACAATTTCATTAGTTTAAAGCCAGTTTTCTAACGAAGCCAACATATCTCCGTATCTACAATATTTATACATTTGACATTTTTCTTGTTTAATGCATTAACATCACCAGGAAAAGGTGATATAATAACGTTGACTCAGGGACTCTTGTGATTTCCTGGCTCCAATCACTCTAACTGTCCAGATGACGTTTTGAGAGAGTGATATTTGACACATTAAAAAGTTTTCTTTCATTGCTGTTTTACTAAATGCCTTCAACAGGAAGGGGTGTCTAGTTTTAGCACATCCCTTTTTTGGGGCACCTATCACAAAAAATTATAGCTCTGATTCTTCTAGTCTATTAATAGGATCTTATAGATATCTTGTAGATACAACTTTATTTCTAGAAAGAAGTCTATTGGTCAGTGTGTATTTTACACATTTGAATACTTAATGGAATGATGTGCACCTTATTAGTACATTCTGCACTTTCATTCGTGAGATTTAGCTAAATTTTCCTTTTCTTGCTCCATTTTACCCTGTTTTCCTTTCAAGGTTGTTCTAACCTTATAAAATTAACTGGGTTATGCTGGTATATTTTGCATCCTTGTGAAAAGAGAAAGCATCTGCTTCCAGGAGTTTTGTTTACACTCACTTGCGTTTCCATCCAGGCCTAGGGAAACGCTTCTGAATCAGGAGTGTGTACGGTTATGGTTTTGTGCTGAGAGATATCGATGGGTCCAGCATCCTTTCTACCAGCCCTTGCTGTTTTCAGGTGGTTTCTGGTTCTGCCTGCGCCCAGGGCACATGGTCTTGCCTCCCACTCCCCCCACTCCCCCACCCCTGCCCCACAGCAGTCCACTGCCCAGCTCCTTCGTTAGCTCCGGCTGCTCTAGCAAAATGCCATAGAGTGAGGGGCCTAAACAACAGACAGTTGTTCTTCATAGTTTTGGAGGCTGGACGTCTCCAGATTCAGTTCTGGGTGAGGACCCCCTTCCTGGCCTGCAGGGCTCCCTCTCACTGTGTCCTTCCATAATGATGAAGGGAAGCTGGGGTCCCTTTCTTTTCTTAGAAGGGCACTCATCTATCACAGGGGCTCCACCCGCATGACCTCATGGAAACCTAATCACCCCCCAAAGGCCCCGCCTCCTAGTGCCACCCCACTAGCGTTAGAGCTCCAGCATGCAGTCCATGGCGGCACCTGCTGTGACGCATCAGCTGAGGACATGGCGATGGACAGACCCAGGTCTTCTCCTGAGATGCTTGCTCTCAGTCACCTGGGAAGTTATGCTCCAAGGACAGTAAATGTTTGTGGTGGAACGAATGAGTGGGTTTGCTCAGGACGTGCTAGCTCATAATGCTCATGGAGAAAGCAGAATCTGGAGATGATTCTGTTTGCCAGCACAGTTTCCGTGTTACCCTAAGTTCAATGATGTCTCATCCACCCCTGGGATTTTCCAAATCTGCATACCACTAGCACCATCATTTGGGTAGCATATTCTTTAGAATAACTCAATTTTAAGCCTAAATCAATTACTTAGACGTAATTTTTTTGTCCTCATTGCAAATGAAAAGCTGGTATCACGTGTCGTAAGTGGAACATAACCCTTCAAAATAAATGTAATAAGATAAAACAGGAATTAAATCCCAGCTGCCTCGGGAAGGCTCCGAGCTTGAGGCTGGTGCTCTTTCTGCGGTGAAAGGAGAACAGGTTGTAAATGCACATTACAGTTTTGCAAGACGCTGCCATGGGGGAAACTGGGTGAAGATGACATGGGGTTTCTCTGAATTAGTTCTTACAACTGCAGGTGAGCCTATAACGACGTCAATAAAAAGCTTAATTTTTACGAAGGAGATTAGCCAGGGTTCCAGAGATGTCAGGCTCCTCAGCTGCGTGGGAACAGTCGCAGAGAGCTGAGCTGAGGGTTGTTACCTCACAGTGTGATTCCATCACAGTCCATGCCCTCTCAGTACCTCTCAGTTCCAAATAAGATTTCAGCAGATGTGTGGGGACCACTCTTTGGGAAACACGGGTGGAGGGGGATTAGTGTAAAGCCCTCTGTGGTCATCTTGGACCTGACACCATGTGACTCTGTCCAACAGCCCTGGGGTCCAGTGTCTGAGCACCCAGAGCCAGGCCAGCGGGTGGGTCCCCAGACTCTCAGTGGTGCAGGCGGAGATCTGAGGCCAGGCAACCACTCGGGAAAGCTGGTTGGCAGCTTCTTGGATTAAACAGATCTATTTATTGCCTCAGCAATTCCACTCCTATATTTACCAACAAAGGTAAAAGCACACAACCGCACAAAGATTCATATCCAAATATTTGCAACTTTATGCACAGGAGTCAAAAACCGGCATAGAAGGTCCAAGCACAGGTGATGGATTACCAAATTGTGGAGTGGCTGCAACTACGAAAAGCACAAGTTACTGATCCGTGCGAGGAAGGAGATGAAAACCAGGACCACGGAGGGGGAGCAGCTGGACTCCAAGGTCACACCGCGCCACTGCACTCAGAGGAAGTTCTAGGACAGGCCAACGCATCCAGCAGACAGAAGCCGACCACGGTGGCCAAGCTCGTGTGGGCAGGGACTGACTGCGGCGCGGCACCAGGGCAAACCCAGCGTGATGAGCATCCCTGCATCATGGTTCCAGTGGCAGCTACGCCGGGGCATACGTTTGTCAAAGCTCCTGCAACTCTACTCTTAAGATCCACGCCTTTTATTTTATGCCAAGGTATCTCAATAAAGTCAGTCTCATTTAATTCAGACCTGGTCACACCTTGTCCTCAAACTCTACAGTGGCTTCGGCTTACTCGCGTAATGAAACCCACCAGCCCCTCAGAGCTCTGGGCCACCGCCTTCCAAGGGGGCGGGGGGGGGGGCGCCCCTCCTCCTGCACCCAGCCTCTGGGGCCTTTAACTGACCATCCCTCAGCAGATAGCTCTTCCCTGGGTGCTCAGACGAATATGGCCACCCCACCTTCCCCCTCCTGTGGCTGGATTTAAATGCTCTGCTCAGACTCAAGGAGTGTCTGGTGTGTCTCCTGGGTCTTTATGTGTCTGCTGTGTCTGCAACTCCGTTTTCCTGCAGCCCCAGGCGCGTGGGCCCCTGATCCATCACATCACCATAAGCCCCTGTCCTCACTGCCTGGCACACCCAGGGCACCCCTTGAATGGATCCGTGACATGCAGGGTATATAATTAGCCAGAACCAGGCTTTCCTGCCTCCAGACCATCTCAAGGTCCCGTGTGGGATTAGGGGGAGGGATGGAGAGGAGGCTGGAAGCAGGAGGGTCCTTGTTTTCCCGGAGGTGGGGGGACCTCGACCCTGAGCCTGGGCTGAGGATGAAAGAAATCTCAGAACAGTCTTAGGGGTGAAGTGCAGAGGACCGTGCACTAGCTTCAGGGGGACCCAGGAAACTGCCACGACCACAGAGGGTCCCGTGCTGACCTTGGTGGCTCAGACATGACCCGGGACACTTGTTGGGTTCCTATCATGGTGCAGCGGAAACGGATCTGACTAGGAACCATAAGGTTGTGGGTTCGATCCCTGGCCTTACTCAGTGGGTTAAGGATCCCGCGTTGCTGTGGCTGTGGTGTAGGCCAGCAGTTGTAGCTCCAACTGGACCCCTAGCCTGGGAACCTCCGTATGCTACAGGTGTGACCCTAAAAAGACAAAGAAAAAAAAGACAAAAAAATGGTTAGTTGCTGAGACAAATACTGGATGCCGGTTCAGTAAGCCCCTCCCCAACCTACTGCAGAGCCCAGACAGCTGAAATGCATATTTTCCAGATTCTTTTGTAGGCGGTGCTGCAGGTGACCTAGATAGCAGATGACCTCCAGGTTCTGGAGGACGGAGGAGAAGGCAGTTGTGGGTGTGGTGGACACTCTGCATCCAGTTCCCAGGGTCACGGGTGGCAAAGGGGCCGGGGACACATGTTAGCACAGCCCCTCAGCAGGAGAGCTGTTCCCTGATGGCACTGCTCTGGCTTTTGATGGAAATGCTATCCACTTCCGAGAGTCCTCTAATAAATTCACTTCCACTTAAACCGGCCCTGGCAGATGGGTGCCCACAGCTGAGGACACTGTCTGAGAGAGGTTTGGCTCTTCTTGGAAACCTCTGAAAAGCTTTAGAAGAAGCAGCCACCTGAGCCGCAAGGAGGTGGCCCCACTGAGAGGAGCCAGGTGCTGCCAAACAACGCTGCCACCACCCCGCCCGGTTCACGCCTCTCATGACTCAGCTGGTTTCCATTGGCACCTGCGCCACATCTGCCCTCGAACCACTCCTGCCCAGGGTCCTTAAGAAAGGGGAAGCATCACCAGAAAGTCAGGACCCAATCAACTCTCTAGGCGCTTTGTTTATTTTTCTTATACTCTCAGCCTGATATAATAAATTATTTAAATCATGTTACTTAAAAATAATAAGTAATTTTCCCTTATGTTTAGAAGACATAAAAGCCAGAAAATTAAATATGTAGAGGGGATAAAGAGATTGATTAGAAATTAAAAGAGAGAGAAATAAATCTTTGCTCCTGAGGAGAAATGCCATCTTCTGGCTGTGGGCGATTAACACGCCATGCGTGTTCTAGAAGAAGACCGCGTTAGCGGAAATTAATCTATCAGCTCTCTGCGTGGGGACCAACACTGTCAGCTTAATAGCCGCCAAAAAACCTGATGACGTGGAACAAGAGTAGATAGCAACGTACACAGAGACACGCCACGACTCCTCAGATGCCCAAGCAGATTAACCTGATTATTGATTAGCTGGCTGGTAAATTAATGAGTTATCCCTATTAATTATGTGTGTGTCTTCATAAACGTCCTCCATGGATTTTCTAGTGATAAAGTGAGCTCCGTAAGGGAGAGCACGGCAGCGATACAGCACATAGAATCCTGGGATGTGGGGAGACGTGCCCACGGGTGTCTGCCCCCCGGGCATGTGGGCGCCCTTTGTCTTCCCCACGCCCCCACGGCAGCGGGAGTGCCGGGACTGACCATTCCCACGGGGTGGTCACTCAGCCTCCAGCTCCACTTCCTCTGAGAGTGGACCCTCTGATGGACACCTAAATGGCCCCTGATGGCTTTCCTCAGAGCGCGTGTGAGAGAGGGGCAAGAGGACGTGCGGGAGGTGCCCCTTCTGCAGGGTGCCCATCATGGCAGAACTCGTGGGGCCCTGGCTGGCCGTCTTCTCCATCCTCCTGACCAGCCAGAGCGGGCTGAGAGCAGAGCCCGTGACTGGCCACTCTCTCCTGCCCCTGCACCACACAGGACCAGATGCGGGGGGCGCCCCGCTGGTGTCGGCTGAGCTGAGGAAGCGTATTTCCATCGTCGTGAAGTGTTGGTGCGGGCCAGCCTTGGGGCCAGGCTTTGTGAGCTCGCTGCTGAGGGTGACTCTGGGGGGTGATTCTGGCAGGGAGGACTCTCCACGCCCGCCGAGCCCCAAGCGCAGGAGTGGAGAGGAGACAGCCACGGGGTCCCTGCCAACCGCGCACGGCCCTCTCTCGCCAGATGGGCTTCCTCCCCCCGGGCTCCAGCGCCTCCTGCCTTCCTGAGCATCTGGTGTGACCATTTCCCGCACGTGGTGCCACCTCCTATTTCCCCATCAGGCGTTTCCTTCGCTCTTGGTGATTTGCCCCGTTGACCCAGGCTTTTCTGTCCTTTATCTTATGTAAACTCACTGACATTTCAGACAGGCAGATGCACCCTTTTCTGCCATAAACAGGCCCCTGTTTTTAACACTATTTTTGAACATTGTCGTACAAATTAGGGAAATGAAGAAAGATTCAACTTGAGTCCTGACCAGGCGTCTCAAGGCAGGTGTCTTCGCCGTGACTGTTTTCTAAGTCCGACTCCACTGGGTCGTGTGCGGAAAACCAGGGGTCTCGAGGGCATCATCGCTATAGGCGCTGTACCTTCTGGCAAGCAGCGCCTCCCGGCTGAGCCCAAGCAGCGTGTCTTGCCTTTTCGCCGAGTCGATTTGAACCGGGCGGCGTGGTGGGGACTGCAGGAGTCACCTCCCTGGTAGCAGGATGTCCTCCTCAGTACTTCACGGTGGGGCAGAGAAAGAGCAGCCGTCTTGCTCCGGGCTCAGAGTGGCCACTGGCCACGGTGTGAGGCGACGACGCACCCTCGGTCTCTGCGATTCAGCTGCTTTGCCCTCCGCCGCGGAAGAGCACAGAAGAGGTGTTCACCTGCCTTCCCAGCTAAGACCTCCTATAATTCCACGAGGACCTCCCAGGGGGCGGTGCGCGGGAATGTCTACACGGCCTCTGGAATTCGCAAGGTTACACAAATGCTTTAGTGCCCTTTTGGAAACGTCAGATTCCAGCAAAGCAGTCCGTGAAAATGGCTGCTCCATCCAGTTGTGTACTGCATGAAGTGTTGCATATCATAGCAGTCGCCGCGCCGTTGCCTGGGGGGGGGCTGTTCCTCTTTTGATGAGAACCATTTATCTTTTATTTTGCCCGTGTGTACAGGCACTGAGATCCAGAAAAAAAAAAAAAAAAACCCAAAAAAACAGCATTATTTGCCGGGCTAAAACTCCGAAAGCATCACCATAGAAAACAAGGAAATGGGTTCCTGACTTTTTTTTTTACTATATGTATTTGAAAGACCCCAATTTGACTTGAAATTGAACAATTTTTTTTTTTTTTTTTTGCTGTTGTGGATGTAGAGGCTTCAGATAGGGAGAGTTAAACATTAATAATTCAACCATTCTTAGCCAGGCAAATTCTCTGCAAACAAAATAAGGGAGTAGATAATGATACATAGAAGGCACTCGATAGAAGTTCGATGAAGAAAAGGATGGCTGAATGAGCCAATGCCCAGGAAAAACGAGGGGTTCTCTATAATTGTGAATTCCTGGGTTTCTGGCTGTTTGATCAAAAACCCATGGATGACCTAGCATTTGTAAGCTGTAATGAGAGCACATTGTCTCTGAGATGCTGATTCTGGTTCCCAGCTGAAGAGCAAGGAGCCAGCCCTCCAGGGAAGGGCAGAGGCTGCCCCAACTTTACTTATCATCCAATGGGCTTCTAAGACATGAGGGTTTTCTGCGCCCCACACTGGGGATTCTGTTTGAGTCCAGGATGGGACCTAGGATGCCGTGTACCTCTAGTTCTCAAACCTGGCCACTCATGGAATCATCTGGAGAGTTTTTAACACCTTATTCTTAGGCCCTACCATCAAGCATTCTGATTAAGTTGATATGGGCTCTGAACTGGGCAAAAGGGTTTTTAAAAGCTTCCCAGTGATTGTAATATGCAGAGAAGTCTGAGAACCACTTCTGTGGACTTAACCAGCATCCCAGGTGATTTTTTATGATCACTTAAGAAGACAGCAGCCTGGGCTGGTGCCTCTGGTGGGGCTGAGAGTGCAAAGGGGTTCAGTCAGGAAGAGATATTTGATTTGGAACATCTGATGGCAGTCTCACAACTTTCTCCTACAAAGTTGAGAAGTGGGAAAATGAAATACAATAAATGTGCTTTTAAATACACAGCCTGATCCTGAAAGAAAGAGAACAAAATCCCTGGGTGCAGTAAAGACAGGACTGAGGGGAAGCTGCACTCCTGTGCTCCATGACTTCTGCTTGTTGGAGGGAAGGGGGTGACTGTCTCAACAGTCCTGGGCAGGGGCTCTTAACGCCAGCTCCAAGTTACAATCACCTGGGGAGATTTTAAACTGCACTAGTGCTCAGTCTTCCTCCAAACCTGTTGATTAAATATCTGTGTGGTTGGGGCTCAGCCGTCAGCATTTATAATTAGTTCTCCCAGGTGATTCTAATATGCGGCAGGTTGATCTGGAACCTTGGGTTTTAATTCCCACATGAAAGCCAGAAGTGAACAAGGATGCTGATTATCACTACATTATTCAGCATTACACTGGATGCCCTAGCCAATGCAGCAAGATGAGAGAAAGAAAAATGAAAAGAATGGGAAAGGAAGACATCACAGCCGTTAATGGCAGATGGTATAACTGTCTAAGAGTAAGCCAAAAGAATCAACACAAACTGTTGGAACCAATAAAAAAGGTAAACAAGGGAGGCAGATACAAGAATGATCAAGAAAAATAAAATTTGGGGAGTTCCTATTGTGGCTCAGTGGTAACGAAACCAGCTAGTATCTATGAGGACACAGGTTTGATCCCTGGCCCCATTCAGTGGGTTAAGGATCCAGCGTTGCCATGAGCTGTGGTGTAGGTTGCAGATGCTGTTCAGATTCCACATTCCTGTGGCTGTGGCACAGGCTGGTGGCTGCAGCTCTGATTCAGCCCTTGGCCTGGGAATCTCCATATGCTGCAGGAGGGCCCTAAAACAAAAAGGAAATAAAATAAAATAAAATGGTATTCGCATCACCAAAACCCCTAAAAGGTAGTTAAGAATAAGTCTATTGAATCTGAAAAAGAACAGACATATATGTGAATACATATATATTTATACATACATGTATAGTTAAAACAGAATCATTTTGCTGTATGCTTGAAATGAATACACTGTAAATTAACTATAGTTCAATAAAAGTTGATAATAATAAATCTATCAATAATAAACGAGTCCTTTATAGAGAATATAATGAAGTTTTAATAAGGAAATATAGATTCAAGTATATTATCAGATGTACCATGTTCATGGACAAGTGATTTCATATTTTAATTCATTCAACAAATATATATTAAACAATTTTCAGGTGCCAGGTGCTATATTGCAAACAAATTTCCTACCTAATGGAGATTAATATGTAAAGTGCAGTATATCAGACACCAATAAATCGTATGAAGGTAAAGTAGAGCAAAATAAAGAGACTGGGGGTGGAGGGATGGAGGGGGTTGCTATATTACAGACAGCATTCATGGAAGGGCGGTCTGATAGAGAATCCTGATAATGCGACATTTGAGCAGAGCTCGGAAGTGAAGGAATATATCAGGAGGACATCTGGGGAAAACTGCTCCAGGCAGAAGACAGAGTGTTGCTAATGCCCCAAGATGGTGTGTGCTTGGTGTGCTGAAGGACAACAAGCAGGTATGGAGAGAACGCGGGTGTGTGGTGGGGACATGGTCGGACTCAAGGCAGGTGCAGAGTGGGCAGGACCCCGCTGGCTACTGTAAGGTGTTCTGTTTGTCATTTGTGAGGTGGGAATCCACTGGATGATTTTCACACAAAGAGATGACGTGATCTAACTTAAAGTTTAATTGATTCACCTGGCTTCTTGTGTCAATAAATTGAAAAGGAGCAGTGATGGAAGCCCAGATCCAAGGGTGAGGCTGTTGCTGTAAAATCCGAGTGACAGCCATCCAGGGTGCTGTGAAGGAGGTGGTGAGAACTGGTCAAACTACAGAGATGTTTTGAAGGTACAACCAACAGGATTTGGTAATGCACCGTACATGGAATATGAGAAAAAGAGTATAGTCCGGGATGACCCCAGGTTTTGTTCAGAAAGACTGGAGGGAGAGTGTTTCCATGGACTGAAATGGACCAGAGCATGGAACACCGGTGCAGGAGGAAGGCTATCAGGACTTTGGTTTGGATTCTGCAAAGTTTCAGGTGATGAGTAAATTACCACCTTGTTAGTTGCACGTGAAATTCTGGAATTGAGAAGGAAGCAATGGAAGTTTGGGCTAAAAGGATGGAAGATTCCTCAATATATGATGGTTTTTTAAAAAGACACTCCATGGTCATAGGTTCTAAAAGAGTGGTCATAGGACCTGCGGCATCAGCACCACCTGGGAATTTGTGAGGGTACAAATTCTTGGGCCCAACCTCAGATATAGGAAGAATTCTAATAGTGATTGGGTGGGGCCTCAGGTCCGTGTTTAATAAGCCTCTGGGTGGCTCAGGAGGATGCTGGAGTCCCTGCTCTGGGGATTCTGACTGCATAGAGAGGTGCCTGTTCTGAGCACCGAGGCTTGGGTCCTGCCGAGGCTAAGAGGGTGGGGAGAGAAATAACGAGCCACGGAGACGGAAAAGGAGAGCGAGGGAGGTAATGCAAGGAAGATGGAGCTTCTCCCCAGATAAAGGCACAGGTTCAGCGCAGTCCCAGACAAAGTCTCAGAAGGTAACAGAGCTTGACAGCTGCTTCTAAAAGCCACACAACAGAGTAAAGGGCCAAAGATGGATAAGACAATTGTGACAAAGACACAGGCAGGATTAACCTCAGTAGAAATCACAAGCGCCACGGGAGATCTGTGTATGAGAGAAGCAACATCTCAGATCAATGGGGAAAGATGGGCTCTTTAATAACTGGCATGGAGACAAGTGCCTGGACATATGGGAAAATATATTTAGATCCCTACATAACACCATATACAAAAATACATTCCAGATGGATTAAAGGCCTACATGTGAAAAGCAAATGTTTAAAGAGAAAATAAAGGATATTATCTTTACCTCGCTGGGATAGTAAAAAAAAAAATCTGATAAAAAGGATGATACATTTGACTATAACTTTTAAATATTTGAATGATGAAAGCCAATTTCACAAATTTGAAGAAAGCATTTGTAACATGCAGAGGCAATGTCTGACACCCAGAATATTGAGAATAAGAAAATAATAGGTTTTTTTTTTTAAAAAAATGACATGGGGAAAGGGCTGCCAAAATATTTTCAACAAGAAATCCATAGGCAAGAAAACCTAAGTGTCCACCACGCATATAACACAAAAATGTCTGACCTTGAGTAAGGAGGAAAATGCAAAATAAAACAACATTAGCATAACCGTCCCCACCAGACTGGGCAAAAGAAATGAGATCAACGCCCAGCTGTATTAGTTTCCTACAGCTGCAGTAACAAATTACCACACGCTTAGCGGACGAAAACAGCACCAGTTTATGCTCTTACAACTCTGGAGGTCAAAGGTCAGAAATCACTCTGAGTCCCTGGGGGTCACAGTCAAGGTGTCGGCAGGGCTGGTCCCCTCTGGGGGGAGGAACCGGGGAGGGTTCCTGGTCCTTGCCTCTCCCAGCAGCTAGAGATGCCTTCCTCACTCCGAGGCCGGTGGCCCTCCCTCCATGTCCAAGCCAGGAGCGTTGCCTCCATCATCATCTCTGATCTCCTGTCTCTGTCCTATGAGAACCCTCAGGTCATCCCTCATCTCGAGCTCTTCAACTTAGCCATATCCACAAAGTTCTTTTGCTGTATAAGGTCACACTGACAAATTCCACATTTATTGGGAAGCAGACATCCGGGGGGAGGGGGGCGGTTATCCAGCCTACCACCCTGGCTTTGGAGAGGATGTGGCTCATGAGGGACCCCTATGAACTTTAAATCAGTGGGGTCACTTTGAGCACCATCTGTCAACACCCACTAACACCCAGTCGCATTAAAACTGTGTATCCCCAATCACCCACAATTTCAATTCCACTTCTGGCTACCAACCCTAGAGCTACTCTCTCAAACACTTAGAGACGGGCACAGGATGCTCACAGAGGCACCACTTGAAGTGGGAAGAAATAAAAAAGGTGTGTGAAAAGATGCGGATCCCATCATGCAGGCACTGCCCCCATGACCTCATCTAAACCCAATTACCTCCCAAAGCCTCATCTTCAAACACCATCACATTGGGGGGTAGGGCTTCAGCATGAATTCTGGGATGGTACAAACACAGCCCATAATGGTTTATCGATGAAAAAATTAAAACGGAACAAGACAAGAGTGCCCACAGGTCCCTTGTTCAAGCCCCGAGCCCCAGCCCCTCCCTGCACCCTCCCCAGTCAGATACCTCTTTGCACCTGCATCTCCTCTGTCCTATGTCTCACCCCAGCCCTGCTGCAGTCACCAGCTCCTCACAGGCTTAGAGTGGCTTCTTGCAGATGTGACCTGAGTATCCTTACTTCAGCCCATATCTATACTGCTGGCTTCCTGCTCTGAGGTTTCTTGACTGTGTGGGATGCCTGTGGAAACTGTGTGTGACAGAAGTACTGGGAGTCACCAGCCAGTGGTCATCCTTGACCACTGGGGCCAGCAGTTGAGCTGCAAATGCTCCCCTTTGAGTCCTGGTTAAGCTCCAAAGAAGGCCCCAAAGGAGGCAAGACGATCACGTGGGGCAGCCAGCTTGCCCCCACGTCCCTGATGCCCACCTCTGTCTCTCAGCCCTACCCCTGGGGCCATGTTCCTGGCGGGTCATCCTTTGTCTCAGCCTCTGCTTCTGGAGGACCTGTATTCACGTTTCCTTTTGCTCTGGTGGTTTTCGAGCAGGTACAAAGAGGATAATTCAGTGGCCCCACCTGTAACCGTTACTAGGTTGACACTGCATGGGGCTGATCTTGTCTCACAGCCCCTTCCCTTCCCCCGCTCCCACCACTTCCCACTGGACTGTTCCCCTTGAGTCCACACAACGTTGTTCCCACCCTTCAATCCTTCCCTCCATTTCTCTAAAAGACTAGAGCTCTTTTTAAACATAACCTAATAATAATATCACACCTGAAACCATTAACAGCTTCCTAATACTATCAGATAGTTATTGAGTGATTGATTTCCCGGACTTCCCTAAATACACGTTTACGCTGAATTCGTTCCACTCACGATCCACGCAGCCTTCGGTGGCTCTTTCTCTGCTCTGCTCCGGAGCCCCGCCCTCCCCCTCCATTCCTGACATTGCCTATGGAGGAACCTGGGTCTCTTCTTCTGTAGAAGTCCCTGCCTTCCGTATTTCGTGGGTTAACCCCATGGCATCATTTAACCCAGTTTCTCTGTCCCCTGTGTTTGCTGCCAACTTGTGAACTGACAAATCTGGAGGCTTGAGTGCATCCTAACATGCTTGCGATGTGATGCAGGTTTGTGTGTCTGTCTGTGGTATGTGGTGTGGTGGTGCATGTGTGTGTGTGTGTGTCTGTGTGTGGTGTGTTTGTGATGTGGTATGAGTGTGTTTGTGTGTCTATGGTATGTGGTGTGGTGTGTGTCTGTGTGTGTGTGTGTAGTGTGTTTGTTCATGAGGCGGTATAGGTGTGTTTGTGTGTCTGTCTGTGGTATGTGGTTGGTGTGTGTGTGTGCGTGTGTGAGTGTGTGTGTGTGTGAATGTGTGGCAGAGAGAGAGAGAAGGTAAGTGAGGCCAGAAGGCCCTGGGGTGTGGGATGAAACAGGGGTTTGGGAGCCAATAGAGCCTCAGGAGGGGAGGCGGTCCCTCCACGGACAGGGCTGGGGTGGCCCCTGCTTCCGTGGTCCCTGCGGATGCCTAAGATCCTTGCATAACACATGTCCCGACTTTTAGATGAGAGTCTGCCCTCCGGGTGGATGGAACTGGGTCTGGAACAGATCAGGTCTGAGATTTCACTGAATCCTTCCAGAGACACTTGCAGAGCCTCCCAGCCTGAGCGCAGCCCCCTCCGCCCGCCCCCTCCTGGACCCAGGGTCCTCCACCATCAGAGGGACGATGAGGTAGGGAAGCACAGAGGGGAGGTGCGGGTGACACACTCCGCACACCGCCTACCCCCTGTCCGCCCGCTCAGCGAGCTCAGAGCGCAGGGCAGGACTCCCAGGATTTCTGTCTCCCAGGTCTCCCAGCACTTGCCTCTCGGCGGCTGAAGTCTGCAGCGGATCCCCAAGCTGCCCTGGTGGGTGTGAGAGCAGGCGGTGTGAGATCCCAATGTGGATGCGCCGTTATGAGGATGATTTGCTGCTGGACATCCTGACGCCCAGGAACACAGCCTCGGAAAGAGCCTTTCCATCACCTGCAGTGTGGAGTCTGGGTATCTGGAACGAACGGGCTTGCAGGGTACTGTCCTGGCTGGGCAGGGATTTGAAATGCAGGGTTACTGTTCTGCTACATTGTATGAAATGCATTAATCAGAATCCCTTTTTAATGAGTCCTTCAGAGGGTGTGTATCAGAATGTGGCTATAAATAAACATGGGCTTCAGGGGTAAGGCTGGCCTTCCCATGCCTCTGGTGGCTGCCAAGGGGTGGAGGACCGCTCCTTCATCCTCCCTTGCTCCGGATGCTTGCAGCACCCACATCCTCCAGGCTTTGAACTAAAGGGACGGGATACAGAGATCAATGAGACGACGAGCCGGGATCCTGTTCTAAGGGAGTGTGCGTGCGACTCAAGCCAGTCCACAGACACTAATGAGCATCTATCCTCTGCGCGACACAGGACGGAAACGCCGTGAGACGGGGAAAGCCTGGGTCCTCACAGCTTTCTCTCCAGTGGGAGATGAAGAGTCAGCTCAGCATCATTCATTCACTTTTTCAGCCGGTTGCCTGACTGCCTCCTCTACCCCAGAGGACGTGGTGGGGGCTCAGGGACCCTAAGAAGCCAGCCTCTCAGGTGAATCTTGGCAGGGGTACTGGGAGGAAGGTGGCCCAGGGAAGGCTTCCTGCAAGTTCTTCCTTGTCCTGCACCAACCTCTGCTCTCAGGCTCTTGTCTCTGGCCAAGTGGGACTTGAGGTTCTGGGATGCTGTCTTGCTTTTTTCCATCCCTACATGCTATCCCCATGCCTGGGGCCGAAGGAACTCCCCACATCATCCTGTTTGACCTCCTGTTTCATAGGTCTCAGCTGAAACGTGACCTGTCCTATGCCTCAGTTATATAGATCTGCCTGCTCCCCCAGGAGCCCACATCACCTGTCTCTCTCCTACACGGACCTCACCACCTTGGTAAACACCTGACCGGAGCCTCTTTGCAGGTGGCCGGGTTCAAGCAGGAGGCCCTGTGCTTCGTGTGCCGCAGTGTCCCCATTACCAGGACAGGGCTAGAAATGTAGGATGCCACCCATGAATGTCTGTGCAAATGAATGGTATCAGCATGCCCTCAGGTGTAAAAATTGCAAAAAAAATGGCAAAAGAGGCAATGTGGATATATTAATGTCAGCTAGTATTGCAGAAAATGTTCTGTGGCTGATAAAACAGTCACCCCCATCTCCCTTCTCCTGTGATGCCATAAAGACTTGAAAATTACACATTTATTTTCTCACCACACTACATCAAGGGCTGATGATGGGACAAAGTTCTCAATAAGAAGGAGGCAGAAGCATGTTAGGGGGTTTTCAGGCAAGTTTTTCCATGTTCTTGTAAAAGAAGCAAGCGTGTTGGGGTTGTCCTCTTTCCCACTAAACATGGATTTGATGGGTGGAGTGATGGCAGCCATCTCGTGACCATGTTCAACAGATAAGACAAAGGTCAGTCCACGAGGAGGGGGATAACAGGGCAGGAAAACGGAAAAATCCTGGGTGTTTCGTGGCATCAGTAAGCCAGTGGGCTTGAGCAGAAAACCCACTACCTCTTGACAACCTATAATGTGAGACAACAGAGTCCTGATTATTTTCGCCACTATTCATTAGGATTTCTTTCACTCATAGCTAAATGTGTTTCCAGCTGCTCTGGATAACGGGGTGAGGGAGCTGGCATTTTGTGTTCTAATTCTGGACCAGTCGGTGGGTTGATTCTGTACTCAGGTACTGGGCAGGGATGGATCTCAAGGAAGGCTGGAAGTATGGGGGTCCCTGACAGACACCCCCCCCAGGCTGAGCGAATCCTTCCACTATGTTGGGGAGCTCGTGGATGGCCTGGTAATTGCTGTAATTGATTCCTTGTCCTCTGATCTGCTGCTGCTCACTCTAATAACCATCTTTGGAAAAAGGAACAGCTTTTATGAGGCTCTGAAAACCTGGAGGGCCTTGGGGATGCTTTCCAGGCTTCGTGCACGTCTGTGCCTGGGGGTCGGCCCCACACGGAGACAGGGCTTTCCCCTACCATCCCTGAGATTTTGTGACAAGAACTCATTTTGGCCTCACAAGTGCCCAAACCCAGGGGGCCCCTCTCTGCCATCCATTCGAGGACCCCTGGCCCCGTGTTCTGCACGATGCCCTCCTCTTCTTGGGCACCTTAGTCTCGTAACTCCCACTCTACAGCCCCCAGTGCACCACTGGGGCAAAGTCCAGATTCCACTCACATCCTGGGCAGCCATAGAGCACGCTTTGATTAAAAGCGCGTCCCATAATCCCCAAACCTGATGCTTATATTGGCTTCCATATCAGCCCATAGAACCTAGAGTCCTGTTTATTATTAATTCCTCCTCTCAGCAAATCCGAACTAAGCCTGGGCGGTAGGGCGGTAGGACCGCACACAGTGGGGAGGAAAACCACAGCGCCCGCCCTCCTACAACCACGGAAGAAGAGAGATGCTAATCACGTCTTCACACCCGAAAGGAGAGTTACATCCGCAATGAGTGTCACAAGAGAGTGAGTTTCGGGGCTGCCAGTAAATGGGGGTTACTGGTCAGAAAGGCCAGAAAGTTTCCCGGAGGAAGGGCCATCGGAGCTGAGCTCTAAATCTGGGTTCCCTCCCAGACTATTGACGTTGGGGTGGGGCCATGCTCTGAGGCAGGCTGTCCTGTCACTAGGACACTGGGCAGCATCCCTGCTCCCCCGCCGCCGTAGCATCCACCAGCCGACTGTGACAACCAAAGACCTCTCCAGACACTGCCATCTGTCTCCTAGGGGCAAACATTATCCTTGGCTGAGAACCTCTGCTTAAAGGTTCCCAAGCTGTTAACCAGGTAAGGTGGGGGTGGGGCAGTGGGAAGGTGCCTCAGACAAAGGGAAAGGCAGGTGCGGATACCCTGTGGCTGGAGAGCCAGGCCCCGAGAACAGGTCAGGGGCCTGGCACACGGGCATAAGGGGGGAGCGTGATGGAAGGTGCCCAGGAGGTCACCGGGGTTGATCACGTCACACAAATGGCTCTGGTCCTCTTGAGGTGCTGGGAGGACACTGACAAGCAGTGCCCTAGGTGATGCCCCAGGACCACCTCCCTGGCCCTCTGTCTCGGACTTGCCTGCACACATGTATTCAGAGTGTAGCACGTTCCATGTCAGCTGGTCAAGCACCTGAGCCCGGCCAAAATCCTACCAGGCCCAAGGCCCCAGCGCTCCAGGGCTGCCTCTCCTCAAACATGTGGCCCATGTTATGCTTCGTTCTCCCCTCTTCCTATCAAACACAGCCCCAGACCCCAGACCCCAGACCACGGTGTTCAGGGCGGAGGCTCCACCCACAGCTAAGGAGTGTCCCATCCCCACACCCAGGGGCCCTACGGCCTTCACACATCACCCAACCCTTGTGGGATTCTTCTACCTCCAAACTTCATGGAGATAAAAACTGAAAACTAGCCTGGAGGGAGCCATGGTCCTTAAGCGAATGGGAGCTGCCAAGTCCCCTCCGTGATGGCAGTGCCCTGGACCATTTTTGCAGGAAGGCCAAGGTCTTTCATGTTGCCATCAATGGAGTGGCCACAACACAGGCACCTCTGAGACTCATGGGGTCTGAGTAACCATCATGTGATCCGAGTGGGAAGTTGGGAATGTGTTGGCTTCCTCCCAACAGTTGGGAGTCGACAAGGAAGGGAGTCAGTCAGGCTGCCTCCTAGCCTCCTGTGGGGCAGAGAAGGTTTGCGTGGAAACCTTTAGTTGTTCCATGTTTCAGAAGTGCTGAGTTTTCTGTAATCATCTCCTTAAAAGTGTGTTAGTACCGTGAGCTGCTCCTTGGCAAACACCAGCCTCTCTCAATTACACTGGGAGTGTGGTACAAGGAGCTTTGTTTTGTGCAAACTTGGGCCCATAGTTATGGCCCAACTAAGCTACTGTGTAATTCCCAACCCATAGACACTGCAGGAAGACAAATGCTTGTTATCCTAAAGCCACTACGTTTGGGGATAATTGCTACATAGCCATAGATGACTGGGGTAGTTCCCGTGTGCATGGAGTGAATTACGTCATCTGAGGAAATTTACAGAAGAATCTGGACCGTAAAGAGAGATCCGTAATGTGTTGATGCACTTATCAAAGTGCATCGACACCTGTAGAAAATTCTTTGACGATGAGAACCGGTTCTAATTTTTCCTAACTAAACCTAGAGCTCCCAGAGGACCTGTCCCAGGGCTTGAAGGGGTGTTCAGACCATCTGCGTGAGGGTTGGTGAGCGAAAGTGTCAGTGAGGGATAAGCATGCAGAAGCACATGTCCAGAGAAAACTGTCATCTGAAAAGATACGTGCACCCAATGTTCACTGCAGCCCTGTTTACAACCGCCAAGACGCGGAAGCAACCTAAATGCCCACCGACAGATGGATGCATAAAGAAGCTGCGGTACAGGAGTTTGCATGGTGGCTCAGTGGTTAACGAACCCGACTAGGAACCATGAGGTTGCGGATCGATCCCTGGCCTCGCTCAGCGGGTTAAGGATCCGGTGTTGCCGTGAGCTGTACATCACAGACTCAGATCCTGTGTTGCTGTGGCTCTGGCTTAGGCTGGCGGCTACAGCTCCGATTAGACCCCTAGCCCGGGAACCTCCATATGCTGTGGGAGCGGCCCTAGAAAAGGCAAAAAGACAAAAAAAAAAAGAAGAAGAAGAAGAAGAAGAAGAAGAAGAATCTATGGTAAATATCTAGAATGGAATATTACTCAGCCATAAAAATGATACAAAGCCATTTGCAGCAACATGAATGGACCTAGAGATTTTCATACTAAACAACATAAGCCAGGAAGAGAAAGACAAATATCATATGATATGACTTATATGTGGAAAAAATGATACAAACAAACTTATAGATAAAGCAGAAATAGATCCATATAGAAAACAACCTTGTGTTACCAACGGGGAGAGAGGGATGGAGGGATAAAGTAGGAGTTGGGATGAATATACACTCACTAGTACACGTAAAACAGACGAACAGCAACGACTGACTGTACAGCCCAGGGAACTATACTCAACATCTTGTAATAACCTATAAGGGACAAGAATCCGAATAAACCTCAGATGTGTGTGTATATATGTATGTATGTGTAACTGAGTCACTTTGCTGTACACCTTAAACTAACACACATTGTAAATCAACACTACTTGAATTAAAAAAGAAGAATTTGGAGTTCCCTTGTGGTGCAGCAGGTTAAGGATCTGGCGTTTTCACTGCAGCAGCTCCCGTGGCTGCTGTGGGGTGGGTTTGATCTCTGGCCCGGGAACTTCCATGTGCTATGGGTGCAGCCAAAAAAAAAAGAAGGAAGAATGTACTTGTGCTCCTAATTTTAGTGGATTATTAAACACAAGTATATTAACTACACAAAGTTTGTCCCTTCACGTAAACATTCCTGGTTCCTGTTGTCTGCAGAGACGAGGCGTCAGGGAGGGAGGTTGACAGAGTTGATTCACAGTCTCCGAGTCAGGCCTGGCTCTGCCGGTTTCATCCAGAGAGTTAGACAAAGGCCGTGGAACCTTCGTCCCTGGACAGCAATCTGCCCCTTTGTTTATGTGAAAGATTAATACACAGAAAAGGATGGGGCGTCACAGTGAAACGCCCAGGGACCTGACGGGCATAATTTAGCCAGTATCATAGTCTCCGTTTTGGCTTCAGATATTTTTAAGGAAAGAGAACAGGACAGAAACAAAACAATTATTTTTGAAGACAACTCAGAAGCTGTGTCCCTTCTACTTCTTTCTACCTCCCCAATCTGATGGTACCGTGGAGGCCATATTTTCACATTTTTACTACATACGTATTTGATCAGTAACGATATATAAGTATATATACAGTATTAAGAATTTACTTGTGCTCCTAATTTCTATGAATTATCAAAAAACAACTGTATTTAATGTACAAAAATTGTTTTTTTGTATCCTTTAATTATACGTATGTGTGTGTATAACTATATTTGTTTACGAAAAAAATTGTTAGTTGTGTCTTGCCCTACATAGCCTTTCAAAACTTGTTTTTTTTTAACTCTTCACCATGTTTTTGAGGCTTACCAATTAGACTGATAGCTCTAACATATTAATACTAGCTGTTATCTATTAATCCATCAACTGTGAAATACTATCTATACACACACATGCATATATATACATATACATGATATATATATATCTTCTCACACTGATGAGCACTAAAATATTCCTGATTTTTATCTCTCCCCAAAATGCTGCATCGATGATCCTGGGTGTGACTCTCTCTACAGGTTTCTTATTTTCCAAAAGAAAGACACTCCCTGTAGCAGCATGTAGATGCCTAGATGTGCATCAAAGTTCAGTTAAGATCTGCTGTCGTCCGTTTGGGCTCCTATAACAGAATGCCACAGACTGGGTGGCTTGCAAACAACAGACATTTTTTTCTCATAGTTCTGGAGACCAGAAGTGCCAGGTGAGGGTGCCAGCGTGGCGGGCGGGAGCCCTTCCTGGGTTTGCAGACTCCTTGTGTCCTCACATGGCAGAAGGGGTGAGGACTGGGGGGCTCTTTTATAAGGTCATTTAATCCTATTCGTGAGGCCCCACACTCATGACCCGGTAACCTCCCCAAACCCTAACCTACGAATACCATTCCCTCTCGGGGCAGGGTCTCCACCTGAACTGGGGAGAGGGACAAATGTTCAGACCATAGCAGCACTCAAGACTGGCATCGAAGCCACCATCACGTCTTCATTTCACAACGCCCAACGTGCACAGCAAGGAGCCAGTCGAACACGGAAGCGCCCGAGTGCTACACAGTGGCTTCTCCATTCTCTGGTGGCTGGTTGGTTTGTCGACTTCGTGAAGAATTACCAGAAATGCAAATAGTCCAACCAACAACACAGAAAGAAAGAATGAGAAGAAGCAAAAGCAAAAACCAGGGAACACCCGTTCTAGAGGCAGAGGAGACTGAAAACCTTGCCAGGCAGGTTAGGGATTCATCCAGCTTCTCCAAGGGTTGGAGTCTTTGGGAGGTTCCCCAGGACCAGGGTAACAGCGGAGGGTAAAAACAACAAGAGGAGAAGACAGGGCTGCAGAGAAGTTCGGTGATCAGAGCCCTGCTGTTGCCACAACTCATTTCCTTAATTACACTGAAAATCATTTGCTCTGCATGTTAACACGTTTCTGAATGGCGTGGCTGCTGCAAGCCTGTGGGGTTTAATGAATTATGTAGCATGCATTTTCTTTCACTAGAATTAGTGTTTATTGACCAGTTTTCTAAACCAAAAAAATATTATTTTTAGAACTTGGGAGGGTGAGAAAATAGCCAGCAAAACGGACCTTATCTAGGAGAATAACTTTATTCACTTATGTTGTATCAAGATGTTGAATTTGATTTAAAGATGATGAACTGACTTTCAGTCAATGAGGTTCCAGCTCACCCATCTAAAACGTGACCGTTCTGTTGCACTGGCTGCAGAGATGCAATGGCTCTGAAATGAAGCCGAGGAGACGGATGGCTGGAAGGCCACCCTCTGGAGCTGTTTGGGCACCAGGATGCCTGTTCCCTGCAGGACGTAGCGGGAAGGGGCCGCTGGGGCGGGGCTGTGGGGTTCCCCGCCTGGTGCTCGCAAGGAGACAAGGACAATGAGGTGACAGGAAAGGCCACGCACATGGGTCAGACTGCTAACCCATCAGGAAGCTGTGAAGCACATTTTATAATGTGACAACGGGATACAGAAGTGGTGTGGCATTGAATCCTTGGTCAAATCCACACACCATAAAAATCCTTTCTATAATAAAGGTTAATTTCCAAGCTTTGCTGTAAAAGAAAGAAAGAAGGAGAACACCCCCTCGTAACTGGTAGACTGGGGTGACCGGCAGGCAATCAGGGTTGGCATTGAGGTGAAGAAGGAAGGAGTCTGTCCTCCTGGTGCCCCCAGGGCTTCACCTGCCTAGTGGGAGATACTAAAGACTCTTAAGGGACCTTAAGTGTTCCGTCCCCAGAGCTGAGCTTTCACAGCCAGATGCTCCTCCCTCGGTCACCCCCACCCCCCCGCCTGAGCGGGCTGATTCCTGTCTGGTCCTCCTCTCATTCCCGCGAGCTCGCAGCCCTGCATCCCGGTGCGGGGGGTGTTACCCTGCAGATCAGGGAACCACTCTGGCCCTGGGAGGCCCGTCACCAGCTGGGCAGACGCTATTGGTCATCACCGGACTTTGTGAGAAGAACGTGACGGGCTGGAGGCCGGGGCCTTGACTAGCCTCCCTCCCGCCACGCCTGGCCTTAGAAGCCAAGCGACGAGATGGGGCCGTGCCTGCCAGGGTGCGGCAGGGGCGAGGATGAAGGGAGGGCAGGCAGGGTGGCTGGAGAAAACGCCCGCAGAGAACGAGGTAGGACGCCGAGAACTGGGACCGGAAGGCTGGGGTTCCAGCTGACCGCCAGGGCAAAGGCTGGAACGGGGCCCGGGGACGGAGCAGGGCTGGGAATGCAGTTACAGAGTTTGCCTGGAACGGAAACGGGGCAAAGGAGGAGGAGACGCGAGTGTGAATCCACCGGGTACTCGGTGTCTGCTTCCGCCGGAAGCTCTGCCGGAAGGAAGAAAGAAGACGAGGAGGGAATCATGCGGCAAAGGGAGGGGCGCCCCTCTGCTCGGACATCAGCAGGGCTGGGACAGACCAGGCGGCCGCAGCGCTCCCTGCAGGCCGGCCGGGGGCCCAGCACAAGACCACTGGCCCCGGGGCCGTGTTGTGTCAGCCCCAGCCGACGGATGGTCCGTGTTCTCCAGAAGACAAGACGACCGGACAAGACATAAAAAGGTGCCACGAGCCACCCCCTGCAGGTCAGGGAAATAAAGACTGCCCAGCTGGAGGGCCATCAGCCGTGACGACAAGTCCCGGTCACTGAGCCACCGCGGCCAGCAGGTACGGTCAGAGGTTTAGTGAAGGAGCTCCTTTTAAGGCATCCACATGCCGGGAGGCGGGCCTGTCATCAACCCGCCTGACCACCGGCTGTCACGACTGCACGAGTGTCCCATGGCCGCGGGAACCCATTACCGCAGATTTAGGGCTTAAACAGAACAATGGGTCATCACGCTGCAGGCCTCCGGGGTCTCCCCGGGATCCAACCAAGTATGGCGGGCCTGTTCCCCCCGGAAGCCCTCAGGGAGAAGCCACATCCTAGCTCTTTCCTGATGCTGGAGACGGCCCCCACCCCTTCGTGCACGGCCCCTCTTCCCCCTCAAGGGTCCGCGATCTCCCACCAGCTGGAACCCTGCCACTGGCCCCTGGCTGCCTGGGGCTCTCAGAGAATGAGACCTGGCTTTTCCTGCGTTGAGGAGAGCCAGGCCTGCCCAGCTGGTACGGGGTCGTTTGGGAAAGAAGAGGGGGAACGGTGGGTCGGCCCGGAGCCCACGGCACCCCACGGCCCCGCGCAGGGTGTCCTCACAGCCCAGACTCTGCATCCACTGCCCAGCAGAGCTGAGAGAGGAGCGCCCGTGGAGGACGGAGGGGAAAGGGGAGCAGGTGCCAAGGGTGCCCTGTGCCCTCTCGCAGGACAGTGAACCTTGCATTCATCCTGGAAGCCACGTCCTCAGATCGGCCAGTTCAAAGGCTGGGCATCACCTGGGTGAGCTGTGGACCTGGCCAGGAACGGCTGTTTCCCATTCAACTGCTGTTTCCCATTCAACAACCAATGTGCAGACCCTGGAGACAGGCCCGAGGGCGCTGGCGCCTTCCTGCCTCCCCGGCCTCCATCCGCTTCTTCTGATGGTGCTCAAACCCACAGATCCGACCAGAGTCACAGTGACCCAGGCTGGGACTCTGACACAACACCTTTGAAGGTTCCTTCTCCGTAAGTGAGAAGATGGGCTGATAAGAAGAAGCCTCAGGAAATCTGACAGCCTCAGCCAGGGCTGCCTAAACCTCCAGGTGGGGCACCGCCCTGGTGTGTGCTTGTGTGTGTGTGTGTGTGTGGTTTAAATTCAGACTCAGCCACTGGGTGAGAACAACAGGCTGTACTGAATCCCAGACCCTTGAACATCAGACCCTGACCGGCTGCTTCAGAGCCCTCCCCTGAGAGCGTGAATGCTCGCCATCTGCCTGGGGGTCGGGGGGATGCCAGGGTTCAGGAACCTGGGCCTCCTGCGGCTTGGCCGTCCAAGACCTGTGACATCTTCAAAAAGGCACCGAATCTCTGTACCTCCACGGCCTCAGGCGTGAAATGAGCGGATTAGGGGGCGACTGAAGCCCTTTCCAGAAATAACTGCCCATGACTCGGGTCTGTTCCCGGCTGGCTCCAGAGAGGCCAGGTCAGAGAAAGCCTCAGGTACACAGACAAGGCATGAAATACCAGGCCAGTCTCAGGGCAGGAACGATTACCTGGGGAAGGAAGTTCCAGGCGGTTTGTGGCCTCAATGCCTTTCTGGCATCAATAATCCTCCTTTTAACAGGAGCCCGGAGGCCCAAGGGGCAAGGAGGCTACTTCGAGCCCCTCCGAAGGCTGGAACTAAAAGGTGGCCAGAGCATCGCTCACATGCCATGCACGGAGTTCAGGCTGATTCTCTCCCCATGACGAGGGGCCCCGCTCTGCCACTTACGGTGGTAACAAAAAGTCTCTTGTTGGCATAATTTTTTTTTTTTTTTAAGAATAGGAAGGTGATTTGTTTAGAGAAAAACAATATTGAATAAGTGGCTGAATTGGGGAAAATGCTGCGTGGGAGTTGTTGTCGCTTTTGTTTCCTTCTGTTTCAGGAAAGGTGGGCAGCATGGGAGAGGTACTAGCAATTTTTTTTTCCCCCATCGGAACAATTCATTTGAAAATTCAGCCTTTCCCCTTGGCCTGGAGGCTGGGGTGACAGAGAACTCATGGCACGAGAGCACAGATTCTGAACAAGGGGAAGGAGGCGTTTCGGCAGATATTAAGAAATAAGTGATATCTACACAGTGCCTCACACAAAGGAATTACATAGCTACAGAATGAAGCTCAAAAAATAGATGAGAAAGGCAAAGATGAAAATGATCCAAAGGGTAGAATGACAAAAATAATGGACAAATACAAGGAAAGAAAAGGGCAGGGAGGGCATGAGTGGAATCTGAAGGGGCTCTAGAGCAACAGCGCCTGTAGGAGGTGCTCAGGGCAGAGACCAGGGAGCTCGTGTTTCTAAAGATGCCTCCAAGACTCCCTCTCTTCCAATTAAGAAAAACACACGGAGCCCCACAGCCATCGCGGGAGAGAGCAGGGAAGGCCTTGAGGCTAAGGGGCGATTCGTGGAGTTTAAGCAATAGGATGGGTGTTTGACGGCTGAGACCTCCTTCTCCCCGTCTGTTAAATATTATTTTAAAAATATTTTGTTCCACTTACGCTAACCAGCCACCTGTTCATGCAAATCAGCATCAACCTTGAGAAACAGAGATGCGCCCAGCCCCTGGGTGTCAGGTGGAGAAGGCAGTGAGGAGATGCATGCAGGCTACGTGGGTCCTCACAGCATCCCTCAGGGTCTAAAAAGCAAGATCAGGGCCCGCAGACTTGCAAGGCAGCTGGTTCGAGCGCGGCTGTCTGTGTTCTCTCTCCGTGTCCCCTGTGGCTGGGGAACAGGAGGAAGGATGTGTCTGCGAGTTTGCGAGTGGAAAGGACTCTAATGCATCTGCCACCACTGTAATTTTCCCTTTGGGGAAATCTCCTTTGGCACGAATGCTGAGTAAAACATCCAAACAGAGCAGCCTGGAGAGAACCACGTGACCAAGAACTGAGCACAGGGCTTCCTGCATCCACGATGTTACCGTGCATCCTGCAGAACCATCTCTGTGGGGCCCTTTAGGTCGAGATTCTGCCCGGCCCTCAACCCTCCATCAAGAAGGAACCCTCCCCGTTCCAGACACAGGGCTGGCATGAGGTCCCGCTGGGATGGTACCCTCTCTTCCACGGGGACTGGCTGGTAGGACCGGGGTGGACAGCAGATCCCTGCCCATCCAGCCAGGCTGGAAATGGTCCCTGCAGGGGCCTTGACCTGGACAGGGTTTAGCCTTTCAGGTCTGCGGCTGCATGTTGGGTTGGTCACCCTCAGCCAGAAAACTGGGAGAAAGACTCACAGGTATACGTGGAGACACGGAGGCAAGTATGCACACCTGCCCAGACAGAGCATCAGAGGGAGAGAAGCGGAGGACGCCAGGAGACAGCGATGGGGGCAGAGGCGGAGGCCCGGAGCAAAGCTGGCGGAGACCCTGAGGCGGCCAGGAGCCGAGGCCCTCAGTGTCCAGCTCCACCCTGTCCCTCGCCCGGCACGTCTCGCCCTCCGCTGCAGCGACAGAATCCTGTACCTTGCCAGGGAATCTACTCTGTCGTTCCCTCAGCTACTCTGAGAGCGCTTCCTTTACTTTCCTCCTAAATATCTTTGCCTCTGTTGATAGGCCCCCGACCCGGCTGCAGCCATGCCTCTGAATTGAGCACAGGGTCCTGCCCGGGCCCTTCAGAGAGGTCTGGATGCGTCCCCTTGGTGTCCAAGCCCCACTTCTGCACCCAGAGCCGGTCAGACTGCACCGACCACACCTGCGGGCCCTGCTCCCAAAGCTGCGGTCCCATGGGCGGCATCAGGGTGCTGGGCCAAGCCTGGGGGGCCAGGCCACTGATTCTTACCAGCAAAGAGAGCTGACTTGTGTCCAGAAAAGACACCCAAAGAGGCAGGATGAAAATGACCTTTTAACACACAGACTGTGTCACAGTCGGGCTCAAACATGGGCTTGTCAACATGCTGCATCTAGTTCTTTTTAACACCCAACCTGCGACCCACCCCATTCCTGCGTCCCCACCATCCTGTCTCTCCCTGTGTGGTGCTGGGTTACCTGCTACCCACCCCCTCCTGGAGCAGCACCCCGGATGGCAGGAAGAGATGCTCCGCCTCACCCGCTCAGGCCAGAAGCCCGGCATCATCTCTGCACCCCTCCTTCACGCACTGCCACATCCGCCATCGGCGCGTCCCGGTGGCCCCACCTTCAGATTCCCCACATTGGTGCACCTGTCTCAGTCCTGGGTGGCCGGCCTCGATGGTACGCCCTGCCGCCCTCTTGTTCTACACTCCCACCCCAGGTTCCTTCCAGGGAGGTTCTTTAAAACACCAGCCCCTGCTTAAGACCCTCCAGGGGCCCCGCTGAGCCCTGGGAACAAAACCCGACCTCCTCAGCACAGCCCACCCACCACGCCTGCCCGACTGGGCTTCCGTCCACCCCCGTCCTGCCAACCAGCCTCCTGCCAGGCCTCCTCTCAGGTCACAGACACACGGAACGTGCCCCTGCTCAGGCTTCCCGGTCCCCTGCTGCCGTGAACCCGTGGCCCGGCCGTCCATGTTTTGCCAGGTGCCTCCTGCTCAGACTCTGCTCCAATATTCGCTCCTCGACCACTCCGCTTAAAGAAGCTGCCTCCTCATTCTGCCGTTTCCTCTGACATCCTAACCTGCTGCGCTTAACGGGCCCGAAATGATCCCATTTAGAGCTTTACTCAAATTATCCACCCCCCCCCCCCCGCCGAAAAGCACGGCCCTGAGCAGTACAGGGCCAGTGCCATCTTGCTCCCAGGGCATCCTGACACAGTACCTGGCACAGATGACGTGCTCAAGGCATAGTTTTTGAATTAACAGCTACCTGCCCTCCCTCCGTGTCTCCTTTTTGCTTAGTCGTCCTGGCTAGAGACATCAATTTTATTGAGCTCTTCAAAGAACCAGATTTTGGTTTTGTTGGTTTTCTCTATTGACTCCCTATTTTCAATTTCACTGATGTATGCTCTATTTTTATTATTTTTCCTCAGCGTACTTTGGATTTAATCTGTTCTTCTTTTCCTAGTTTGCTAAGGTGGAAACTTGTTGATTTTAGATCTTTCTTCCTTTCTAATGTATGCATTCAGTGCTATAAATTTCCGTCTAAGCACTGTCTTCTCTGCATCCCCCCAAATTTTTATAGGTTGTGTTTCCATTTTCACTGAGTTCAAATTATTTTAAAATTTCCTTAAGATCTTTTTTCTTTACCCGTGCTTTTTTTTTTTTTTTTTTTTTTTAGAAGTTTGTTGTTTTTCTCCACACACTTTGGGATTTTTTTTTTTTTTTCTTTTTCTTTCTGTCACTGATTTCCAGCTGAATCCCATTGGGCTCTGAGAGCAGACATGGTACGATATCTACTCATTTAAATTTGACGAGACCTGTTTCAGGGCCCAGGGTGAGGTCCCTCTTGGGGCAAGTTCTGCGTGAGCTGGAGAAGAATGTGTATCTCTTGTTGGATGACGTTGTCTATGAATGTTGATTTTGTCCAGTTAGTTGATGGGGTTGTTGAGTTCAGCTCTGTCTTCGCTGATTTTCCGCCTGCTCGATCTGTCCATTTGCAACGGAGGGATGTTGAGGGCTCCAAGTATAACAGTGGATGCATCTATTTCTCCTTGCGGTTCTACCCGTTTTTGCTTCAGGTATTTTGATGCTCTGTTGTCAGGCACATTTATGTTAAGGATGGCTATGTCTCCTATAAGAATTGGTCCCTTTATCATTATGTAAAGCCCTTCTTTATTCCTGATAACTCTCCTCGCCTTGAAGTCTGCTCTGACATTAATGCAGCAATGCCTGCTTTCTTTTGATTAGTGTTAGTATGGTACAGCTTTCTCCAACCCTTTTTTAAAAATCTGTAAGTGTCTTTATATAAAGTGGGCTTCTTGTAGACAACATACAGTCGGGCTGTGTGAATTGATCCCCTCTGGGAATCAGTCTTTGATGGGTGCATTTAGACCGCAGACATCCAAAGTGACTTATGACATAGTTGAATGAGTATCTATCATATTCAGTACTCATTTCTTTTCTTTTCTTTTTTGTCTTTTTAGGGCCACACCCGTGGCATATGGAGGTTCCCAGGCTAGGGGTCAAATCAGAGCTGTAGCCGCCAGCCTACACCACAATGCAGGATCCGAGCTGCGTCTGCGACCTACACTACAGCTCACAGCAACACTGGATCTTTAACCCACTGAGTGAGGCCAGGGATCGAACCCACAACCTCATAGATGCTAGTCAGATTCGTTAACCACTGAGCTGTGATGGAAACTCCAGTACTATCTTCTATTTGTTGCCCTGCTGGCTGGTTCCATGTTATCCACCCTATTTCTGCCTTTTGTGGTTTTCACTGAGCAGTTTATGTGAATTCATTTTCAGATAACACCACAGCTTCACAGGTAGTGTGAGTACCGTATTAATAACAAAACAACACCAATTCCTGCCTTCTCTCTCTTGTGTCATGGCTGCCGCTCACTTACCGTCCAGATAACAATGGACTCAGTATTGCCCCATGCTTGGGTTCCCACTGGTATTTTATAGAAGTTTTCTGCTGCTGATGGTGTGCTGGGAAAATGGCTAGTCGTGGAAGTGCTATGTTGACGAATTCCTGGTGAGGATACAGGGCCTCATCCACATTCTGGTGGGGACACACACTTGGTGGCTGTAAAGACACTGTGCTGGGGGGGTTCCCTTCTGATAATGTTGCTGTCCCCCCATCCACACATTGTCTCTGTCCTCAGAGGATACTGCTTATTATTATTTTTATAAATACATTCTGAGGGAAGAGAAAATTAAATATGCATGTGTTTTAAATTAAGCACTCATAACAGAGCTCTAAAAAAATGCTTTAGAGAAATCAGTCAGCCAGTCTTTCATGAATATTGTAATCTGGGGGTGGCCCAGTTCAGATAACTTCTAAAATTGCGTCCTTAAATGTAAAAAAGGTTAAGGGCTACGACAGAGACTGGGATGGTTTTACACACATGTTTTTCTGTGTATAAAGAAGAGAGGCTTCTGAAGGCTCGGGGGCTTCTAACTGCTGTTCACATTCAGCACTCTGATGAAAGCCACGCAGCCGTAAAAGACCTTTGGTCCACTTGAGGGTTTGAGAAACATCAGCCTCTTCTTTTCAAATCCCCTGAATTAACTTCCTCCTGAATCCAGACCTAGGCCAGCAGTTCTCAGTTCCGGGGATAATTCAGCATCACATGGGGGAATTTTAAAAACACACCAGTGTTTGGGCCTTACACCCAGAGATTCTGACTGCCTTGCTCTTGGGTAGGGCTCAGGCATCTGCATTTTTCAAAGCTCTACTGAGCAGTGGTGGCTGCGAATGAGCCCGTATGTGCTGCCAGCGATGGACACCCCAGGAGGAAAGGAGATGGGGTGCCTTGTGTGATGCTTATGGAAGTCCCTTGGTAAAGGAACAGATTCATTAATACAGTTTGTTGCCTGCAATAAGACCTGAGAAGAATTGATGCTGATTTTTGCTGTCAACAACTGGCTTTTTGTATTGATGCAGAAGCAGCCAAACCCGGATCTCCAGTGTGCACTGCACCTGGTAGACACAGAGCTTTGCTCTCAGCATCCCCCACAGCAGGTGCTTCCTAGTCCTGACTATTCTACAAAATCACATGGGGACCGTGGTGCCATGTGGCGTCCAAGGCAGCAGCCTGGGTGCAGCCGGGGACTGTGCATGTCTCACAGGCTGGCAGGTGATGCTCGCGCTGTTGTCTGTGGACCCCTGGCTGAGTAGCACATAGCACTTCCTCCTCCATCCGGGTTTAAAGAGCCCCGTGTCAGGGAAGCTGTTCAGGTAATCTGGCCTCCAGTCTACATCATGCTAGTGGACTGGATTAATCCCTGCCTTCCCTTCAGCACCGTGCTGGAAGCCAGTCCCAGCTGGAGTAGAACTTGGGGGCCAGGGAAAAAGTCACCAGAGAGGCTTCCAGCTTCCCTCTCTCCATCCCCGTTCTTTCTTTGGCAGGTGGATTCACTTTCCCTTTCGCCTCTTGGTCCCCAGACATTTCCAGGAAATAGCAAATGTGTGCCTCAAGCCTCGGCCTTTGAGCTGAGGACACTGAGAAGGCCAGGCCAGGCCACAGCAGGGTCACACAGGCAGTCCTGGCCCTTGTGGCCAGCGAGAGGGGCCCCAAAGAGCTAGGCTTCACTAGGCCTCCAGAGCCAGAAGACTAGCACTCGATTGCTCAAGAGACAGGAAGAGAGAGACGAGGAAGCCAGGCATTTTCCTCTGAATGGTTCTGGGTTGCAGAAACTTTTAGTTTCACCAAACTAAGCAACTATAATTGCTTTCCATAAGCAATCGCCGTTTTTGTAAGATATGCTCGCTAATCCTGTCTTTACTCATAATACTTGCTTCTTTTCCATACTTTTAAAAATCTATGTGGAAAATGAGTGTGACTTTTGGAAGCCTTGAAACAAAGTATCTCCCGCTAATATGCGTGGTACCAGCTTCTTTATGCGATATCTTTTCTCTCTTAACAGGAGTAAATTGGGTTGGAGGTGGGTCCGTGTGCAGATGTGATGTTTTGCGCAGTGGTGCAGTCGCAGAAGACAGGGCTGTGAGTTACAGGGGCTCCTCGTTATTCCTGCACATCCTCTACTTGTGAACGTGCCTGCTCATTACGTTTAATTTATAACCCTCCAAATCATCGCCCACAGCATTTCCACCGTCACCGCAGACGTGTGCAGGCCAGTGAGAAGCGTGGGTCAGCTGAGGGCTTGTTCACAGCAGAGGGAGCGCTGACCAGAGGGTGGAGACGGGAGGGGCCGTGCGGACGAGAGCGAGAAGCTCAGCTCTCACCGCCAGCTGGTTGAGGGTTCCAATCCCAACAGGGGCGCCTGTCAGCAGGCCGTCTCAGGCAAGTCACTTCATGCTTCTGAAACATGTTTCACTTTTAGAAAATAAAGAAAACAGAATGTACCAGGATGAATTGTTTTTAACGTTTAAGACGCTAATATAATATAGATAGACAGCGTCTTCTATCTATTCCTAACCCCTAGTGGCGATCATCTGCATTCACTAGTTCTGTGTTTGCAGGGAATTTACAGACGCTGACTACCATTAACAATGAGAATCCACTCTATTCTTTTGTTTTTCTTGCAGCAGCATTTTTTCCAAAGTGTAACCTACTCTAATTCTCTAAGATTCCCCATAAACAAACAGTCCAAGTGAAACACACTTGGAAAATCCTAAATAGTACATCTCCTTGAAGATTCACAAGCCACATTAGCATATTAAAGGCTCTGAGAAGTCCTGCATGGGGGATAGTCATCTAACTTTATATTTGTTCAAATATATTTGGGTACCTAATAGATGTTTTTATAGAAACCTATATTAATATCCCAAGGACTCTGCAACATCCAAGGAACACTACCGATTCCTTGGGATATTAATGTAGGTTTAACCCTTGGGGGAGTGATCAAAACTTTACCTATGAATCAAGGACTGCCTCGGGAAACAATGACTTTCCCATCATCCCAGTGGTTTCAATAGAGGTAGGACAAGCCTTTGAAAGGAATATCACAGAGTGTTTGAGCATCAGGCCTGAGGTTGTCCTGGAGAAACTTATGGGGCACTGTTTGCATGGTGATAAAAGGACGGGGTAGCGGTGAGGTGGTGGTGGGCTTCCACCTGCCTCTGTCTCTTATTACCTGATGAAGTGAACTATTTAACCTCCTCAAGGTTCAGTCTGCTGAGTTCCAGTTTAAGCGTGATAATAAAGCCCACTTGATCAGGCTACAGTGAAGGTATAGGGTGCTGAAGGTGAAGGGCAGTGGCTGGCATCTGTACCGTAAATGGAAGCCAGGATGACTTCTATTTAGAAGCTGCCTGTGCTCGCCAGGCGCTTGGGATTCTGGGAGCATTCTCCACAGCCACAGAGATGCAGGTAGAAAAAGCCTGGGTCGTCAACAGGGACGATTTCTTCACCAACGGGGAAAAATTGCTCTGAAGTTATACGAAAAGCTGTGGCCCCGGGCCTCTGAGAAATACGAGTTACTTTGTTATTTACGAGGATGGAGGATGACGGCTTTGTGCAGCTTTGTGCAGCTTTGTGCAGCCGAGGCGTCAAGGCTGGTTTGTGCCCTTGAGTGACTGACTTCAAGGGGCAGCACGATGCTAACATTTGAAGCTGAAAAGGCAGAGGGTCAGGTGAGGGGGCGACACGGTCCTGCACGTGGGCATGGGCAGCTCCATCCCAGCGGAAAGGGGTTTAGACAGCCTCGCCCAAGGCAGCAGGGTAGAGTGGGACATGGAGCTCAAGCCCCAACACAGCCCTGGGTGAAAGTGGATAAAGGGGTTAACATCTCTGTCACCCCAGGTGGAGGCGCCAGCCACAGCACCCAAATTAGACTGGCCGGAGACAGGAGCTGAGGATTTATTTTACCACTGTCCTCTGGGAAACAAATCTGTCTTCCAGCTGCAGTGTTTGGAACAAACTCCCACCTTGCTCGGTCACAGAGTTTATTAAAATAAGAGCACAACATACTGACATGGGACCAATACGGCAAGAGGAATCCACGGGGGTCCCTGTTGCGGATGTTCTGTGGACAAAGCCCCACCGGCCTCAGTGAACCGGCCCAGGCTGAGCCGTGACATCAAGTGCAGCCCAGGCAGACCAAGCCCCAGGCACAAGCACGCGTGGGCTCTGAAAGGGGTCCACGCCCTGTGTCACTCCGGTGGCCGTGAGTCTCATCCTCAGATAAACGTCTCTCATGTTGATGCTGGAGCACGCTCTTCTCCAGCCAGACAGGGCACCTTTGAGGACAGGAGCTGGGACTTCAGCCTCCACACCCCTGAAGCCCACGGCGATTGTATTCCAGAAATCAGCATCAGGAAGAGGCCCTCGTGTGAACGAGTTTACTCACGTGGTCAATGAGACAGAGTGCTTGAAATGAAAACTGTTTCAGAAAATCTCAAGAGCAATGCAGGTCCATACGTAATAAATATTGATTCAGTAGCCTTAAAATTGCATGAATTTCTCCCTCCTATCACAGCTGTTTGGGAATTTTTACTCTTCTGGTTAATGTGCCTTTTCAAATTCTGCTTCCAATTTAGGACTGAAAGAGAAAGAGGTTTGTTTCAGAGCTGCTTGAGGCCAGTTCCAACCCAGCAGAAAGCTCGTAATCCCAGGCGTCTCATTTAGAAGAGGGAAGAGTGGCTTCCAGGGTTCCCAGACAGAGACCCTTATCCTGTCTTTGCGTCTTCAGCGGAGCAGCATTTCTTGGGCCGAGAGCCATTCATCAGCTCGCCTTCCCAGAGGGGCCCCAAAGCAGCCTGAGGTCTTGCTGTTCCTCCCGTCTCGGGAGGAGACTGGCTGGATTGGGAGGCTGGAGGAAAATCCCCAGGGGCCTCGGTACAGCACAGGGTTTAATTTCTCAGGAGCTCCAAGCAGGGGAAAGCCGGTTTCTCTTACCAACTCCCACTGTTCTTCGGAGCAGCACAGATGGAATAGTACCGGTCTTGCGGGCACAGGCGTGTGTCATGGGCTCTTGTCCTGCAACCCATACTGAGCCAGCCTGCCTCCTCACGGCAAGGTGACAGGGCCCGACCGAGCTTCGTTTCCCATCCAATATCCGATCAGCAAATCAAGGCTTTTTCACGAGTCAGAGGTCTTCCTCCAGCTCCTCCTCCAGTCTCTGGACAAGGCCACTTTGATTGTTGCTAAGGACTCAGACTCCTGCCTTGCTAAAGCATGGCTGGTTCTGTGTTTACAAAGTCAATGACTTCAAACATAAGGCATTTGACCAGGGATGGGCTGAAGCCGCAGTGGACCTGGAAAGCAAACGTGTTGGTGCAGGTGGGGCTTGTCCTAGCCATCTCTCAGAACACCCCTTGCTTTGAGCCCACGCAAAGGAACCCTGCGTAGATGTAAATAAAGTTCCTGAGACCCATCACCAGCAGCGGGAACAGCTGGGCTGCTGTGGGTTGACAGGTGGCTCTTTCTGCCAGGCATCTTCCTCAACAGGCATTTTTCGATGAGGGCTACTTCTTGGAACGAAGTCCTGGTCCTAAAAGCATACAGTGGCCTTGTATCAGGAAGACAGCTTAGAGGAGCCAGACCTGCTCTCCATGCACCACTAGCAGGTGGCCCAGAACATCCTGGACTGGAGGCGAGATGGTTGATTTGATGTGTTAGTTTGACTGGATGGAGGGATGTCCAGGCAGCTGGTCAAACACTAATTCTGGGCATGTTCGTGAGGGTGTCTCCAGAGGAGGTCAGCACGTGAATCAGTAGACGGGTTAAAGAAGTCAGCGCTCACCACCACAGGTGGATGTCGTCCAGTCACTGGGGTTTGAGTAGAACAGAAAGACAGAGGACACATTTGCTCTCTTTCCTTGAGCTGAGATGCCTACTCCTCCTACCTCGCGCAGCAGAACCCCTGGTTCTCAGACCTCTGGACTTGGACCAGTATTTATACCATCACCTGCCTCTCCCTGCTTCTCTGACCTAATTCTTGAGCCTCTGGATGTGGACTGAATCACATCATCGGCTTTTCTGGGTCTCCAGGTGGCAGACAGCAAATTGTGGGACTTCTCAGCTTTCATAATCGTGTGAGCCATTCCTGTGATAAATCTTCCTTCCTTCCTTCCTTCCTTCCTTCCTTCCTTCCTTCCTTCCTTCCCTCCTTTTATCTATCTATCTGAAAGCATGCCGTGCCAACCTGGCTGATCTCATTTTCACAAAATTCCAGATGGATATTTGGACTATCTGGGCTTAAAAAGAAGCCACAAGATAGACAAAGACAAATATGGGGGCCTCTGAGATAGTGCCTAAAGGAGAGAGGCAGTAATCCTACAGAGCAGGGACCTGAAAACTATTGCCTGTGTATCTGCTTTTGTGGATAAAGTTTTCATGGAACACAGCCATACCTGTTGGTTTTACATTGTCTACAAAGTCACAACTCTTCTTAAATGCTCAGAGAACTGAGATTTCAGGGCAACAAACTGGCCTGAATTCCACGGGATGAAAAGCCAAATCTTAGGGAGATAGGAAGGGAACCTCAGCTTAAATGGAGTGGAGCACAGGAACAAGGAGGGCTGCCACACAAGCAGGGAAGTAGAGCTGAGCCCCAACTGTTTAGTGAATTTCTAACAACTGAGCATGGAAGTGTCTGAGAGCTCAGAACCCCCAGTGGCTGCAGACACAGAGAAGTACTCCATGCCCCAGGAGCTCAGGAGAAAGGTAGAGGGTGGGATCTTTCCTCAGCTGTGCATGTCTGCAGAAGCGGGGTCAGCACCTTGGGGTGGCACAGAGTCCTGTCTGAACTCTCCTCCCCTAAAGAATGAAGATCTTAAGACATTGAAGGAGAAGAAGACTGTGGTGCCTCCTGAGTACAGGTGGAGACCTGTTTGGGCTCAAAGAAAGAAGAAGGTTTTGCCTCTGAGGAAGCCTGAGGAATCTTTCCTAGGCACGGATCACACAGAATAGGTCTCCTGAGGCTGAGAGGGGCAGGGTCTCTGAGAAAGTGCTAACCCCTAGACCCAGGTTTGTGCCTTCCTAAGACTGCTGCTGAACCAGAACAGCAGAGAAATACCCTCTACCCTGATGTTAGCAAGCACAGAAGAATAATCAACAGCAATCCAAGACAGGGTAAGGGAAATGTGTGGAGGAGGCCCCTTCTCAAGCATCTAAGGGGCTCCAAAAGCTTCAGGTACAGCAGCAGGACTAAGAAAAACCCACTTGAAGCACAAGGTGATGCCCAAAGAATGTGAAGCCAGCAACCATGGCAATAACAAAACCCCAAACAAGCTCAGCACCTGGCTAGACTGGCTCAATGCCCCAGCATTAACTTGCATATCCCAACATGAGAGCTATTTATTCCATCTCTATAGTCCTAGCATGGAGTTCAGGGTAAGCAGCACTCAAACATAAACCAAAATTATGAGATAAACAAAAAGACTTCCAAGAGACAAAACAATCAACTGAAACAGGCTCAGGAATGACTTGGAATGGATGTTGTAACTACCATAAATGAGACCTAAAATAACCATGATTGACATGCCAAAGGCTTTAAGGAAAAAGGGCGACAACATGCGGGGACAGATGAGGATTTCATCAGGGAGATTAAAAATATAAATAAAAGTCATGGTAACAGATGAAGAGTTCCTCAGATAAATTTACCAGTAGACTCTAAACACAGGAGGGGGAAAGTCAGTAAATTTAAAGTTAGGTCAAGAGAAACTGCCTAAACTGAGACACAGAGAGAAAAGAGACTAGGGAGGAATGTACAGAACATCTCAGAGGGCAAGATCAGAGAAGGACTTGAAGAGATAATGACTATTTTGATTTTTCAAAAAATAGTGAAATACTACAGATTCAAGAAGCTGAGAGAACACCAAATGTGATAAATACAAGGAAAAAAATCACAAAAAGGAAGCCCTGGACATATACTCAAGCAGTTGAGAACCAAAGATATATAGAAAATATTGGAGGAAGCCCCCCCACCAAAAAAAAGTATTGCATCGAGAGAGGAAGAAAATATTCAGAAGACTTCTCTTAAGAAACTATGCAAGCCAGAAAACAGTAGAATGGAATCTTTAAAGAGCTGGAAAAATATGTCAACTTAGAATTTTATATTGAGTACAGGTATCTTTCCACAACGAAAGAGAAAAAAACCTTTTTGTTCCAAACAAACAAACAAAAATCTTAGAGAATTTATACCAGCTCTCTTGAAGTAAAATATGTGTTACGGGGAGTTCCTCAGATGAAAGTAACATGACACAGACACGTGGAACTGCAGAAAGAAATGAAGACCTCCCTAAATGGTTAATCTGAATATAAATACTAAAGGCTAGTTTTAATCATTTTAAAGATAATTGGCTACCAAAAATAAAAAGATTATCAATGGGTTTATAGCATATCTGCAAGTAAAACGTGTGATAAAAATTATGTAGTTGTCAGGTTCCTACATAATGTGTGAAGCAGTTTAACACTATTAGAAGGTAGACTGTGGTTAGTCAAATATGTATACTGTAGCCCTTAGGGCAGCCAGTAGGACTTTTGTAAAAAAAAAAAAAAAAAGAAAAAGAAAGTTATAATGTAATGACTCTGTGATACAGCTCTAGTCCCTTTGCTGTCCATGCTCCAGCTGAACTGCTCTTACAGAAAGAATTCCTGTGAAAACCACCATTACGTTCCTAACTCAGGTGTTTGCAAATTCTATTCTTTTCCCTGTATCAAACGTTATTGCCTCCTCACATGCCTGGTTACTTCTCATGATTCAGGTATGCTATCACATGCCACCTCATGAAAGAGGTATGTTATCACACGGTGGGTCACCCCACACAAGCCCATCTAAATAGATCCCATCTCTTCATTTGCTATCCTACTACTTTGCTTTCCTTTCTTCACAGCTTTCTGAAAGGATATTGTGTATTTATTTCTGTTCTGCTTCCACCTATAGAACCTGAGCTTCAAAGTGATCAGACTTAAGCCAATCTTTGGACTTGCAACCCGAGTGCCTGGAACAGCAATCAGCATAGCAAACACAATCAATCAACACTCAATGACTTATTGAAAGAATGAATGCACATAGCAGGGTAAATGATAAATAAGGGTGACTAAGTACAGGGGGCTCTACTCAAAACTGAAACAGGAAAATACATGATTAATTTTGCAGGAATTGATGGAAACCAAGGGTCAAATTTGTGTTGGACCTTAGAGAATAAATAGAAATTTGCCAAAACTGAAATGAAAAAGAGTATATTTCAGGCAAGTGAAGATACCTTACATAAAGACAGGGAAACATGAAATTAAACAGTGTGCCTGGGTATTATAAGGTCCCCTGATCACCTAAATTTGCAACAAACAGGGAAGCAGTTAGTGTTAGCCTGGACTGGGGCAGGTAAGGAGACAGTTTAGCTGTCTTGTTTGGGAAATTTGACGTTGTCCTGGAGGCACTGGGGAGCTGTAAGGTCTTTGACCTGATATGACACGACGTGATCAGTGTGTCTAAAAAAGAATCCTATGGCTACTGCAGGGAAAAGACTAAATGGACATGGGGACCTTTTTGAGGCTCTTACAAGTGCCAGGGTGGAAGAGGATAGGTCACTGGGTGAAGAGGTGGGGAGGTGACACGGACGCAGCATATGGTAGAGTCACAATCAACAAGGCTTGATGACACATAACATGTAGGGTGAGAAGAGGGAATGTCGGTTCCCTCCAAGGCTTCAGGCTGGACAGGCTGTGACACTGCAATCCCCATTAGGAAACTAGAAGGGAAACTTTTTTGGAGGGGGAGGGGACGCTGATGAGTTTGGTTTCCCCAGAGGATTTTGAAGGTCCTGGGGGAGACCCAGACAGATATGACCAGTGGCTGGTTAGAAAAGGGTGTTAGTAGTTTAAACACTGATGTCCTGCAGGATACAAATGTAGGAGCCAATAATATGAAGGTCTCTATCATTGCTGTAAGATTAGAGGAAAATAACCCAGAGAGAGATGGGTGGGAAAAGAATAGAGAATAGCATCGTTTCTTTTGTACTTTTTCCCTAAACAAGAAACCGCTAGATTTCTTATTTTCTCTCCAGTCTGTGACACTTTAATATATCTTTCCTTGCTTTTTAAAGAAGCATGTCACAAAGAAAATATGCAAATATGTCCGCATGTAATTAAATATTTCCCAGGGCAAGTCGAGATTCTTTTTTATGTCGATAGTCCCTTTTCTGTGGGTTGCCCTTGGCTGTCTCTCCGTACGGTTCATACTGTGCCCAGCGCACGGCCTGTTCCTCCGTGGGTGCTCAGCAATGTTAGGTGATGATAATCGCACGCATCGCCGAAACAGCAGTGCTGTAACAGCAGCAGCGATTCAATTCCACAGCGTCAAAGTCTTAGAATTAAAAAGGGAACTTGCTCTTCCTTTATATTATGGCACTGGATCGGAGTCACAGGCTTAACACTGAATATTACAAGTAATTTCCTATGGTGAAGGTAAGGAGGAAAATAGCATTTATTGAACACCTCTTAGCTGCCTTGCCTTATGCTGACATAGACAAAGCATCCTGACCTAAGACAGATATAAAACGTATCCCGTATTGTTAGGTGCCTTTCTAAATGGTGGGATTGCAAGTGTCTATCCCTTTCACGTGATGAACTGTGTTTCCTTTTCAATTTTTTTAAACAGAAGTACCTTGCTTTTCAAATGCATTTATGATCTCTCTCTCTCCCCTCTTCTCTCTTTTTATCCTCTCCCATTACAAGAGGATCTAGTAAGATTCCACATCATCTTCCAGCACATTCCACATCCTGAATGAGTTCTGGAAATGTGAAGGGGACTGTCCTAAAATACATATGCCCCGCTCCGCCTTCTCATGATACACACTTGACCTGCTTGGTTTCATCCAAGCCCAGTCCTTGATGAAGCTATTTGCCTGAAGGGCAATTCAGCTCAAACCCTGGGTTGTTTTTTCCTTTTCTCTTATCTTCTCTCTTCTCTCCCCCCTCCCCACTCCCTTCTCCTCTACTCCACCCCCTCCCCTCTCCTCCCCTCCTCTTTCTTTCTTTCTTTTTGTACTTGCAGCATACGGAAGTTCCTGGGCCAGGGATGCAGAGTTTGCATCCAAGTGGCAGCTGTGACCGGAACTGCTACAGAGATAACACTGATCCTTCACCTGCTGTGCCACAGAGGGAGCTCCCAGTTTCCTTCATTTTTAGAACATTTTGCTGCTCTGACTATAACATCTGCAGAAGAGAGTAAAATTTTTAAGTATCCACCTTAATGGCTGGTCACAAAATGCGTGCCTGGGGCACCACCATCCGGACCAGAGAATGGAATGTTGCCTCACCCAGAGGCCCTCCTGCCTGAGCACGTTGTTTTCTCCACACTCCCAGGAAACAACTGGCTTTCCCATGTTCTTGTTGATCCTTTTCTTCCTCTTCTTCATAGTCTAAGCAAACAAATACATGGCTGTACCTACTAGAGTATCATTTTTAAAATATTATTAGACAAAAGGAATGGCATAGTTCATACTCTTTCTGGCTTATTTTGATTGACAACTACAGAAATTCCTTCAGTCTGGCTTGGTAATGATGCAACTGCTCAGTTTGTATTTGTCTAAAGATGTTTTTACTGTCTATATCACAAACGGTTATTCTTTTGCTGGGTACAGAATTCTAGCTTGGCAGTTATTTTCCGTTAGTCCTTTAACGCTTCTATCTCACCATCTTCCAGTTTCAACGTCTATTGTGGAGAAGAGGGTTGTCAGTTTCAGTTAAATTATTTTTTTAAGGACACTCGCCTCTTTTATCTGGTTATTTTTAAAGAAGTGATTAAAAAAATAGTTTGCAGGTTCTTTGTAGAAATTTTCAATGGCTTCTACCTCCTTGAACATGATAATCACAGCTTTTTTTAAAAAAAAAGCCCAACAACTTATTTCTGGATCCACTAAGAATCTATTTCTGTTTCCTGTATTTCTTGCTGCTTTTGTATATGCTGCCTTGCCAGCTCAGTGTGCCTGGTTATTTTATACAGCGTGCCAGTCATTTTACATTTACAGTTGTTGGTAAATGACTCAGGTCCTATTTGAATCAACTTAGGTTTGGGGAAACAATTTCAGTGACTGAGATAATTACAAGCTGATCTGCAAGGCTGTAACGGCCTGCTGATTTTTGGTTAACCTGAATGACCTTAGATGAAAAGCATCTCTTCATTTCAGCTGATTTTCTTTCATCTTATCCCACTAATTCCTCGCTATCTTGTTAGCTTTCTGTTGTAGTCTTGGAGAATTTTGTATATGCTGTATGCTTTTTTTTTTTTTTTTAAGCTCTCCTCAAAGAGGGTTAGTCTTTAGTTTACAATATTTATAATGTTCCTTATTTATTCATTAAATAATTATCTGTTGAGTCCTATGATGTGCCAGGACCCACATTAGATGCTGGCTATTCAGTGGTAAGCCAGAGAGAGAAAGAGAAGTCTTATTTAGGTACTTACTGTGAAATTAGTCATCCAGTGTCCAAGATTAATTACTGACCTTTATTCCCATAGCACCTTATCAGGACAGATTTGAAAAGAATCCAGAAAATGTCGTTGAGCCCCGCTGATCTGCCACCACGAACAGTCTTGGAAGGGGGTTGAGGGATCTTGTGGCACAAGCACAGAGAAGAGTCTTGTTCGTCTGACGGCAAGTGTTTGGCGTGGAAGGTGAAAGACGCCTGCTTATTCCCTCCTTGGGCGATGCCACACACCAACCACAAGAACCGTGGGGCTTGAATCTCAGCTAGTCCTACTTATGGTCTGATTGTGGTGAGAGGAAGGAAAGGCAGAAGCTGGAAGAACTTACTGAAGAAATATTAAAATTTAAACACTGTTGATAATCATAAAAGCTCCATGATGCTCCAAAGCGACGCCGCCCCCTTAGAACCCTATTCCCACGTGTTTACACTATCTCTTCAAAGGCCATTAGATCTAAACTCTTTGATGTACGACCCGCCACTTCAGAGGTGACTTTTTGTTAGCTCAAATCTATATCCAGTGCGGAAAAGGACAAATTGGCTCTTTCATCAAACGCTTTCAGTACCAGCTCACAGTGAACCGGGACATTCTCCTCCTCTGAAAAGCTACATGATGAGCTTACGAGCAGGACAAAGTGAATAAATATTCAGCCCCGGAGCCTGAGGAGCAAACAAAGCTGAATTGACAGGAGCCAGAGCTGTCCACACAGTTCCCCTTGAGCTGAGTGTTTCTCATGTGTTTCCTCCCCTTTTCTTGGGCACAGGGCAAGGTGAGAAGCCATCAGCCACAGAGAATCCTCTGCTCCTCACCAGGGTGGAGTACCCGTAGCCCTGGGATGCTGCTGAAGGGGGTCTGAAGAGCGACTTTGGCCACGTCTGGGAGGTGATCGTTACTGGACCTATTTTTATGATGTGTAACTGAGTGACCAGATCTCCAACCCACCTTGTTTTCTCTTGCACCAAACTACACGCTCATTGTGGATGTGGTTCTGCCTTCTGTCAGGGGTCAGTGTTCTCCAAGCAGGTGGCACATCTGAGCCAGGAGGTGGGCACTTGAGAGAGATTCTGTGACCCAGCGAGTGCTGGCACCACCTGTGCCCGCCCTTGGGAAGTAGCAGCACTCCTCTGAGGCTGCCTTTACTCACTGAAGAAGGTTTGGAAGGGAAGAAATACACTGAAAAATAGCCATAAAGTGACCTCCATGTCTAGAAGCTACATGGGGCACTTGGCTTCTTCAAAGATTCTTTGGTGAGAAATCCTCCTTTGTTTAGTTAGCTCAGGCTGCTGCGAGACAGGACCACAGGTGGGGTGGCTTAAACAGCAGACATTTCTCATCACTCTGGAAGCTGGACACCCAAAAACCAAGGTGTCCAGAGGGTTGGTTTCTTCTGAGAACCACGAGGGTAGCTTCTGCCCCAGCCTGCTCTCCTCGACTTGCAGATGGCTGTCTTCCCTCTGATCTTCCTGCGTCCTAAGTCCTCTTTAGCAAGGACACTGGTCATGCTGAGAAGGAACCCATCCGAATCCCCCCTGGCGCCTCAGTTCCTCTTGAAAGTTCCCATCTCCACACAGTCACATTCTGTGTCATTCACATCATGTGAATTTGAGGAGGATACAGTTCATCCCATAAAACCTTTCCAAAGTGACACAGAACCCTAGAGTAGATGGGTAGATTTGACTACGTGAAAGTTAATTTTTAAAAATTCTACATGGCAAAAATAACCATGATGAGGAGTTCCCGTCGTGGCGCAGTGGTTAACGAACCCGACTAGGAACCATGAGGTTGCGGGTTCCGTCCCTGCCCTTGCTCAGTGGGTTAACGATCCGGCGTTGCCGTGAGCTGTGGGGTAGGTTGCAGACGCAGCTCGGATCCCGCGTGGCTGTGGCTCTGGCGTAGGCCCCCGGTGGCTACAGCTCCGATTCGACCCCTAGCCTGGGAACCTCCATATGCCGAGGGAGCGGCCCAAGAAATAGCAACAACAAAAGACAAAAAAAAAAAAAAAACACCATGATGAAAAGTAAAGCAACAAATGAGAAAATGTGGAGCATACTTGCTGTTTATGCCGCAAGGGGCCAATTTTAAAAAGATGAGAGGGAGAGAGAGAGATCGATAGATAGTTTGGGCCAGTTTAAAAAATAAAAGTCCCGTGGAAAAATGGGCACGAAATATAGGAAGTTCACAGAAAGTGGAATACAAACGATCTTCAACACGAAATGTAACTCCCACAACCTTGAAATGACATTTTTTTTTTTTTAGTGAGCACATTGGCAAAAATGTGCTAACCCAAACTTGACCAGAATTTGTGGATTAGAGTCTTTCATATATTACCAGTGGGAGCTGAAATTGCCTTGACCTCTACGTTGGACATTTGGAAAATCTATCAAAATTACAATTATACAAAACCTTTGACATAGATTTCTCTCTCCTAGAAAGGTGGCTAAAACAGACCCACATCTGTGTGAAATGACCTATGCACGAGGTCATGCATGGCAGCCTCCTGCCCTACAGCAATCCATGGAACACAATCTAAACATAACTCACCAGGTCTGCTTCCCTGGAACCCTTCGCCGCTCTCAAGGAGGCAGCACTGTACGTTCTCTCTGATGTGAGACAGTCTCCAATGTCTATTCTGTGGGAAAAGCCAGAGCTAAGTCCGTGTTTGTGAATGCTATCATTGGTGATGAGATGTATTCCCCACCAGAGCATTTACATGTTTCTGAGAGCCTATGCAAAAAACAGTCAGTCCCGGCCGGCTCTAGGGAAAAGGATGCTGTGCCTGGGACACAAAATGGGCAGGACACCAGATGCGCTTTCTTTTCCTCTCTTGCTTTAAACCATGCAGATGCTTCTAATAAAGACATCTGAAGCAAACATGACAAAATGTTAATATCTGTTCAGAGGTGGGTGCATGAATGATCTGTTCTATTATCTTTTGTACTTTCATGCTTACTTGAAATGTTTCATAATTAAAATTTAAAAATAAACTATCACATCTTTTTGCCTACTGATTTTTTCTAAAGATTCCCACACACACACTCACACTCACGTACCTAAATTTGTTCATGTTTTTTGCTCTTACATCTATTTTATTCAGCACTTTCAGAATCTCAAGGGCAAGAAATACAATCCAATGGGCTTCAGCTAAATTGGGAATTTACTGGCTCCTCTTTCTGGAAAGTTCTGGGGGTTGCCTTCAGGTATGGTTGGATTCAATGGCCCAAATGATGGTGTCCTTCTCATGCCCTTCTCCTTCTCTGCCTCTGCTGGTACTGCTATCTGGCCTGGCCTCTTGCTGTGGTATGGACGGGCACAGGAGCTCCAGGCTGACAGCCTGCTCATTTACTAACGTTTTTACCAAGAGTAAAACTCTCCCAGTCGTTCAGAAGAGGTACCGGGCCTCCCAGGTCACGTGAGCACCGTGGTCCAGGCACAGTGCATCAACATCATCCATCCTTGGGGGTGAGCTGGTGTTATGGTGAGTGGGCGATGATGGCTTCGGCGAAGGAACACAGATGTCCCCTGACCCTCAGAAGGGGAAAGGGATGTGGTGGGCAGGCCAGGGTGGCAAACGTCCATTAGGAAACCTCTAGTCCCGGCCACTTCCCTGGGCACGAGGGCATAAGGATGAAAAACCTATCACTGGCAGGTATCTGTGTGTTGAGCTCCAGTGTGTTACATCTGGAGTTTAAGGGGGAGCTGGCATTCCAGGGGGGCTTCTGCTTTCCAGGAACCAGTCGACACTTACACACTGTTTTGGAAGCCATTATGCTTAATTTGTCTCCTTTACTCCAAAGCGACCCCACACCAACGCCTTCACTGCACTTTTGAACAATGATTTTGCTGATACCACATAAGGTCTCACATTGTGGAAATATGATTGCGTTTTTTTTTTCATTTTATGACCACACCCTTGGCATATGGAAGTTCCTGAGCTACGGGTTGAATCAGAACTGCAGCTGCAGGCCTATGCTACAGCTTGTGGCAACACCAGATCCTTAACCGACTGCGTGAGGCCAGGGATCGAACCCACACCCTCATGGAGACTACGTCGGTTTCTGCACCCACGGAGCCAGAGCTGGAACTCCGTGACTGCATTCTTACTGGGCCATTTCACCCTTTGTCTCTGGATTCCCTGTAAAGTGACTTTAGATTAAATGTTTTTCAACAGGAATGCCTCCTGGGCGATGCTGTTTACTTCTTCCTGATTTTCATCAGGAAGCACAGAATAGGGGCCAGTGTGCAAACAGTCATGATAAATTCTACCCCTTGGTTACGCTTATGACCTCGAGATTTATCCATGTGAATGTTTATTTCTTTTTCACCCAAAACAAGGGAGGTTTGGCCTGACTGCGGAATCGAGCAAAGTCCTTTCCCCCGTCGGCTGCCTCCTAATGACCACAACCTCCTGACACGACACTGGAGGGTCGATGATTTCCCGCGGAGGGCGAAGGCACGAGTTCCTGAGGTTGCCCTTCCTTCCCATCTATCACCTGCCACTTTCCTGTAAAGACGAGTTTTTCTTATTGACTGAGGATAAACCCGTCCTGGGAAAGAGCTTCATTCTCTCCCATCAGGACCAACTTCCAGGGGAAGAAGGGGCTGCGGTCGTCACTTTCAAAGGTGGCTTTTTCGTCTTTTCTCACGTCACAACGTGTGTTCTCCACGCGCGCGGAGCTGGGCTGGGAGGTGTGAGACCAGCCCCCGTGGAGGGAGGGCGGGGCTGGGCCCCGAGCGATGTGAAACCGGCCCAGGCCCGACGTCGCGGCCGCCGCGGCGCCGGCGCCAGCCTGGCCTTCAGCGTGGGACCTGCGCAGCCGCCCCGGCGGGCCGGGCCTCTCTCAGCGCTGCCGCCGCAGAGCGTAACCGTGACCCAGGCTGAACCTGAGGCTGCCCCGGCCCTGGAGGATGGGCACGGACGGCGAGCCCACAGTGGGGCCTCCCACTCTTTTCTGAGGGAGAAACGGGTGGGCGCCTCATCATCGACCACACTCCGTTTTACTTTGAATTCCTTCTGCCTTGTTTCCTGGGTTAGAGATCAAACCCACACCACAGCAGTGGCAAGGCCGGATGCCTTACCCTCCGAGCCACACGGAAACTCCTGTTTTGTGTTTCAATAACATGATGGACTCGGGTATTTTATATTCTACATTTTGCAATACAAATGCGTTTTGAGGGATGCTCAGATGATTCCACCTGCAACCAATGGAATTGTTCTTGACACATGGTTGTATGGCCTGGAGCCCTGTTTCCCTCTCATGGAAGAGGCATTTATAAGACGGATCTGAGCTCCTGTACTAGTGCCCTGATATATTACTCCTTCTAAACCCTCGCAGTGGAAAGAGCTAAGGGGTGTTTGTGTGTGTTCAATCATGAGTTTTTATTACTATTTTCTATTCCAATTTAGCATGACAGTTTATTTTCTTGCCTTGTTTATTTTATATGTATACAAATATGTATATATTTGCACTAATAATATTAACACAGTTATTTATTCTAAAAGGTACATTAAATGGTGTCAAAATTATGATACCGAAATTATTACTAAAGAAAACACTAAACGAATTTCAAGACTTCTCTGTACTTCTTTGTATACTTAGAATTATAATCACCCAGGATTTAGACTCAGGTTGCTGTTCTGAGAGACTACACAGAATAATTTTTCCCTGTGTTATTATGTTACGACTTTGATATAAAATTAGGTTCATTTGTTTCAGCTTGTTTTCAGCTTGGGGGCTGATTTTTCCCCTTTTTGATTTAACTTTTTTGACTGTGTAAAGCATCTGCGAGCTTCAGATCACTCAGAATTCTTACTTTGACATTTTCCCCACTGAGATTCATTTTTTCCTTCCTTAGTTTTTGGGCTTCTAAGATTGGCATATTTACAAACGTCTTATCTGGGGGTACACTGGCATTTCTTATGTATGTAGGAAATAGGAAACCATTTCCCCAAATGTGAATTATGAAACACCACATTCACGAGATGCTTCCTGAGAAAAAAGTTTGGGAATCTCTGCAGACTGCCTCACCAGCCACACAAAGAGAGATTCACCCAACACAATAGCATATGAAAGGGGATAAGAGAGCCTCCAGTAAGGAAGGATGTTTACTTTTCCTAAGTACAAAGAATAAGGCAGTGCTTGATCTCAGAATGGGCTTTGCGTTATACACACCAACCGTCTATAGCATTAGGGCTCCAGGGTATATGTTTTGTTTTTTCCTAACTGAAACGCAACTGGAAGTTCCCACTGTGCTGCAGCAAGTTAAGACTCCAACTGCAGTGGCTCAGGTCAGTTTTGATTCCCCAGCCTGGTGTGGTGGGTTAAAGGATCTGGCATTGCCACAGCTCTAGCATAGGTTGCAGCTGTGGCATGGATTCAATCCCTGGCCCAGGAACTTCCATGTGCTGTGGGTGCAACCATAACATTAAAAAAAAATAATAATTTTTTTTAATGCAACTTGTTCTAAGCAAAGTTTAGAAGTGTCAAGCCAACTCATGATGTCTGTTTTATGACTCACAGACATTAAAATAAGGGAACAGGAAAAGTCCTTAAACATGCGTCTCTCAGGAAAGAGCTAACGCCTCACAGGTACCTGGAATATGAGTTCATCAGAAAAAGGGCTTTATGTTGCCTCTGCTGGAAAAGAGGACTCAACTATATTTGGCACACCTTAGGTACCTGTTGATATCTGGTGTATGAAAGAACAAATGGGCATTTGTTTTCTCTGGGAACTAGAGCCTCCATGTATTCTGTCTAGGTAAAGATACCCTACACTTATATCTTGCTGCCTAAGTTTTAAAATATACATAACTAAAAATATACAAAGAAGAGGCTTAATGACCATCCAGGATCTTCTGGAAAATACATATTGAATTTCATAGTGAATATTAAGTAAGTTTTTATATAGTTTACCAAAATCTAGAAAAGAATAATGTAAATAAATAGAGAAATACTTTAGATCATGGTATCGTTTATCAAAGCACATCCCAGGGAGAGCAAGATGCAGGTAGTGTTTATAAGCATCCACAAATGGCTTTACACTTAAATAAGTTAAGGAATCTTTTTGTTGGACGAATCTGAACTAGTTTCTTTACTGTAGAATTCTAAAATGAACTCAGTATTCAATAAGTCTTCAATAAACTAATATTTAGTGTGAGTCTCTTATAAGGGGTATCATTTCCAAATGTTTTTCCAGGTAAATCATTTTACAGAAATGATGCTCCATGCGGTTCACTTTAGGAAATATTAATCAAGCTAAACCAGAGTCCCAAACTGCCGATAAAGTGTCAGTCAGTCAATTTGACTCAGGTTGTGACACAGATGTTGGGGATTATCAGGCTGGGGATTTAAAATAACTATAACTAATCAAATAAAATGATCAGCATGTGAGAATAGATGGATAATGTAAACAGATAGACGGAAACTCTGAGAAAACCTCTAAAGAAAATGGTAGGACTAAAAAATATGAAAACAGTAATAAAGAATGCCTTTTGAAGGGTTCAAAAGCAGACTGGAGAAGTGAAGGAAAGAGTCAGTGAGCTTGAAGACGTGTCAGTTGAAAACTTCCCAAACTGAGCAGAATCAGAGAAACTGAAACCCTAGGAACAATAGCAGAAAGGGAACATCTAAGATCACTGGGATCACTTCAAAAAGTGTAAACTGTAAGTAGCTGGAAAACCAGAAGGAGAGGAGAACTGATCAGATGAGATTTTGAAGCACCAGTAATTAATAAATATCCAAAACTCATGACAGACGCAAAAACACAGATCTAGAAAGCTCAAATAACACCAAGTATACTAATTAATCTACACCTATGCATAACATATTCAAACAGTAGAAAACCAAAGGCAAAGAGAAAATCAAGAGAAGCTAAGGAAAATGGTTTTCTACCTATAGAGGAACAGGGGTAGACTTTATAGAGGCACTGTCGTGAGAAACCATGCAAGAAATAAAAATGTAGTAAAATATTTTAAAAGTTGACAGAAAATACCTGCCCACATCGAATTCTATATCCAGCAAAACTATCCTTCAAAAGTGAAGTAGAAATACTTTCTCAGAGAAACAAAACCTATGGGAATTCATTGCCAACAGACCTTCACGACATGAAATGGTAAAAGAAATTCCTCAAGAAAAAGAAAATGATACACATCAAAAGCAGATTACACACAGAGACGAAGGGCTTCAGAGAAAATACAAATGAAAATAAAATACTATTTTTCTTATTCTAAATTGATCTAACAGATAACTATGTTTATTTTTTATTTATTTATTTATTTTTTTTTTGTCTTTTTGCCATTTCTTGGGCCGCTCCAGTGGCACATGGAGATTCCCAGGCTAGAGGTTGAATTGGAGCTGTAGCCACCGGCCTATGCCAGAGCCACAGCAATGTGGGATCCAAGCTGCATCTACAACCTACAGCACAGCTCACGGCAACGCTGGATCCTTAACCCACTGAGCAAGGCCAGGGATTGAACCCGCAACCTCATGGTTCCTAGTCGGATTCGTTAACCACTGAGCCACAACGGGAACTCCCAGGTAACTATGTTTAAAGTAAATGTTGAATTATACTAGTAACAAAAATATTGGGCAATTACAGCATATGGATAGTGAAATAAATAACCACAGTGGCACAAGGGATGTAGGGGAGAAACTGGCACACCCATGTAACAAGATACCTGCAATGCAGTGTTATTTGAAGGTAGACATAGATCTGTTAAATATGTACATTGTTAATCCTTCGGATGTCTTTGAAAACAATTTTTAAAAGAAGTATAACTGATGTTCTAAGAGATTACATAAAATACAATTGTATACAACTCTCAAATTCAACCGAGAAGAAGGAAAAATGGAGGGAGTGTAAAGAAATAAATAGCAATGGCAACTAAAAGAAAACACATTCAAATATGGTAGATATCAATCCAACTTTAAATATGAGCTGTCTAAATGCACTCATTAAAGGATAAAGATTATTAGCAGGTATTAACAAATAAAAACCAAGACCAGACTACCTATTGTCCACAAGACAGCTGTTGTAGACATAAACACTTGGGTACCTTCAAAGTAAAGAGATGGAGGCAGAAGGCCTGCTAACAGGAGCAGAAGACTGCTGGATCATCTGAACTAACATCAGACAAAGCAGAGTTCAGAGCATGGAAGGTTATTAGGGCTCAAGAAAACCATCGCATGATGATAAAACATTAAGTTCTCCAAGAAGAAACTTAGTTGGATCTTGAAAACATTATGCTGAGTGAAAAAAGACAGTTACAAAACCTGTATGTTATTTGACCCCATTTACATAAAACATCCAGAGAAGGCAAATCTAAAGAGCCAGAAATTAGATTAGGGCTGGGAGATTTGGGGGCAAAAGAGAGTGACTGATGTTAGGTAGAGGGTTTCATTCTGCGGTAACGAGAATGTCTGATATTGATTGTGGTTGTGGTTGTGCAATTCGGAATACACTAAAAAACACTGAACCGTATGGGACTTGCATTATATCTCAATAAAGTGTTTAAAAGCCAGAGAGGAAACTGGGTCTGGGATATGTAGAAACTTTGTGAACCACCTTCACATTTTTTCTGTAATTCTAAAACTCTCAGCATAAATTTTTTTAAAATTATTTAAAGAAATAAGTCCCACCAGCTCTGAGTCCCTCCTCTGTGGTTCTAGCCTACCTTCCAACTAAAGGGTGATGGTGAGGAATTTCCAGAACCCTGCACAAGAGGAAACTGCCTCCTGCCTGCTTTGATTTCTTTTCCCTGGAAAAAAAAAAAAAAAAAAAAAAAAAAAGCTTCTTCTTCAGCATTAACTACTCTGCAATCCGATGGCGGAAATGTGACTGGGTGTCACACTGCATTGGGTCTCTGAGATGGAAAGACCACCACAGGCAGTCTCCAGAAGTCAGTAGCTGAGTGACCACAACTCTATCAATTATGCATTTGCACAAGAATGAAGGGGAGCCTACCGTGCAAAAATACATCACTTGAAAACATATTGTATTTGCACCTAATTTTCCAATTATGCATGTGCTTGGAATCACACAAATTGTTCCTCTAGTTCATCACCCTTCAGTACATCAGTGAAACTGTACCGAAACATACTTCTATTGTATTTAAGCTAAAGAATCAAAAGGAGGAGATAATGCATATATTTTTCAGCTGGAAATTTTAACTGACTTCTCCAAGGTGAGCAAAGTGAATGATGCACGAATGTGTGTCTAGATCAATGTTCGGATTCTTCCCAAAAAGGGGGAGTGTGCGTGGGGAGGCCATTCCAGATGAGCCCTACCAGAAGGAAGACTTACAGATTCGGCCTCATATAACCATGGATGTTCTCCCACTTTACACCAAATTGCTAGACCTTATCAAATGGCAGGATAATTAAGCCAGCCCGAGGGAAGCACACACACCCTGCTGGAAACACCCTTCTTACAATCCAGATACAACTGTCAGCAGTTTTGGGTCCCAGACTGTTACACTCGCTTTCCTTGGCAAACGCTAATCAATGAACCAGCCACGGTGGATCGAAGGCAGCCGTGATGAAATGCCACCTTATGGAGTAATTGGCTTCATGGATCTGCCCAAATGAGTCATAAAACTATTCATCAATACCCCTGTGTGGTCCAGTGCTGACACAGTTAGCTCGGGGATACTCTGATCAGAAAAGCTTACTGCAGGATTGCTTTGGCAACCCATTAATCACCTTCACCTTCCAGGAGAAGAGGGTGGGAAAGAAACAGATACTGTTGTCCCCTCTAAACCTGAGCTCAAGGCACTAGCTTCTCTGCTGATACAGTGCGGAATATAAATACGCTCACAACGCCATTCCTGCCCAGGAGAGCGTTGTCATTGCTTTCTGCTTCAAACTGCTACTTCTTCCAGCCTCTGTTTAAGCGTTGGCTGTAAAAATCAACATGCCTTTAGAGAAAGTGGTCCTGTATGTGCTGTTGTCCCGCTGGTGCTATTTTCCCAGAAGGTAGGGGCGTCTGTGAGAGAATACGACTTGCCCAAGTCCCTGAGCTACAACGTCTTCCTTAAGTGTGTTCCGAACGAAGGGGGGCAAACATGGAGGTGCCACCCCAAATTCTGGGGGTTGGTGATTAGCCCGCAGACATGCAAAGGCAATCGCCCAAACTCCACACAGGCAGCCCTTCTTTCCACGTGCTACCCCAGACAAGCAGATACGGTTTTTAGGGAATTTAAAGTGAGAGCCAGCTGTCAAGAGCTTTTTCTTCAGAAGATTACTTGAATTGGCACCACATTTCCAATATTTTAAAACGTGAAAATTCCGCAGTCCACAACTCGTATTGACAACTTAAATTTAACTTTGGAGTTGTACTTGATTTCAAACTTTTTCATTATCTCAAGGTTTCAGTCTTCTCACCTGCAAAATGGAAATAAGGACCTACTTCCTAGGTTTCTTTTCTATATATAAAGGCTGCACTTGTGGCATATGGAAGCTCCCAGGCTAGGGGGCGAATCAGAGCTGCAGCTGCCCACTGCAGACACAGCAACACAGGATCCAAGCCAAGCCTGTGACCTACACCACAGCTCACGGCAACGCTGGATCCTTAACCTACTGAGTAAGGCCAGGGATCGAACCTGCATCTTCACGGTTACTCATTGGGTCCGTTACCACTGAGCCACAACAGGAACTCCCTTGTTATAAATATTAAATGAGGTTACAGATGAAAATGGTTAGATAACCGCCACCCTCACCACACACATCAGGTGGAAATTAAGTATTCGCCATTACTGTTCCAAGCTCCAAGCCAGTATGCAGTGAAAACCTCTTACATGGTTGTTGATAAATGAATGAATTGCATCCACTCAAGAGTATATTCCAAGTGAAACTCTGGTCAAACAATGCCCCTAAATCATGCCAATTCACAAAATTTCCCAACTGAGGCTCTGACATTTCTACTCCCTGAAGCCTAAAAATACGTTTCTCACTTATAGGATAATCAGGATTGGAAAAATAACATTAAATCACTGAAAGGATTCAGTTTAACAAACATGAAGTGCTTCGTTGTCGATAAAAGAAGGAAAAGGGGTTTCTATTTTCAAGACACCAGCGTGGGTTTGGTCCTAAGGGGCCACCTCCTTTTTCATGTTCCTCTCCCATATGGCTCCTCCTTCCTAAGAGTTATTCAGCTTCTGGGGTACCCTTTTGTCATCCCCAAATTTTTTTCACCCACTTCTGAACCACCAGCAATGGGAAGAATCCCCCGGCTCCATCAGATGCCCAGCCTTTAAACTAGTGGGCTCGCCTTGACCTGACACCTGGTTGGTGTGGTTCGTGGCTTTCAGAACCCCGTCTGGCAGCTTGTGCACGTGAGAAATGCAAATATTCTGTGGCTTCTGGATGTCAGAAGGGACTTCTCATGCCAGCTAGCATCCTCTTTCAGCAGGATATGAGCCATGTTTTCCATCCTGGAGCCTTTTCTGCCCATCTCCACGTGTCCATCTTCAAGAGCGCCCCGAGGACTGGGTAGAGTGCAGCACATGGGGTCAGAGCTGGGCAGGCGGCATCCCTGGTTCTAGAAGCTGCTCAGAACAAAGCCCCTGAGGGTCTCGTGAGCCATTATGGGGACGCTTTCACAGATCTGCATCACCTTTGCTTCAAGGTGCCCTCAAGAGGTTTTCAGGCTTGCTGGCTCTGTGCTCACGTGGTTTCTTAGGTTGCACACCATTTCTAAGTCTCCTTGTTAAAGCCATCCCAACAATTCAGATCGTAGAGTTGGGCTTGTTTTTCTTCTGGTCATGATCTATCAGTGAACACCGTCTCTGCTCATCCTGGCTTCAGATCAGCCACTGACTCCCTGGAACAAGATGGGAGCTGTGTTTGGGCCCTGTGGCTGCCATAACCAATTACAGGGACCTTGGTTTCAAACTCTCACTGTTCTGCGAGGCAGCGCCATGCTCCTTCCAAAGGTTCTAGAGAACATCTCTCCTCGGCACTTCCAGCTGCTTGGTGTCCCTGGGCTTGTGGCCACAGCACTCCAGGGTCTGCCTCTGTCGTCACGTGGCCTCCCCCCCTCTCCTCTGGCCATGTCTTCTCTTTTGCCTCTACAAGGACACATGTCACCAATTGTGGGCCCACTCAGATAAACCAGGATGATCTCAATCTGATGGCATTAACTGAATTAATTACATCTGCAAAGACCCCTTTTCCAAATAAGGCGACAGGCACAGGTCCCAGGGGTTTCACTGTGGTCTATCTCTATGGGGCCATCATTCAGCCAAACTGTAGGTCCCAAGACAAGATCAGCATCCTTATCTCATCAAAGAATAGGCTGGTAGAGTTGGGTGCTACTGCTAAGATTTCAATGAGACTTCATTTTTCCTGGAAATGTCTTAATTTCCCTTTGATCACTTTCTCAGTTGGCTGGTAGTCAAAGTATATGACTATAGAGAAATGGACTATTTTTAAAAAAAAAAAAAAAGATCCTGCCAAAATGCACATAAAAATGAGTCATGTTGGCCTACAAGGTGCTAGCTTGGAATGTTTTCGAACTATTCCAAATCACTTTTATCGTTATAGCCATTTTATAAATTACACTAGAAATACCAGATACTATTTCAGAGCACATCTTTCTTTCAAAGTGTCCAGAGTCTGAGCTTCTCTCTGCATACCTAACTTCACTATGTCTCTTATGTATCTCCTAGAATTGGACTTTAAATAAAGTTAATGCACCGTCTGCAAAATATCACCATGCTCAACCTCCTGCTGCCACGTGATCAAGGCTAAGGAATCGCGGAGAACTTTTGCAATTGCCCGAAGGCTATCCAGTCCTGAGACAAGCGGCACTGAGACCATCTTTTCTTTGAGACCTTTTGACTTGATTTTGGCTGTTTTTTCTAAGAATGGTTATTTTTTTTCCTTTGTGCGGTGTCTGAAAGTCCTGCCTGAAAATCTGAATCTGCGATGTATTGACTGTCTGCTCGGCTTGGAGTGTGTAAATTTCATCTTGAGCGTCCAGAGGACACCTGCTTCCTTTTAAGCTGCTGGTCAGTCCTAAGGTTTGCGAAACATTTGCTGAAACACCTGAGAAGACCCCTGGCAGAAGAGATCCTGGGCACAGACTCACTCCTATGTAGGTAAAGGTGACCCTCCCATGGGCACTGCAGCCCCAGCAACACAACTCGGTTTCACTACGAATCAGCTCTGGTTGTGCCTAGTGAAAGACCACCAACACCAAAAATAAGGATAGAAATGAGGCCCAGGAAACCTCACCATATTCCTCCCTAAACATCATTAACTTCTGTGAAAAGGAAGAAATTTCCAGACTGGATAAATCAAACCCACCCCACAATGTACTTCCTAACACAGAAACAATCTAAAGGGAAGGATGGGATTATTCACAGCACTGACAAGAAATACATTCTTTCACTTTTGAGCATAGATACGGAGTCCAAGATTAAATATCAGCAAGCTGAATGCTTGTATGTGTGCCTGCGTGTACACACACACTTACCCACGCATGTGCACACACGTATGCACATGCATACACACTACTAATTCATAAGACAGGCGTTCATTTACCACTTAACTTAATATAAGAAACCCACGAATGGAATGCAACTCACTAACACAGTAAGGAACAGTCCTATCAATAGATGTGCAAAAATTAGGTAAAATAATTCAACGAATATGATTAAAAAAAAAAACCTAGCAAATTAGGAATAAAGGGGGATATTCTTAACATGATAAAACCCCAAGCAAATATCAGACTGTTTTGCAATGATTACAGTGAATGTCGAGGCAAAATTCCCCGCTTATCGTTTATTACGTAGAAATGAAAACCCACGGAAGAATGAGTTTAGGGCCGAACAAACCGGCCACTGGAGCAAAACATGGAGCCCAGAAAGGTCCATGCACACAGGGCACGGGACAGAGACAGGTGCCCTAAAGTCGGCAAGAAGCGACGGGCATTTGACACGTGGCGCCAGCATCTCCAGCCACCTGGTGGAGACGTGGACCATCCGGGGCTTACTTTTCATCACACCCAGATGTAGACTCAACGCGGGCCATTTCCAGCAAAGCAAAACAACCTCCTTAAAAGACATTGTAATGGACTCTTTTATGACTCTGGATGGAGACAAGCTTCTAGACTTGGACCTAAAAGGCACAATGGAAACAAGTGATGCCAGAGTCACGTGTAAATGCCAAGTGTCTGTAAAACGCAAAACAAAGACAGCCACCCTCTGGGATTATGCACTGACAGCGCTCATAACCGAGGAGGAGGACGATGCCGGGTATGCGGAGCCAGGTCCTTCAGAGCCACGAGGAGAACACGACAAACAACGGAGGGAAAACCAACAGTTTATAGAGGAGGAAACCCAGACGAGCCATAGACCCAGAACCAGATGCTCAGACACACGAGTAATTAAGAAGGTGCCAATTAAAACCACAGAGATGCCTTTCCCACTCATCCATCAGAAGTGGAGCTTCCATCCCCTGCTGGCGGGGATGTGGCTGGAGGCGGAGAACTATTTGGTGATATCTGTAGAAGATGCTTGTGCATCAGTGTATTTATTTCATAAATTCAACCTGTAGGCATGAGCTAGAACAGTGCTTGTTCCTAAACTCAAGAAGACGTATGTACCTTCAGGCACTGCTTGTAATGACAATAAAGTCAAAACGACTTAATAGCCCATGAGTAGGGAGATAAATAAATGATGATTTATTCGCACAGTGGAAGAACTAATACGAACTGGAGCTGCATATGCCAGCACGGATAAATCTCAGGAACTTAATGCTGAGTGAGAAGAGAAGCTGCTGGATCAAACGCGCCGTATGACAGCCCTTGTGTTCTATTTGAGAATCCCATGATATGCGATGTTCTATATTGTCATGAACGTTTATGGAAAATATGTTGAAAACCATGATGGATGTGAGACTGATTCATGACGGTGGGAGGGAGGGCGGGTGGGATGGTGGTTCCGATGGGGAGATGAAGGAAAGGCCTGGTGATGGGTGGACGTGCCTGGTTGTATGGGATTCACTCAGCACTTGGAGCTGGCCACGTGGTCTGAAAGACGGGATGGGGTTGAGGCTGGACCCCCAAACCCTCCTTCCTGAGGCTAAGGTGGAGTGGGTATTGGGATATGAGCCTAGAGTCTGAAGTTCCCCTTGTCCCTGAGCTTACAGTGTCACATGTTGGGGTCTTCAGCTGCTAACACAAGGCCACTCAAGGCAGAGGGGCCCACACTGTCAGCCAATGACTCAGCAGCCGCTCTCAACCCCCTTCTTGCACACCTTCCATTAGGGAGACCAAAAGAAAGCTTCCCAGCCTGTGTGCAACTAGAGATCAGAGCGATTGAGGATTCCGAACCAGTCAAGGAGAGCATGTCTAGGAGAGGCAGGAGGTGACAGGCATGAGGCATGGAGAAAATGCTTCTTTCTGCCTCCTTGGCTAAACTCTGGATGTGACTTTGGAGCTTTGGCAGCCATTCTGTGACACTGACAGGAAAGCCAGGAGAATTAGAAAGATTGCAGTGAATTCTTAGATTAACCCTGGGCCCCCTTCTTCCATACACTTACAGAAGGAGAATTAAACCTACTATTGATTGTTTTCATGATGATAAGACACCCTAGTTAATACGTTTTCCATAGGCAAAGGTCATTTTTTAGAAATTTGCCAAGATACCTATGGAATCTGAGTAACACTGAACAACTGGAGACCTCCACGGAGGAGCAAATGGGCACCATACCAACAACCTGTTCTACTCCATCACTCTGGCTCCTTTCCCAGCACGAATGAATTCTGGGGACAAAGGACCTGCCCCAGCTTGGGCCATGTTTCCAACACTGATCAAGAAAACATATTGGTCTGGGTTCGTTAGCACCATCCTGGCCGCCAGAGGCTTTGAATCCTGAGGGTCAGTTCAAGAGAGAAGAGTTTGGATAGATACTCCAAAAAAATGCCCACGGCAGACCAGACTCTGAGATTTTTATTCTGAGTCCTTTGCAAGGCTCCATACCTGCCCTGTTTGCTTTCCTTCCTTCCAGCCTCTCCTGCGACAGAGTTTATGATTTTCTACAGGAGAGTCAGAGCAGGCATCATCAGCCTGGAGCCCTGGAACTGATGGTTATTAATTACGAATAAAACAATTATAAAAATATTCACAGCATAAAAGGTAATATTTTTACACTGACATAATAAAAGGCTACTCCTAAAATCCACTTTACACATCAATATTTTTGCTTCCCTTTCACTGTTAAGTACTTTTTTCCCCCTTATCTTTAACCTCGACATTATTAAAACTGCACAAGGAATCTACTTAAAAAATCTCACAGTGGCATTTCTGCAGAAAAATGACCTTACCATTGTATAGGTGCGGCAATCATCTGGCAGGCTATAACAATTGTTTTCCTCCCCCAGTAAATCAACATTGTAGAAAATGCTTGTTTAAAACTCTTTGTTCGATTGTCATTTGTGAGTGGGCCAGGGCTTCCAATCACATGGGATAAAGAATGGCTAAACTGCAGACAATTTCCATGCTCAGGCATCTCACAAACTGTCTTTCATCTGGATCCCGCTTCACATTTCATTTCCAAGGTGAGCTGAAGCCTTCACCAGGTTCAGAACCACGTCTTCAGCGCTGAGGGATATGAGAGATTCCACCAGCTAATGAACACAGTTTAAAAGTTGGCTGTATGTCACGGCAGGCATAAATCAAAACTTCTTTCCAAATGATCTGTGTCCTGCTTGTTCTTTCCTCATATTGTTGAGTCCTTTTGTCTGTGTGAGAAACTCGCAAGTGACGGCCCTGCACCCACCCGCAGTGGGAGCGATGATGGGATGATGGTCCTGCTGGCGTCACGGCTGCTGCCGCTGCTGTGAAGTTCATGACGATGTGGTGCTGATGCGGATGGAGAAGTTCAGGATGATGATGACGGTGATGCGGCTGGAGAAGTTCACGATGATGATGACGGTGGTGCTGATGCGGATGGAGAAGTTCAGGATGATGATGACGGTGATGCGGATGGAGAAGTTCAGGATGATGATGACGGTGGTGCTGATGCGGATGGTGAGGCTCATGACGATGATGACGGTGATGCGGATGGTGAGGCTCACGATGATATGACGGTGATGCGGATGGAGAAGTTCAAGATGATGACGGTGGTGCTGATGCGGATGCTGAGGTTCGTGACGATGAGACGGTGACGCGGATGGAGAAGTTCACGATGATGACGACGGTGATGCGGCTGGAGAAGTTCAGGATGATGACGGTGGTGCTGATGCGGATGCTGAGGCTAGTGACGATGACGACGGTGATGCCGAAGGTGATAGTACAGATAAAACATGTGACACCTGCATATTCAAAGCTGAATGTTTTTCTAGGTAACATGCTGGTCACGTGTTTCCTTTAGTCTCACGGCAGCCACATGAAATACATGCTCCTATTACTACTACTACTAGTAGTAGTAGTGCCTCCCTTGAATAGATAAGAGAGGCTACAGACACACACACACACATAATATACATATACTCCACTTCAGGATGCGGAAATCACAAGTGCGATCCTTCACCCAGAACGTTTACAGAGTTAATACTCGTCAGTCCTCAGTGTCGTCTTTCTCTCTTTAGGAAGTGGGGGTACCTGATGGGGGCTATTTAACTTGCAAAAACACGGGGGGGAAAGAAGGATCACGCCACTGTGGAGGTAGTTAGGCACAGAAGAGGCTGTTGTTAAGGAAACAAAAGTATCCTTTAAATGCCTCATAAAAATGCATCGTTATGGAAAACAAGCTCATCACTGCTTTTCTCCGTCGTTCAGCGTTAAATCATCACCTAACAAGTGGAGGGAGCCTTACTCTACCCTGGGTCCTTTGAGAGGCACGGTGGGTACCTCCGCTTCAAGCATCACCCCTGCCAGCACAGAAGCACATAAAAGTCACCTGACGTGGATAAGGGCAAACGCGGGCATGGCAGACTCCATCCCACACCCGCAGCTGAGCGGTCCAGGGCAGACTCCAGGCCCTGCACGAGCTAAGGTCTGTCTTCTGGGATGGAAGAACGGAAAGGTAGGACCAGAAGGCTCAAAGAGCTGATCACAGAGCTTTCTGGCTCAGGTCACTGCCCGGCCACCCAACAACACACACCTGCCGCTTGTCATGGCTGAGCAGAAGTCAGGCGGGGAGCAGAGGAGGGGGGGAGAGAGTGCTGGGGGCAAACTGCCCCTGGCTCCATGCGGCAGTCGGGGGCCTGGCTGTAGACCCTCGACGGTCTGTATACCTCCTCCTCCCTTCTTCCTGAGCCAGTGAGGGTGGAGTTCTGTCTTAACCAGATCAACAGCCTCAGAAAAAGCTCTGTTATTGCAGAGGTGCCGTATAAAAATTCAGGATATGCATTTTTAATGTGGAACACATCTGGTTTTTCTTCTTCCTCAGTGATTCTCTTAACTTTGGCTGGAAAAGGTTCTGCTCTGAAATAAATGCTACAGTAGACACTGGAGTGAAAAGATAAGCAGGTCCCACTCTCCCGCCTGTGTCCACTTGGAGGAGACCGATGGGCAGACAAGGAGCAGCGGTAATGCAGGGCTCGGGCACGAGCCGGTGCGGGCAGAGGAGATGGAGAGTCCCCAGCATGTGCGGGACCCCAAGGGAGCAGCCAGCCAGACCCAGAGTCCTCCAGAGTGAGTCGGATGCCCTCGGAACAAAGAGACCACACGGCACACCCCAAAGTTAACAGAAACTCTTTGCAGAGCAGCCTTGGATGCCACAGCATCCGCAGGGGTAACTGGGAGCTCACACTGCAGGTACCTCAATCACATGTGTTTGGCCAATCACATCACATCACAGCTCCTCCCCTGGGAACCTCACTGGCTCCAGGTCTCCGATTAATCACCTCATCACAGAGGTGTTTTCTGACAAGCCTTGAACACGGCATCCCCCCCCGCCACACACACACACAGTCATGCTCAATCCCCTGGCCCCACTCAGTTCTCTTCTCAGCATCCATCACACCGGCCCCGGGTGGTTTGTCATTTACCATGTCTTCCCCTCTCCCGAATGTAAGCTCCTCGAGGGCCTGGCCTCCTCGAACGGGGCGCGTGTCTACAGCTCTAAGAACCCTGCCTGATGCCCGGTAGGCTTTCAGCAAACACGTGTTGAGTCAATAGGCTAATCCTAAAGAAAATGTGATTTATAAGCCCACCAACGACACGCAAATCCCAGCAACACAAGGGAAACAGCCAGCACGTCAACACCACCAAGGCAGCAACAGCGAATATCGTTAAGACGTGTCTCAATCAACATGATTCAAGCTCATAACTGTACCTGGTCTGCAGTCCGGGCCCCGGGCAGGTAAGAGCGTCCTGGTTTCCAGGCGAGCACAGGCGAGCCCATCATGAGGACCTGCCTCGCTCAAGACCTCTGGAGACCTCCCCAGTCCTCGCAGGCTGCAGCAGAGATGGCGTTTCCTTCCGGGGTAGTAATTCCAAAGCACCAGCTGGCGGCTTTCCCTTCTCCACCTAGGGAGAGAAGATTTTAGGTAGCTTTAACAGATTCTCGTGATTTCCGGAGTGCTTCCAAGGGCACAATTGCTATTCTGTCCCCCTCCCTTCCTAAAAAAAAAAGGCCGCGAGGTTCCAGGTGTCCTAGAGGTTCTGGGGAGCACACCCCGGGGGTCCTGGAGGATCCCGACGCTCTCTAGCAGGACCTGACACGGGAGCCCTGTGAACGCTGGACTCTGCTGGAGGTGCTGCTTCTGTGGGCAGTGGCTTTAATCGAGGCATCATTTCATATTTGTGATTTTTTAAAAGCAGACTGGATTTTGGGTGAAGATTTGATGGGACTGTCACTTCTGCCCTACAAACGCATCACGAAACACCCAGGCGTTCATTGCTTCCGACCTCTTTGGATACTGGGTTTCTGGAATGTTTCCCAGCAACAAATTCCCTAAAGATACCGGAAATGTTATTAATTTTTCTCCTTTGATGCTGTACCTACTTAGGTTCTCATTTCCTCTTATAAAAAAACAACTCATTATTTCCAACAGTTTTTGAAAGATGGAATTTCTAAGAAAGGCTTTTGTTTGGGGTTAGTTTCTGCCTTGAGGGGCGCGGAGGCGTTCCTTCTCAACCTTGGCTGTCCTGGCCTACATCAGCAGAGGTCAAGGTTCTTTCACACCCTTCTCCCACCCTGTTTCCTCTGCCTTCCCCCGGCAGACAAGCACGAGCCTCCTGTTGGCCCTTGGCGCCCCGGTCTGCCAGGCTAAGGAATTTCTCAGGCCTTAATAGTTTTTTACTTCTCACCACTCAATTAACCTTTCATTGGTTAAGATTTTCTCACCCAATATTCCAGATTTACATTTCTCCCTAGAGAGCATGTAGGCACAGTGGTCCTAATGATATGACCATATGTTCAAAACAAATAGCTTATTAGAAGCATTGTTGCCTGAGAAACACGGGCCACTGTGTTTTCCACTCAATTATACTTTTCCATAAATATAACTTTTACTCGGTTTCCTCCTAGGCTTAATTAGAAAATAACCATCTAACTTGCCCTATGCATTTTCAGAGTCAACACCATAGACCATATAAAATATTTTCTTTTGGTTTTCCATATTTTTCCCTGACATTTGAGGATAGATTCCCTAGGCTAATGAGCACAATGCTTTACGATCCTTTAAAACACACTCACACACAAATATTGTTGTGGGAATGCAAAATGGTTCAGTCTCTCCGGAAAATACTCGGTAATTTCCTAAAAAGTGACATGCCACTACCACACGCCCCAGCAGTTGCACTCCTGGACATTTTCCCCAGAAAAATGAAAACGTATATTCACGCAATATCCTGTACATGAACCTCCATAGCAGCTTTATCTGTAATGGTGAAAAAGTGGAAACAAATCCACGTGCCTTTCCGTGGATGAATGGTTACACCAACAGGTGCATCCGCATCACGGATACGGACGCGAGACCGCTTTCGATGCAGCCTGAGGGGATCCTGGGGCCTGAATAAAAGCCAGTGCCGAAGGCTAAGACTCCATGGCTCCATTTATATCATGTTCTGGAGTCACAGCATTTAAATGTGGAGAAGGGATCATGGGTTCCGGGGATAGGAAATGAGGAGGAGGCTTGAAAAGACACCAGGAGAGCTTCTGGTGCTGATGGAAACATTCTGTATCTTGACCATATCAATGCCAACATTCTGTTGGTGAGATCTGACTATAGTTTTGCAAGATGTTACTGATGGGCAGCAGAATATGGCACCCCAAAGTACACCACCTTGGCACAAGGGTTATGATGAACTGAAGGCAACTGAGAAGAAGCAGATTCAGTCAAAGCTCCCTGTCCTCCTTCTGTTTGCCTAAAAGCAGCCGAATGTTGGGCAACTCACCCCCCACCCCCCGTCCCTGCAACAGAAAGGAGGAAAGGTCATTGCCAAGGACAACTGACAAGTGCAGAGCCCCATCAGCCCAGGGAGAGACGGCAGCAGAGGCAGCTACGCAACCTGCATTACTGTATGGACCTTTTCTCCCATTAGTTCCCTAGAGATGCACCTTCCCACAATCTTCTACTTTTAGAAACTCAAATTCCTTTTCCCTTTGTCTTGACCCTTCTCTACCAAGAGTACCGGTCTTTTGTTAAGATGCTGTGGAAGCCCACGTTCTAACCACCCTTTGGAGACACTCGCCTCCATTACCCCCTGTGTCTGGGCCGCGCACCTGCAAACAAGTTTCTGTTTTTCTCTCGTTATTCTTTTGAGTCTAATGTGCAGAATCGCAGCCAATGCGCCCAAGATGGGTCAAGGAAGAGATATTTTCCTCCCGTTACCTTTAGGGAAAACTGGGCAAAGAGTGTGCAGCTTCTGTCTGCATTGCTTCTTACAATCGTACGTGGATCCACAACTATCTCAGAATAAAAGCCTATTACAAATACATTCGCAAATTGTTTTCTCAGAGGAAACGGCCAAGTGTCCTGCCAGACAACAATCGAAAAGCCAAGCTACGAGGCTACATTGTACCGCTTGGTTTTTAGGAATCGACACATTCGCCTCTAGGAGGCCTCCCAGAATGTGCCCTTAAAAGCAGTAAGTTCTGGCCAGAGATATAAAATTCTTTCTTGGAGTTCCTGTCGTGGCGCAGTGGTTAACGAATCCAACTAGGAACCATGAGGTTGCGGGTTCGGTCCCTGCCCTTGCTCAGTGGGTTAACGATCCGGCATTGCCGTGAGCTGTGGTGTAGGTTGCAGACGCGGCTCGGATCCCGCGTTGCTGTGGCTCTGGCGTAGGCCGGTGGCTGCAGCTCCGATTCGACCCCTAGCCTGGGAACCTCCATATGCCGCAGGAGCGGCCCAAGAAATAGCAACAACAACAACAACAAAAAGACAAAAGACAAAATAAATAAATAAATAAATAAATAAATAAATAAATAAATAAATAAATAAATAAAATTCTTTCTTGATAGCTCCAGTTCTCAGCTCTGCCCTGGGCCAAGTAACTGCTGAAGCGAATTCGAATTGGGGGTTAGTGTCTGCTCTGCAGGGTGCTCCCTCTCCCAGCTGCCATCTGCATTCCACTGGAAAGTCTGACGTCAACCCAAAGGAGGCAGCTCAAGCAGGTGGGGACATTTCTTCGATGCCCTCAAGCCCCGTATAGAGAATGTCCTGGCTACCAACCCACCCTCCCCATCCATCGTTGTCCTGTCTGAACCCAGGACTGGTCACCACCACCCAAGGTCTGACCAGCCAGCCACCTAGCCGAGGGTGCTGCAGAGGGGCAGTGGGGATTGTTTTCTCGGAACGGGGGGGCTCGCATTTCAGTCTGTATGGTAGCTTTTCTCCTGGTGAGGCTGCTGCCTTATTCCCACCTCATCCGCTGGGCGTTCGATATTAAGGATCAGGTTGGAAGTCGAAGCTTTGATTGTCTTTGATGTTTTCAAAGGCAGGAAAGGCTGCCATCTTTTCAAGTGGCACTCAACTCGAGGTAAAGAATGTTTCTGATTTCTAGAGTGTCTATCAGAGGTAATTATACCCTGATTGACCTGTTTGCCATTAAAATGTCTCCTAACACTTGCTCTCACATTGGGAAATGAAGACCTCATTTCCATTCTCCTCCAGTCTGCCTGCTTGGAGAGTTCACCCCAGTTCTAAACTTTAGGATGAAAAGCACCAGATGGCTGTGGCATATTTTTTTTCCCTAACAGATGACATTTTTCAAAATCAATATTTTAAACCCAACACAGAGAACACAGCATCTTGCCTTTATTTCAACACAGGTATGATAAATAGCCAATTTGCATAGCCACAGTGACAGGTGCTAAAGATACGAAGATAGAAAAAGACATGGATCTTGCCCACAAAGGGTTTGTAGTCTGGCATGTGCAGTGGGGGGAAGCGGGGACCCCAAGTGTAAAGTTACAACACGCGCGCAACACTGTGGCCACGATGGCCGCACGGCCTTGACGCTGAGGTGTCCTCTTGAAGCCTCACTCATGCAGGAGAATCCTCCTCCTCTCAAACAGGAACTTGTCTTTGATTATGATTCAGGCTTTCCTCCCACATGTGCATGATTTTACTGCCATCCTCAGCCCGCTTCCCCATCGGGGCACTTCCTCATTAAATGCTGGTTTATTTTGGAGTTTTAAAATTCGGAATCGTGGAGTAGCTCACATGTACAAAGACTGGAGTTGGAGCCGACGGTCACATTTAGATCTCGGAGGACAAAGCATGTTGCTAACTGGGTTACTCCTACCCTCTCAGCTGCTCAGCCCCTGGCCTTCTCTCTCCGGAAGGAAGCAGAGCTCTGAAATTCATCCTCACTTTCCTCATTGCGCTGCTTCTATTTTTACGCACAAGGATCTGTGACACATAGAACTACTGCTGCCTTGTATGTTTCATATGCAACTGAAGTGTGTCAGGCTGTATGTATTCTTTGGAACCCTGCTTTCTCCCCCAAACCCCACGCTGATTTGACGTTTTCTAGACGCGTGTCCACTGATGTGCTGAGGGTCTCTAAAGCGGAGGTCGGCACGCTTCCTCTTAAGGGAACAGAGAAATGGGTTAGGTTCGGGGGACCAGAGGGCGTTTGCTGATCTCTGCTCTGGAATAGTCCATTGTGGACCACAATTTGTGTCCATTTCCTTATTTTTTTTAATTACTCTCAATATTTTATCTATCTATTTATTTATTTTTTTGTCTTTTTAGGCCACACCCGCGGCATATGGAGGTTTCCAGGCTAGGGGTCAAATCAGAGCTGTAGCCACCAGCCTACACCACAGCCACAGCAATGCCAGATCGGAGTCACGTCTGCAACCTACACCACAGCTCATGGCAACACCGGATCCTTAACCCACTGAGCGAGGCCAGGGATCGAACCCACAACCTCATGGATACTCGTCGGCTTCGTTAACTGAACTCCTATGCTCAATATTTTATATCATAAAAAATGCAACACCAAATCTATGTATACACAGTCTCCTCATGCACATGGAAGGGGGCTGAGGAAGGCATGTGGAATTTACGTGTCTGAGTTTCCCATCCCTGAAGTGTGGGAGCAGCCCCACCTGCAGCATTCCTCATGCAGGCAGAAAAATGAATTGTTGGCTTTAGGCTGGCCAGGGCAATCAGGGCAAGGAAGAGAAACATTTTCTAAAAATCCGCTGAGGTGTCAGAGGTAATTTGTAACCATAGTGATGGGAGGTTATGCTGAAGGATCTAATTCCTCAATCATTCCTTCAGTGAGAAGCTGCAAATGTAAAATCGTCCTTTCCTCACGTCTGAAAAGTTCTTTCAAAAAATTTTTTTTGTGTCTTTTTAGGGCCGCACCCGCGGCGCATGGAGGTTCCCAGGCTAGGTGTTGAATCAGAGCAGCAGCTGCCGGTCTACACCACAGCCATAGCAACAAGGGTTCTGAGCTGCATCTTCGACCTACACCACAGCTCATGGCCACACATGATCCTTAACCCCATGAGCGAGACCTGGGATGGAACCTGCATCCTCGGGGGTATTAGTCAAGTTCATTACTGCTGAGCCATGATAGGAACTCCACATCTGCGAACTTCTTTATCCAGCCTCACTCTTGAATAATAATATATCTGGGTATAGACTGCTGGAACTTACTTAGCAATCGGAAGCTTCCATTGTCTTTTCTTCTAGCTTTTCTTGTGCTCCATGACAAAAAATCTAGTAACTAATTGTTACTTCCTTTAAAGTATTTTCCCCTAAGATTACTTTTGCTATTTCCTCAGTTTCTTTGGTGTGCTGCTGTTTCAGCATAGTGAGATTCGTTGGGATTTATATTGTTTACGCTGTGGAGAGCTCATTGTTTCTGTTCAGTGTACAGATCTCCTGTTCTTCAGCGCTGGAAATTTCAGAAGCACTATCTCTCCGATTATTGCTTTGTCTGCAGTCTCTTTACTTCCACAGCTGGAAATCTGACTTTTTGGACCTACTCATTCTACCCTCCTGGTCTCATAACGTCTGCCTCTTACTTCTCATCTCTACAAATCCCTGAAGTGCATTCTGGGGGATTGTCTAATTTGGGTGGCTTATAAAGAAGGTGGAAATTAAATGCCAATAACAAGAAGGTGGGAGGCTTAGGAGGGGATGGTCAGAGTTAAGGAATTGTGAGGCCTATCGTGATCTATATTAAAAGGATAATATATACACACTGATTAATTTTAGACTTCGAAAGTTAAATACCTTACATTACCTTTTTATAAATTTTATTTAAAGAAAAATGTTTGGCTGTGCGTGAAGCATGCAGAAATTCCTGGGCCAGGGCTTGAACCTGTGCCACAGCAGTGACCAGAGCTACAGCAGTGACAATGCTGTATCCTTAACCCGCTGCACCACCTGGGAACGCCACCTAATATTAACTTTTTAAGGGTTACCAATAAACAAACAGAAATAGAGGGCAAAACTTCAAATCTGATGAAAGGTTATAAAAACAAAGGCTATTCCATCAGCTATATCACAGGAAGGAGAAAAATCAAATTTCAATAAGACATTATGATTGTACAAACTCATCCAAATATTTTATAAACCACGGGTAAGTAAAAACAGGTTATACTATTTATTAAAAGTAAAAAATTTTCAGACAGCATTTTTTTAAAAAAAGCCAATCACATGCTATTTATAAAAGATAATTTTAAAACATTCAGGTCCCAAAAGATTCAAAGTAAAAGGATTTAAAAACATACCTCATATAGGAGTTCCCACTGTGGTGCAGTGGGTTAAGAACCTGACTGCAGCAGAGGCACAGGTCCAGTCCCTAGCCTGGCACAGCTTGGATTCAATCCCTGGCCTTGGAACTTTCATATATTGCAGGTGCGGCCATAAAAAATTAAAAGAAAATTTTAAACACATCATACAAATACTAACCCAATGGAAGAAAAACCAAGGTAGCTGAATAAATACGACACAAGGGGCTTTGGGGTGGAAGAGATCATTAGGGGTGAAGAGGTTATTACGAAGTGAGAAATGAAATGATTCACCAGAAATAGCATGCACGACGCGCACACACAAGAACTCACAGTGCGTGTGCACCAGACAGCACAGCTTCAGAATCAATTGTCAAACACACGGAGAAAAAACCGAGAGGATGCCGAACTGGTAGCGACCCCGAGAAAAGCAACATGGGTGTGAACAAACGGTGGAGAGCACAGGGGCAGGGACTCGGGTGTGAACAAACGGCAGAGAGCACAGGGGAAGGCACACGGGTGTGAACAAACGGCGGAGAGCACAGGGAAGGAGGTAGAAAGGAAATGGAACCACACTCAGGGGACCCGGATCCACGAGCTCAAGTGAGTGTGTCTGATGCAAGTGCCCTGTGTGTGTGCCAAGACAGCACAAGTTTTCAGATACCAAAACCAACAGAGGGCAAACCCAGAGAACTGAAATGAGTTTGTGTGCGTTTTCACAGCTGGCAGGAATTAGAGCTCAATGCAAAGTGACGGGTAAAATATTTAACACCGTGCTTGGCATGTAAACGTAGATGGTTATTGTTGTAAATATTCTTTGTCAACAGCCCCATCGCACTGATCTTTCTAATTTCTCTACGTTTTCAGTGGCCTTTCTCGGCTTTTCAGAATAGGCAGATCAATTAATCAATCTATCAATGGGTCCGATGCTGTATGAACCGGAGTGTCCGTCCGAGTGTTAGAAACTCAGAGGTCCTTTGTTTTATGTACCGAGACACCAGTAAGTAAGGGGTACTCTCTGCAGATCTGGAGGGGGCTCCCCCACACGGCTAGGCCTGCTGGGTTTCTCCACGTTCTTTCAGCCTTGTTGTGCATGTTCTGTTGGGGTTCTCCTTCCTGATCTCGGGCTAGAAAACTGAGGTGCCCGGGAGGCTGCCCGACAGGGAACTGGGCACAGCTGCTTCTCTGGTCTTGCTGACAGTGGTGTTTGAGACAGCTTTGCTTGTCCCGCTTTCTGTCTGGAAGGCCTTGTCCCCTGGTCCGTGAGCACGTATTCAGACTCCCTGGAGCACCGCTGTGAGTCCGGTAAGGACCCAGCTCTCCCCTCCTTCCCCTTGGAGCTGACCTCCGACCAGCCCCACAGCACCTCCCCTCGGAACGGCCTGTCTTTCTTGGACAACATTGTGCTTCAGCACAGGAACCAGCAAATGCTGGATCTCACGTGATTTGGGGGGGAGCACCTCTTTCCACCCCACGTGGCTCTATGCCACCGTCTCTAGATACCCGGCTGTGGCCAGGCCCATGGGCCCTGTATCCGCAGAAAGTCCTCAACCACGTGGCCTGTGGACTTCTCCTTTCTGATGCTACCATGTGCGCCTCTGCTAGGAGGTCCCCTCTCTCCTTCAGGAAATTCGGTTAGTGGGACAAGATACCTGGGATCAATTCCCGATTTTATCAAGACGCCTCCCTTTCATTTTCTGATTAGACACAAACCTGGACTGTAAAGCCAGACGAGGAGAGAGATCCAAGGTAAATTCCATTCCCGTCATTTCGGTATTTTTGGTTTGAATAATGTAAACATCGTGTAGCTAAGAAGTAATCAATAAAGGTCTCTGAATACCATAGAGATTGTTCCTGGCAGCAGAAAAATACATTAGTTTTCCATTTCTATAAACTGAATGCTCATTTAGAAGAAAAATGAAGTGTTTACTCTGAAACTACATATCATTAGGCAGATATTTTTGGACATTTGAATCTAAGATATGTTTGTAAAAATTCTGTGCCCAGACGTAAACCCATATGGCATAATGGTTATTTGCTTTTGTCATGCCAATTCTGCAAAAGTTTTGCATTTTCCTAGTCCCTTGAGTTTGGAGTGGAGACTCCAGAGACTGCAAGGAAGTTCTCAATTTTTCATAAAATGAAAAAAAATCGGGAGTTCCCGTCGTGGCTAAGTGGTTAACAAATCTGACTAGGAACCATGAGGTTGTGGGTTCGATCCCTGGCCTTGCTCAGTGTTAAGGATCCGTCACTGATGTGAGCTGTGGTGTAGGTCGCAGATGCGGCTCGGATCCCGTATTGCTGTGGCCGTGGCCGTGGCTATGGTGTAGGCTGGCAGCCACAGCTCTGATTAGACCCCTAGTCTGGGAACCTCCCTAGGCCGCGGGTTTGGCCCTAGAAAAGACAAAAAAAAATCATTAAGTAGTAAAAGCAATAATGTGTAATTACAAGCTGTATTTTGAACAGAGCTAAGGCCAGGGCTTACAACTAGAAGCCATATTGCCACAGCTGGGACAACACTGGGGACAGTTTTAATCGTCACAACACGGCGGAGGCATGACTATCATCTCATGTGGAGGCCAAGGGGGAGGCCGAACATTCTACAGGGCACAGAACAGCTCCTCCCCTCCAAGAGCCATCCAGCCCCAAATCAGCCTGTGAGCAACAGCGTCAAGGCTGAAGAACCAAGAATAAGGAACAGCTGATCTGACTAGGTGTCCAGAGACGCCAGAAAGTACAATCTTCGAGAAACGACATTCTCCTTCCTCCAAGCGAAGGCTTGTGCCTTTTCGATCTTACACGTCCCTGCAAGACAGGCCCCCAACTAAGGCATGTCTTAAAATCTTGCAGGGCGAGGAGGACTGGTCTGGCATTTGGAGAGCAGCTGTGGGTCTTAAAAAGGACACTGGATGTAGATGAAAATGTCTAGTTTCCAGGCAGCAGAGCTACCTGGCTGTGGAGAAAATTATTTCATCTCTTTAGGTCTCAGATTTGTCGTCTATTGAAAGAGTTAATGACACCGACCAGACAGACGCATTTACAGGAAAAATCAGATCACAGTCGTGAGCGCATCGGGCACTCCCGACATGGCAGACGCATTCTAAGGATGATTTTTACTTTATAATAATTCACATACTTTTTGTTTAGCCATAGACGGTTGTGCCTTCAAATACATTTTTTTTCCAAGTGTAGCTTTTTTTTTTTTTTTCTTTCCCTTATGGTGTACTAAAATAAAAAAAGCACAGTATAAATAACCCATATTCTCTCCTGGGAACTTTTATCCTGCCTTTATTTACCCATATTTGTTTTTCCTTATCCGTCCCCCCAAGTCACCTGCTGCTACTGCGAAGCAATTGAAATCAGAGCAAAGAAGAATCACTCAGCTAGCTACCCACCGCTGTAATCAAACCCTCTGAATGGCTCCATCATTCATACCCAAACCAGGAACGCACACGGTATCATCAAGAAAGCGAGCAAAGTTGAGCCAGGAGCTACCACTTCAATCATTGAAACTGCACCAGCACATTCTGTCTTCTTGGTAAGTAAAAGCTGGGCTTAATATTTTAAATGATAAAGAGGGAAAAAAGGATCCAGCGGCAATGAGAATGGACATTTACCTCCACAGGGAAGATTCTTCCTTAAAGCCCAGTGACAGAAATCAGGAAGCCAGGAGCGCCAGTCACTGGCTTCAAATATTAGGAATTGTTCATCTGGGGCTTCTGCCTCCCTTTCCGGCCCCAGGATGGCAAAGGGACGTTTCCCCACAACGAAGATGGGGAGACGTATGTGTTTATGGCGAGGGTGGGGACAGTGTGGAGTCATGCACTCTTGTAATTTCCACAAGGGCACTGAAGAGTGGATTCCATTGCCCCCACTTCACAGACGGAGAAGCCGAGGTGTAGACAGATTAAGTGCCCTGCACGAGGCCCCCACACATGGGTGGCCGCTGAGTCCAGAAGCCGAGCCCAAACTCCAAGTTTTTAGACTCTTTAATTTTGGCTTCATTTGCATCCAAAGTTTTAGCAGCTGACTATCTCTGTGACAACAGCTTAAGTTGTAGAAGCAGCTTTGATGACAATGACACAAGCTCAATGGAGAAACACCCCGCGTGGGCCAAGCCTTCAACAAGCGTCGTGGGAGGACAAAGGCAGGGAGGTCTGGGCCTCTCCCTTCTGCCCAGGCAAGGGCTGGGGACCCTGCCTTCAGGCCAGTTGTCAGACCTGTGTGGCTGAAACCCGGGTCTGTACAGCCTGTGGCTTCTGGGGACCTGTTCTCACAGGATGTCGCACAGAGAACCACCAGACTGGTCTATGTGGAGGGAGCGAGCAGTGGCCTCGGACGCAGCCCCCTCCCGCTCTCCCCTCTCGGGGTCCACCCAGAGGAATCTCGGACCCCCACAGCCAAGGGCCCCTGAGACCCAAGTGCAGAGGGTTCCCGGCCGAGCACCCAGCCCACTGGTCAGGCCCTCAGCCCAGCAAGGAAATGATGTGAAATCAGTGCTCAGTTTCCTTCTTTCCTTTTCCTTGTTTCAAGAAAATCGCTACATGATAAATGATCATACGATCTTGTTATTTTTAAAGATTTTCATTTTTTCTATTACAGATGATTTACAATGTTCTATCCGTTTCTGCTCTAGAGCAAAGGGACCCGTCCTACATACGTACATACACAGAGATGCACAGACCTCCTTTCCTCACATTATCCTCCATCCTGTTCCACCACAAGTGACAAGACATAGCTCCCTGTGCTAAAACAGGGTAAACAGCAGGAAAATGTCTAAAAAGAAATAAAACTATGTGTTTTCTTAAATTGGAAGAGAAAACTGGAATTTGGGAGACTTGGAATTAGAAAATGGGTGTGACCCCACACACAGATTTCTTCCCCCCTAATTTCATGGCCACACCAGTGGCATATGGGAGTTCCTGGGCCAGGGATTGAATCCGAGCTGCACCTGCGAGCTGTGCTGCAGCTGCGGCAACGCCTTTCAGCCCACGGTGTGGGGCCTGGGATCCACTCCATACCTGTGCGGCGACTTGAGCTGTTGCAGTCAGGTTCTTAACCCACTGTGCCACAGTGAGAACTCCTCCAAAGGATCTTTTTATGAGATGTGACCAGAAGGCCATGATTCTCCAGGCTGAGGCCAGACCTGGCACATGCAGGACGTGGCATTGAGGGCGTCACACAGGGGCAGAGTCAACAGAGACCTGGTGCTTCCTTCCTCAGCCATCAAAGGGCAGAATCATTGTAACTGTCTGCCTGCTGAACTCGTGCTTCAAGGGGTAAAATCGTTGGCACCGCCTTGTCCTGAGCCTGGAGGCTTCATCTAATCTGTGGGAGCAAATACTTAAATCTCAGAGTGAAGACTGACGGAGCCAAAGAGCCTTGACTTTGGTTTACATGTTCTTCTCTCTACTTGGCCAGAGTCTATTTTAAGAAAGGAGAAATAACAAAAGCATTTGCAGCTTTCCGACCAGCTTTCTGAGATCTCGGTGTTGTTAATTGCCTACCGTATCTGTCATTTCTGCATTTTTTTTTCTGGCGTATTTAGATAAAATTCTATACGCTAGTTAATTAGAATGATTAAAGAAATCAGGCTGCTTCGGGTCACTCTGCTATTACATTAGACAGGAATTTGCCATGCGTGCAAAACGGACGTCCTGGCTCTTCCTATTGGTGGCCAGATAACATGTCCCAATTTTTGCAACTGTGGTTGAGTTAATAGGCTGAAGAATTGTACTTCAGGTGTGAAATAGAGGCTGTGTTCTCTAACACCAGCCCTGGAAAACTACATAAATGCATTAGGGCAGGCAATTTGGGGCATGTTTGTACAACCTCCCAGAGGTGGGGTGACACCTACAGAGAAGAGAGTCTGAACGGGTGTGCTGGCCATCTAGCCTGTGCTGTTCGTTAACCTGGGTTACGTTATGTTCTGCCCATTTCCACCCAGAGTTGGCTTCACCTGGACTTGGCTTTGGTCCTCTGCACATGGAGGCTCCATCTGGCCAGCATCGCTGGGTGTCTGGACCGGAAAGCGTGGTGATGGGCACCAGCCTGCCTGTGCACCCAGCAAGCGCCAGCTCTGGGCTAAGGGCGACCCTGGGATCCTGGTTCGACCCTCACATGTTGTTATCTTCGGACTGCAGAGTTGGACTTGGAGGTTCGGGGACATGGGCTGCCCTTCTGATGTCACCCAGTCCAGGAAGTGTTTGAGTGCTTGCTTGAACCCAGTGTTCTTGTCCCCGAGCCCTTGGCTAAGGGCTCGGGCTTTGCTGTCAGACAGTCTGGGACAAATCCTGCTTTCCCCACTAACCCGTTAAAGGGCCCTCGACACCGTCTTACCCTCTTTCCTGCACCCCAGCTTTCCTGACTGCGGGGGGATAAGCCCTAGGTTGAGACCGAGCGTGTGGCGGCTGTGCCCGCTCTGAGGAGCCCCCCTTTTTCCCAGCATCCTCTCCTTCCCGGCTCGACCGGGCCCTTCGGGGACCAGGAAGGAGCAGGGAGTTCCTGCCGTGGGATCTGACTGCTTAGAGGCACAGGATTCAGAGACTTGGGAGAGCTTCAACGATGATCTGAAAGGGACCGAGGACACGGGGGTGACCATGGGTGGCAGACCGTCTCCCACGGCTCTGCTCCGTCCCCTGGCTCTGTCACCTGCGCACTTCTGGGCCGAGGGAGGGCACGCGGTCCTCGAGATGCTCCCACAAAGGGCCAGGAAGCGAAGCAGGACCGAGGTTCGCAAAGGGGCGGAACCTCTGCCCTCTTCCGTGGCCCTTAGGGTCTTAGGGCCGGAAAGGAGCTGGCCTTAGGGGGCGTGTGACCGGCCCCCATGTGCACGCACAGGGGCGCAGCCACACGGCTTGGACACACGTGTTGCGCACACAGGCTGATCCATGGGCACCCGGCTGCGTCCTCTTCCGCCCGGATTCGTAGGAGGCGGGCTGGCCGCTCCTGGGACCGTCTCTGCAGAGGGAGACGAGGCGGTGAGACGCGCGGCCCGGGGCTCGGCCTCGCAGCCAACCGGCTGGACGACCCCGGGTCCTGTGACTCTCAGAGAGGCGGTTTCCCAGCCTGAGAGGAGCTGCTCCGAGGGCTGCAGGAGCGCCCGAGGCCGCGGGCGGTGACCCAGCACTTACTGTTCGCTGTGCCCTCCGGGCCTGGACGCTTCCTTCGCACGCGCTCCGCAGGCAGTGCATCCTCAAGCCCCACGACGGGGCCGGCACCCCCATTTTACAGAAAGTAACACCTGCTCGATGAAGATTTACATTTATAGTGATGATGATGATTTTCGTGACACAAAGTGAGGATCTGGGGCAGCTTTATTGCCCAGAGAAAAACATTCAGTGGGTTTTAGTCAGCTAGGTGATGCCTCAGGTAATCACCAACCCACTGTCACTGTGGTAGCTGTCCCTCTTCGGGGACACCTGCGTCCTGAGTTAGCAGAGCAAGGGCTGTTTTTGTGTTTATAAAAATACACGTGCCGTATCCTGGCATCTGGTCTGGCCGCCGGGTTTTCCAACCTTGGTTCTCGAAAACCCGGCAGCTCTCCGTGGTGACGGGCTGGCTTGAGCTCTGCAGATGTCGGGCAGCTCCCCGAAGTCCATCCGCTAAACGCCAAGAGCCACAACCCAAATGCCTCTCAACGTTGTCCGACGTCCCCGGGCAGGGTAAACGTACCGGAGAACCGCCGCCTGCCATCAATGATTACAAATTTAGAAGGTGTGAAGTCTGAATGCTGCAACAGATTTAGGGGAGTTTTGTCTGTTTTCAATTAAGTCTCTTTATCCCAACAAAGAGACGTTATCGCCATATCTAAAATGACTTCTTAACAACTTGTGCTTTCCTCTCATCCATTTGACTCCTTTGAATGTGATGCCTCAGATGTTCACAGGGGTTGGGTCGGGAAGGTGCAGTAATTCACCGAGGCCCTCAAATCCTTGGAGCCAGGCCAGTCTGTCTCACCTCGGGTAGACGATGTTACCCCGATTACATCTGAAGAAGAAGGAATTTGATTATCTGCATGGAGTGAGTGTAGCGTAGATAATCTTACCCTCTCAAATGGAAGACTCGCTGCCCTACGGAAGAAGAGGAAGAAATGTTTGCCGAAGCAGGGCTGTGTGACAGAAATTAATGATGCTGCCTGAGTAGGTGGCTGGTTACATTTTTTCCAGCTTCAGTGCATGACCCCAGCGGCAGCCGGCCAGTCCCCACCTCGGCCCCACGACAGCAGATTTCGCACAGCTGATGAGATGGAGATGCAGGCACCTGGTCCATCTGCCGGCTGCTGGCCACTGAACATTCACCTGTGCTCAGAAAGGGTTTGCGAAGTACCTGGGAGGCTGGCAGAGGGGGATGCGGGTGCTTCGACAGAACGCCCACACCCGTGTAGCCTGCTCATTTTCTCCCACTGACCTCATTTGTGTGACATTTTCTCTGCAGATGCATCTGGAGCCTGTGAAAGACAATTATAGTCTCTGGTCCCTGGTAGGGAACACACCGGAGAAGGCTCAGGGTTGGCAGAAATAAGTCAGCTTGACCTGGAGGAGTGAATGGAAGCTTTTTCCCGCTGATGAGCAGAGTGCTGCAGAAAATGAGCATCTAAATCACAAGAGCGCCTGGCACTGTCCTGGGCGCACAGAAGTAAAGCCTGCGGAGTGAATGAATGAATGAATGAGAGAGAGAGTTAATCAGTAAATCGCCTGTGATGTTCCTTGAAAGGAAATCCCTCTCATAAAAATAAAGATGATGACAACAATGAGAATAAATGTAACATTTACCACAGGCTAAGCACCATTGCAAATGCTGTACAAAACTCATTTAATTCTCACAGTAACCCATTTTGCGGATGGGACAACTGAGACACAGAGAGGTTGAGTCACTTGTCCAAGGTCGCAGGGCTGGTCTCTGGCGGCTGTGCGCGCAGGTGCACTCGACTGCATTTCCCCTGTGCTGTCGGATGCGTTGCTCCATTGAGAGTCTGTGTTCTACATAAACAGAGACCGAACAGGGTTTTTGACGAGCGAGCCCTCCGTCTGGTTTATCACGATGAGGTCGGGAAGCAGAGCGAGGAGAAGCCAAGCACCCGTTCAACCCCCTCTGGGAACTCATTTGGGAAAAAGCAAAATGTGAGTGAATCAGCAACTGGAGTTCAACGGGCTCAAATCCCGGTGGCGAGAGCCAGCGTCTGCAAACCCCTGGGTCAGGAGATGAGGGTGCTTTCCACAGAGGGCGCCACGCTGATTCAGAAGCCGTGGCGGTATCCCACGTTGAGGAGCTGGCTCAAGACTAAAGCCGGGCTTCTGGGGGAGCTCCCCCTCGGCTCCAGCTGGGCTGCGCTAGTTGCTCTAGAGACGCCCAGGTGAGGTATCCTTGTGAGCACAATGGGAGACGCATGAGGCAGGATCTTTATTACAAGTTCAGGGCTTCCGTCTGTAAAAAGGAAATCAACCATCTCCATAAAAGTTAATCTGTGATTAAGGGGGAAAAAAGTCAGTATGTTTATAATTATCTGAGATTTAGGAATGAAAAATAGAGGTCTTCTTTATTTAGCTCTTTCTCCTTAAATAATGCAGCAAGGGGAGAGATTTTTGTGGGAATATGTAATTTCACATAATTGGCTAAGGGAATTAGGACGCTGCATCCACTCTACTTAATGACTGCCTTCTGGAGAGAGACGCGGCCTCGTGGTCGAGCCAGGCTGAGGGTTCCCAGAGCCCAGTGGGAAAACAGGCAGGAGCAAATGCTGGGAACCAAGGGCGCAAATGGGAAATGCCTCATAAATTCAAACCGGAGACGGGGGCTGAGCAGCACGGCGGCACTCAGAGCAGGCATCAGGCAGTAGTCTCGCTGCTGGGAGTCTCTAACGTCAGGGAAGGAGACAACTCTCTCCTGAAAGGCTCCCCCCATTGCCTGATTAGGCCAGGCCCACCCAGTTACTGTTTGAATAACACATAGAGACCTTTGCTGCATCCTAAAATCCTTTCACCTTTGTCATGTGATGTAATGTGGTTGCCTTAGTAACCTCCCATCCCCTTTGCCACATCGCACTGGCCAGCAGCAAGTCACAGGGTTCTGGAAGCAACCTAAATGTTCATTGACAGAGGAATGGATATAGAAGGTGTGGTACATATATACAATAGACTATTACTCAACCATAAAAGAGAATGAAATAATGCCATTTGCAGCAACATGGATGGACCTAAAGATTTTCATACTAAGTGAAGTCAGAGAAAGACAAATATTATATATTACTTACATGTGGAATTTAAAAATAGTACAAATGAACTTATTTATGAAACAAACAGACTCACAGACTTTGAAAACAAACTTACAGTTACCAAAGGGGAAAGAAGGGGAGAGAGAAATTGAAAATTTGGGATTAACATCTACCCGCTACTACATACAAAACAGATAACCAACAAGGACCTACTGTATGGCACAGGGAACTCTCCTCAATATTCTGTAATAACCCATATGGGAAAAAATCCTGAAAAAAATGGATATATGCATATGCACAACCGAGTCATTTTGCTGTACACCTGAAACTAACACAACATTGTGAACCAACTATGCTCTGATACACTAGAAAACTAAATTAAACTGAAAAAATAAATAAATGACACACATAAACACACAGTCAGAAGAAAGGAAGAGGACTGTACCAGGCATGAGGCAGTGGGTGTGTCTGCCAGGCCCTTCTGATCTGGCTCACTGCGACATTGCAAGGACGGCGTTCCAGGCCAGGTGACTCCTCCTATGAGAGCGAGCCCCGGGTGCCTCTCCACCACACACTCATTTACTCCTTCATTTTCCACAGGTGACCATGTGCCCATAAGGTGTCAGTCTACACTGGCGTAGGACGCAAAGGTGGAGGGATCAAGGCACTGGCCCCCAGGTGGCTCATGGTTGAGTTTGGGGAGGGAGTCCCAATCCTGCCTGCAGCAGAAGTCCTTAAGTTTCAGTGGGAGTTTCCCAACTTGGACTGGCTCGTGGAAAAGCAAGATATTTGTTCTCATTACTCAGAAATTGAGGATGAACTGTCATCAGGCACAGCTGGATCCAGCACTTTCTGTCTTAAAAAATAATCAGTAAACAAGCCCTTCTCAGTTCCTGTTCTACTCTAAGGCTGAGTCTCCTCTGTCCTAGGACCTTCGTGAACACCACACAAAGTCTATAATACTTTTCAACAGCCTGACTTCCAAAACAGAAATGGTAACATGCTCACCCACGGTTTCATGACCAGAGGACAAAACTCACCAACTGCCCAGCAGGGAACACGTGATTCTTGCTGGCCCCCTCACCACCTCACCTCAGCCAAGTTGGTATTTTATACTCTGTCACTTGCAACACTCCATTTCAAGGTACCAACTTATATCTCAGCATTTTTACAGGACAGAAAACCAATTAGATGTATTAGTGCCGTGACTAGAAATGCATGCTTCAGGCATGGCTAGATCTAGGTGTTCCCATGTTGTCCCTGAGGCTCTATTTCTCTCTCTGTCGTTGCTGTTTTCCTCTGTACATAATCCTTTTCCCTCTTCCAAATAGGTTTTCTCCACATGGCAAGGGAAAATGGCTATGAGACACTGGATAAAGGCCAAGGCTAGGGCGAGACAGGTGAGGTGTCTCAGGCTCAAATTTAAGGAAGGGCCCACTCTCAGGGTTCTGCAAGACTAACCACCCCACACTTTGTGCCCCAGCTGCCCCCTTCCCTCACCCCAGACCCCAGACCCCTGCGCACGGCCCACCAGCTCAGCAGTCCTGGCAGAAAGAGCTCTTCCTTCTCACAGTTTTCAGAGACTGTAAACCAGTTCCAGAAACAAGCTTCATCGGCCCAGCTTGGCCATGTGCTCCTTTCTGGACCATTCCTTGCTGTTCTGAGGATGGAGGGCCACTGACCAGAGTGGACCCCAGGGCCTGGGGCGCCAGAGACTGATTCACAGTCCCTCAAGGATCAAATGGAACCAGGGAGGAGCAGCACCTGAAGATGCCAGCTGGGCAGGTAAACAAACCCCCAAACCCAGGAGCGCCTAATACTCATGACCTCTGAGACTCCACGGGGCTGTGTGCACACACGGCTGGCCCTCAGGTCACACTCTGGGCTCTGTGAGTGCCCGTCGGTACTTTACGCCCCCACTCTGCCCAACATGGACCCTGGCACAAAGCAGGTGCCCGAGACACGTTTCTACGATTATCTGGTTCCGCCCTGGCATTGCTAACAAGGCTGCTTCTTTCTCTGCCCATCAGGAAACCCTGATGGTATGTAGCCGGGGTTTGGTTGTGTGCCTCCCGTTAGAGACGCGTGGTATGGAGAGAGGTGTCAGGGATTCCAGAACATGTGTTCCTCGGGGACAACTTTCTGGGGACACGTGCTGATGCAGAACCAGGCCTCTCACGGCAGCCTCGGAGAGCTGCGTGCCGGCCGGGAAATGCAGGATTCAGCCTTTCTGTGTGGGATCAACGATGCCACCACTACAGCCTGCGACATCTCCTCTTTCCAGCCAACGGGAAAACTCGGAGAACGCAGCAGAGGGCGGGCAGCTGGCCTGGGCCTCCCCTCCTGAGCCTTCAGGTAAACAGGGAGGGACAACACGGGGAGGAAATGTCACCACTGCCATGACCCCGGCTGTGGCAGGCGAGGCCTGGCCTGTGTCCTGGGGGCGGCTCTCCTTCCTAATGACGCCATGGCCAGAGCTCAACACCGGGCAGGGCTTGGCGGTGGATGCGAGCTCGGAGGCAGCAGGGCGGTGGAGGTGGGGTGGTGGCTGGCAGGTGCGCCTTTTATAAACCAGGGTGGGAGGACGCTTCTTGGGGAAAAAATGAGAGTCAGAGGGGTGAGTGCTCTCCACTCCTGACACCACAAGGCATGAGCACCGGATGGGTTGGGCCCCCTGCCAAATGCGGAAGGCCGGTGAGGCCTGACTATTAAAATACCAAAGGCTGACAGCCCCTTAGAATAAACAAGTTGACGGCTTGCATTTTCGACGCACACCCTCATGGTCACGGCTCCCAATCTGGGGGACACGGAGGGGCTTGTAGAGGCAGCAGGGAGCAGGCAAGGCCAGGGAGACTCTGGAGGCAGAGACGGCTCCGAGGCTGATGGAATATTCCAGGCCCTGCATGCCCCAGGGAGGGATGGAGAGGAAGGACCGGATGGTGCCGTCTGGCCTTCAATGTCCCAGACGTTGTTCTTCCATCTCAGAAATTCAGCTTGAATGCGCCCTTTCTTCTCAATTGTTTGAAACTTGGATAAATTTGTCACTTGCCCTGACTTCCTCACGTATGGTTCCTGCACACAGTGGAGCATCTCTTTTCTGCAGGATGAGGCTGCCGCCGGCTGTGTTTGCTGGTACGACAGGGGGTGTTTCGAGGGTTCATTACCAAAGAGGTGCCTTGCTCTAAAAAGTCCAGGAAAAGCGGGTAAATGAAGCAAAACCAGTGTCTCTCCTTCAGGACTTGTCAGGGCCTTTATAGGTCACCATGCACCTGAACCTTGAGAAGGGAGGGGCACCCAGGTGTCTGCTTTAATGACAGAACAGTTCTTTCACAGAACAGCCCATGAGACTTGGCAAGATGCTGGTTCGTTTTTATTTTTTTACTTTTTTATGGTTGCACCTATGGCACATGGACGTTCCCGGGCTGGCAGCTGAACCGGAGCTGCATGGAAGTTCCCGGGCTGGCAGCTGAACCGGAGCTGCAGCTGCTGGCCTACACCACAGCCACAGCAACACAAGATCCAAGCCGCATCTGAAACCTACACTGCATCTTGCAGCCATGCTGGATCCTTAACCAACTAAGCGAGGCCAGGGACCAAACCTGCATCCTCATGGACACTATGTCAGGTTCTTAACCTGCCGAGCCACAATGGGAACTACAGGATGCTCTTTTTGACATTTCAAACTGGATGACTAAGAGGCTGCAGCCGAGGGCATCCGTAGGGACCTCAGAGTGTGAAGACAGGTGGATCCAATGGCGGAATCCCTTCAGTTCACAGATTCCTGCTTTTCTCTGCAGATGTAGCATCGTCCAACTCGCAGCTGACAGCCCGGCCTCGCCTCATCAATAAGCTCATTGGCACTAAGTCAAACAAAAACATCAGGATTTTCCAAGTATTTCTGGCCTGTGCTAAAGATATGACGTTGTTGCCTCCTTTTAAGTAAAGACAGTTGGATTCCCTTGCAGAGGTGATTGCAGGGAAGTCGCCTTCCTGCCCTCCTCTTGGTGGGGTGGAGGTAACCATCAGTCTTTCTCCAGCAGTCACTGCTTTGGCTAACTTTTAAAATTGATGACTGCTTTTTCCACAATCAGGGTCTACTTCTTAAATCAGACCAAGTCTTAATTTTGAAGAAAGGGAACATGGTGCTGCTTCTCTTATTCGCGAGACTGAGCGTGAATGTGAAGGCTTGGCGCGGGTCTGTTAAGCGAAGACACTGGATAAAACGGGGGCTGCCCACGTCCTCGGAGTCCGGGACTGGGCGTGATGCAGACGGCCATCTGGGCTCCAGAGCAGCCCCTGGGCCGGGAGGCGCCCCAACTCTTCCCGCGACAGTGGCGTCATCGTGAGCAGCTGTCACGAAGCACAGACGGTCCCGCGGCGCCTCGGTGCCCACTGAATTTTGTTCAGATGTTTTAAAGGAGCTGCTGTCCAAGGAGGGCTGACGGAGGGGCCTGCCTGTTTCTGAAGAGTTTCCAGCTCATTCGCTCATTCCTGCAGGCTGACCCGACCAGGCCCTGGGCTCCACCCTGTGAGGAGGGCAACAGACAGAGGGGCCCTGGTCTCCTGGGACTCTGAGGCCAGTGGGGAAGCCAGGCCATCCAGGAATTACAATCACACAGGCCTGTGTGCGGAGAGCCTTGCGAGGGAGGTGGAGGACGAGCAGGGCGCCCACGGCCTGTGGCCAGGACCCACGTGGAGGTCTGCAGGCGCCAAAGGAAGGCGCTGCCATTAGTCCTGGACAAACGGGTCTCCCCTGGGTCCCCCCTGCACCCACCCTGTAGGGTCCTCCCGACGGGCAGCCACTGGGCTGGGGGCCTGGCCTGTCCACCCTGAGGGTGACGCCACCAGGGAGCCATCGCCAGCTTCCTCAGCCCTGTCATTTGGAGACACTGGTGCAGGAAGGAGGGCTGCCCCTGACTCTCCCACGTGCACACTGCCTCCCAGAGCCTTCCTTTCCTGAGCATCCATGCATCTCAGAGCTGCCAGATGGTAAATGACAGCGCTGGATGCTGATGCCGGCACCCTTGTCCCCTCCCTGTTCCGCCTGCATTTTCTCACCCTGTCCCTGAACCAGCTTCACACGGCTCTGGCACACCCCCGTTTCACAGAAGGGGAGACTGAGGTGTCCGTGCGTGGCGTGCCGGGCTGGGGGGCCGAGGCAGCCCGGCTCTGAGCCCGCGCGCTCGGCCGTCACAGCACTGCTTCTCACCTTGAGGGGTATTCTTGCACCATCGAACCTTGAACCTGCGCTAACTCCTCCTCCATAAGAAGATCCTCCCAGGCAAAGCCGGTGGGACCGGCTCGGGGAGGCTGCCGCCCCAGCCCCTGCTTCCCTGGCTGAGTTGTGCCTTCTGCCCCGTCCTCCGAGCCAGGCCCATCCCGACCATCTCCCCTCGAGGTGCACAAGGTGAATCCCAATGGGGACCAGCAGTGCCACTGGGGAGCAGAGCGGACGCACCCGAAGGTGACGTGGAGCGACTGACGGTGAGGGTGCTACGGGTGGCGTGAGGAGGGTGGTCGGTGGGGCAGAGCCACCCCCCGCAACCTGTCCTAGTCCCTTGCTACCTGTGCGACAGGGGCCAGGAAAGCTGTGTCTTCCTGTTTTTCTAGGTAAACTACAAACCCAGATTCTCATGTGAAATATTTTCTTCAAAAATACTACAAATAAATGACAAACGCGACTGGCCTGGCATCACGCAGGCCGGGACAATCGGATCTGGGGGCCTTTTTCGGCCCAGCTGCTCCCGCAGGACCCCTGGCCTCACGTCCTCATACCAAGCCCAGCAAGAGGCCGGGCCTGCATCACCCGGGGCCAAAGGTGGCTGGGATGTGTCACAAGAAAGAGGCCTCCGGCTTTGACCAGGCCCCGAAGGCCAGCGTGGGCAGCCTATTTTTAGGTGGCCGCTCTGTTTCTCTACCGCCGGGGACCTGACTAAATGAGCCCTGCAGCTTCTGCTGCAGGAGACCCGTCAGCCACAAGGTCAGAGTCCGCGGCGGGTCACGGGGGTTACCGGGTCTCACTCAGGCCGGTCCCCCGTCCATAGCAGAGCTTCCACAACGTTCCCCCGCCCCCGGAGACCTGAGGGGTCTCCCGGCGGGTTGGTGAGCCATGTGCTCCAGCAGGAAGGCGCTGGGCGCTACCCCCCCCGCCCCTGCCCCCCTCCCCGTCTCGCTCTCCATCTTTTATTTTTGTCCCGATTTCCAGAACACGTTTTTCTCTTCGTGGTTCGTCTCTCCTCTGTAATGAAAAAGCAATAGTAGCAGTAGGTCGCCTGTGATATAAGCTTGTTTTGTTTTCAGCCTTTTTATTATTTAACCTGCACCCACAGGGGGGTAAACCGATACCCCCCTCCCCATGGAAGAAGGAGACAAACTCACGGAAAAGGCCAGGGGATTGTGCAGAGATTCCCGGGAAGGATTTGCCTGGCCGGGAAGATTTAATTTGCCAGACTGCTGGGCCCGTCGGAACTTTCCGTGGTAACCGCCGGGGTCTTGGTAAAGCCGAGCCAGCAGAGGAGGAAAATGAGACCCTGGATCAATGTCTCTGTTTGGAGACCTTAACTTAATGTTCGGTTGGAAAAAAAGGATAGAAACCCAACCAGCCAACTGTGCTTGTCACGGCAGATTAGCCCAAGAAACCCAGGCACTGGTTTGTGACATCTTCCAGGAAAAAGCAGGGGTGCCTGGGGCCCTGCCATGGGGCTTTGGAAAGGACCCTGGTGGCTCTCTTTTTATCTTCTGGTGGCTTCAGCTGCAAACTCGCGCCTCTGTCCCATGCCAAGCCCCTGAAGAGAAGTCAGGATGCCTTGGGCAGGACGCCTGAGAGATCAAGGGGTTGAGGGCGGCCGGCCCTGCCTTGCTGGTGTGAATTGACCTCGTGCGGCCGGTGGGGACGAGAGATGGGCTCGGAGACCAGAAATGCCCCAAGTCTGCCCTGACCATTCTGGGAGTGGTTCCCTGAAGCTGGACTGGGGCTTCGGTACCGAAGGATGCATGCCACCTGCCTGGCCAGACCACGGCCACCGCTGCCCACCCCACCGTGCAGGCACCGCCCGAGGATGCCCCTAGGGACTGAAAGGAAAGGCAGGGCACTGGGGAGGGGGGTGGAAGGAGATGGACTGACGTGAGACGGACCTGCACGTCCTTCGGCTGAGACACAGTCGCTCGGGTTTCCGGGTGGGAGCAAAAGGGATTAGCTTATTTTCACATACTGTGTGTGCCCTTCAAAGATGAAGCAGAAGCAGGATGTCTGCATGGCTGCCCTCCCATATATGTAATGATTGCAAAGAGGAACGTGGGAAGTTTTCAGGTCGAATCTGGCACAGGCACGTCAGGCTCAGGTCAAAAGCAGCATCACCAGGACGAGACATCAAAACCTCACAGGCAGACACGATGCACTGGGGGTTGGGGCGGGTGGGGGCATGCTGCTGGGCCTCCCTCCCAACACGTGACCGCATCTCACCGAGAGCAAACAACAAACCCCAAGCTAGTACTTTCTAGAAAAGAACTGACTAGTATCTTCAGATAAGGAAAGACAGAGGAATCAGCCACATTGGGAGAGATGAAGGAGGCCTGGGCACAAGACACAGCGCAGGATCCCAGACTGGATCTGGGAACAGAGAAGGGCTGATGCAAATTCCGAAGGGCAACAGGTCGGATACTGATGCTCTGGTTGGTAGGACTGTGGCGAGAATCATTTCTTCATTTTCATAAAAGTGACCCAAGATATTAGCACAGGGGAAGTGGAGAGAAGAGGGAGGGGGTGCCCTTTGGAGTCATTTCGGAACTGCTTTGCAGGTCTAAAATCCTCTCAAAGAAAGTAACGCAGGGAAAAGAAACACTGCCCAGGAGTGCCCCCTGCCTCACACGAGCTACAGAAGGTGCCAGAACTCACACCCATGAAGACGCCTGAGACTTCTCTGTGATTCCTCGTCATGTTTTCATCATGCACCATGAAGTCATCTGTACCCCAAGGACATACGACCCCGGGCACAGCTGAAATCTCATAAATAAATTACCAAACACAAGTGGGGGAGGGCTGCTTGGCTTCACTGTGGCTCGGGGATCTCAGCCTCCCCCCCACTGTAAGTGCTGACCTGCATCCTCGGTGAAGGCGAAGATCTGAGGCCGAGGGAGCTGGAGATGCAAGGTCCCCGTCGGCCCCTGGGCTGCTCCCTGGAGACAGAGGTGAGGACGGACCTGGCCATTCCAAGGATGACAGTTCTGCTCTGTTCAGGTGAGCTCAGCGGCCTGTTGTACAGACACAAAAGGTGATCTTAGAGCCCTTAACCTCTTGTCTTTGTCACAGCCTCTATGAGGCCAGGTTTAAAAGCTGAGACAGGGCTCCATGAACGGACCAGGAGGTCCCTGCTATGCCAGGTGGTCCCTGTGTGGAGGATTTCACCCTACTTTCCACTGGGGGGATGCACCCGAGTTGGGAGAAAACACTGACTCCAGGTCCTACAGCAAAGGGAATGTATTGGTCAGCTGTTGCCACCAAGAGGCTGATGATGCTGTGTAACAAGCCACCCTGGACCCAATGGCTTCGAGCAAACGGCTTTTATCTCTCACTCCTGCTTCTGCGGGTCAGCCTCAGCAGAGCCGACCCAGATGGGGGGGGGGGGAAGGTCCAGGCTGTGAGTCCAGCCCAAGTCCAGCATGTGTGGGCCATTCTTCTGGGACCGCTGGACAATGGGGCCAGAGCCATGGTGGAGACGGCCCAGGACAGCGCTGCTTCTTCACCATTCAGGGTGCTTTGCCGTCCGTCTGGCTTGTGGCAACTGCACCTTCTTGTTTTCCATTTGGGGAAACGTCCCCTGCCCATCCCACCCCGTCCTGGAGGGCTTCCTCGGCCGGGGCACTCTGTCCCGGCTTGGCCATGGCATGGGGGAGGTTGCTGACTGCGTGCAGACAATCAGAGGACACTTCTCCTGGCCACAGTGGTGGGCTCAGAGGAGGGCACGGGCTCAGAGGAGGGCACACGAATGGGGCCAGATGAACTGACCTCTGCTCTTTGGTGGTGCCGGGCTGGGAAGTACTGTGGGGACAGGGGTCCACTTGCCCAGCCCTTGGCTCCAGGATGGGGCCGATGAGGATGGAAGCCGAGGGGTGCAATGGAGAGGACGTGACCCCTCATAACACCACTGGGCCCCGGATCCACCCGGGCCTGGAGGCTCCTGAGTCTTATGCTCCAAGCTCTAAGCTAAAGTGATCCCTTCTTGCAAGAGTATGTTTTGCTTTTATTTTATTTATTTATTTATTTATGGATACATTCAACCTGAGTGTAACCAGCACACACCCATCAGAGAAGAAGGAAGGGGCTCCCCAGCAGTGCATCTTTCCAAAGCCCGTTATTGAGATATCATTTACATACATGAATTGCAGCTCTTAAAGCCTACATTTAAATGCAGTTCAGTAAATTCACCAAACCCGCACTGAAACGATTTAGGAAGGTACTCCTGGCCTGTCTCATCCCTCAGAAGATGCCTGAGTCCTTTGTCACGTGTCCCACTCTGTCCTCTCCCGGAAGAGCTGCCTTTCCCGGAGCCAAGGCTTGGAGCCAGGGCTGGACCTGCCTTGTCTGGAGGAGAATGAGCCAATGAGACCCTTCCTCTGGATGGGATCGTGTCATCCGAAAGATTCCTATTATAGAACAATCTGGAAAGAACACTAAAACACTGGAATCTTTGCTTGAGAGGGAAAAGAAATTCTGTTTTTGGTTTAAAATCTCTCCATAGGAATTGGATCCTAGGGTTACACTATACTATGGGGCGTGGAGGCCTTTCTGTGTGGCATCATTTGGGCTCATGGAATAAGCTCTGGTGAATGATATTTGGGAGCCTGGCCAAACATAACCTGAACTTCGCATTGGTGGTAGGATTTTGGACCAGGAAAGAGTATGGCCTTAGGGTCCACTTGGTTGATCAGAAAGTGAATGCAGATTTTGTGTTCCATTTGCAAAGGCCCTTGCACGGGTGACCACTGGCAGAGGACGGGATCAGTAGTGGGCTGATGTGGGGTGATGGGTATCGGGGCAGCCGGATCCTGACCAGAAGTCAAAGCCCCACTTTCTGTTTCTCAGCAGCTGCGGTAACTACAACTTCTTGCCTCCTTCCTCCTTGACTGGCTCCCCCCGCTCCCCCGACCCCCCCGCCACGGCTAGGACACCTCTGCTTGGTGGCCCCACAGGCAAGGCCATCGCTGTGTTGAAAGCTCTTTACTGCCATGAACTGGTTAGTAGCGCAGTTCCCCATGTGGGCTGAGCTCAGGTGTGGTGACCGGGGCTGGTCCCTCAGCAGGGCTGGGCCGGTCCTTCCTCCCGGGGGGAGCCACTCAGACACAGAGTGAGACCTGCTCCTTCAGCAGGCCTGGGCCAGGGCCCGCTCTGAGAAAGGGCCTGGAGACAGGCCTGGCGCCCCAGAACAGACCCTGCCTGACCTCACTGAGCCAAGCCGACAGACGCAGCAGTGTAGCCGCAGTTCAAATCAGAGATGACAGAAAGAGAAGCAACATAGAAGGACCCTGCCAAGAAGGTGACTGGGGTCAGGCATTTCCTACCTTTGGAAAGGTGCAGAGCTTTCTTCTGAGAAGCCTAATTCTAGAGAGTCCTTCCCACTGATTTCTTCAAGATTTAAAATTAGACTTAGCTTCCTTTCAGGAGTTTTGGAACCTTTCACAAAGGCACAGTATTTCGGCGACGTCCAGAGGTGCGCCTTGCTCTCGCCCTAGACCCTGTGTGGGGATGCTGAAATGGGTGTTGGGCCCATCTGCCCTGAAGACGCGCTCCCAGCCTTAGCTGATCCCAGGGCCTGAGGTCCAGAAATGAGGGCCAGTGAAGCCCACTGGCCTTGCCTGGCAAGAGCTGGTTGTTAAATACTCAGGAATTCGGGAAACCAGTTGTTAAACCATCTTTAACGGCTGTCAGCGATGGGGTAACTGACACTCCGGAAATGGCTCAGTGCTAAAACTCACCTCTCCCCTCTGTGTTCCACAGAGAGCTGGCTCACCAGCTCACCGCGCACACTCATGCCTGTACCGGTTGCACCTATGAGCTGTCTGCCTTTGGGTTAGTGTTTGGCTCCTGGGCCTTAATTTCCTCATCTGTACAATAGGAACAACGGTGGTATGCATCTCACGAGGTCACTGTGAGACCTTCTTGAGGTGAGGCCTCTATAAGCCTCTTGGTACCCGCTCAGCCAGTGCTGGTTCTGATGGAACTAAAAGCCAGCCGAGTCCTAGGATGCCACACCAGCCACTCGGGGGGCGGTGGGGGGGGGCAGCAGGGAAAGCGCCTTCTGCAGAGGCACAATTAGAGCCATGCAGACAGAGCCATCTGATCAGGAAAAGTCATTCAGGCAGGCATTAGGGCCACAGAAACAACAGCCTCATTTAAAAGGACGAGCTTTCACGAAAATAGACTAACTCTATGCTTCCAGAAAACGCTCCCCTAAGCCACAGAAGCATTTATAATTATAGTAACAAGAAATGAGCAGGGCAGAGACTGGAGTCTTTTCACGGAAGAGTCACGGGCAGGAGTGCTGTGTCGAAGGAGGGCAACGTGCCTCTTCTTTGGTCACCGAAGTCCCGACAAAGACCCTTCCACGCTCCTGGCTGGGGGGTGTGGAGGGGGGGTTCCACGCATGGAGCCCCTTGAGTCGTCAGCACAGGTGAGGTGTGCTATGGGGCAGAGGAGGGTCAGGAGCCCTGGAAAGTCTGGTCCTCGTGCTCTGCTGCTTTTGGGGAGCATGGTGTTCAGGCTCAAAGATGCTGGGACACCAGGTGCATGATGCGAGGAAGGTGAAGCCGGAGCCCCCGTGCTTGATTCAGATGCTCACGGTCCACACTGTGGGCCAGCTCTCCTCCGGGCTGGGCTCAGGGCCCTCTGAGCAGGCAGCTTGGGCACAGCCCTGAGGCTGAATTCTGATTTGACCCCTTAATAGCCTTGAGAGGGACTCTCCCCTGAACTTCAGAGGCTGGCGCCTGCCTCTCCGGCTGCTGCGTTATCAGCAGTGTGTCTGGAACCTACTGCCTCACTCCGGCTTCATCACCATTTTCTCTTCTTTCCTGATTTCCCTGCTCCCCGGGGCCATAAGGAAAGCATAAGCAATACACAAGCTATGTCCTCCCTGTCCCCTGGTCTCCTGTCCCGTCAGTAACCGGGCTCTGTCCGTGGTGCTGGGTGTGCTGCTCAGGGCATGGCCCCGGTGGTGAACTGACCGATGAGATTATTCCTGCCAGTCCCGTCTTTAGCGGGATGTCTTCCTTTAGGGATTCAGAAAAGAATCCAACTAAGGAAAGTGCTATGGAGGAAGCAACGGGAAAACCAGGATGGGGGTAGTGCAGGACAGGGGTCCTGCAGACAATGGACGAGGACATCTGAGCAGAGGACACGTCAGCTGAGACGCGACAGATGAGGGCAAGGAAGGGCTGGGAGAAGCACGGAGACACACAGAGAGACACACAGACGGAGACACGCAGAGAGACACAGACGGAGACACGCAGAGAGACACACAGACGGAGACAGAGAGAGACACACAGAGAGACACACAGACGGAGACACGCAGAGAGACACACAGACAGACACACAGAGAGACACAGACGGAGACACGCAGAGAGAGACACACAGAGAGATACACAGACGGAGACACGCAGAGAGACACACAGACAGACACAGAGAGAGACACACAGAGAGATACACAGACGGAGACACACAGACGGAGACACGCAGACACACAGACGGAGACACGCAGAGAGACACACAGACAGACACATCAACACACAGACACACATAGAGAGACACAGACACACACAGATACAGACACACACACAGACACAGATACCCACAAATACAGACACACACAGACACACACACAGAGAACACACACAGACACAGATACAAACGCAGACACACGGACCCACACACACAGCCAGGCCAAGTAAGGCATGACTACAGGTCCTTGACTCTGGAGGGCAGGCACAAGGGCATGTGTTATAGCTTTCCTTTCTGTCCTCTTTATTTTTTAAAGGTTTATAAATAAATAAAACAAAGCAACAAAGATAAATCGCTTGAAAAAGGGTCAGATTTGGCATATTTGAGGAGCAGAAAGTCCAGCGAGGCCAGGGGACCAGGCTGAGCACAGTTCCGACCCACAGGTCCTGGGAACACAGCGGGTGACATGGCCCGGAGCATCGGGCTGCGAATTGGACCAGCCTGGGTTGTCAAGAGGGCCTCTGCAATCATGCGGCCTTCAAAGTGGAAGGAGGAGGCAAGGCGGCCGAGAGGGTCGGGGGCTGGGATGAGAGGGGGTCAGGGTGATGGCGTGTGAGAGGTCATGGGTGATGGGTTGTAAGGGGGTCATGGTGACAGGATGGGAGGGGGTCAGGGTGAGAACTCCATCCGCTTTTGCTGGCTTTGAAGATGGAGGAGAGGCCGGGAGCCAAGCACCAGGGGCACCTCTAGAACCCAGAAAAGACAGGAAACAGCATCTCCCCGGAGGGCGGAGGCCTTTCCCACCCCAGGATCTTTGCCAGTGAGACCCTTTTAGTTCTCAGACCACCAGGCCTGTGAGATAGCAATGCTGTGCTGTTGATGACACTAGGTTTGCGGTCATTTGTCACGGGGGCCACAGGGTACCAGTGCAGCCTCCGAGGAATGGTCAGTTCACGCGATGACCTTGCCCTGGGAAGGTGTTAACCCCTCAGCAGGAGTGAGTCTGACCCCCAGCACAGGTGGAGGCATCTGCGGACATCTCGGGTCCTCGGAGCTGGGTGGGGGCTCTGGTCCTCTGGCAGGTGGAGGCCAAGGATGCTGCTCACCGCCCTGCCCAGTAGGATGCCCCACACAGCCAGCTGACCCAAAACCTCACCTGTGCTGAGCCTGAGACCCTCGCATAGAAAAACAAAATCTTTATCCCAGCTGAGAAGGCGTGTTTTCAAAAAGGTTTCTTAAGGGCGCCAGCAGAATACACCGTGAGTGGACTGTTTTTTGCTGCTGAGGTCAGAATTTGTCCTGATGCCTGATGGCAATGGGCCTCGTCTCCCCACATGGAAAGCCGACACCTCGCAGCTCCTTCAGGGTGTCTGGGGTGCGGCCGGTGCACTGTGCCAATCTGGCGAGAAGGCGCCTTCTCAGGGCCTCACCGTGTACGGATGACTGGGGAGTGTGCCTATCTCTTACCAGCCGATACTGTGTCTTTGTACCTGCCCTCCTTAAAGGAAGTGGCTAACTCCCAATGCTGGCCTGGCAACAAATTAAAATCTGACCCACGTGACTTTTGATCCTGGGTATAAATAAGAGGGAAGACGTTTTGCTGATCATGAAGGTGAGCCTTGAAATGCTTGACACAGTGGGTCACTGGCCCCGGGCAGAAAGCAATTGCTCGCAATCACATGTGTGATTGCCCTTCGTAAACTGTTCAGCTCGAACTGTGTTGTCTGTTCTGAACTTGCTGAAGAATGTCATTGCCAGGGAGAACGTGCACCTTCAAAGGTGAGTCTGTACCTAAAATGATGAGCTGGATGCTTTTACTGAACTCCAGGAAAAACAACCACCCCTTCATCTGCTCAGGGGCCTCCTGGTATGTGTATCATTTAGAGGTGGCTCCGGATGAACGGGCCCCAAGAATCAGATAAGAAGACCACGTGGGACCTCAGGGTGAGAAAGTCAGCACTGGATCAGGAGATCAGGAAGAAAGATAAGTTCTCCACTGGTCTAATGGATGCCTCGTTTGATGCTGAGTTTCTGAGAATGGACAAAGACACACAAACGCATGTGTGTGTGAGCACAAACACACACACACACACACACACGCACGCTGAGATAGAGGCACCTGTATATTCATTGTGTGTGTGTACACAGCCACGTGGTGGATATACCGTCAGGGGAATATACCACTTCAGATACTATTTATTAAGCAGCTGCTGCTTGCGCACCACATCTTATCTCTCATCCATTCCACACAAGATCCTTGCAGCTGGAGATCACGGTGTCTCTCTTAAGAAAAGGAGTCTGAGCCCCGGCTCACACTATTCCCCGTTACACGGCAGAGCAGAGAATCAAACACAGAAGAGGATTCAATCGCTCTCCTCTCCGTTAGGCTGGTTGCAGAGAACCCAGAAGTCTTGACAAACGACCTAAGGGCCATAGGCAAAAGCTAAGTATTCTGGTCACAGCCGGGATTTTGGTATCCAACCTCCATCCTCTTAAGTCTTAAAAAAATTTTGCTTGAACTTGGATATATTCTGACTTGGTTGCATCTAGGGTGTCATAAATCACCTCCCTTGCATCTGGGATTGCATGAGCACCAGCATAACCCCCAGTCTCCAGTCACTCCAGAAGGGGCTGACAATCCCAGCAGGTGCACCATGGCCAGGTACAGATTGTTTTTTTCAGTGTGTTCTAGAATGTCCCACAGGAGATGAAATGGTAAACAGTGGCTTGTTTGGGATTCTTCCTTGCTAGGGAAATACACATTAGTGCCCACTCTGAATTCAGCATCCCTTGTGCCTCTAGGTGATGAAGCTAGTTAAGCAAAACTGTAGAAACAAATGCACCCCCAGACCTCAGGCTGAAGGGGAAAAGATGGTGCGTGCATTTCCCGGGGAGACTGTGAAAGGCTGCAGCCGTTGGCTGCCTAATGACTTTGACATTTTGTTTCCTGCAGTCCTTCCTGGGTGGGAGAAAGACCCTTGGGAGACTAGCTCTGCTCTGCTCCGAGGGTCTTGAACCTCCTGCCTGACAGTTTTGGCTTTGCTGTGGCAGTATTATGTTGGAACCTTGGAACCCCTCCTCTGTCTGCAGAGCTCTTTAGAAGGGGTACACTGCGTCCCAAGTGGCAAATGACAAATTTTCTTCATTCATACGGGTGCCAAAGGAGCAGGTCAGTGCGGGGTGTTCCTCTTTGGATTATCACAGTAGATGCCCATTCCGGCACGCACCTGTCGCTTACCAACAGCAGCGACACCAGGCGTCACTTAATCATGTAACTGAACTGCGGCCACCCTCTCGGCCCACAGAAACATGACGATCTGGTTCTCCAACAAATATCTGAAGGTTTCGGCTGCCAACAGATATTGATCGATGTCAGAGCTCCTTTCCAAAATCGATACCAGCGCGCAGCCAGGACTCAGGCTCCGGAACAGAGGGAGCTGACGGTCTGAATCTCTCTAACAGGCTGGCCGCCAGAGACCTGGGCGTCTCTGTGGAAGGATGCACCCGGCCCACCCGCCGTCAGAGTTTGTCTGGCAAAGCGCTGTTTGGGGAAATCTGAGCGGCTCCCAAGAGGAAACACATTTATGAACCAAAGAGAAGCTTCCCTCTGGCGGATCTTCATCGTCACCTTCCTTATCACCTAAGCGATTCTCAGCTGATGGTGTTTAATGAGATCCACGTCGTTCAGACAGCGTTCAAGCTGTGATCCAGCAAGGCGACACCAATTTAGCCTTCCTAAACCTCCCTCCTGACTTTTTTTAAGTACTTCATGCCACATAAATTAGACTGCCATTGAGATAATTGGATCCTTGGGGCTCTTAATTTTTCGCAGATCCACTATTTTGAAAATAAATCATGAACCATCATCTTGGAATGCCGAAGTTCATGTACATCGAACATGCTTTCCTGCCTCAAAGTCGGCATGTGTCTCCATCTTTAACAGGTAACTGACAGCTCCCTCCTCTGCCGTCTGGACCACAAGTTAAATCTAAAATCCTCATGTCATTCCAAAGTAGCCAGAATCCTTCTGGCTTTTCGTCAATCATCTTTCCAGAAATGAATATGTCCAAACACTCAGCAACTTTATAATCGGTTGAAACGGATGTTTCCAAAAGCACGCTTTCCATTCTGCATTTGCACTGAGTGTGTGAATTCTGAGTAGACAGAACATCTCAATGATCATTCAGTATAGATGAATAGGCTCCCCTGATATAAAAAGAACTCGATTACATGTTTCAATAAAGAAAAAAAAGCGTGTCTTTCTCTTTCAAAAAGATCTCTCCTTTTTTTGCCTGTAGGTAGCATAAACATTAGCACAAAGCGGACAGCTGAGATGCACTCCTCCATTGCTTTTGATTATAAAATGCGAAGGCACACCCATCACCAAGTTGCTGCGAACCCTGAAGTATCTAATAGAAAGTATCGATATTACCAGTGAGGGGAGGAACGGAAAACAATGTATCCAATGTCAAGTACAAACTCATTACCCCAAATTCATTTCCTCTGCTTCCCACATTGCATCACCCCCATCATTCTTCAGCTGGCAGACAGGACAGAAGGAGAGACACTCAATAAATAAAGTGTAAATGCATTTTGCAATTACAAAGTGTTAAATAAAACACTACTCATAGCCAGGTGACGGCAAGGAGGCTGGGGGACACCGCAGGAGAGGGAAGGACAACTAGGCTAGGTCCTCCGCAGTTTTTCTGACACCCTCCCAGTGGACTTAAACTTCCTTTGAGGGGCTCTTCGTGAGGCAGTGCGGAGCATGGAGAGGAAACGAGGGACATTTGTTGCAGGGCGAGCCCCTGGAATGACAGAGGCAATGCTTTGCCATTCACGGGCCCCTGGCCTCTGTGGGCTTCTCTCACTGGCTCTCAAGGCGTCGATCTTGGGTGCCTCTTTGCTGACACAGAGGTCATTTGATCGGAAGTGACGTGATGCGGGCCAGAAACCACACGCAGCTCATGGAGGCTCCTATCGACCTCCAGAGCTGTTCACATTTTAAGAGGCACATGAGTCATCCAGGAATCTGCATACAATGCACCTGAGGTTTAGCAGGTCCAGGTGGGACCCAAGACTGCCTCCCTTCCTAACAAGCCCCCCGTGATGCCGTGATGCCGAGGCGGCTGGCCCCAGGGCCTCGTTTCCAGGAGTGAAGCCCTGTGGCACAGAAGGTTTCTGAGTCTCTAGGGAAATGGGGTCTTATCTTAGGTCACAGGTTTTCACCTGGATACTTGTCACACATTTCGTGAGGGCTGCAGTGAAACCTGAGCACGGCCATAAAGCAGCAAAATTGCCAAGGACGATTTTAAGGGTTCAAGTTGCAGGTAAATCAACGTCTTCGCCTCCTTGCAATCAATTGTTGGTAAAAGAGGAAGGTGGGTTTACAGTCAAAGCGTGAGAATGTGCTTCAGGGACGGCTCATCATTCATCTGCTCATTTAGACTTTCTTCCCAAGCGCCCGCTATGAGTCAGAAGTGCCGACTTCCGCGGCTCCTATGTCAGTAACCCTCCAGGGACCACGTGGGGATGGCAAACTACAGAAGGTCTATGTCCTTGCAGAAGCACCCGGGGCCTGTCAGACAGCGTCATGCCCACGGCGGTCCTCTATTTCGGCGCAGGGGCAAATGGCAGTGAGAGGAGGCCTGAGCGCCGCCCCACCCTTACAGCATGACCGCGGCTCCCCCTGCGCCCTCCCTGCATCGCCGTCATTGCTATTGTTTGCAGCTTATCTCTTCTCTAGACTGACACAGCAACACAAAGCCTCAGAATACAAACAGAACCAAGAGAGGACAGCAAGGATGAACTGTGTACCACCGGGGAGTGACACAGGATCGGGTCAGTTCCATCTCATCCTGCCCATCGATGAGCCAGAACGGACTGGGTTCCATGTCACCCGGCCCGCGTGGGATGCCACTGATCTCTCTCTTGGTCCCTGTCTCAGCCACGTTCTCGAACCTCACTGAACTGCTGTGGAGGTCAACGGGGAGGCCCGAGTGAGAACTGCCACCACTGGTTGAGAGGAGCGAGGAGCCCACTGCTCCAACGTGGTGCTAACTGGTCTGCGATGCACCGCATCAGCGTCAGAACTCAAATCATTACCCCTCTGCCTTTTTTCCCCGAGGACAGCCCTTCTCCAAGGTCTCCCCATGCCTGACCTTCGGTTAAAGGGGCGCCTGTTTTCAGTGATGAAGACTTGCTGACACTCTTCCGTGCCACGGCTCGCGTCTGCTTTTCTAACGCCGCCCCTGATGGTCTCGATGTGTCTTCCTATTGCTTGTGTTACTCAGTGGTGTATAGTTCAGCCTGGAAGCACTCCTTTGACTCTCTGATGTTTTCAAAGGTAGGAACAAACCCCATCTTTTTTTTTTTTGCCTTCCTCACAGTGGCGAGCGAGGCTGTGATGGCCGGTGGGAGCAAAGATGGGAAGCAGAGAAGGTCCCCTGACCTTCGCGATGCAACTGCGAAGTGCAGCCCGAGCCTGTCCTCATTCAGGTCACAAACTGGAGTCACAACACGTTGGCTGCACCTGTGTCACTCTTCACTCCACGCTCCCTGGCCATCCACTGAATTAAGGCACTTGGTGGCCCGTTGCAGGCGCGTCCCCACGCCCACCGAGAGCACCGCCGTCCACACGGAGCATCCAGAGGAGCCTCTGATGTCAGCGCATAGAACCCGCCTTCTTGGGTCTCAGGAGGGTGTCGGGAAGATAGAGAAGGGACACGGAGGCGTCTCCCTCAGCCCATCAGCAGGCCGGGGGCCAGGCTGCCTGCCGAGCTCTCTGGAGAGGAGGACCACACAGGTGAGAGGCCCGGTGGTGCTGGAGCCAGAACCGGGCCTCGGGGAGGTGGACCCCACTCACTGTCCGTGCGGAGTCAAGCTGTAACATTTCTGTGCTTGGAGCTAATAATATCATACCTGCATTTATAATATGATTGATATTTTAATTATGGGTTAACAACAATGCTTGCACATACTGTTGCTTAATTGAAGAAATTGCTTTATGATAGGTAGTGTCGTCTCAATATATGGTTCAAAACAATCCAAGCTGGCTGAATAAGTGCCACAACACTTGGTGTTATTTTGGGGAGAGTAGCGACAAAGTGCCTTCATGACTAATTCCGTGCATGACCTTAGGCAAACCATTCAGTGCTCTGGGGGGCATCTCAGGTCCCTCAACTATAGAGTAAGGGCTGGAATAGATGGCCTCCAAGAATTTCTTAGAAGATATGCATTCTCTCTTAGCTGGGGAAGCCTCTAAGACTAAGGGTGATATTTATTTGTTAATGTATTCATCCCCTAAGCATTAATGAATTGAATGACTAATTAATTTATTTATTAAGAGCACCGGCTAGCCACCAGGCCCTCTGCTCCATGCTAGAAACAGAAGAGTAAGGACGGGAAGACGGAATGGCTACGATGTCCACTCAGTGCAGCAGGATGGCAGCTGCTGGCCCAGAGCCCCAGAACCAGAGAGAAACACCCTCCCCCGACAGAAAGCCCCCCACCTGCTCACATGCTCCAACCTGCTGCCATGGACAAAAGGCTTGGTTTTTAACCAGTGTGCATTCCCGGGGGCGTAAGGATTAGATCCAGCCCCTTTGGTGGAGCTTTTCTTAATGTTCCAGGCAGAGGGCAGTGGATCTTAACCCTGGAGGTACCATGGCGGTAGGGGTCAATAAAGAGACGGCAGCATCATCTCGACGCCAGCGGTGATTGAACTCATGACGGAGAGGTCCTCGGAACTCAGCTCAGAGATCTGCGGAGAGCTGGGCGCCTAGAGCCCCTGCCTCGCGTATTTTCTCCATCTTTTCTTCCCGAATGTGCTCTGGAGATGCAAAGACTTCATTGCTCCACTCTCTTTCCAGATTACTCCTTTACTGCACACTTCATGTCATGTCAGGCAGGTCCCGTGTAATTCCCGTTTAGCAGATGGGGAGACTGAGGAACGTGCTGGGTGAGTCTACAGAGCTAGGGGTGTCTGCTGCAACCCCACAGTCTCACCCGGGTGCCGTGCTCTCAGCCATTTGCTCAAGCTGCTTTGTTCTTCCTCTGAAGGACCGGCTTACATAGAAGGAGCTAAGCCAGCAGGTTGAAGGCTCTAGGGAAGGGGCCTCCGTGGGAAAAAAACCCACAATTCTCGCTGCCTCAGAGATGGAGAAAAATGGAAAGTCCCCAAGTAGTATTTAAATCCATACACAACGAGTTATTGACCATGTAATTGGAGTAAATGCTCAACACGGGAGTAGAAATTGTAATGAGGTCTCCGATCCTTCTGAATCCCAAGGAGAGAGAATGATGTGAGCGCCGAAAGCAAGCTTTCCGGCTCCGACTCAGTTTCTGCTGACCAGCTCCAGGTGGGCAGGCAGAGGGCCACCCTCTCCTCCCCCGCGGACAGCTCGCGTCATTGCTGCCTTGGTGGAACTCGGTCGAGCCCTGGGCGGACACGCGAGCACATCGGAAGCAGTAAACGAATCCCCTGTCAAGTGGATGCTGATTAATGTGTTCCCATCACTCGAGGCCGGCAGAGGAAACAGCCACAGACTGAAGTCCACTGGGCACCAGGCAGCCACGTGGGGAGAGCAAAGCATTGCATTAAAATCTATTAGCAAACGTCCCACGGAATCAATGTGACACCACTTGTTCTTTCTCTTACTTGGAGAAGCCGTCCAGCCACTTCTGACATCACCCATAACTGCCACAAGCTCGGGCAGCCCGGGTGGGCAGCGAGCACACAGTGGGCACTCAGTACACATTTGCCAAACGAACTGTGCTTATTATTCTGTTCAAAGGGATGCTGTATTGATTGTTCCAGCTTCAAGAATCGAGGAAGGCAAGCAGCTTATTAAAGGCAGCACAATATCTGCAGAAATTTCTGTCTCCCTTTAGGCCCGGTTTTCAAAGTTTTTGCTGCAAATAATACAGCTATTTAAGCCGACAGCAAATATGAACAGTGGCTGCTCCCAGCTCAGGTGAAGCCAAAATCACTCGTGTGCACTGTGTGGATTCTCAGGTTGTTTACAGGCCCACGTCGTGGTATTTCTGACTTTGATCTTGAACAAACAGCTTGAAGAGGAAGGGGGACTCCTGTACCAAGAGTGTCCACCTAAGTCTCCTCTGCCCAGAATCCCTCCCCAGGGCCTCCCCGCCTCTGCTTGTTGCTCCTGGTGCCCATGTGAGCTCCCACTACGTGTGTCTGCCCCATTCAAGGGCCACACTACACGTATGAGTTTTGTCCCTGCTTGTCTGTGGTCGATGACGACGTGTCATGGGCCAAACCCGACCTGCCTCCTGGTTTCCTATGACCTACGAGCCACAGCAGGGGTCAGCGGCACCGGGGTGATGGACCCCAGTAAACACCCTGGACACCAAACTCAGGGGAGCCTCCCTGGTCGGCAATGCTTCATGCACCTCGTCACATCAAGCTCTCCCCGACTCTACTCGGGGAGCATAGCTGGGCTCCCACACCTGGTCTCTTCCAGGCCTGCCCTAGACACACCTTCCCTCAGCTGATCTTAATCTGCATCGTTACATGTTGATAAACCGTAACCATGAGCACAACAGCTTTCCTGAGCTCTGCCAGTCCTCTAGGGAACTATCCAACCTGAGAGTGGTCTTGGTGGGGTCTCTGGACCCACAAAGGGTGGTTGGTCCGATGGTTTTGTTGAAATGTGAGGTTCATGAGGGCGAATAGTTTACCCGTTCCATGGACTCCAAGGTGAAGGTCCGTGTCCCCTCATCCATTCTGATCCATCTGCCTCCTCCTGGTGCTTGACTCTGTGGGAGGAAGGGTCTGTGGTCTTTCCTCAAATTGTGTTATTTCCACCTGCTGTTTGGAAGGACGTACTATCATCTCCATTTCAAAGATGAGGACAGGAGGGCTCAGAGCGGTTTAGCACCCCACCCTGAATTTCAAGGTCAGAGAGCAGCAGAGCCAGACAAACCCAAACCTGTTTTGTTTATATTTTCAACTACAAATTAACTTCCAAAGTTCCCAGGAGTTTCTTACATAAAAAGTCATTTTCAGTCTTTTTATTAAAGATTTATTTGGCCAAGTGTGACACAGAGGGGAAGCTGCAGAGAAGATCTGGACGTTCGCATCTGAAGAGGTTTGTAAAAGCCAGATAAAAATACAGCGTTTTCTGTTCCAATTAGAACTGCATGTTAGAGAATACTGGTATCAGGTCACTGTGACCCATAAAACTTGGCTCTTTTTATGTGGAACTTTTTTTCTTTTTCTTTTTGGGTTGTTTTCCTGGGAAAGCCTTTTTCTTTTAAAAACCTAGAAAATGCAAACAAGAAGAGAGAATGGACGGGTCACCTAGCTTCCTGTAAGGGAGGGGCATCCGCTTCACGTTTGGGTGCGTTTGCCCAACTCTCTGGATGAGAGAGGATAATTTACGGTAAAGTTTTCTAGTTTAAATAAGGATTCTTCGGCGGTTAGAGTTGTCCTCCGTCCTGGCTACTGGACAGAGCCAGAATCTCTGCAGACCAGCAGGCTCCTGGCTGACCTCAGCATGAAAATCATCCTGCTGGATCCAGCAGTGACCCAAGTGCTTAAAAGCCAGATTTCTTCCAGTCACCGGTGCAGTCTCCAAGGGTTAATTCATCTCTTACTGTGGCTGAAGTAGACAATTGGGTAACACGTTCAAGAAAACGTGTCACGAGCACGTGGATGTCAGAGACTGTCTAGGTGTCACCCCACAGGTGGAAAACCCCCGCTTGGGTGTAAGGTCCTTCGGTTTCCTCTGTTTTTGATAAACTGCAGCTGCTGTGGTATCTCCTCCTGGCAGGAGTGTGGGGGGTGAGCCGAGACCACACTCATTGGTGTTTGTTTTTATGCAGCCAAACCTTCTTCTAAAACACGTCTCTGCATTAATCTTTTCAAATGCTTGCTGAACGTGTCTAACTTTCGCCCACAGTGACTGATTTTCCTAAGGATATGGAGAGCATCCGTCGCCTGGATTCTGAGATATTTATCACGTTTCCAGCAATTTTTCTGTAATTATGTCATTGATGATTAACTCTGTTTCCACAGTTCTGGTATTTTCCTTAGAAATAGCTGCAATTCCTCACATTGGTTTTCTTATCTATAATTATCCGTTTTATCTTATCGCTTCAACGTTTTCACCCGCGTTGTGCAAGAAAGAGCCTCTCGAAGTCTCCGTGCTTCTCCGCACTTTCTGATTTTCTGGGTGGGACCTTGCGAGCCTGGGTTCCAGAAGGGCACTGAGCCACCCCCACGGAGGGCCTGGCTTGGGAATTCAGGCAAGTCCGAAAGCATCTCGACTCAACTCACACTTTAAAACAATCATATCCTCCAAACAGCACTAGAGACCCAGGTTTCACTCTATAATAGAAAGATTATTTAAATACAGAGTGCTACTCAGATGATGTAAATCATTTTTTCATTCTACACATATTTATTAAGTGCCTGGACATAGCCGTCACTTTCCTAGTTCTTGGAAGAGAAAATAAAACACAAAATCCCTGATCTCATGGGAGAGACCGATGATGAACAGGACGGGCTAAGTTGAGGTACGGAGTATGTCAGAAAGGGCCCAAGCGCTTAGGAACAAACTAAGATGCAGAGGAACTGAGATCTGGGGAGCGTGTAGATACCAGACTCCGAGCTGCAGGCTCGCCTTCTCCCTTGTTCAGCCACTGACACTCAGGAACGCGCACCGACCACCATCTGAGTAAGCTTTACCGGCAGTAACATATTTCACGCCCACTTGTCACTTCAGAAGTGTTCTAGTTTCAGGCCGTTGCATCCTCACCTTTCTGGTAAAGCGCATGATGTTCTGAGCAATTCCTCCTCCCCTGGATTAGGAAGTCACCTGTGAGCCCCGCCTTCTAATTTCCACCGCTTTTAGCAATTTGTTTCTACGGGAATTTGCCTTTCAGTGGTTTGAACAACGCAGCAAAGCGTAAAACAAAGACCAGTTCCAGCAGGTGCTCTGCAAGGGCAGCGAGAAGGATCTCTGCCTCTGAGCAGCCCATCACTCCTGAGCTTCATGTTTCTCAGCTCAGCGTCCACCGGGGGCAGCCCGGAACGGGGGAAGGAACAGTCAACGCCAAGTATTTTCAAGGCCTCTTAGGAGGTGCATCTATTTCCCCAAGAGTCTAAGGCCTGGCCCCACACACTCCTTTCCCCCACGGGGAGGGTGGTGGGAAGAATCCCCCCCCAAGAGTGTCCTCACCCTCACCCCTGGAACTAGATGACCCGCATGGCAATGGGACTTTGCAGATTTAACTGAAAATCTTGAGAGCGTGTCCCGGATGGTCTGAACGGACCCAGGGTCCTTACGGGAAAGAGGGAGGCAAGAAGGTCAGAAAGGGAGACACGAGGACAGAGGACAGGGGCAGAGGTGATGCCCCCATGGACTGTGAAGACGGAGGAAGGGGCCACAAGCCGAGAATGCAGGCCCCTGCAGAAGCTGGAAAGCCGCGCCAGGAGCTGTCCCCCAGAGCGTCCAGAGGGCCCAGCGCCGGAGACACCGTGGTCCTGCCCCAGGAGATCCCAGCTGGACTCCCAGACCCTGGAACTGTCCGATCACTCACACCTGCTATTTTAGCTGCCGCGTTGGTGGAATCGGTTTCAGCAGCCACAGGAGGCTAACACAGGGGCCGTCGCTGGGGTTTCCCTCCAGCTGTGTCAGGGCCACAGAGGAGACGCGTCCAATGGCGCTGGAAAGGCACCCTGGGCCCTGAGCCCGTTCCCGTGGCCGTGGTCTCAGTGTGGTGCCATGGGGCAGGGACTGGGGCGGGTCTTGTTTGATGCTGTATCCCTGGTGCCGGTCGTGGCGTCCGGGACACACCCTGGTATTTGTCGGGTGACTTGAGCGAGCTCAGACCCGCAGAAGTTCTGCATCAGGAAAAGGTGCTGGGAACAGGTCTGACTTGATGCCACGTTCGGGGCCTGGGCCCGAGAGAAGCCCTGAAGCCCTGAGATGCCCCTCTGCCGGGAATCTGCCTTTGAGAAGCCGCCCACCCGCCCGCACCCCTGTGCCTCCAGAGGTGCATGCGAGGGGCTCCATGCCCAGCCTCCCCCCGAGGAGGCCCCTTCCAGCGTCATTAGGGAGCCATCACTTAACATCTTCTTTTTCCTTTCCTTCTTTCTGAGCAGCTGGGCAAACGCACGTGTGTCTCGGGAGGAACAGCGGTGGGCCCATCACAGCAGGACCCTCTGGCCCATGACGTCACTCGAGGCGAGCATTCCTGATGGAGCAGCCCGGGAAGGCACGGGGTCCTGAGTTTACTGCACGCATTTCATTCCACTAAAGACACGGCCTTTCCTGCCTCTCAGGCTTCCTCTGTGTCCAAGGCAGTGGCCTGTGTGGGCTCCGAGGGGACCGTTGTTTAGACATGGCCATTCCAGGTGAAAGCAGCAGAAGTTTCCATCGTCCAGATGCCCGGCTCCTCTCGGATGCAGGGGCAGAACCAAGATGCCGTCGCCACTGACCTACGCTTTGCCCACTGCTCTCCTTCCGCAAAGAATACCCTGGAAATCGCAGCCCAACCCAGCGCCCGCCCATCCCGACCACTCCCACCAGATGTCCTTTCTTTTAAGAGACAACCTTTGGTGACGGGGGGTAACACACCAGCTGTATGGGGGGATTAAGTCTGTGCTAGAAGAATGAGTTATGCTCCAATAAAGCCAAACAAAACTTAATTGCAGAGGATGAGCCCACCAAAAATTACGTTCACAGTGGAAAACAGGAGAGAGCTAATCACCGCAGTGCAGTGTTCCATTTCGCTATAATTCTACAGTCAATTAGTATTCTGTTTAATTGCACAATTAATGAACATATAAATTCAATTCATAGTTTATTTCTACCACTAAATTACTTATTTGAATTGCCTCTCTTTGGAAAAAAAACTAAGCGACTCAAGGCGCATGTTATTAAAATGACTCGGCAGTGTACATTCTGGGCACGCCTTAATTGTACAACAATTACTCCACTCTTATGGCTGGGATGCTGCTGGTGTTATTGGGAGCCGAATAACTTAATTTCCTCTTATCAGACAAACAGGTAATAGTTTCACCGACAGACAGAGTTCTCCTGGCTGATTTCGACTTCCGTTACCAGATCCCACCCCGCCCAGCACCTATAAAGGCTGCACCATCGGAGGCAGTGGATCTGGTTGGACCTGTGGGAGGCACAGCCTGAATGCCTGTGGGTGCACCCCTCTCCTGGTAGGTGGGGGTGAAAATGCTGATGAAGCAATGCTGGAGCCGCCTCCCCAGCCCCCGCTGGCTGCCGAGTAGAGAAGGAGAGACGGTGACAGCAGCAAAGCAAACTCCAGCGGCTCCCACACTCTCTTCAGTCCCCAGAACGCCCCTCTGCAAGAGTACCTGGAGGTGCACAGGTGTGGTCGCTCACCTGTGCTGCTGAGCAGGCACCAGATGTGGCTGCGGCTCCATCTTCACATCCTCTGAGCCTCCAGTGGCCCCGCCGCATTTGTGCAGCCCCAGGTCTTCAGTGAAGCACTGAAACTTTTGATGCTCCAAGGAGAAGTCTTGTCCTGCAGTGGGAAGGGGGGCTCTGTTCCCTTGGTGTTGCACACGCAGAGGGGCCCGCATGTCCCGCAGAACCCAGCTGAGTTCACTGGTCCTGCCGTAACCCAGTAAGCCATCTTTCCTTACTTCCCAGCTCCCAGCCCTCCTCCGGCGCTTCCGCCAGGAGGGGTCTCCCTGCAGGAGTCCGCTTTGGGCCCTCAGGACACTTGTTTCCGACCCAGCTGTCCTGCCTGCCATCCGGGCATCCTTCCTGGGTTTACGTGCCCGCCCTCAGTTAAACCCCTGCTACATTCCATTGTGAAATCCTCCAGTCGTGGGGGTGGGGGGGCACAGGGGTGGGGGCAGGCTGCCTGGGTTCGAATCCCAGCTCTGGCGCTGTCCACTGTCCATGCACATAACCTTGGGCAAGGCCCTCGGTCTGCCAGAGCCTGGCCTGCTCATGGTCTTCCTGAGGTCCTGTAAGATGAAAGGCGCGAGGGCGGGGAGCAGCTCGGGGCCAGGCTCCAAAGGGCCCCTGCTGTGCGGAGATCAGGGCTACTCGGTGCTGCAACGCGCGAAACCCCTAACCAACCAGTTGACGGAGACTGGACACAGAGCCCTGCTGGGGAGCTTGGAATTAGACGCATGTGGGAAGCGCGCTCTGGAAGCGCTCCTGAGGTTTGCCAGGTGCGGCCCCGGGGGTCGTCCGGTCTGCTTTCCCGGGGGAGCACCGCCTGAGTCACCCGATCCAAGCCGAGGCAACAGGCCTGGACTGACTGCGGGCACACACGGGCTTACGCTCAGGGCGGCCCAGGGCTTCTGAGACTGGAGGCCCGGGCTTGGAGCAGATGGTTCACTGATGCTTCCAGGTAGGTGTCCAAGTCAAAACGGCAGCAGCCGAAGTAAACAGGTGAAAGCAGGACGCTACTCAAGACCGTGCAGTCGGGGCAGGACTCGACTCCAGTGTCACCAAAAGCAAAGCAGGAGGGCTCGGAAGCCCCGGGCTGAGCCAGTGGGGGCGTTCTGGAGGCCAGCCTCGGGGAGGCGTCCCGTGTGACGTGTGGCACATGGGGTCACTCCTGAGTCTGCAAATGTCCCTGGGACAGACACTGGGCTGCTCCTCTTCTAGAGACACTGGGGGGTAAGGTGCCGCCTCCCGCTTTGTTAACATTTCAAGGAAAGGGGCTCCCGGACTTACAAGGGCGGGTTTTTTAAGTCACAGCTCTAAGGAAAGGCAGGGGCGGGGTGGGGGTGGGGCAGAAACCACCAGCCAGGAAGAGGCGGCCTAGCATTCCCCCAAGCTGAGGGGACCTTCAGGCCACACTGGTCACAGGTGAGCCGGTCCTCGGCTGCAGGCTGGTGGCCTGGGGACAGCCTGGGGACCCTGCTGGCTGCCCCTCCTCCCAAGGTCTGCTTTGTGGCACCAAGGATGAAATTTGTCTCGCAGGCAATCAACTCCCCAGCCCTAGATGCCCGTGTCCTAAATTCTCAGCGATAACGTACAAGATGTGCTGGTTCAGTTCATGCTATTAGCTGTCTCTTAATAACCTTTGGGTCAGAGGTGTTATTGATGCTCGAGTTTAATTCAAATTATAATGGGATAAATCATCTGCCGTCTACAATCCTTGTTTATTGAATTTCGTAGGATCCACTTAATTTAGGCCCTCCCAACTCAGAAGGTTGAAGCCTATTGAAAATCCGTCTCTTTATCCTCTCCTGACCTAATTTATGTTTTTCCCCTTTAACTCTGCCACCTACTTTATTGCTGTCACAGCCTCAGAGGCTCTGCAAGGCAGAAGGCGGGGCCGGGAAGATTAACATTTTTATTGCTTCATTTGGTACCCCAGCCAAGTCTCCCAGGTGAAAACAGACCTCTGGGGGTCCTCTGGAGCCGCCGCCCCTCCAAACTGCGATTCGGTCCCGCAGTCTGTACTTGCTTTGACCCAACAAACATTTCCTGAGCCTCTACTCTGTATTTTAAACTATTTTTTAAAAGACGGAGTGCTTTAAAAACAGTGTGGCAACCCCAGAGAGGACCCAGGCAGGAATACTGGCATTTGAGAAGCACGTCCCTCACCTGGCTTCAGCTGGTCCCTGGAGCACAAGCAAAGGAGCCCAGGGTGGGGGTGGGGTGTCTCCTTGGGGTGGGGCGAGGGGGAGGCTGTCACCTAGCAGCACTTTGACCTCTCCCCCAAGCGGGGTCAGATCTGGAAGAGGCAGGAGGTCAGAGGGGGGGAAGGGAGGGGTGCGGGGGGCAGGTTTCTTGGTCAAGGCACAGCCGTGGTGGTCTTGGGATGGGAAGCTGCCAGCTGGGCAGGGAGAGTGGGCCGGGGCTCTGAAGACAGGAGGTGGGAGACAGTCAAGAGAGAAACAAGGAGCGGGTGGCATTACACGGGCACCCCTGGGTACGGGGAAGCCTGGAGCTGGGCTCATGGATGATCCACACCCTTGGCCCCACCTTGGGAGCAGGAATCGAAGATGGCCTCTTGGGGAACTTCTTCCAGCACACAGGACTTGACGATGACCCAACAAAGTCCTTGCTGTTTGCAGACAGCAGAGGCGCCACACAGGTGCCGACAGAAAGTATCTGTGAACAGACGTCAGTGCCTGTCGCGGACAGGCCCGTGACCCAACTCCCCTTCCGGAGTTCACGGGTGACGCCTGTCACCGGGTGAACTCATGGCCCTGCTGACTCACACCGTTTAATCACAGGCAATTAGTGTGACTGACAGCCCTAATTAAGCCCTTACCTGAACAGGCTGCTTCCAGCTGCATCACGGCAGAGAGCAGCCCGCCCTACCTTTGATGGCTTTGATTTGCCGCTTTCTATCTGGGCCGTTTCAGGTCCATCCTAAGCTTCGTTATCACCTTTAATGAACATCTTTATCCCATGTTTCCTAACGGTTTTAAGATGCTGCTGCAAGGTGTTCTCTTAAAGCACACGCACACTTACTGTATTGTCAGTCAGGAGGGCTCATCAGACAGAGATTTTTGCATCAAAATTGCTGGATGCTCGGAACAGCCTGCACCACACCAGTCTCTGCAGCTATGATTTTATGGCTGTTTAGCTGCAGAAACTTCTGATGTCAATCTACTTTCTACAGATTTTTTTCAAAAGTAAGGTCTATTTTTTTGAGAATTTGAAAGACAGAAAAACTACTCTTTTGGGAGGGACTAATGGAAGAAAATTAAAGAAAAAATGACTTAGCTTTTAAAAATACTTGCAGTTTTGCTCAATTCGAAGATCAAATACATTTTAAAAGAACTAATGGGAAATTAAATCTTACCTCATTTCATTGTGCCGGATTTTTGTGACTCACTGCAGTTCAGTGCTATGGGGTCTGAACACACACAACCATCCTGAGGATTTCCCTGTCCTTTCTTCATTCCCCTTGCATTTTCTTGATGGGACGCTCTGTTTTCTGGCAGCACAGTGCTTTCGTGTGGGTCTGTTCTGGGGACAAATCAAATATGAGAACTACACGTCCCACGGCTATTGGCATTCCCAGAGGTTTGTGGTTCCTTCCTTCATTTCCGCCCAAACCTGGCCTCTTCGCCTTCCCTCTCCTCCCTCTGGCCGCCATGGACCAGTGCTGGAGCCTCTGGTCATGAACTGTTTTGCCAACCTCCTAACTGAGCTCTCTGACCCTTGCCTGGCCCCACTTCCCAGGCTGGAAGATAGAGGCAGGGCTTGTTAGCCTACACCCTGAGCCTTCATCCTACCATCAGCCATCTCCCAGGCCCGTCCCACTCCCATCCAACTTCTCAGGGAGGGTGGCCTCCCGTCTAGCTCTGGGGCCCCAGGAAACAGCTTCATGGTCCCATCCCACCTCCACACCATGCCCCTCTGTGTCCATCTACCTCCTGCCAGGCGGCCAGATACCCACTCTGACCTCCCTCGCTTCTGTCTTAGAGCAACTCAAACAGAACAATGATCTACATGCATTGAACTTGACGTGGGCCATGCCTCTAACTGATGCCACAGCCTGCAAGTTCAGAACTGTAAGTACTTTAAAAAGGAGGACTTTGGAGTTCCCGCCGTGGCGCAGTGGTTAACGAATCCGACTAGGAACCATGAGGTTGCGGGTTCGGTCCCTGCCCTTGCTCCGTGGGTGAACGATCCGGCGTTGCCGTGAGCTGTGGTGTAGGTTGCAGACGCGGCTCGGATCCCGCGTTGCTGTGGCTCTGGCGTAGGCCAGGGGCTATAGTTCCGATTCGACCCCTAGCCTGGGAACCTCCATATGCCGTGGGAGCGGCTCAAGAAAAGGCAAAAAGACAAAAAGACAAAAACAAAAAAAAAAAAAAGGAGGACTTTACACTGAGTCCAGAAAGGATCAAGGTGCAGAGGTCAAAGAGCTGCCCAGTGGTGAAGGAGGTTTTCCAGGGCAGTGACCCCGGGGGGGAACAGACCCCTCCCCATGGGGCTCACCCTACAGCATGTTGGCCTCACAGATGCTCTGTGTCCAACTGTCATTTAATAACATCTCCGCCTCAACTCCGCTAGATCTACGCCTCTAGGCCGAGAAATCCAGAAAACAAGGAAAGTGGTCTGTGTCTCCTACAGGTTTTAACGAGGGCTTTCCGGATGGTGGATAATGATATAATGACTCAGTTAAGAGGACACCCGTGAGATGGTACCACAGGAGGCCGCAGCCTGTGTCCCCTCAGGGAAAAAGTGATATAAAAGACCTCCACACACCTCCACGGGAGCCCCGGGCCCCAGGCGAGAGACCGCAGCACCCGAGCGGAGAAGAGAAACGGGGAGACACGCTGAGTGACGGACGTGAACCTCCAGCTTCTCTGCACATCTAGGCTCCAGGCCCTGTTGGAAAAAAAGACAAAGGACCTGAATAGAGGCCAACAGGCACATGAAAAGCTGCTCAACCTCACGAATCATCAGGGAAATGCAAACCAAAACCACGCCGAACTCTCCCCCACCCTTAGAACGGCTACATTTCAGAAAAACAAAAGACAGCAAGTGCTGGCGAGGCTGTGGAGAAAGGGACCCTCCTACGCTGTTAGCGGGCGTGCAAACTGGTGCAGCCGCAGTGGCGCTCAGCATGGGGCTTCCTCGAAGAATTAAACACGGAACCACCGAAAGATTCAGCAAACCTGCCTGCGGCTCTCTATCCGAAGGAGCTGAATGAGAATCTGGATTTCGGTATCTGGACGAGATACCTGCAACCCCACGTTCACAGCATGTTTCGCATATTCATTCACGGCCGCCAAGAGGTGGGGACAACGAACTGTGCGTCGGCCGGTGGACAGATTCAGAAATGGCGGTGCGCACACGGAAATGGAACAGCATGCGGCCTTTGCACAGCAAGAGATGCTGCCATCTGCAACAGGCCTGGAGGACATTGTGCTGAGGGATCTAACCCAGACACACAAAGGCAAACCCTTCATGGCCTCGCATATATATGAAATCGAATATGCTCAGACTCCAGAAGAAAAGAGGAGAACGATGCTGGCCTGGGGATGAAGGCTTCGTAAGGTGCAACCTTGGGGAGAAACTGTGGAAAGGACGGACAGGAACCCTCTGTGCTGTCACTTCGATTTTTCTGTAAATCTAATGTTATTTCAAAATCAAAAGGTTTATTAAAAAAAAGAAAAAGAATAGAGATCTTGGAGTTCCTGTCGTGGCGCAGTGGTTAACGAATCCGACTAGGAACCATGAGGTTGCGGGTTCGGTCCCTGCCCTTGCTCAGTGGGTTAATGATCCGGCATTGCCGTGAGCTGTGGTGTAGGTTGCAGAGGCGGCTCGGATCCCGCGTAGCTGTGGCTCTGGCGTAGGCTGGTGGCTACAGCTCCGAACTGACCCCTAGCCTGGGAACCTCCATATGCCGCGGGAGCGGCCCAAGATATAGCAACAACAACAACAATAACAAAGACAAAAGACAAAAGAAAAAAAAAGAATAGAGATCTTTTACTGGGAAGAAGAATGTCACTACAAACCAGTCAAATAGTAGAAGAAAAACCACCTGTGTCTAGCGTGGAACCTCTTGGCCGCCGGCAACGACTGGACTTTCTCCGTGAAGTTGAACGTTCTGGAAATGTGAGGTGTGCGAGCTGGGGAGGAACTCGTCCCTGGGAAGGCACTCTGCTGATCCTCGGATGGACTCCAAAAAGCTTCCCAGGTCAGAGGCCGGGCCCTGGGGCCCAGGGTTTCCAACTTCTTCCCTTATTTGGGGTGACTTCACTTCTCTTCCCTGGGTCTGGAAGAATCTAAGTGGCAGCCTGCAGTTTGTTCCAGAAGTTCCAGATCAGCTGACGGCTGGGAGCGGGGACCAGCCATCCATCTAGCCTGCCTGTGTGAAGGTGAGAGTGCTGCCCTGTGGGGTGAGCGGCTTAACCTCTCAGGCCCCAGTTACTTTGTCTCTAAAATAGGAAGAGTGACAGTGCTCTTGTGAGGACTGAGTTAGTACAAGAAACCCACTTGGAATAACGCCTGCTTCAATAAACATGAACTTTATTACTGTGTTAGTTTTCTCGTGGTTGTGCTGTGGTAACAGATCCCTCCAGAACCTTAGCAGCTGGGGAAGGTAAAAGGCCGCTGTATCTCTGCCCCTTCCCCAGCCACGTTCCATGGGGGGTAGGGGGGTGGGGGAGCAGAAGGGGACCCAGAGCCCCCCACAGGGTTTGGGCGTCTTTGTGGACTCAGTGCTGCGTAGGGGGGTGGTAGTTACCACTTTTCGTTCATGTTTTATTGGCCAAATCAAGTCCAGTGGACAAGCCTGGTTTAACTGGGACAAGGGCAAGGTTGCATGATCCTGTTACAGGGAGGGCAGTGGATAATCGGGAGCAGCCATGAGGATTCCATGTTACCATTATCACACCTGCCGGTGCAAATCCCCAGGACTGGAGCTTTGCAGTAAAAGAACACGATGATTCTCCTTTCACTTTTCTTAAGTGACGAGAACCTCCTTTCTCTTGAGGCTTTACTAGTAGGACTAGGATTTGCATGAAACAAGATTCCTCTTGTGCACGCACTTCTCCATGCCAGTGCTGGAGAAGATACACAACATTTGAGAGCTGATTTCCAAAACGAATGCACATCTCTGAGACAAAAGTTAGAGAAGACCGTTGTCAGGTAGCTTCGTGGCAAAGTGTGGCGGTGTTTGCTCAGGAGGGAAGGGGCTGGAATGGAGCCAGATGTGCGCCTTCACTGAACGACTGTTGTCTTGCACCTGCTTTGTCCAATTAAAGAAAAATCAAACAGAATAGTTCCACAGTATCCTGGGGCTTTGGGTCACTTTTTGCACAGAGAAAATCCCAAACTCTCTCAAATCCTAGCTCCCAGCCACACTCCTAAAACGCTCAAAACTTCGTCAATACAGAGACTAGCATTGCACTTCAGACTTTAAGAGGAAATGGCCCATGAGGACCCGAGAGGACTCCATGAGTATTTAGTTTAAAAGATGCAGAAGCAAGACCAAAAGCCACGGAAAGGCTTCAGGAGAAATAATTTAGGCACAAATGCAAAGCAACAAATAACCAAGAATAAGTTCTCAACATATAAGTTACGTCATTAGAGGACTTTACATGTTGATTTACTGACAATGAACATAACACTGAGCCGTAATTTTCAAGTGAGCTATTAGGAGTGTTTGAGGTACCAGTTGTTCTGGAGTGTGATAGAGAAGCCACTCGGTGGCTACAACCACCGTCCATGTGAAAATCCAGACGGCACTGACAGTCATTCTTGGTGGTTTTCCATTTGACCTCTACTGAGGGGCCCAGATTCATGGGAAACTCATTAAGGAGTCAGGTGGTGACTCTGCCCTCCATCCCACCTGGTAACTGGTGGCAGCGACTGGGAGAGAGCTGAGGGCTCCAAAACCCAACTCACCCTAAAGCCCTTCACCTCCCAGAGGCTGCATCACTGGGGGGAGCATGTGATACCCCTTCTCAAATGTCCACGTCTCCACACCTATGTGTATATTTAGAAGTACACACACACACACAGACTTTTAATCTTAGCTGTTCCTCTCTTCTCGGCTCCAGCTGCCCTTTTGTGGGGAGCCTTCATCTGCTTCTTGAGCAAGACGAGATGGAGAATTGGGCTGTCAACCAAAAGCTAATGCAGGAGGAAGGATCCAAGTGAGAAAACAGCTTATGGGGCGGGGGGGGGGGGGGAGGTTCTTGAGAATTGCAACTGGGAAGCCACATGCAGTTAACCCCAAAAGAGTGTTCTAAGAAAGGCAGAGTCAGGCGCTTGTAAAGACACAAAGTCACAAGGTTGTTGAAGGTAGCTGGTGGAGAATGGTGACCGACTCGGACGGGCTCAAAAAGATTTGTCCCTGATGAATCGGTCACAAGTGGCTTTAGGGTAGGGGTCTGATGGGTTGATAGATTGCCATGAGTTATTTTCGGAGACGGGTCCCACAACTATCTTGAGTTTCTGGCAGATGCTCTGGGTGACCTCATCAGGTGCAAAGGTCAGATCCGGGCTGAGAAGTGCACAGGCCGCACTTCCTCAGCGGCCCCGCTTCGGAGCGCTCTCTTAGCAATACCGACTCCATTTTGATTTTCCTTCCACTGGGCCTCTCTCAGACGTGTACCACCTCCTGAGACCACCGGGCAAGACTATCAAGACCCCAACCTGGTGGGAGGTAGAACATCAAAACCACACAACTTGAATCCGGGGGGATATGCTAACTTTGGTCCCAGGACTTCGCTGCGCACTTGCACAGACCAAAGTTAGAGACTGAACTTTCACTCCGTCACAATCCTTTGAAGTAGACGTTATTACCTGCACTTTTATCGATGGAGAAAATGAGGCTCAGAGAGGTAAATTCGAGGTCACACGTGCTTCTTCCCTAACTTTTCGCACCATGAAAAATGACGTGGCGTGGACATACACACCTATGGATCCACATAGATGCAAGATCTTTCCGTCATTGATAAAGTCGAAGAAGACTCAAATAGACACAGCAACTCCCGGGAAATGCTATGACTTTTTTTATCTGGTTGTCCCTGAAGCTGTGACATAATGCTTCTTTGTGTTTGTTTTTTTGTTGTTGTTTTGGGTTTTTTTGTTTGTTTGTTTGTTTTTGCTTTTTAGGGCTGCACCCGCAGCATATGGAGGCTAGACATCAAATCAGAGCTACAGCTGCTGGCCTACACTACAGCTACAGCAACACAGGATCAGAGCCTCATCTGCAACCTACATGTAGCCCACGGCAAAGCCGGATCCTCAACCCACTGAGCAAGGCCAGGGATCGAACCCTCAACCTCATGCTTCCTAGTCAGATTCGTTTCCACTGCGTCACGATGGGAACTCCACACAATGCTTTTTTTGTTTGTTTTTTTTTTGTCTTTTCTAGGGCCATACCCACAGCATATGGAGGTTCCCAGGCTAGGGGTCTAATCAGCCACCAGCCTATGCCACAGCCACAGCAACACGGGATCCAAGCCACATCTGTGACCTACACCACAGCTCTTGGCAACCCTGGAACCTCAACCCACTGGTCGAGGCCAGGGATCGAACCCTCAACCTCGTGGTTCCTAGTCAGATTTGTTAACCACTGAGCCATGATGGGAACCCCCACAATGCTTTTTAATACACAAATCAATGCCTATTTCTTACCCAACCCTGCTTGGTGGAATTCTTATTAAAGGTGATTTATTTTCATTTCATTCTTAAAATAAGCTTCCTTAAGGCTTCCCAGGAACAGAGGACACACTTCCTCCCTTGTGCTCACTTGGCCAAGTTCTCCTCTGGTCAGATGCCCTCTACTTACACCTGCACATGCGCAGCTGAAAGCACCTGGAAGGAAAATGCAGCCATACTACCTGGCCTCCACCAGGAGTCAGGAGCTCACCTCCAGAAGGCTCCACGCAGCCTGGCCAGTTTCCGAGCTCCCCAGTCCACAGCCCCTCAAAGCGTGGTCCCCAGCCAGCAGCAGCCACATCACCTACCGAATGTGAAACCCTGGGGTCGAGGCCCAGCAGCCCCAGTTCTACCTTCCCTGCGCAGGAAGAGCCCAGAAGCAGGAGAGGATTTCCACCTTCTGTCACCGACGCTCACACCCACGAGCCTGCGTGTAGGCGTGCCTTCTGCCCTCCGGCTGGTTACTTTTGGGGAACTGCCGGTGCTCTTACCCAAGGCCATGCCCTCCGCTCTGGCGCCGGATTCCTCACCTCTGAAACACCCTGGGACCTAGTTTGCCACCTCCGTTTTGACCACCCCCTCGGTCATCCCTGCAACGCAAATCCATCAGTAACATGACTCCTCCCTAAACCCAAGAAACAGACCAACGTCCGAACTCTGTTGATCCTGTACCCCTTCCAGGCCACGCCACCTCTCCCCTTTATGTTACTTTCCTGCAGAACTGTCTACACTGAGGTCGAGCTCCTCTCTTCCCTTCTCTGGTGAGCATATCCCATCAAGCTTGTGTCCCCACCACTCACCGAAGCTGCCCTTGTTCTAGAAGGACTCCGAGGCCGCCCGTGCTCCTTCAGTCCTCATGCTCCGTGTTGGTCTGAACAGCTGAGTGCGGTCCCCTTTCTTCACTGGCTCCTGGGACAGGAGACGTGCCTGATGCTCCACTTTGTTCACGGGACACTCTGCAGTCTCCCTGGCTGGCTCCACCTCACGTCCCTGACCCGGAAATGCTGGGATGCCCAGGGCTTCCTCATTTCCATGAGTCCCCGAGGCAGTGGTTCTCAGTCTCGGCTGCACCTCAGGATCACTGGGGCATTTTGTAAACTTTCAGTGAACCCTAGATCGATTCCATCGGAATCCCTTGGGTGGGACAGAAGAAGCATCAGCATGTTCTCAAAGCTTCCCAGGTGATTGCCGTGTGCAGTCAAGTCTGAAAACTACTTTCCTTAGGGATCTCATCCAGTTGATTGCCAAGTCCATCTATATGCTAATGGCCCTGATTTTGGCCAGGCCCTCTCCCGGACAATCTGGACTCCCACTCGGCATCTGCAAGGAGATGGCTAAGCTGCAAGTCAAACTTGAAATGTTCCAGCTGGACTTTTGATCCATGGCCCCCAAATTCAACCAACGTCTTCTTCATCTTAGCAAATGGAAAATCCATCTCTCCAGGTTCTCAGGCCAGATGTCCTGCGGTGTCCTCAACTCCCTTAGTCTCCTGGCACCCTATTCCGATCTGCAGCAAACCCCATGAAGCAAAGTATGTCCTGAGCCTGACCACTCCTCAGCATGCCCACTGCCACCACCCTAGACCAAGCCATGGCCCCCTCCTGCCTGGAGATGACAGTGTGGTCCCCCGTGCTTCCTTCCTCCCCCTTCTCTTTCAACATGGCCAGGACGGGTCTTTCAAACCATAAGTCAGTTCTTGTCCATTCTCTGCTGAAACCCTCCAGTGGTTTCTGATTTCACCAAGGGTAAAACCCAAGGGCACTGTTTTCTCTTCAGCTACGCTTTCTTAATCATTTTTATATCTATAGCCCATTTCATGCCATTGTTAATCAGAGATCATCAAAACAGATGGTAGAATTGTTCCCAGCTACAAAAATCTCCCCTCTTTTCTACATGACCAGAAACCACTTTTAGATAGTTCTGGATCAGCATTTTCTAAACTTAACTGACCACGACACATTTTAAATTACAATATACTGATGGAACACCGAGAGGAGTTCATGAAATATAAACGTTGGCTTAGATTAAAGTAGACAGCACCAAAAAAAGTTCTCAAAGGTGAATTAATCACTTAAAGAAATAATAAAAATTTGATTCATATTCCCTTTGCTTTAATACAGAACAAAAAACAAATTGGAGAAATCTGCTTATGCATAAATTAAGGTGAATAAAGTATATCGACCTAAAGTAATTCTTTTGCATGTGCATTTTTTTAAATAAAAGAAGACATGCTTCAAAATTGGTTTTATTTAATAGTGATTTTGGGGGGAGGTGTTCTAAACACATAGCTCCTTAAAATCTGGAATGGCATTGCTAATTCCATCCCCACGTGAGGTCTCATCCCCTTTTGTGTAATTAGAGTGGAATAGAGACATTCGGCTTCTCCACGCATGATGTGGCAAAGGAACACCAAAATGTGAAGCATGTTTTTCACAATATCTGGGAGTAACCGAATCACGTTACTCCAGGAATCATTTGCTTTCATGCCGTTTATCCACTGATCCACTCTTGATATCTGAATCTGCATATGTTTCCCTGCACTTGAAAGTTTTTGCTTTGGAAGGGCCAGAGAGTGTGAGAACCTCACGAATGCATGTGGTTTTGTCATCACTTCTGTTCGGATAAAACTGCCGTCCTCCAGCCACAGGTCTGTGGGGAGGCAATTTGTGCAGTACGAATATTTCAGGCGCCGTAAATGTTGAATAATGCCACAGGTGTATGTTGAAATATTCAGGCAAAATACACAGCTCAGGGCAGTGGCCCATCCACTGGCAACATTAACGTGACGGGCAGTCAACAAGTGCTGCCTGGACCCCAGGAGGCTTGACCTTGGGCAACTGGCAAAGCACAGAGTGTGATGGCTTTGAGCCAGATGCTTAGGTCCAAATCTTGGTTCTGCTCCTTAGCAGCTGTGTGCCAGGGCAAATGCTTTTAACACCTTTGAACCTCAGCTATCTTATCTGTGAAATGGGAACAGTAACAGTCCTAGCGGATTAAATAAAGATGAACCATGAAGCATCAGAATAGCACTTGGCACAGAGCAAGCGCTACATGAGTAAGCCCTGCATGAGCTTTAGATTACTTTTTTAAGACAGATTATCACACAGTAATAGGAATGGCTATGTCTGCTACATTTTTACAAATATCTAAAAAGTACCTTTTAAAACGTGAAGGTTGGAAGTATAACCCTCCCACTGGCCCAAAGCAGCAGGCATGAAAGTTTTCCATGGATCATGTTTGAGGAAATGTCTTCTTGACGTAGTTGACACAGACTTTTTTCTTGCACACCGTATCAAGCTGTCCACTGGACATTTATCTGGAAATAATGATGACAATAAGTACCGTTTATTGGACATGTTTGGTCCAGACGCAATGCTAATGGTTTGATGTGCAATTTTCTCCGAATTCCTAAACCAGTCCTGCAAAGCAGCTGTCACATTGCCTTTTCTGGGCAAGGGAAATGTGCAGCAGAGACATGGAATGACTTGCCTTGACCTTGGGGAGGGCAGGTGATGAGCCTGGAAGAGGGCCAGGCGGTCCTATTCTAATACTAGGTCCTGCCCCTCTGCCCTGCCATCCCTGGGGAAGGAAGGCTATCAACAGCAAGGCCTAAGGCACACAGAGAAGTACGGGAAGGAAAGATGCTCATCTGGGATGACCAAAGATGCTGCCAGAGCGAGGTCAAGAGTGCAGTCCTGGTGGGAGGCTGGGAGCAGCCCCGGGTCTCCTTGTAACTACCCATGGCTGTCCTAAGATCTGGACTCCTCCTGCCACTGGGGAAGGAACAGTCCAACCACCTTGGACCTGACGAGGAAGAAAGACTCCGGGGTTGGAGGGAACTCGCCCAGGGTCCCAGGGAGGGAAACTCCAAATGCCTGAGGCCATCTTGGCCGACCTTGGGTCCCCTGAAAGGCCCTTTGCCCTCACCTGTTGGTGCAGATTCTGTCATCTTTCCTTTCATGCATCCCTGAAACCTCAGGGAATGCGGCTCTTGACTTTCTGCCCCTCTTCTTTCAACACATCGAACTTTAAACATCCCCACTTCCAAACAACACCTATGCACGCTCCACAAAAGAAAGGGAAGCCAACTCGCAGTGACTCAGAAGTTGGTCACTTGCTCGTGGTGTGTCCTGTGGTCAATGCCTCCTCCCCGTCCCGCCCCACAGCTCAGCCCCCGGGAAACAAGTAGAAGTGCCACTTCCCGGCAAGAAGTCTGATGAGGGAGAAGGTTGATTTCTGCCCGACAGGAATGCCTTCATGTTTGCTTTAAATTTTTTTTTCTCAAGAAAGCAAATACTTGGCTATGCAGGCACCAAAAGCAAACTTAAAAACCACCCATAATCTCATCGCTTGTAGATTACTGTGGACTGGAACGGCTCATCCTATATAGTTCCACATCTTCTGTGAGAAACGAAACTCTCTGTGCATTTTCAATGTATGAAATATTTCTCATGATTTATGATAGGTTTCATCTTAATATGTCATAAAGGAATTAACCAACTTCTTAGTAAAGAATGTGTATGCTGTTTCCATTTGCTTATAATTAAAAATGCAGTGAACATCTTTGAATATAAATCTTCATACATATGTTATATTTTTGTGCTTATTTTTAGGCTCTAATCTTAGAAGTCAAATTTCTGGGTCAAAACGTATGGTTATTTTTAAAGACTTTAATTTGTATTTCTAAGTGTTCCACTAGGAATATTGCACCAATTTAAACTTTCACAAACAATTGGGTGTGCTTCTTCTCATGTCCACTGCATCTAACTTATGCCTTATTTTTCAATCTTAGGACAATAATATTTTTAGCATTATATTAATTTATAATACATTATACATTTAATTTATTTATTTATTTATTTATTTATTTATTTATTTATTTATTTATTTTTTTATGGCTGCACCTATGGCATGTGGAAGTTCCCCGGGCCAGGGACTGAATCCGAGCCACAGCTGTGGCAATGCCAGATCCTTTACCCACTGCGTTGGGCTGGGGATCGAACCCATGCCTCCACAGCAACCACAGCTGCTGCAGTTGGATTCTCAATCCACCGCACCACCATGGGAATTCCTATCTTATACTTTCTAAAACAATGGTGTTGATGATTGTTTTGTATTTAAAGAAAGGCATCTGCACTTCTTCTCTAAATTATTAGGAATGATCCATTGGCCAGCCCTCTACAAATTTATGTTTCAGTGTACACAATAATACATTAATACTCAGCATGGAAAATCCAAACAATACAAAATATAGGGAATACACTGACATACTCTTTCTCCATCCTCTGCTCTTGTCCATCCTTCATTCTCAGCAAGTAACCACTGCTACACAACTAGTGTACATTTTTAGAGGGTGTTCTGGTGACCGGACAGCTAGGTGGGAGCATGCCTACTCTCGAGAGCTGGAAAGACGTCAACAAATTGTCCCCCAAACACCTTCATCAACATGACTTCCTCTGAAAGGTACGGGACACTCCCTCTTCAGATGCTCACCTCCACCAGTCTTTAATCTGCATCACCCACGAGATGGGCCAACACCGCTCTTTTCCCCCTGTGCCCCGGACAACCTCCAGAGTGGACCAACCACCTCCCATCTCCTCACACTCGCTAACTAGTCAGACTTCCTCTCTGCCCGCCCTGCCCACACCCTGTGCCCATGTGGCGCGTGAGCAGAAACAATGCAGAGGGTGGAGAACTTCTTTTCCTGGAAAAGGTCACTGGCTATACATAACCAAAGGAAAGTGCAGTCTGTTTGGGGCTGTGAGCCCATTTATTACAGTCTCTTAAACTACGTCCGTATCCCCTAATATAAAAATTAGAGTAAACAATACGCGGTAACATAATAATGTCATATACACTTAATGAACTATAACAAAGAACATATTTGATTCCTTCCAGGCCAATCATTTAAATTATAAAGAGACATGCAGTTTAGATAACATTGTGTATGTGTGATGCATTGGCTAATAGATGGGACACTTGCCCCCTGGTGGGGGTCCAGGAGAGATGGGGGCACCCTGAAGTCCCCTGACCATCCGCAGGAGCCATACTGATCCAGAGGCGCATCTAGAATGAATTCTGCACTGGGTTTGGGGTGCGCAGGGAGGAGCCCGCCCATCCAGTGGCACAGAAAGACGCAGGACATGGCAGCCGCAACCTCACAGGATCCTTGGCCAAGTGTGTGTCCAGAGACGGGGACAGGGGAGGAGCTGGGCAGTGCTCCTCCTTCCTTGGAGTACGGCCTGGGCTCTTGGGACAGAGGAGACCCCACACGCTGAGCAGGGGCTTGCACAGCGCACAGGCTGCCTGGACATGGGGACAACCAGTGCCGAGGCCTGGTGTCCAGGGACTCCAGATAGGATAGGAAGGAACGTGGAGTTAAGACCTTCTCAGCTGGGAACGACTCTGCTCCCCGGGGGATTTGGCAACGTCCGGGGACATTTCTGGTCGTCACAACTGCCAGGCGGGTGCTGCTGGCACCCAGTCAGAGGTGGCCAGGGACACTGCTGACCCTCCTGTCACTCTGAGGACAGCCGCCTGCAACGGAGACTTACGGGCCCCCAAATATCAGCCAGGGCAGCACTGAGAAAGCCCAGGCTGTGCTCAGAGAGGCCCTCGGGCGGCGGGCTCCGTGGCAGCTGATGAGGCCCGGAGCTGAACTCCCTGCTCTCGGAACACTGTGTCAGGACACCTCCGGCCCTGTGCCTGCGGAGGCTGAAGCAGGCCCTGGCTTCGTGCTTCGCTCAGCAGCCTCTCACGGCAGACTGTTCTGCAACAGAGGGCACGCTGGTTCGTGGAGATAATGAAAAACAGCACCGTTCATTTCCCCCGATTCTTTCTCAAAATATTTACAGTTGCAAATCTGGTGGTGACTGAATTTCTACATGCCTTCAGCTCAGCCTGACTGATGTCATTATAATTCTGAGATGATGTCTGGCGCCTTTAATCAACCCGAAGTGTCACAATCCCACTATGTAGGAAGAACGCCTCTCGTGACAATAAACAAGGCCGCAAAATCAACAGATAATCCATGTCTCTGTTCCACGGCCAAGGCCTGGGGCCAATCCACGAGGCCGTGATGGGGCCACGTGCAGCAGAATTCATATTTACTGGCGTGGCCTTCGTATTGATTTTAGTGAGATATGTATGTGTTCTTTCTTTCCCTACCTTCCCCTCCCAGGCTGTAGTGAGTGAACACTCCATGTTCACATGGAGGAGAGAGATTCACTTCGTTTCAAGGAAGCATCCACGCTTCATCATGTGATCACAGCATATCCCACTCTAGCAAAGCCACGGTTCCTTAAAACAAACAAAGAACGAACATTAGATTTGAAAAAGTGTATGTGGAAATCTTGGTGGATACGAAGAAGCAAGATGAGGGGGTTGAACAAGAAAATTTAAAGCATCCTCTTCCTATTTTGTCTATTCAGCATGTAACTTATGAAGTACTTTCCATGTGCATTTATGAACCTGCATTTTATATATTACGAAGTGTGCATTTTTATAACAATTGCATTCATCACTTTCCAAAATTATCACTGTGTGGATTATTTATAAATTTCTTGCAAGAGCCCATTTTAAACACCTTTTCAGCTACGGATTCAATTAACAAACCTTTTCAAGGTTGCAGACAGAGCCGCTGGGTACATTACAGACAGGATTTGGGGCGGCTGGGGTAAACAGAGTAGCCATGTTCAGAACTCAGAACTCAGCATGTGACAAATAAGACTCTTCGCCCATGAAGTCCCTGCAAGAAAGGTCAAGGCCAGGTGCAGCCTCTACTTCGACTTCAGCCACTTTGCGCCGCCCCTGCCGGGCAGGTGCATCAACCTTGGTCTTTCGGCCTCTCCATTGCCACCCCCACCCCTGCCAGCACTGATGCATGGAAGGAACCCCTTAACTCTTATGGGCGCGGTCCTCCCTGCTCGCCACCCAAATGCCCGCTGTTCCAGGAAACAGATCCTGGATGATGCAGAACAGCAACATGGATGAGATGCGGTGGTTTGCGTGGAATGTCGGTGTTCAAGTCTTACCTCGGCCAGTTACTAGTTACATCATCTACAAAATCAAGATTGAAAAACAGTAACTTCCTTTGTCAGGATTGAGCTAAGTGCCACAAAGGACTGTATGTCCACACTGGCAGGGCTCAGAACTGCAGAGCTACTGTGAACGTCCTGCTTGGGCTGGAGCCGGCAGAGGCCGCGCTTAGGTGTCGACTTCCCCGGGGCCCGGAAAGCACCGTCTCCTTGTTGTCACCCCTCCCCAGAGCACCTCCTGAGCTGTTCACAGCATCTTTGGACTTCCTTCAGGTGCCTGGCCTGGGATTGCTTCACTGCCCTTCTCTTCCTGCTGCCCCTGTTTCCTTTTGGGCATCTCCACACCCTCACATCTAGTATAATCATCCAGGACATTTATTCTTTTATAAGAGAAGTGAAGAGCTGACATCTTCTTGTATCTTCCATTTTTAGGTCAGCCTAGGAAATAGCAAGGATCTGGCTTCAGGTCAAGCTGGATCCAGTGACTCCAATACCTTTATAGGGTTTGATCTTTTTCTCTCCACTTCCAGGATGTGCTTTCCTTTGGGATAGTCTACTCTCAAACAGGCTGCACACTCAGGGAAGGGAGATGCCCACCAGTCTCTCTTTACATGTACACAGCTTTGAAGCCATCCCAGGGAACAGGATGAACCATGCCCACAACCTCTCAGAGCTGCCTCTGGCCAGAAAGGAAGTGGCCCCAGTGTCTGTGCACTGTCCCTGGACAATCGAAGTAGAAGCGTGCTGCCAAGAGGAGGTCAGGTGTTTCCAGGGGTGCAGAATCAGACAGAAGATCCCAGAACTGTGCTCTTTCTCGATAACATCCTCTTAACGGTGCTGTCACTGCTTGCGAGGAGAATGATGTCTGGCGGAGGGGGAGTGAAGTGGAAGCAATAGGGGCCTGGCAGCTGGAAGACCTGGATTTTGGTCCAGCCTCCATCACTCATGAGGGCAGCCAGCTGCCACTGGGTCTGAGTGACCTGAGCACTTGACTCCACCCTCGGAGCATCACCACCGCCCTCCCCATGAGATGTCATCACCACCAATTAGTGTTCGGAAGACAAGGCTCGTGGGAGGGGGGCCTGCCCAGTGCTATCTGGCTCTGGGTGACGGTGATTCAGCCTGAGTCATGCCCAGGGCCATGTGAGGGCCGAGGAACATAGGAAGGCCACGCATGGGCTTCCAGGCCCAGTGCCTTTGGATTGGCTGAAGCCCCAAGCTTGTGAAAACCGCGCCACATACATCATCAGGTGGTCCCGGCACGGTCCTTTCACCTGCGCTTTCTAAGCCTCACTGCCATCAGGCCCAAGGACCCTCAATGGGTTTGGCTTCTTAGCCCATCAGCGTTAGTGTCCTCTGACTCTAGTCCTCCCCGCCCTCCACATCCAGTCCTCCTCGTCACCCAACACCCAGGCCCACATGCCTAAAGAACCAGCGTTAGAGGACAAAGGGACAGCTAGGGAAGGAACCCGCTGCCCCATCCCCCAGCACCTCCTTCCCTTAAGAAGGGCTCCTCCATATCCCGCCCTCTCCCATCCGCTGGGTCCCCAAGAGAAGTCCCAGCTCTTCCGTCCTCCTCAACACCCACCCAAGGGCACGGGCGATTAGTCTGGGAATGGGTGTCAGACACCAGCTGCGACAACCAGATTCCTCCCTGGATGTGAGAAGAGGCTGTCTCTCTCCTGGACTGAATGTCAAGTGCATCAACACCCAACATCAGCTGGTGGCCACGTCCCCCTCCATCTGGAAAAGGCCAGTCTGCGGTGAGAAAGAATGAAGTCGAAGGCAGAGTGAAACCAGGAAGGGCAGGTGTCCCAGGAGCCTCTGAATCTTCGGGTCTACCTGCTCCTGAGATTCAGGCATTTCCATCCTCCTTGTTCTCTGGCTTTTCTGCAGACCACATACTCTCCTTGTCAGTTAGCTGATGGAGACAGACTAGTCCCATTATAGCTTTTTAGTTGTTAAAAAAAAAAAAAAAGTCCTAACTCACTCAAAACATTTTCCAGAGCTAGTAGTCTCTTAGTCCATTAGTCCTCCATAAAATCTTTGTTTGTAAGTCTGATGCTTATAACTTGCATTTCTAACAGCCTGAATGGACCAGACTGAGCCTCAGTCTGCACCCCAAGGGCAATGACAGCGGGAGCGCATGTGCTTATTCTCACCTAATGCTACCTGTCAGCAAAGCTCCCATTACCACCAAGGGGACAGAGATATGGACCAGGGCAGCATGGACCCTGAAGAGGCACGTGATAAGACAGGCCTGGCACATGGTAACTGTGCACCAGGACAGGTGGTCAGGCATCACAGCAGAGGTGCAGAGGCAGGTGGCCCCTTGGGAGTCTGGAGGAAGCAGGTGTTACCCCGGCTCCCGGAGGCTGGAGGCGTGCCTCAGGAAAGACTCCTTGGATAAGGTGTAATCTCGTCAGACTAAGGGGCAGGATAAGACAAGAACTCCAGAGAAGCACTTTAGCACTGCTTCCTACCTGAATTCCGCACCAATAAAAAGCCAAAGAGAACTACAGCAAAGGAAAAAAAAGGTTGCCGTCCTTACAGAAGCCTAGCGAACTTGTTACTACCCACCCCTGAATGAAGCCCGTCTGGCCACAGCCTGCTTAGGAGAAGAGCTGCTTTTAGTGCGTGACAAAGATCCAGGGTGACTGCAGAGTGTAGCCCCCAAAGTGGGGCATGAGAGTAAGAGGGCGCCGTTGGTGATTATGCTGGAACAGCAGTAAAATCCAGACTGCTCCGGACCAAGAGGGAGCAGCCCAGGACCTTCTGGCCGTGGGAAGAGAGGCAAATTCCACAGGGACCAGGAAGCTTCACTGGGCATGCCCAGCTCCTTCCCCAAACCGAGCAGTCAGAAACCCCGGCTCCCCTGGGGATTCGTGGGGGAGAGAAACCAGGTGTCCAGCCAAATCCTTTCAAGGTGAGCATCGAGACTGTAGGAGAAACGTTCCATTAGGCAAGACCCAAACTGAAATATATTCACATTTTATGTATAAAATAAATGTGCATTTAAAGTCTTATGCAGTGAGAACAGTTATAGAAGGATATAAGATGAGTCAGAGGCTGCAAAAGTAGCTGACCTATAGAAATAAGCCATGGATGCTGTCGACTGCTCACCTACTGTGCGCTGCTGTGTGCAACGAACGCTGCTGACAGATGCTCTTCATCAGTCCATATAATTCCATGAATGGTCCTGCAAACAAGGTCATTGCCATCTGACAGAGGAGGAAAGGAGCTCAGGGATATTCGGTGACTTGTTTAGGATGACAAAGCTACTAAAAAGGCAAGGCTGGAACTGGACTCATGACCAGCTTCCGAAGTCCAGGTGCTTTCTGCCTCCTGGATGGAAATCGGCATCTGAGGATGCTCTTCTCGGGCATGATGGGAACATCCACGGGAAAAGAACCACTGCCTCTCTATGATGTTCAGGAGCTTGCTGGGTTTCACTTCGGCTTAGAGGGAGGCAGCTTGGAACAGGACCCCACGCGCCACGCAGGGGCTGTGCTTGCCTTGGCTTAATTATAGGTAGTCAGCGTGGACTCACCAGAGAAAAACCACCCTTGGCTGATCTGATAGGATTCTTCAAGGCAACGGCACACAGAATCAACAGGAGAAAGCCTGGCTGTAATTTACTTGGCTTCCAGCACGCATTTGACACAGACGCACACAAAAGACCAATATTCTAGGTCAGCAAGTACGTAATGGCGAGGGAGCTGCTTGAATGGGTAAGGAGCTTGTCAGCATCTTCAAGATAGAGAGGATAAGAGCGGTGCAAAGGCTCGGGGAAGGGAAGATGTGACAACTGGAATTCTGCCGACACCAGCACTCGGTGAGCTTTGTTCATCTCCTGATTGTTCTGGGAGAGATGCTGGAGTTAAGAGAAGGCCAGTTGGTTTTTTCCAAGGGCCCCGAGACTTAAGTTTAAATTCTTTAGTCTGAGAGATAGTCCAGAGGTGCTGGGGGGTCAGGAAGACGTTTGATTTGGCAGCTGGAGCTGAAGCAGCAATTTTCCCTGAAGTTGCCTGAGTGAATTTAGATTCTTCTGAGGATTTAAAATTGTCTAAGCATCAGGATGTTCGGGCTCCTTTGCTCTCAGCAGTTCTTCATCCTGCTCGCAACCATTCTGCAATTTCCCTGTGAGAAATCGCTCACACGCCCACCTGGGGCTTTCTCCTCACCCCTAAAAGCGGGGTAAGGACCCCAGGTTGGTGCAGTCAGCACCTCGTGCTCCCAGGGCACAGACGGAAGTGGACCTGTGGCCCAGGGCAGCCCAGTCAGAGTGGACCTCGGGACTTGCTCAGAAACTCACCCTTCACCTGTGGGGCATTTGCCCAGCATGGCAGCCAGGTCTGAGGCCCTTCCAGGGGTGGGGGGGCCAATCACGGGCGAGGGCAGAGCAGGGAGCCCAGGCACAGACCCGAGTGTGGCGCAGCCCCAGCTGTCTATACTTTCTTCATGGGGAAGCCAGCGGGGGTCCGGTTCTGCTGGGCTCACAGCAGGGAGAGTCCCGATGGAATCAAATGCCCACCAGTCCCACAGATACATGTCACCATCGGGGCTGTGGACACAGACCCCTGGTGCCAGAGCTTAACACGGAAACCATGACACAGCAGCTGCTCTGAATTCAGCGGCTGAGATGTCCCGCCCCCACCCTCGGCCTGGCCTGGCCAGCGCTCAGGACCACACCCAAGTTTTGGGGAAAGAAGCAGAAAACCTGTCCGGAAGCCACACCCCACTTGCTATCAGAGGGGGCGGGGGGCCCCGCTGGGTCCTCTCCACAAACCCTGTAAGGCCCTGCTTCCAAGGCAAGAGCTCTAATTGCTCATCCAACACAAGCTGATCAATTTACCATCATCCTCAGCCCGTGGATGACGTGCTGGACTGCCTGCTGAGCCCCTCACCCGAGTTATCCCGTGGTACCTGCATGACGTCATCCCCACTGTGAGCTGCTATCGCCACCAGGCAGACTGAGGCTTAGGTGACACCACAGATCTTCCTCCAGGGCGTGGGCACAGCTGAAACTGCACTAGGCACTGAGCAACCAGGGCCAGAAAACCCAACGCTCTCTCTCCACGGAGGGGAGAGGCTGGTGTGGTTGGGGAGTGGGGAGCAGGGGAGCTGGGGAGGCGGGCACAGTGAGATTCCCCAGGGTCCTAAATGAGGCAGTTAGGAATTTTGTTCCTTATCCAATGAGCCGCAGAGGGTCATTTATGGATTTTTTTTTTGTAGGAGAAAGAGGTAATGAGTCTTACAATTTGAAAGAACCACTTGGAATAATGTGAGGTTGCCGAGATGAAGAGCACCAGAGAGATGTGAGAAATATTCGGAGGTAAAACTTTCACTATCAGAGTTCCCGTCGTGACACAGTGGTTAACGAGTCTGACTAGGAACCATGAGGTTGTGGGTTTGATCCTTGCCCTTGCTCAGTGGGTTGAGGATCTGGTGTTGCCGTCAGCTGTGGTATAGGTCGCAGATGCTGCTCGGATCTGGCGTTGCTGTGGCTCTGGCATAGGCCAGTGGTTACAGCTCTGATTAGACCCCTAGCCTGGGAACCTCCATATGCTGCAGGAGTGGCCCTAGGAAAGGCAAAAAGAAAAATACAAAACAAAACAAAAAAACCTTTCAATATGTAGGAGATACTGATTACAGAGGAGAAAGCAGGAAGATGCCAAGGCTAGGGTTTGAGCTGACCCAGTGGATGGAGACGGGACCACAGACCGAAGTGGGAGGGAGAGTCATGGTGAGACTAAATCTGAGGAGCATCTGAACTATGGCGTGTTGAGTGCTGGATTGGGTCGAGGGATCATCTGGGACTCTTCAGTTTATTGGCAGTGATTTGAAGCACTGGAGCGAGAGAGAACTGCTAGGGAAGAATAAAGAGGAAGAGTCAGTCAAATAAAAATAAAGACGAATGAAGAGTAAAACAAATAAAGAAGAGTGAGGCCAGAGTCTTAGGAATGCGTAACTGGAAAGGCAAACCCCTCCACGCCCCTTCCCAGGCCCCACCCCTTCCCCAGGCCCCTCCCCTCCCTCAGGCCCCACCCTTCCCTCAGGCCCCCTAGGCAAGGATGCTGAAGGCAGGTCAGAGCTGGGGTCGGTGCTGGGGGTGCTGGCAGTCACAGGCAGAGAGCTGTTTGCCACTCTAGCACAAACAGAGTAGGGGTGATGGCAACTCCAGTCTGGATGCAAGATGGAGCAGAAGTAGTGTCAAGATGGTGGGGAGTGGGGCCTGGGGGAGGGGTGTGGCCTGGGGAAGGGGTGGGGCCTGAGGGAGGGGAGGGGCCTGGGGAAGGGGTGGGGCCTGGGAAGGGGCGTGGAGGGGTTTGCTGCTAAGATGGGAGAGAAGTTTGTTTACAAGCTGGAGGAGAGGATGGCTATTGAGAAACTGAGGTTATGGAAGAGGAGGAGCGCCACTGGAAATGCTTCTCATGAACGCGAGCGAGGGAGCCAGAACCGGGAGGGCAGAGCAGACCTCACGTGTAAGGAGGGTCCGCACCCTCGCTGCCCAGGAGGTGGAGAAAAAGCTGCACAGAGGCCGAAAAGACACTGTCCACGCACGTGGCAGAGGCCAGCCCCTCTCTCTGCCTGGCCTCATACGAACACCTGTCTCCTCAACTAAATCAACTCCATTTGTTTCAACAGCCTGTGACCGTGAGTGCAAGAAGTTTCCAACGAGGTGACACACGATGATTCTGGAATACGTGCTGATGAGCTGGGGTCTTGGGCGACTGATGTTGACACAACACATGCAGGGAGCAGCCCCCGGATGCTGGCTGGAGGGGGTCTCAGGCTCTACGGAGGATTCTTAAAGATTCAGATTTCCAAGCCCTGATTCAGGGCACGGTGATCTAGGAAGTTGGCATGTAGGCCAAGGGGAGCTGTCCTCTCTAAAATCCCCATATTGTCAGATGTTTGGTCACGTTTGGGCACAAAGGACTTAAGGCATTACTGACATTACGTGGCCTTTGGCGTGGGTCCCTGGGTTGCCAGGTCTAGGCAAACAGAATGATCAGTGGTCTCCACAGTGGGCCCAGGACTCCCAGGCGCCTGCAGAAATCAGTGTGTCACAGAGTCCTGAATGGATTGTAAACCAGTAATTCTCACCCTTGGCTGTAAATCAGAATCACCTGGGGAGATTTTACCACCACACTCCAGACCAGCGGAACTGGAACCTCTGGGTGAGGCATTCACGATTCCGCCACAGTTTTTCCGAGGGGTAATTTGTCTCACAAGCTAACCTGTTTTAAGTATACAA